>NW_006399752.1:19510685-19554324 GCF_000299155.1 Elephantulus edwardii
AAATATAGATCTCTTCCAGTTAGTTGGCCAAATGGTTGTTCTCCAGATTTCTTGACACAACTTGGTGAGCACGTCTAGGGCAGCATCTGTTAACTGAAATATGTCAATTGGTATACCATCTATTTCTGGGGCCTTATTTTTTGCTATTTCTTTCAAAGCAGCTTGAACTTCTTCCTTCATCACCATAGGCTCTTGCTTATGTATGTTTTAAATTTAATAAGACATTACTTTCATAGCTTTATAAATGATTTATTATCTTAGAGCTCTATTGTCAAGTTACTATTCCTTCCATTATTCTCATTATTATGTTTATAATCACATATCAACTAATTAATAAGTAAATAATGAATCTATTTTTCAAATATCTATTTCTCCATTCAAGAGCATATGATGGCTCTTAATTTTCCCAGTTAATCTCATCTTCATTATTGATTTGAAATTGTTTTTACAAAGGTCTTATATGTTTATTTTTATAAATCAGTTGGTAGTATATTAGGAATGTGACCTTTTGCAATTATTTGTGCCACTGATTTTCACTACTAAATAGAAAATTATCCATAGGAATTCTATTTCTTAAAAATGCTTATTTTTTTATTTATCTTAGTAGACTCTTTTATAATTATTTTATTTGAAAATAATGTGCATTGTATTTCCTCTCACAGTACTAACTCTTATACCTGTTGACTCTGTAATTGATTTTTTTCTTGCTCACAGAACAATTCTAATAGCAGTGCTAGCACCTCCTCACACTGTTTCTGACTTTAATGGAAACACTCCTGATATTACAAGGTTAAGTGTACTGTTGTCTGTTGGCTTCGGTAGAGTGGCCTTTATTCAGAAGGTAACTCTTTTCAAGTCAACGTTTCTGTAATTTAAAAATAAGAATTACTTGCTATACACTATCAAATTTCCTTTCTATCACTTTTAAAAAGGTCTTTTTAACTCTTCTGACTTAAATGAGGATAAGCATTATGTCGCAGATTTTTATTTTTGTGTTCTTGTATTAAATTCTCTCTAGACATATTAGATTGATTTCTTGATAAAAAGGTGTTAAATAGAAATATTCTGTAGTTTCCTCTTTTTTTGCTTTCTTTGATAGATCTTGGCATATAGATTCTGATAATTTAATAAAATAAAAGGATGATTGAAAATAAAATTGTTTTATATTTTTGTTCTTAAATAGCTGATTTCTTATTTAGAAATATAATAACATTACCAGTTACCTAAAAACGGAAAAGAATGTGTTAGTTAAACCGCCTGGGTTGATAGTCTTTTGGAAAGAATTAATTGGATTTTTTTGTTTCAGTTTTTCCTTAAATTTTGTTAATATCTAATTTTTTCAATAGTTATTTATTTGCCACTGGGCTACTTAAATTGGTTTCCAAATACTACATTTAAGTCACAAAACAACACACTAAAGTGAAACAAATAGTCATTTCCCAACCAATGATAAAATTATTAACTCAAACTGGCTTTGCCTTGTCTGATGTGATACAGATGTAGCAACCAGCAATCAGGTTTAAAATATCAAATAATTTAAAGTCAGAGATTTTTTTTTATCACATCATATGTTCTTGTATTCTAATTTATATGTGACTTTGTAGCTGATTGTTATTTATTTCTCCAATCCATTTTGATATTTATCTGCCTATGTGCTCCTTATTCTATCTTTTCACTCATCATACTGCCTTAAAATGTTTCTGTTTGTCAATCTTTACTGCTTTTTGTAGTTCCTCAGGGCTACACTAAGTTTTAACCCCAAGTACTTGAGAAAAGTGCCTGAAATGTAATAAACATTTAATGAAAGTTTAATATATAAGCTGTATTTGAATGAATACATACATACATACATACATACATACATACATACATACATACATACATACTTAAGTAAAAGAATAAATAGGTGGCAGTTATAAAATTCTGGACCTAGACACCTTGACCATATTTTAAGTACAACTCCCTTAATTCCTCCCCCACCCCCAATTTATAACAGATGGAAGATGATTCTATGGATATCTTTTTCTCTTGTGCATATGAACAACTAACTAGTCCTTGTTCTCTGTTATTAGCTGTAAGCAAGTTGACTTTGGCTCATGGTGATCTCATGTGAGAAAACCTCTGAGTTCTGGGTTTACTGAGTAGAATTGATCATCAAATCTGTCTTCCAAACAAACTGGAGGTGAATTTGAACCATCAACACTGGCAACTCGTTTGTGTTACCCAAGAACTCCTCAGTGGTCCCTAAGAGAATCATTCTACCTCACAGTTATCCTTTCTAGAAGAGGCTCCGTTGTTGTTGAGAGGGTGATCTAACCCTCCTTATTTTCAATTGATCCTCTATTTCCTCAAGTAGTTGACAAAAATGTCACCAGATCTGTGTTTTGAGAATAATAAACACATGTCTAGATCTAGAAATATGCAGATCACATACAGCTTGTTTTCAAGAAAAGATTGTATTCTCACACACCACCCTTCACCTTTCTGCAGGTGTTGGGAGAGTAGAAAATTTAATTTCTGTGTAGAAAAAAATTTTCAGAGTAGAAACACGTTATCTGTGGGATGGACAAGCATGCAGTTTGAAAAGAAAGCATAAATTCAGCAAACTTAATGCCTCCTCCAGCTCCTTACTTTTTAAATGTTTTCTTTTGCTGATGGAGATACAAGGAGACTTAAGTACTAAAAGACCGATATTAGTGTCCACACCACAATGTACACTGAAGCAGCAGCTCTCCTTCCTTATCACTTGTTGCCAAATCCTTGTATAAGACACTCACATAAATAACATGCATTTAACACACAAAGCACCCTAGAAGATTAACATATAAGGGGTTTTCACAATTTGAAAACCCACACAATGCAATTACTGTTTGCATAAAAAATGTTATTTAATTCTGAAAGCTTTCATATAGCTAACCAACATGTAGAGTGTATAGAATTATCTCTAGTTTCCTATATATATTCTTTCTTTCACAATGAACTAGTCCTAAATCTGCTGACGTTTGACTCACCTTGGTATATGGTACATGGATTCCCAGCCATTCTTCATGGAAGGGCAGATTTAACTGCAAATGGAATAGACCTTGGAATGCTAGTGGCCAAGTGGTTAAGGAGTTACACTACCAACCCAAAGGCACACAGTTCAAATCCAGCACCCACTCCATGGGGAAAAGATGGCCAATTTATTTCTGTGCAATTTCCTACCTCTAAAAATCTGTGGAGAGTCAGCTTTGGTTGGTTTTTACTTCATGGCACATAACAGGTTTTGCAGGAGGCCTCCAAAGAACTTTTCTGCTCACTTTACCAGTAAGGTTTGCTTTTTTGAGCTTCCTTACCAATCTCCATATTGGCTGTTTCTGTATGACACTTAACCCAATATTCATGTATGTGTTTAGTTTTTTCAATGTCTGTCTCTACTGGAGAATAATATTTTGCTCTAGGAGTAGACTAGATCTTTTCTCAAATGATCTGTCCTGGTACAGGTAGATATTCATTAAATATCTCCTGGTTATGAAATGATAATATTTAAGAAGTCAAGCTGCTATTGCTAGCAGAAGTTCACTTGCCCTGCATGATTGTTGTTGTTATGTGCCAGTGAGTCGATTATAACTCAGAGCAACCCTATGAACAATAGCTCTGAACACTGCCATTTCTTGAGCCAATTTCACTTTCTCTGACACACCTGCCCCTATTTCCACAGTCACTGTGGCAATCCTTCTCATCCAGGGTTTTCCTCTCCTCCACTGACCTTCCAACCTTCAAACATGAGTTCCTTCTCCAAGGACTGATCCATCTGGACAACATACCCAAAGTGTGTGAGATAAAGCTTCACAATCCTTGCCTCTAAAGATTTTATTTTCTTCAGGAAAGACATGTTTGATCTCTTAGCAGTCCATGGTATGTTCAATAATCTTCTCCAGCACCACAACTCAAAGGCATCAATCCTTCTACTGTCATCTTTGGTCATTTTCCAGCACTAACATGTATAGCAAGTAATTGAGAAGACCATGACCTGGATGAAGTACATCTCAGACTCTTCTACCATCGATGATCCTCAGCTCCTTGGAGATGACCTGACAGCAGACTTTGCTAAAGCAACATGTCTTTTGATTTCCTGACTGCTGGTGCCAAGAGTGTTGATTGTGGATCCACGTAAGACAAAATTGATAACAACCTCAATCTCTTCACCATCTATCATGATGCTGCCATTTGACCCAGTGGTGAGAATCTTTGTTTTCTTGATGTTGAGCTTCAATCCATATTGGAGGCTGCAGCTTGAAGCAAATACTTCAAGTCCTCCTCATTTTCAGGAAATAAGGTTGAGTCATATGCATAATGCAAGTAGTTGATGAGTCTCCCTCCAATCCTGATGCCACACTGCTTCTCATACAATCCAGCATCCTGAATTATCTGGCCTGTGTATAGATTAAAAAGTTGTGGAGAAAGGACATATCCTTGATGCATTCCTTTCTTGATTTTAAACCACGTTGTGTTCCCTTGCTCTGTTCATGGCTTCTGCCTGGCCTAAGTATGGGCTTTTCTAGAATCAATCAAATGTTCTGGGATTCTGATTTTTCTTCAGGTTAGCCATAATATGTTGTGATCCACACAGATTGCATAGTCAATAAAACATAAATAGACATTCTTGGATGAAATGGTATCTCATTGTGGTTTTGATTTGCATCTTAGTGTCAATGATTTTGAGTGTATCTTCATTTGTCTGTCAGCCGCCTGAATATAGTCTTCTGTGAAAATTCTTTTCATGTCTATTAAACATTTTGCAATTGTGTTAATCAGTCTTTTTCTTGTAGAGACCCTGAAGGATTCTGTAAATTGTTGATATGAGACCCTTGTCTGAAATGGTCTTGCCAAATGTTTTGTCCCAGTCAGTTGGTTTTCTTTTCACTCTGTTAAAAAATGTTTTTGATGTACACAGGATTTAGTCTTTAGAAGGTCCCATTCATCAATTTTATCTTTCCAGATTGTACATTTCTGGATGTATTTGGCAGTCTTTTATTTTAAAACACTGTACAGCTCAAGGGCAGCAGGCCAGAGGGACTGGTTTTAATTGGTTTCGGTCAAACATTCTTCTAGGTCATAAAGCTCTGGTCTGTCTACTTGCTGTGCAGAGGTAACTCATGGTTGCTGTGATGCTGAACACTGTGACAATGATGTGTTAAATGTGATAATGGTTACCCATGGTGGACAGTGTTTGGAGTAGCTCCCCAATTAAAACAAGCTTGAAAGCAGAAGTGGCATCCACTTCTGAAATAGTTTGCCTCTTGAAACCCTATGAACCTGGGGAAACGTGAAAGTCATACAAGTGTTTAGGTCTTTTGTTTATAGGGTTGCTATGGGTCACCTACAACTTAATGACACTTAACAACAAATAACAGGCTTCTAAGCTTGATCCCATCTGTTGCTGATGAACTTCATGGTTTTGGACTTTATTCCCAGGTCTCTGATCCACCTTGAGTTGATTTTTGTGTATGGTGTGAGATGTAGTACAACTATGTCTGTAGCAGTGGCAAAGATTAATAGGAAAGCAAATAATAAATGTTGGCAAGTGTGTAGAAAGATAGGAACTCTTATACACTGTTGGTGGGATTTGAAAATAGTACAATCACTCTGGAAGGCAGTGTGATATTCCTCAGAAAATTATGCATAGAAATTCCATATCCTCCAGATATTCTACTACTTGGAATATACCTTGAGAAAATGATAACTGAGGCACGAACAGAGACTTGTACACCAATATTCATAGCAGCTTTTTTCCACCATCAAAAGAACATGGAAACAATTCAAATGTCCAAACAAAATCAAATGTATCGAGAAATTATGGAACATTCACACAATAAAATACTATGTAGCATTCAGGAGTAATGATTTTATAAATCGTTATCTAACTTGGGAGGGACTGGGAAATGTTATGCTAAATGAACTAATGTAGTCCTGTAAGACAAACACTGTATAAGATAATTATTATAGAACATATATGAAAATTCAAAGGAGGCAGGGTCACAGCAGAGGGGTGAGGATGAGTGAGGGGATTTCGGGATTAATCATAGGATCACACCATTTGATGGGGGAGGGAAGGGTGGATAAAGGAAATGGGAAGGAACCAGTGTGAAAAACAATGTATACAAACTTTGTAAGTAAATCAGCATAAACTAAAACGTGTATTTATTTAAAACAATAAAACAACAACAAAAAATAAACACAAAAACAAATAGACATCCTCTGGTACTCTCTACTTTCAGCCAAGATCCATTTGACATTGGCAATGACAGCCCTAGTGCCATGGCCTCTTCTAAACCAAGCTTGTATTTCTGGCAGTTCTCTATCGATGTCCTGTTCCAGTCATTTTTTTTTTTATAATCTTTTGAACCTTTTACCTGTGTGTGTGATATTAGTAATATTAATTGATAATTTCCACATTCTTTGAGATCACTGTTTTCAGGAATGGGAGTAAATGTGGATCTCTTCTAGTCTGTTGACCAAGTAGCTGTCCTTCACACTTCTTGGAACAAGCTGTTGAGTACATCCAGGGCTGCATCTATCTGTTGAAATATGTCAGTTTGTATACCATCTATTCCTGGTGGCTTCTCAGAGCAGCTTGAATTTCCTCCTTTATTATCACTGCTTCTTGATCACATGCTGTTGCATGAATTTTTTTCTGCATCAGCTAATTCTTTTTAGTATATGTGTACTCCTTTCATCTTCTTTAGATGTGTCCTGGATCATTTAGTATTCCACCCATAACATTTTTAAGTACTGTAACTTGAGGATTGAAATTATTCTTCAGTTACTTTAGCTTAAGAAATGCCAAGCAAGCTTACCTCCTTTGATTTTCTAATACCAGTTCTTTGCACATTTCGTTATAATATTTGGTCTTACTGAGCTGCCCTTTGAAATCTTTTCTCCAGTTTGTTACATTCCTGACTTCTTCCCTTTACTTTGTCTTCTCAGCATTTGAGTCTCTTCTAATATTCATTTCAGTCTTTTCTTCTCCCTCTTAGTAATGATCTTTTGCATTCTTCATGAATTATTTTCTTGATATCGTCCCACAGCTCATTTGGTCTTCATTTATTAGTGTCAAAGGGGTAAAACTTATTATTGAAATGGTTTTTAAATTCAGGTGACATAGACTCAAGGTCATATTTTGGTTCTTTGAATGTGTTTTAATTTTCTTTAGTTTCAGTTTGAACTTGCATATAAGTAGTTGGTCTCTTCCACGGTCAGCACCTGGCCTAGTTTTCAGTATTAGCTGTTATTTAATTTCTCTGTATAATTCTTTCCAACAGAATGCAAGCCTATGTGTAAGTCTGATAAACTCTTCCCAGCTCTCTCTGTAAGAAAAGAGGTATCTGGAGCCATGTCATCACCATACCAGCCACAAGCCAACTTCAGCTTTCTAATGTATTGGGAGATGTGTACTTAAGAGTGAGGGTGGGCTGGGGGGGCGAGAAAAGTGCAACAATGATTGAATGGAAATCCAAAATCTCTGTAGATGTTCATTGAAATTAATAATAACAAAAAAAAAGTGGAATACTATATAGTGGTAAGACTCTGCACTGCAATACTGAGGGCAAGCAGTTTAAATCTACCACCTGCTCCACAGGAGAATTATGGGAAATCTCCTCCCATGTGGTTACTGCTTCTGAAAACCTGCTAAAGCATCAACCATGGATCTGTTCTGACTCAATAGTACACAATAAAAATAACAACATATGAAATAGAGCGTTTCTAGAACATCTACAACATCTTGATAACTTTAAAAACAAAATAAATATATATATACTTTTTTTAGAAAAAGTTTTCAAAAAAAAAGTTTTCCTAAAAATTCAATAAAACTTCTAGCACTTATCAACAATTTATACAAAATTATTCTTTTCTAGAGTCAAAGATAGCAGCCTTGTAGAAAGAAAAAAACAACAACATAGAGAGCTTAGCTGGCCTAGTGGACAGAAAGCAATGCTACCAAGCCAAAGGTGGGTGACTTTAATCCATGGCCCTCAGGCCTGTTATTAATTGTTTTTGGTCTAACATTTTTCTATGTCCTATAGCCCTAGTCTATCTACTTGCTGTACAGAGGTAACTCGTGTTTGCTATGAAGCTGAGCACTGTGACACTGATGTGTCAAATGTAATAATGATTACCCATGGCAGGCAGTGTTTGGTGGAGCTCCCCGATTAAAACAAGTTTGGAAGCAGGAGTGGCATCTACTTCCAAAATAGTTTACCTGCAGAAACCCAATGAACCTGGAGAAAGGATGAAAGTTATACAAGTGTTCAGGTCTTTCGTTCATAGGATTGCTCTGATGAGTACTTACCAACAACAACGGGGTTGGGGGAAAGGAGGAAGGAAGAGAAGGAAGAGAGAGACAGAGAGAGAGAGAGAGACAGAGAACGAGAGTGTTAGTTCGGAGTTCTGGTGGCCTAGTGCCAAGAACTTGTGCTGCAATCAAAAAGGCATTCAAAGCTACCAACTGCTCCTCGGGAGAGGATGGACAATATCCTCCAGTAAGATTAACTGCCTCTGAACTCCTGTTAGAAAGTCAGCTATGGGTCCATTCCGACTCTGGAATGTAACAACAAATACATACGTACATACAAATGTATGTATGTATGTATAATTATATATAAATATATGTATATATAATTAATAGTTAACTTATATAATATTAGCTGTTTAAAGAGCCAAGACGATTCTTTTTAAAGTATTGAGGCATATTATTACTAATCAATAAGTGGTGATAGGATGATAATTGTGATGATGATGATGATGAACATTTAATGCAATCTTCTCCATATTCTGAATATATTTAAGCAGTTTCATTATACCTGTATGTCCTGTAAATACATCTTGTCAGTCCTTAATTTTAAATGGCTAACATTGACAAAACACCTTATATACGTGTTTGGCTCAATTTTTAATCACCATTCTCTCAAACTTATTTATATTCTGTCCATAGCCCTTTTGTTCATGTGTTTCTTTAGTAAAAGCTTACGTTATCCTGAATGCAGAATAAGGTAGGGACAAGGAACTGGGCAAAAGGCTAGTCAATGTTTGAAGAATTGTTAGTCCAAAATGCTTATTGCCTTTCCTCTAGAGACCCACGTTTCAGTCTGCCTCCACTACCAGTTAATGATGTGACCTTGGGCAAGTGACAACCTGTCTGGGTTTAGCTCCCTCATTTTATAAATGAGAGAATTGGCAATATTCCCTTCTAAAGCTTCTTCCAGTTCTACAAGGACTGTGATTAGTGTCTGTCACTCTAGGCAACATCTTACTGTCTTAGCTAATAAGGTCATATATGTTCAAAGTCTATCAATGCATCAATTTGCAAATGTATTAACATTCTTTATTTATATTCTTCAGAGCGGTTTGACTGAGTGCTAACTATTAGTGCAAATGTTCTCTCTAAAAATGTACCAGGCAATAAATGTGTAGTTTAACCCATACACTCATTATCAAGTTATTAGTGAGAGTTCAATAACCATCTTTCTTTAGGCCCACTTCCGTCTTTGCACATGTCACACTGGTTAGTCAAGATATCAACGGTCATCTTATCCCTACCTATTATTAGTGATTACTATACACTTATGAGCTGTTTTAGGACAAAGAAGAGCAAGATAAACAAAATGATGATATTATTTCTAACACTTATTTCCCTTTTTTTCCTTTTCTTGTTTAGGTTCAAGTTTTCCCTATTATCCACAAATAAAGCGTTCCTACAACCATTGATACACCAACCTAGTGTTGAGTTAAAAAAAATAATAAATTACCATTCATTTATACAGAAAAGTTTTAGAACACTCTCAGACTTAAAAAAAAATAGCATCCCAAATCACATTAAATAAGACATCATACCTAAAATATCACTAACATATAGTGTTCACAGATACAGTCATAAAGTATGGTGACTTGATAGTGATCTGTCAAGTGTAGTCCCTGAAAGAAGCTTGAAAACACTTCTACTCTCTGTTAGGGTATAGGTACCATACCTTGTCTTTTCTTAAAATTATATTTTTAGTGGTTTGTATACAATAATTCTTATACATTGTGTTTTATTCATGTACATTGTGTCTCATAGTCTGATGCAAAATAAGTGCTGAATTCTTGTATCCTTTTTCTGCTTTCTTTTCCATAAAAGTGAATTATTCTTTACATTTCATTTAGTAAGCAAAAACATGCCCTAATATAGATCTTTCGTAAAAACTAAATGGCATAAAGCAAACTTCAAATCCACAGGCCACCTGATTATGAAATTAGGTTCTGTAGCCTTTTACTTCATTTTTCTGGTTACATTTAGTAATTCTTATAATTATGTATTTTTTTATGGAAAGCTTTTACTCAGAAATTTTTCTACTCACATCTCTTCCAGAATCATAAGTCTAAGCTTTATTAACTTTGTATCAATCACAACAGCTTAAAGGGGGGAAAAAAGTATAACATTTTCATAATGAGGTCCTTCTATAGGATTTTACTTCATCCAATTCTTCATAATTGCTTACTTCGTGTGACACAATAACCCCAGGGAGAAATATCCTGAATAGATGGTATAATTAAATTAAAAGTTGTGGACTGATTTCCTTCACCTTGTGGAGCTGGTAGCTGGATCAGAGTATTTACATTCACATTTTAATCCTTTAATCTAGGAATCAATGTATGACCTGAGGCAACAAGTTAACAGCTTGCCAAAACTAAGCCTGGACAGATGGCAACATTGATTCAGATTTTGATATTCCCAGACCCCTGAAAATATCTGGTTATCAGAGCTAGGTTAACAGTCACAGAAGAGCCAGGCTTTGTCCACAGCCTCATAGCCTGAGTCGTCAGGCTTACCTTCTCTCACACCACAGAAGGTCTCTTGTCTTTTCTGTAACAATTATACATTTTATTTTATTAATGACAGCAAAATAAACTTGACTTCCTTAAGTTAGTACAAAATTTTAATCCTCTTAAATTGTTAAAAATATATCCTCTTTTTACCTAATTCCAAGAACATATCCTGTAATTTTTTACCAAGATTTTTTTTTTTATGTTCTCTCCACCCCCTAAATTCTACCTTTGGAAGCAGGAGTGGCATCTACTTCCTAAACAATATGTCCCTGGAAACTCTATGAACTTTAATAAATGATGATAGTCATAGAAAGGCTTCAGGTACTTTTGTTCATAGGGTTGCTATGAGTCGTTCTCCATCCAACAGCAATCAACAACAACAACAACAACAATGAAAAGAGTAGAGTTATAAACTTATTTTGCAAACATACACTGTGGGTTTGTGGGAGGAAAAAAACAAACAGAAAAACAACAACAAATCTACCTATTTCTTGTCACTATTGAGAAGATTTTATGTTATAACATTTCTGGGGTAAAAAAAATGCAATAATTGCAATTTCCATCCTTCTACATCATCATATTTAAATCAGCAATATCGATCCTGGTGGGCATATAGATGAATAGATTCAATGACTGCAGACTTTAATTTCAATGCATTTTACCCAATAATACATTTCCTCATGTGTTTGCTTTGTTCATGGCATTTCCCTGAACTCAGCCCAACAAGACATATTCTTTTACATCATTCTTCTGCATTTTTTATCTTACAGAATGCATTTGCTTCCAGTAGCCCTTTGATTTTGATTATTTGCAGCTTCTACACCTTCAGTTGAGTAGATTTTATCAGCTCTTTTCTTTCATTCTCCCTGATCCTTGGGTAGTTGCAAAGACTTACTTAGTTGCTTAGCTTTTTTCATTTTCACACAGTCCTATCAATTCATGAAACTTCTCAATTCATAACCCTGCTCTGACTTCACCTCTATTACCTAATCTTATTTTCTATCTTTTCCTAACATGCTATCTAAAATGCAGTTGGTTTGGCTTTTACTCACTTCCATCTGTGTTGCTTTCACCACCTGGAGTGCATTAAAGTCCCCATAGTAGACCTGCAACTTCTATCAGCCTCAGCTTTAAAACAGCATCCTTGAAACCATTCTGTCTAGAGTCATGCACATTCTCACTCTTCTGTGTACTCTCCTAGCACTTCAATCAGATCTTAAAATTCAGCACAGAACAAGGCATTAAGTTGTCTCAGCCAAATTTTCTCTATTGTTATTACCTTCAGTTGAAAGCAATTGTAGCTGACCCTCCAATATGTTTTCAGGGGCAGTCTCTCTGGTGGTTTAGGGACAAGAAACTGCTCTGCAATCCCAAAGGCAAGGGGCTTGACATCACAAGCTCCTCCATGGAAGAAGGAGGGATAATCTCCTCCCGTTTGATTAATTGCCTCTGAAAACCTGGCAGAGGGTCAGCTATAGGTCGGCTCTGATTCAACGGTACCCAGCAACATGTCACAAAGTAGGAGATTGTGCATCGTTTTCCCAGTGGAGTAGCTGGTGTATTCACCTGAATGCCTTCGGATTGGCAGGTGCTTCAACATCATCCACATCTCCATACTTGACACTAAACACAGAGAAAACTTGTTTTTAATTGAACTCTAGGCTTATATCTAAGACACTTTACTGTATTACTGTTTGATCTCATATAATGGCAAAATACATAATATCTTAAAATTAGCATTTGTCCAAGAAAAGATGTAACAGCACTTATTGTTCATAACACCCTGTTATTTAACTGCTCGGAGAATGGCTTTTATGCATATGCTATTTTTCCCCCTCCCTGTCCTTTCTAGAGGGATAGAAAACTTGTTGTTCTTGTTATTTGCTATCTAGTTGGAACTGATTCGTAACTAGCACTTCAATGGAGTTTCAGAAGCTGTAAATTACTTGAGATTGTTCACCTTTCTCTCAGGGAACAGCTAGTGGATTCAAACTGCATTCCCTTGAGCTGGCAGCACAATGCCTTCCCACTAGGCCACCACAGCTCACTAGAAAACCTCTAATTTATTTAATTACCAATGTTTATGGCATTTTAGAAGAAAATGAGAGGGTGTTTTTTTTTTTTAGTAATACAGCTTTCAGTAGCATAGCTACATAATTGTCTACTCTAAATATAATGGACAATTATATTTAAAATATACTAATTTTTCCTTTGTTATTTTTGTAAATAATCATAATGATGTTTTTGAGCAACATTTAGTCATATGAGCAAATTTGTTTTATATAAATTAGCGTTCCCTATTTGCAACACTTCAATGAGTGTTTTCTAGGGAGCTCTGTAGGCCTGTTGTCATTGTTATGTGCTCTGCAGGCCTAGTGGTAAGAAACTGCACTTCAATCCCAAAGTCATGTGGGTTGAGCCCACCAGAGACTCTGCAGGAGGCTGGGCAATCTCCTCCCATGCTGTGACCTGCCTCTGAAAACCTTCTGAAGGGTCAGCTGTGAGTTGATTCCGGCTCGATGCAGAACAACATAACTTCCATTGAATAAATTCCTAAAATTGAATTGTTGGATTAAAGGGTAAGAATATAAGTCATTTGGTTGATACAAATTTTTTTCGGGCTAAACATGCCTTTCAAAGAGCTGTTACTAATTGGCCTACTAAGCAGAGTCAGTGGTTCAAACCTACCAGTTGCCTCTAGGGGAAAAGATAAAGCGTGCTCTAGTAAGCTTTCAAAGCTTTGGAAACCCCAGGAACAGCTCTATTCCACAGGATTTCTACGAGTTGGAGTAGACTTGATGGCAGTGGGGAGAACCTTCTCAGTTTCTTTTCAACTGTTGTTCAGGGTCTCATTAAATGTATCCATTATACAAACACTTGTTGAGGGTGGCTGCACTTTACTGAGCTTCAGGTGAGGACTATAATACACTTCTATTGTTACAATTAAAAGAAACTCCCTCAGGGCTGGGCTAGATGGCTGGCTGTCAGGTTTTATTATTGTATAATTTTTGTTTCAGGTCTTGCTAACTAGGTAAAGCTAGTTTTTTAAATAGAATGTAATTTTTAAAAAACAGGAGATAGACAGTTATATCTTAACTCTCCATGTAGTTATGTGCCATCGAGTCAGAACTGACTCAGAGGCAATAAATTACATGGGAGGAGATTGCCTATCCATCTCTCATCCACCAGTTTAATCCGTAAACTGGTGGATTAAAACTGGGTGGGTGCCTAAGGAACAGCAGCACAGCTTCTTACCACTAGGCCACATAGTTTTCTTAACCTTCATGATTGCCCAAGCTTCATCACCGGTTGCTGGTGGTACAATGTTTAAGTGCGCAATTGCTAGTCTAAAATTCAGCAATTTGAACTCACTAAGGAAAAAGATCCGGTGGCCTAGTTATGGGCACTTAATAACAACTGTGAGCAAATCCAGTGTTGCAGTTCGCCTCTGTTCTAAGAGGTCTCTTGTAGATGACATCAGCTTAATTTGAACCAGTTGGTTCAAATCCACCTGTTGCTAACGGGGAAAAGAATGGGTAAATCTCCTGTGTAATTTACTGTCTCTAAAAACCCACTGGAAGTTTGGCTGTGGGTTAGTTCGGACTTCACAGCACACAATAACAACCCACAATGCTTAATCTCTTTGGATTTTTTTCCCTCAGTGTAAAACACAAAGAATTCTGTCATTTTACTAGTACTTTTATAATCTAAGTTAGAATGTATCTTGTATACTAGTTTGTTTTTTTGTTGTTATTTTTAAATTCCCAGAGAAAATATAGAGGGCTGTTTGGGTTAGCTCTTTATATATTATAAAACTTTCTTTAAGTTTTGGATTTATTTTGCTGTCTTTAATAAGTTGCTTAGAACAAATTTATCTGCTCATCTAATGATCACACAGCCACTTGTTCTAAGAAATTGAATTGACTCTAAATATTTCCCTTGAGTTTACTTGAATTAAATACAACAATCCTCAGAATTTCACTTACTTTTCCCAAAGTATTTCAGCACTTTACCTTATGCCAATTTCACATGACCGTATTCGACTTCTTACAGACAGCACAAGAGCCAAGGCAGAGAAGTCAGTATATCGATAAGGAATCAACAGTGACTTGTCTGTGATCCTAACATAGAAGCCCTACATCTTCCAAATGATTTTAGACTGTTGACAACAAGAGGGAACACATTTCTTGGAGAAGGATATCATGCTTGAGGGTCAGAGCAGGAGAGGAAGATTCTGGATGAGATGGATAGACACAGTGACTGTGGCAATGGGGTTAAGTGTGTTAAGAGTCGGTGAAGTTGGTTCAGGATAGGGCAAAGTTTAGAGCTGTTGTTCATAGGGTCGCTATGAGACCACTCAGGGGTACATAATAGTTAACAACAACAACCAGCAAACACTTCCATCAAGTCAGCTCTGGTTCACAGCATCCCTATAGCACAGAGCTGAATTGCTCTCAGGGTTTCCAATGCTATATGTGTTTAGGCAGCTCTAGTGGCAGAGTCCTGTGGAAAGTGAGCTGCTAACAAAGAGCCTGGTGTGTGTGTGGGGGTGTGGTTTGAATCCATCAACAGCTTCTTGGGAGAAAGATGGGTAATTTCCTCTCATGTGATTGTTGTTGATGTTATGTGCCATCGAGTAGCTTGCGATTCATAGCGACCCTATGTACAACAGCTCTAAACGCTGCTCTGTCCTGTGCCAATCACACTGCCTCTGACACACCCATCCCGAGTACCCCAGTCACTGAATCAGTCCACCTCATAGAGGGGCTTTCCCTCCTGCGCTGTCCCTCCACCCTCCCAAGAACGATGTCCCTCTCCAAAGACCTCTCCCTCCTTACAACATGTCTAAAATATGTCAGACGAAGCACCAGAATACTTGCCTCCAAGGAGCAGCCTGGTTTAACCCTCTCCAGGATGAATCTGTTTTTTTTTCCTAGCAATCCATGGTACCCTCAACACTCTTCTCCAGCACCACAGCTCAAAGGCATCAATTCTCCTACTATTCTCTTTAGTCATTGTCCAACTCTTTGATGCATAACAAGTGATCGCAAAAACCATGGCCTGTATCAGACACACCTAGTCTCCAGAGTGACATCATTGCTCTTCAGTACCCTGGAGAGATCCCTAACAGCAGACTTTCCCATCTCAATACATTTTTTATTTCCTGGCTACTGGTGATTACAGCTACGGTGAATCCAATGGAAGGTCAGTTTATGCCTTGGTTGCAAATAAATAACAATGAGAAAGTTTTAGGGAAGCAGGTTACCTTATCTTTCGTCCATAGAACAGCTGGTAGATTCAAATCACAGACATTTTCATTAGTCACACCATGATACCCAAGGGTTTCTAAGGCAATTAAGTGGATAGCAAATAGAGACAATGATTCTCAGCCTTGGCAATACATTAAGATCACCTGGGGAACTTTAGAAGCTACTGCTACCCAAGCAATTCTGATTTAATTTGTTAAGGGTGGTGTTGAGGCAGCTATATGTTTTTTAAAAGTTCCCAGTTGTTTTTCATGTGAAACCAGCATAGAAAAGTATTTAGCTAGAATTTCTCCACCATGATGAAACTCCATTTCATGCAGCAAATGGTACATTATTTTGAGTGCGACATTCATTTCTCATAGGATCTCAGGAGTATGTCAGAAAAAATAATATCACATAAAATTACCCTGAGAAGACACAAAATAACAGCGACTGAGAATAAGAACTTCTGCAAGTTCAATAAGGCATTATGTAACACTATCAGGAAAAAAGTGAATGATTAGGATTCAAGGCAGACCTGTTGGCATCAGGATTTGCTTAATTTAGTGAGGAAGGTTTACACACAATGACCTGGAACACTTAACACACACACACACACACACACACACTCCCCAAAACCAACATATAAGCAAAAAAATTGTTCACAGGGCTTTGGAAAAGCCCTATGTGGGTCATTGCCAAGATCTTGCCAACCTTGGCCTATTAACTGTATTACTTTCTCAGGAGCTGAAGTAAGTATCCCTGAGTCAAACGTGACTGAAAGTGACTTTACAAAAATCGTATTGGTTGTCTTTGTCAGAAATAGTGGAAGAATTTTTACAGATTCTATCTTGGAGATTCTACTTTAATAAGTTGGGAATTGCTGTACTTGAAGCTCTATAACAGCTTTTCTAATACAATGCAACATTTGATTTGAAGTATAAAATTGAATCAATATGGAGGTTTAATTAAAAATATAGACTATCATAAAGAAATGGAAATGTCCTAGGTTTTACTTTCATTCCCAATGTTATAGCAATCTGGTCATATCATATACCATTAACCCTCAGGAAAGAGGAAGTTCAAGTAATCAGGACTTCAGAAAGCAAAAAATAAGAAGGAAGAAAGCTGAATGAAGCATTGAAAAATAAAATTGCTGGATGCAGCGGGTGGATAAAGAAAAATTAGGTTAAATCTGTCTGTTCTTCAGGTCAGTTTCTTGGCCTTACAAGACCCAAGAGGGGTTATCTGAGTCACTGTAGGGAGAATCCTTGTTCTGCCTCTTACACTTTCATTTTCTTTCTTGCCTTTTGCTCTTTTGCACTGCCCTTTTCCTCTTTCATATGTGATTTTCATCCTTTATTTCACCTCAAAATTGACTGATCTGCAATATGATTAAGTTTGTTCAGTTTCCTGAAATCATTCAGACAGTTTTAGATTTGCATTTCTATTTCAGTCTTTCAGAGGGAGTGCTTTCAAACTCCCCCCATTGTTCTTCAGAGCCACCTCTACCTTATCACAGTTCTAATCAAACTTTATTCTTAAAATACCTGTCATTCCTTGAGGAGCCTAAAGTTTTCTGTGCTCTGGTAGGAGTTTTTGAAAGGTTTTCTTTTTAATTTCTCTTTTGTAAAATAAAACAAAACTATAATATGAACAAATAATTTAATTTATCCCTATTGGTTTATTCTATTAGCAATTTTCATCAAAGAGAAATTTGTAGGATTTTCTGTCTTAACCTTGTGCTTTGTGGTCTTTGGTTTGTTTGTTTGTTTGTTTGTTTGGTTTCATGTTTGTTAATATAATTACATTTTATTAGTCACAAAATTGGTTTTAAATGCTTTATATATGATCCTTTGTGTGAGTTCAGAAACACGTTTATACGAGATTTAAGATTGTCACTGTTATTATTAGGTGCTGTTAACTTCAGCTAAGAGTGACCCTGAGAACAACAGAGCTGACTCCTGTCCTCCCTTGTACCATTCTTAGCATCTTTGGAATACGTAAGCCCATTCCTATAGTCGCTGTGTCAATGCACTTCATTGAGGATCTTCTTCTTTTTCAGTGACCCTCCACTTTTCCAAGCATGATGTCCCTTTGCAAGGAAGAGCCCGTCATAACAACATGCCCAATATATGTGAGATGATACTTCACCATCCTTGCCTCCAAGTATCACTCTGGCTGCACTTTCTCTAAGACATATCTGTTTATTCTTTTTGCAGTCTGTGAGATATTCAGTACTGTGTTTATATTAAACTGAGAGATGTAAGCAGCTACTACTTGAGAGTCATGTTTGATGATCCCAAGGTCTCTAATTCCTCCAGTTTATGTTTCTGAGAGAAGTTGAATGTTTTCTGGAAAAACAATTCTGGCTTAGATCTTTTATTTGGCCATAGCAGAAAGGTGGGCTTTCTGTGTAATTCTTCTGTTGTTGTTGTTGTTATGTGCCATCGAATCATTTGTGACTCATAGAGACCCTATGCACAACAGCCCTAAACCCTGCTCTATCCTGCGCCAACCGCACTGCCTCTGACACACCCATCCCGATTACCCCAGTCACCGAATCAATCCATCTCATAGAGGGTCTTCCCCTCCTGCACCTTCCCTCCACCCTCCCAAGCATGATGTCCCTCTCCAAGGACCCGTCCCTCCTGGCAACATGTCCAGAGTATGTCAGACGAAGCCCCAGAATCCTTGCCTCCAAGATGAATCTGTTTGTTTTCCTGGCAGTCTACGGTACATTCAATACTCTTCTCCAGCACCACAGCTCAAAAGGCATCAACTCTCCTTCTGTCCTCCCTAGTCATTGTCCAACTCTCTGATGCATAACAAGTGACTGCAAAGACTGTAGCCTGTATCAGGCACACCTTAGTCTCCAGAGAGACACCGTTGCTCTTGAGTACTTTAGAGAGGTCCCTAACAGCAGACTTTTCCATTGCGATATGCTTTTTGATTTCCTGACGGCTGGTGCCAAGAGTGTTGACTGTGGAGCCGAACAAACTGAAGCTATGAACAATCTCAATCTCTTCACCATCCATCCTGACACTGCTAATTGGTCCAGTGGTGAGAATTTTTGTCTTCTTGACATTGAGCCTCAGTCCATACTGAAGGCTGCAGTCCCTGACCCTTCGCAGCAAGTGCATGAGGTCCTCCTCAGTTTCAGCAAACAGGGTTGTTAATAGATTTTCCACCAATCCTGATGCCACAGTTCTCCTCATAGAGCCCAGCCTCCCTGATAATCTGCTCTGCATACATGTTGAAAAGGTATGGAGACAGGATGCATCCCTGGCGTACACCCTTCCCAATTTTGAACCATGCAGTGTTACCCTGCTCTCTTCTGACAACTGCCTCTTGGTCCAAGTATAGGTTTCGCATTAGCACAATTAAATGTTCTGGGATTCCCATTCTTCTCAGAGTGTCACTCTTCTAGTCTCCACAAATTTTGACTGACTAATAGTTTACACTCTCAGGTGGGTTCACAATTCCTGAGGGGAAGTGTTCTCTACATTCATGCATACTCAGTTTTTCCTCATGGAGAGACAACATATGCTTCTGAATAGCACTATGCACTATAGGATTTACACACTGATAACTGTATGGCTTTTCAGAAGCAGAGAACGAGGTCTTTTTCTTAGGTTCCTCAAGTGGATTCAAACTGACAAATTGCCTGTGCTTTTTAATTTATAGCACTAAGGAAGTCCTCAGTATCCTATCAAGAAACAAGCTCACCTCTGCTCTTCACCTAGCCAGAGAAGAGAGACCTCCTCCAACCCAGTGAAATGTAGGATATGCTGCAGGATGGCAGTAGCAATGACAGTCAAACTGGAGAACTAGATGTGAGATGAGACTTTGGGTTGGAAGAAGCTAATGTTGGCAGGGCTGAGAACGGTGTTGGACAATTGCAGTCAGTCACAAGACTTGAGTCTGAGTTGTCTGCAGGCACATTTTGGGAGCTGTCTTGATTTAATTTTGTTATTAATCTGAATTGTAATCTTTTAATCCCCCCACTATGGTTCAGTATGGTCTGTGAGCTATCACATTGGATATTTGACCCAAAAAAGAAAGATTGGTGCTGAGATGAGTACAATGAACAAGAAGTGTGGGGTATTATGTCTGACCTCAAGGGAATTGGTTCTATGTTATTGGTGAAGGGACAGCAGAAACCCCATTTTTTATAAACCCCCATTGACCCTAGAGGCAAAAGTGGGCCATAAAAATTCTTAGCTTAGGGCAAACACGAGTGCCCCAGGTAAGGCCTTGTCTGTCCTTGCAAAGTAAGTAATTAACTAGTGTCTACATGACATCAAAGGAGTAAAGGCGGGCAAAGTAGCCAGCCTGTCAAAAGTTGGCCCAAATGACTAATTCCCCAGCCCACCAACCAGGATTGCAATCCCCCTGCCCTAACAGGGGCACTCAAAAGAGCTATAAAAGCAAGTGGGAGGGGAAACTCGGGGCTTTTTTCCTTCACCACCTTCCTGAGGAGGAAAAAAAGTCTCCACGCATCATGGAAATAATACAATAAACGCTCTAGAAATTTCAGACTTGCTTTTAGATTTCTTTGAGGTTCATTTTGTGGGAAGAACAATTGGTGCTGTGGGCAGCGATAGTTTTCTCCTGTAAAATTAGTGAAGGTCAGATAAACCACTCCCCATGTGGCCCTTGCTCTTTTTACACAGGACTTCTAATTTTGTTCACATTTTGTTTTTTATGATCTTAATAGTTTTGGGTTCTACCCCTAGATCTCTATTCCACCTTGAATTGGTTTTTTGTGTATATTATGAGAGGTGAATCCTGTTTCAATTTAGTGCATGCAAATGCCCAGTTTTGATAGCACTCTTGTTAAAGGGGCTCTCATTTCCCTATTTGATGTGTTTTATTATCTTGTCAAAGATTAGTTGACCATAGGCTGGTAGGAGAGTCTCAATCCCATTCTATTGATTTCTATGTCTCTTATTGTACCAATACAATGTTTTGATTACTATGACTGTGTATTAGGTTGTAGGGTCAGGAAATGAGATTCCTCACATTTCATTTTTGTTTTTTCAGAAGAGCTTTTCTTATTCTGGGTCTCTTTCCTTTCCAAATGAAACTGGAAATTGCTTTTTCTGTCACATTGAAGAATGAATTTGGTAACTGTATTGGGATTATATTGAACCTGTAGACTGTTTTTGATAGGACTGTCACTTCACAATTTTCAATTTTCCTATTCATGTTGTTGTTGTTTTGTGCCGTTGAGTCAAATGTGACTCATAGACACTATGAACTAAAGATCTGAACCCTATTCTATTCTATTCTATTCTATTCTATTCTATTCTATTCTATTCTATTCTATTCTATTCTATTCCATCCTCACACTTCTTGACATACTAGAGCCTGCTTCAGCAGTAACTGTGTCTTCCTCTCCTTTGTGGACCCTCCACCTTTCCCAGCATCATGTCCCTGCCCAAGGAGTAGTCCCTCCTAGCAATGTGCCCAAAGTATGCGAAACAAATCCTCATCATTCTTGCCTCCAAAGAGCACTCGCTCCAGCTGCACCCTCTCCAAGACATATGTGTTTGTTCTTTTGGTCATCCATGGACTGTCCAACACTCTTCTTTAACACCACAACTCAAATGTGTCATTTTTCCCCCATCAACCTTATTCATTGTCCAGTTCTCAAGTGCATAGCAAGTAATCAGAAAGGCTACGAGCTGAATCAAATGCCTCAAATTGATGGTATTACTCCTCAATAATTTGGAAAGGTCTTTAACTATAGATTTTTCCAGTGCAATGCATTTCCCTATTTCCTGACTGCTGGGTGTTAACTGTGAATCCAAGCTGGTCCAGTGGTTAAGTAATTTATTTTACTTGACATTGAGATGCAATGCATACCAAAGGCTGCATCCTTTGATCTTCTATAACAAGTGCTTGAAGTCCTCCTCACTCTTAGCAAGCAAGACCCTATAGTGAATGGGGTGAGGCCAGAAGCAGCCCCCAGCGTACCTTCATACCTTAGTACCTTCAGGTCTCCCTAGAGTCAAGTTGCTTGGGAATGTATGGGAAGCCAATACTAAATATTTGTAATAGTGGAAAGCTGTTTCAGGATGTGGGGGAGGCCTAGTTCAAGCTGGAATTCACCCTGAGGCACCAAGGCAATCCTTAAGGATTTACCAGATTCTTATATTGTATTAGCTGACCCCTCCCTCCTGAGTCAATTGTGGGTTTTCAATAGAAAGAGCTTGACTTCATTTGCGTTGAATTCTCTTTGTAATTTACTTCCTGATAATTTTCAATAAAGATACAGGGAAGCTTGTAGGCAACATTCTTACAGGCAATGATGGAGAAAAGTTAAGGAGAAGAGAGAAAGAATAGTAAGGAAAACAAAGGAAGGTAGTAAGAAAAGGGGGAATGAGAAAAGCAAAAACTCTAAAAGAGAAATGAAAGAAAAAAAGGAGAAAATGGGAGCAGGGCATTTGGGCAGAGTTTGTGCTGGAATGAAGGAGGCTAAGGTAGGGAACCTGCTCTAGTAGTTAAGTCCTACAAGTCTGGACAGAAGCTGAATGTAGGGTACTTGGCCTTGGGAAGTCATCTGGGTCAGGGATCCTAATCCATTGGGAAGGAAGAAGTTCCTGAGAGTCCAATAGGCAGATAGATGTACATGATTACCCTGGAACACAAAGTTATAAAGAGAAAGTGGATTAAATATTAAATAGAATAAAATAATGAGTTAAAATAGCAAACAAGAGAAAGGGAGCAGCTGGTCTGACACAGAATTTTTATTATTTTAACAGTGAACACAGAATAAGTGCTCATTAAATAAAAATTAGTATCATTGGCACGTAAAAGTTTTTCATTTTGTCTCTCTTTTATCCTCATCAAACTAAACTCATCCTCAAACTTAGTGTGTCATTACTAAGTCTTGTAAGGACAAATACAAGCTGAAGATAAATGGTGTTAATTCTAACTCTTAAAATGAGGAAAGTAATACCCCTCCTTTCTTGTTCTTTCAGAACTCACTTCAGATAATTTGTAATTGAAAAATTTTTCTTGGTCTCAGAAAAAATATGCAAATGTAAGGTGTTAAGTCAAGGACCTAGCAGCAACCTACTTAAAATGTAACTTAAGATAATTTTTCCTTAACTCCCAGCTTCTTTGAAGGAGATTAACGTAACCTCCAGTAGCCTGCTTTAAAGATACTAGAAAATTAGCAATTCTATCTTGAAAGCATAGATGTAATGCATTGTAGCTGATGGGTTATAAAAAGGATAAGATTTCTTTCCCCCTTTGAAATTTCTTTAGCAGATTGCCTGTGATGCATCATATTCTGGTTTAATCTATATTTGATAATAAAACTTATCTTTATGTTCTGGTGCTTTTTTGGTTTGTTTGTTTAGGTTTTTTTTTTTTTGAGAATTTTTATTGATTGAGAATAGATCTTGTTAAAATTATGTTTCCCCAAGATTCAAAGCACTCTAAGCACAGATTTCTTGTAATATTTGCCATTACTTGAGAAGATCCCTTGATGGTACAAATGGTTTGTAGTCCTTGGGAAATGACGCCATGCTGAGAGAATTGGAGGGTCAGAGAAGAAAAGAAAATCATCATCGTGATGGATTGATGTGGTGACTGTAGCAATGGGCTCGAGCTGGAGTATATCTTGGATTGTGGGGATTGTTAGGATAGGGCAGGGGTAGATCTGTTGTTCATAGAATTGCTCTGAGTCGTAGAGAGAGTTCTGTTGGCCTAGTGGATAGAAAATTATGCTAGCAAGCCAAAGGTGGGTGATTTTACACTGCAGCCCTCATGCCTAGTTTTAATTCTTTTTGTCTAATTTCTTCTAAGTGGTATACCACTCGTCTATCTATTTGCTGTGTTGAGGTAACTCGCGTTTGCTGGGACGTGAAACACTGTGACACTGATGTGTCAAATAAGATAATGGTTACCCATGGTGGACAGTGTTTGGTGGAGCTCCCAAATTAAAACAGGCTTAAAGCAGTAGTCACTTCCACTTACAAAATAGCTTGCCTCCAGAAACTCTATGAATTTAGATAAACTATGAAAGCTATGTAATGTTAAGGATTTTTGTTCATAGGGTCGTTATGAGTCATCTACAACTTGACGGCACTTAATAACACCAACTAATGTGTTGAAAGGTCACCTGTTCCAATCTATCAGCTTTCTTGTCATAAAAGGATGAGCAGCCTCATCCCATAAAGATGGAGAACCATTATGAGTCAAATTTAACTCCCTAACAGTGGATCTTAATTGGGAATAATAAAAAGTCGGGCATTGAGAAAGATCTGCCAATCTGTTTCTATAAAAATTACAGTCAAGAACAAACTTTGTTATGGAATACTACGCAGCACTGAAAAACAAGGAACTGATAAAATAGTATACAAAATGGGTGACCCTGAAAGACATTATGTGGAGTGAAATATATCAGTCACAAAAGACAAACCCTGCATAATTCCACTGTTATAAAACAGTGGGAATGGGGAGGAATTAAGAAAAGTGGGGATAAATAATGAACACTGCATGGAAACAGATGAGGGAAAGAACTGCCTAAAATAAATACATGATTAGGTATTATTTGCATGACAACAGTCCAGAATAAGAGGTATATAGTAAAGTGGACGGGGGTGGGTGATAGAGGAAATTGTGCAACAATGAAAATATCTTTTGAAAGAGAAAAGTGAACGAGGAGAATAGTAGGAGGGAAAATATGCAAAAAATGAATTAATGGAAATCCAAGTTTTCTGTAAACTTTCATCAAAATATCACTAAAAAAAAGGAAAGAATTAACAAAAGCTAAGGGGAAAATGGTTACTTGAAGTTACTTTTTATGTTACTTGAAAACTTGATACACTAAAAACAAACAAAAATCCAAAAACCAATCTGTGACACAGCTCTGCTAGCACATGGGGTCACATAGACCCCAGGGAAATTGGGGTATTTTTTCCCTGATCTTCACACCTTCCCAAGTTATCTTGCTTCCAAATCTCACTACCCTTTCTTAAATGAAAAAGGAATTACTGAATCAGGAAAACAACTTTAGGCATTTTAGATCTTATACATACGATATTTTTTTTTCATGCTTAGTATTTTATTGTTTTAAGGGCCAGTACAGAGACATTATGGGCAATCTATCCGCAATTCTTAATGTGTGTATCAAAAATCTAGAAAGCCACTTCCTTCCACCTACTAAATTCTGTGACTGTGATTTCTCCCCTGCCTACCCTCACTCCTGTGTTCTTACTCCTTCTCCGCTGGAATCCCCATATATGTTTTACTGATTATTCTTCTGTTTTTACAATAATAGTCATATGCAGTATTTATCCTTGTGAGATGAATTTTACTCAGAATAATGTCCTCCAATTTCTCCCATGTAGTAATTTTCAAAATTGTTGTTCCTGAGAGTTGCATAGTGTTGCATTCATGTGAATGTTCCACCATTTCTCAATCCATTTGGTTGTGGTTGGACATGGGGGCTGTTTCCATGTTCTTGTGATGAATAATGCTGCTATGAACATTGGTGTACAAAGCTCCATTTGTTTCTCAGTTCTCATTTCCTTGGAGTTTATTCCTAGGAGTGGAATAAGTAGGTCACCCGGTATTTCTACATCCAGCTTTTTGAGGAAATGCTAAACCACCTCCCACTGTACCAATTTACAATCCCACCAACAGGGTATGAAAGTTGCTATCTCTCTATATCCTCTCCAACATTTACTATTTGCTGTCCTATTATACTTTGTGATTGCTACTGGGATGAATGTTATCTTATAGTGGTTTTGATTGTATTTCTCTCATTACTAGTCATTTTAAGCATTACTTCATGTCTCTGTTGGCCATCCAAATATCTTCCTCTGTAAAAAGTCTATTCATGACCTTTGTCCATTGTGTAGTTGGGTTATTTATTAGTTATAGCAAATGAGAATCTGGAAAGACAGAGAAATCCATCTCATCGAGGGTCTTCCTCTCTTGCGTTGTCTCTCCACCCTTCCAAGCATGATGTTCCTCATCATGGGCTGGTCCTTCCTTGCAACATGTCCAAAATATGTCAGATGGAGTCTCAGAATCCTTGCCTTTAAGGAGCATCCTAGTTTCACCCTCTCTAGGATGGACCTGTCTGTTCTCCTGACAATCCATGGTATATTCAATACCACTGATCAAAGACATCAATTCTCTTTCTATCATCATCCCTAGTCATTTTTCAGCTTTCTAACACAGCAATTAATTTCAAAGATTATGGCCTTGTTCAGGTGCACCTTTGTGTGAAGACTGACATCGTTGCTCTTCAGTATTCTAGAGGGGACTCTTACAGCAGACTTTCCCAATGCAATTAGTCTTTTGATTTCATGAGTGTTGACTGTGGAGCCAAGCAAACTAAAACTGTTAACAATCTCAATCTCTTTACCATCTATCATGATGCTGCCAATTGGCCCAGTGGTGAGAATCTTTACTTTCTTGATATTGAGCTTCAATCCATTTTGAAGGCTGCAGTTCTTGACCTTCTGCAGTAAGTGCTTCAGGTCCTTCTCAGGTTCAGCAAGCAAGGTTGTACCATTTGCATAACGCAGGTTGTTAATGAGTCTTCCTCCAGTCTTGATGCCACAGTTCTCCTCTTAGAGGCCAGACTCCTGAATGATCTGTTCTGCAGATAGATTGAAAATGTATGGAAATGGGACATATCCCTGGTGTGCACCCTTCCAAATTTTGAGCCATGCAGTGTTTCCTTGCTTTGTTCTTACAACTGCATTCTGTTTCAAGTATAGGTTTTACATAGGCATGATCAAGTGCTCTGGGATTTCCATTCTTCTTAGAGTTAGTCACAGTTTGTTGTGATCCACACAATCAAATGCCTTTGCATAGTCAATGAAACACAGATATTCCTCTAACACTCCCTACTTTTAGCCAAGATCTATCTAACAGTAGTTGTAATATCCCTAATACCATGGCCTCTTCTAGACCCAGCTGTTCTATGTGCCGTACCATTGTATTTGAATAATTTTCCGCAGAATTTTGCTTGCATGTGATAATGATATTTTCCAATAATTTCCACACTCTATCGTGTCACCTTTCTTTGGAATGGGAACACATATCGATCTCTTCCAGTCAGTTGGCCAGGTGGTTGTCCTCCAGATTTCTTGGCACAACTTGGTGAGCACATCCAGGGCAATATCATTTTGTTGAAATATGTCACTTTGTATGCCGTCAATACCTGGAGCCTTGTTTTTTTTGCCAATTCTTTCA
Organism: Elephantulus edwardii; assembly: GCF_000299155.1. Taxonomy (NCBI): domain Eukaryota; kingdom Metazoa; phylum Chordata; class Mammalia; order Macroscelidea; family Macroscelididae; genus Elephantulus; species Elephantulus edwardii. The sequence continues at coordinate 19,538,006 of NW_006399752.1, forward strand.
GGGCAGCTTGAACTTCTTCCTTCATCACCACAGGTTCTTGCTCATATGTTATTTCATGAAATTCTTCTGTGTCAGCCAATTCCTTTTGGTACAGTGACTCTGCAGGATATAAAAAAATGCCTCTTCTTCCCCATGGAGTGTTACACTTACACCCCAAAACTATCAAAGCTCCTACAAATTTAACATCTCACATTTTCTGGTTTACCAAAAAATAAACATCAGCAAATGTTTTAAAAAACACTTCAATAACTCACCTCTTAAAAAAAAACCAAAACAAACAAAACCAAAAAACAAACACTCACCTCATTAAAAAAATAAAGCATTTACACTTAAAAAGATGGGATGAAGTGGAATTTTTTTCTTAAATATATTCTAGAGCTACAAAAAAAAAAAAACCAAAAAAAAAACCCCAAAAAAACAAACCCTTGCATTTACAAGATGCTTGATAAAAATATTCCTCTGTATTGTACAAGACATGAGATTCAGGGGCCACTGATAAGACATGGTAGACAAATACTAATCAGACTTGGCTTCGTTCTCCTTTATTCATTAGTGGTTTGACTCTTCTTCATTTTAAGTTTTTCCATTTTTCTGCAGGTCAATCTTCTTTTACTTGAAGTTCTGGTGGCCTAATGGCAAGAAGCTCTGCTATAATAGGAAAGGCTTCTAGCTGCTCTGTTGGAAAAGGTCGGCAATCTCCTCTCTTATGATTAACTACCTCTGGAAACCCACCAGAAGGTCAGCTATGGGTTGTTTCTGACTTTACAGTACACAACAGCAACAACAAATCCTTTTAGTTTCTTGATAGACAATGTGTGTGTTGAGCACTCATATTTCTGTCCTGAATACACAATAATGACCATTAGTGAACTAAGTATTAACTTTTCAGCAGTTGCCTGATCTTTGCCATGATTAAATGGATACACAAAAACTTCAATCAATTCTAACCAAGCTTGATCAATTATTACCAGCTCTAGTTCCTAAATTCTTGGGGTGTAGACTTTTTTGAGACCGTCTGCCTTCATTCTGGCATCAGTAGACCTGGGACAAGCCAAGTTTTATTTGAATACTCACTAAGCTATAGCCTTTGTTCCTGACATCCAGCCTGTGCATAAAATATGTATGACCAGATATTCATCCTGATTTCTGATTTATGCTCTAGTTTTCTCAGTTGGAACTGGAGCTTTTTACCAAACCTCAGGTCATTTGGCTGGCAATCCACCCAATGCCTGCCAGCACTCTACTTCAGGAGTGTGACACAATTCCCCTCACAGTGGCAGACTCCAAATCACAACCATAATGCTGTTGCCACCTGCCAGTCCTGGCACTGCCTACTGCTGTGTATCCCTCACCCAAATGAAGTCCAGGGCAACCAGTCTCCACAGAGATTAGGTCAAGATCGACAGCATCCTTTGAGCTCTGTGGTTTGTGTTGCAAAGCTTTAGTTCTCAGACCTAAACAACCAGGAGAGGGTTCACACTGTTGGCCAACCCTTTCTTTGATTATGGTGTCTCCCAAAGAGAAAGCTGTAAGATTCTGGCATATTCGAGTGCCCAGCATTCGGAATATAATCATCAAAGGGAAAAAAATGACAATACTGACATTAAAATAACTTATTTCTTCTACCAGTTTCTTACAGGCTTTTAGGGTCTTATGGAAAGGAATTATTGTTGCTATTGTCAGTGGTGAGATCACATCATGTCAACCCCAGGTACGGAGAGTCGAACTGTACCATAAGGTTTTCAAGGCTGTGACCTTTCAGAAACAGATTGCTTGATTTTCAAGGTGCCTCTGGTTGTGTTTCTGGCTAGTTGTTAAATTCTTAAATGTTTGCCCTATCTAAGACAAATAGTTCACTCCAACCCTATTCCAAATCTTTAAACAACCACATTCTCTTATTTGTCAGGCCTTAAGTATGCCCACTCTTCTCCATTTTTGCTCCCAGGACTGTGACCCCTCTCCAATGTCTCATAGTGGACTAGAACTAACTCCTAGCAAGCCTGCATAATACAACAAAGATATGCCATTCTAAATATAATTTCTGCCATTCTCTGCATGTTGCTATTCACTCAAATCACCAAAAAAACACTGTTATCAAGTCAATTCCACAATGCACTGCTTTTATGAAGCTATTAATCGTTTTAAAGGAAACTTCTCATCTTCTTCCCACAGAGGATCTGGTGTATTTGTATCACCAATCTTTCAGTTAATCACCAGGGCTGCCCCCGGCCATAATCACCTCTTATTGGTTACTACCACCATCCTTACTGGTTAATACCACCATCCATCACCATTGGAGAAGGTTATCATGCTTGTAAAGGTGAAGGGACAGTGAAGGAGAGGAAGACTCTCAACCAGGTGGATTAACAGCAGCAATGGGCTCAAGTGTGTCAGAGATTGTGAGGATAGCCCAGAATAGGACAGGGTGCAGATCTGTTGTTATTAGAGTCACTATGAATCTTACTCGACTTGATGACACTTAACAATTGCTCACCTCCTGACTTTGTTGGGCTAAGGTGTACCCTTACTCATTTGTCTGAAATTTCTAGAACTATTTAGCTACTCATCTAAATACTTGAGCTTGATTTTTTGTTTGGATATGCCAGCAATTGTACCAACATAAGATTACTTGACAAAGTAGTTTAGAAAACTATGGAAAAGTCACCTCCAGACCACAATCTAGAAAATTCCATGATAAATCAGTGAAGGTTGCAGATTAGAGCTCACAGAAAGTATTTGGACCAGAAGGCTTCCTTATCTGAATAAGGTCATAAAAATATTATGGAATGAGATGAATCATACTGACTCTTTAACACAAACATTTAAATATCACATGCAAACAACATTGTGTTACAACTTGAAGGGCTCATAGATACCTATGATTCACCCAGGTTTATTGTCAAATTCATGACAAACACAAATTCCACTGTTGTTGTTAAGTCCTGCCGAGTCACAGGCAACTCATAGAGACCCTATGAATGAAAGTCCTGAACACCTCCTATATAACTTTCATCCTTTCTCCAGGTTCATAGCGTTTCCAGAGGCAAACTATTATGGAAGTGGATGCCACTCCTGCTTCCAAGCTTGTTTTAATCGGGGAGCTTCACCAAACACTATCCACAAGAGTTTGTTAATTAAGTTTATGTCAAGATTTGGCAATTTCTGCTGAGAAATTATTTTCACTTTATCCTGTGATTTTAAGGATGCATATTCTTGAAAACCAATTCAGTTGAAAAAATACTGAGATGTCCAGTAAGAAACTGCACTGCCAGTTCAAAAGTTCATGGTTTAGATCCACCAGCTGCTCTTTGAGAAAAAGATAAACAACTCCTGTGAGATTTACTGCCTCTGAAAACCTGCTCGATGACCAGTTATATGTGGGTTCCAACTGAATACTACATAACAGCAGTGTAATTCAGTGCTGCCTCATTCAAAAATCTAGTATGTGTCATTTGGCAAACTGAGGAATGCAAAATTATGTCCTAACCCAGACATAGTAAATAATTGTTGCGTGCTGGAATGGTAAAATATTGAAATGTTTGGCCACGCCTGAAGGCTGAGGGCTAGTGCGTTTGAATCTCTGTTCAAACTAGACATAGGATGGCCTGTTGTGTCTTGAGGAGGGACACGTATGGAATGTTCGGGGCTCTTATGACTTTCTTTTTGTCCCAAGTGGGTGTCAGCGGAGGGGACTTGCCAGATGAATTGGCCCAGAGTCTGCCAGCATTTGGGCAGGCCAGAATTGTAAAATACTGTAGGGCCCTTGGGCCATTGTTTTTAATTGCTTTTGGTCAAATATTCTAAATGCTATAGCACTCGTCTGTCCATTTGCTCTACAGAGGTAATTCGCAATTGCTGTGAAACTGAACACTGTGACACTGATGTGTCAAATGTGATAATGATTACCCATAGTTGATGGTGTTTGGTGGAGCTCCCCAATTAAAACAAGCTTAGAAGCAGGCATGACATCCACATTTGTAATAGCTTGCCTCCAGAAACCGTATGAACGTGCAGCAAAGATGAAAGTTATACAAGTGTTCAGGTCTTACATTCATAGGGTTACTATAAGTTGTCTATGTCTTGACTGTACTTAACAACATATTTTAATAAGATCTTCAGTTGATATGCACACACAAACATTGAGGGGTATTAAACTGGGAAATACGAAGGAAATGCCTAGGACGTTTCTAAGCTTTGAGTAATATTATTTGACTTGCATTGAAATTCATTTTTCTTTGCCCACTTGGCATATCTATATCCACCCTTTAAACCCCTCTTAAAATATCAATTCTTTTTCTTGTGGCTCCAACGCAAAGGCATGCAGTTTGAATTCACCATTTGCTCCAATGGATAAAAGATCAGCAGTCTCCACCCAGGCTATTAACCACCTCTGAAGACCCACTGGAGGGTCAGCTATGAGTCAGATCTGACTTGATAGTATCTAACAGCAGCAACAACCTAACAAAGAGTCATTTACTCCTAACTTATCATTGGCTTTGCTTGGTAGTATCTTTTCTTGCACATAACTCACTGAATTGCAATCCTTTATTTTCTCTTCTTTTACAAGTCTGAGCCTCTTGAAAGCCCTGATCATGTGACTATTACACGATTACAGTCTCTGCAACAGGGTCTAGCACATAACAGGTGTTCAATGTATGCTGTAAACTGATTATAACTTGTCTTGAATTGGAATTGCCCAAAGCAGATGGAGCTGCCTACATGCTAAAGGTGGAAATAGCAGTGATTCTATAATATCCTGAAGAAATGAAGAAATGTCTTTGGGCCCCTCCCTCCACAACATTCACAGTGCCAGCTGTTTCAGTTTCCAAGTCCTTTATTTGTTTATTAGTGAAAATGCCAATGCTCAGGAGTGACTGGAATTGTCACTCATATTAGCATTGTCAATCTTAGCAAAAACAGGAAAAAAAAAGCGTTTGTAGTTCTTGAATACTGATGTTCTTGGTCCCACTACTAATATCTACCATCCTATAAAGTGTTTATAATAACTTCTGATGTGCATAGATTTAGAATTGTTCTATATATGTGGAGATTGAGATTCAGAAACTTGGAAAGCATTATCAATAACTATAATCGTAATAATAATCATAAGAACAGGGATACTAATAAAACAATAATAATAATGTGTCAGGCATAACTCAGAGGCAAAATATCTATATGTAATTTTCATTTTCTCTGGTGACTGTAGGAAGTGGCACCATTAATCCAAAGGCAGCTCTTTACTGGTAGTTTGAATCCTCTAGAAGCTCCAAGAGAGAATGATGGAGAACCTTCTCTTCTGCATAAAGTCTCTGAAAACTAGCAGGAGAGTTAGTTATGAGCTGCTTATAGCTCAATGGCAATGGATCTGAAAGTGTTTGAAGTGAAATAATTTATTTTCAACTGTTTCATAGGATTACTAGTATTTATTCAAATAATTTATGAAGTAGTGATGAATGCTTTCTGAAACATATCCTAATGATAGTAAGAATACAGAGATGTGATACTTAAGTCTAACCTTATACCTACCTGCCTCTTGGAGCTTTCAATCTGTCTGGGGATTTTTAGCTAATGCATGTGAATATAAGTGCACATTTTTAAAAAAGATAGTTATACAAGGATGAACAATGAAATATATTTGTATGATTTTCATTGCATTTTATACACTGTTCTTCACAGTAAAATACTTTCATCAATCAATCAGTATCAGTCAGTCAGTCATGAAAATGCCTCTATAAGTAAGATTATGAAACTACAGGTCATAATAACAATAATAGCTCACACTTTATGAACACTCACTCAGTGTCAATGTTCAGTGCTATAAATTACAAATTCATTTAATTCTCAGTGCCATAAATTATAAAGTTAAAAGTTACATGAGGTGAGTGCTAGTATAATCTGCATTTTCACATCTCTCTATATTATATATAAATATAACGTTATATATTTTATATAAAATATTATCTATTTTGGAAGCAGCAGTGGCATACATGTCCTAAACAACATGCCTCTGGAAACTCTTTGAATGTATAGAAATGATAATTATAGATAGATTTCAGGTCTGGAGAAGAGTTCTGAATGTACCATGGACTGCCAGGAAAACAAACAGATTCATCTTGGAGAGGATTAAACCAGGCTGCTCCTTGGAGGCAAGGATTCTGGGGCTTCATCTGACATATTTTGGACATGTTGCCAGGAGGGACGGGTCCTTGGAGAGGGACATCATGCTTCGGAGGGTGGAGGGACAGCGCAGGAGGGGCGACCCTCTATGAGATGGATTGATTCGGTAACTGGGGTAATTGGGATGGGTGTGTTGGAGGCAGTGCGGTTGGTGCAGGATAGAGCAGGGTTTAGGGCTGTTGTGCATAGGGTCGCTATGAGTCGAAAACGACTCGATGGCACATAACAACAACAACAACAACATATGAGTCATGCTCAACTCGACAATCAATAACAGCAAATATATATATATTGACCAAAAAGCCCTTGATCTTTTTTACATATATACACATATTATAAATACTATATATACACACATATATTTGTATATAATACACATCATCTATTTTTATATATAAATGTGTGTATGTATATATATGTACGTGTGTATATGTGTTTGTGTGTATATGTTGGAAGCAGGAGTGGAATCCACTTCTGTAATAGCTTGCCTCTGGAAACACTGTGAACCTGGAGAAAGGACGAAAGTTATACAGGAGGTGTCCAGGACCTTTGTTCATGTGTCAGTATGAGTTGCTCAAATGCACTTAACAACAACATCTTTATATATATACACACATATATAAAATCTCTGGGAAAACACCATAGTCCACAGCCTAATGTTCTTTATATTTTATCTAATCCTGAAATAAGATGGAGAATATAAGCTGACTAGGTATTAAATATATTAGTTTCCAAAGTCTCCTGTTTCTAACACTTGTCAGTTTCCATGAAACCTCATTTTCACACCCAATAATCAAGTTTATTATTTTCTAAGTAAATTTCATGTTTAATTTTCTAGTTGTTTTGTTGTTATGTGCCGCCGAGTCACCTGTGATTCATAGTGACCCTATGTTCAACAGCCCTAAACCCTGCTCTATCCTGGGCCAATCTTCTTGTCTCTGACACACCTACCCCCATTACTTCAGTCATTAAATCAATCCATCTCATTGAATTTGAAAGTTGTTTGAGTCGCAGGCGACTCATAGTGACCCTATGAAGGAGAGTCCTAGACGCTTGGTTGCCTTTCATCCTCTCTCCAGGTTCACAGAGTTTTGGGAGGCAAGCTATTATGGAAGTGGATGCCACTTCTCCTTCCAAGCTTTTTTAAATCAGGGAGATCCACCACACTCTCTGTCCGCATTGCGTAGCCAACCATTAATGCATTTGATACATCATTGTCACAGTGTTCAGCCTCACAGCAACCACAAGTGACCACGGTATGGCAGCTTGTACACTAGATAAATTTGCAAGTAGGAATATTAAAATCTCCTAGACCATCTGTACAATGTTGCTTTCCTAAAGCCCAGTCTTCTTCTTATTGCCATTTAGTCAGAACCAACACATAGCTGACCATCTTGTGTGCTCTCAGAGGCTTTGAATTGTGTGCTGGGTTCTGGTGAATTCTAACTCACTGCCTTTAGATTAGCACTTCAATGATCTACAGACTATGTGTTAAGTGTTAAGTGATTATAGTACACTTTCTCCAATGAGCTTCTCTGCAGTTTAAGTGTATCTGGTGAACTGACATGCCTTCACCTGGGTACTTTTAAAATTCTTCTCTTCACAGAAGATAGAAAATAAGAAGATCATTGCTGAAATAGCTCTTGTGTTTCCAGAGGGCATGGTTTGGCATTGCATCTTTTTTTGGTCTTATAGGTACAATGTAAGTTCTGATTTGCTGTTATATAGCTATGAAACAAGGCTCCATTTATAAATAACTGTGCACCCACAAAGAGAGCCCCAGATATAACCCTCTTATATCTTCAAAGATTCTTTACAAGTAATCAGATTCTGATATGCAGCCATTGTTATGGAAAATTTCATGGGACAGGAATATGACACTTAAATTTCTTCACTGTCCATTGGAACTCAGAGGAATTAAATAACAAAGTAGAAGTAGAGAGTATCCAGTGAATGAAACAATAGAAAGTAGAAGAGAAGAGAGAAAAGTTAGGAAATTTTAAAAAAAATGATTATTTTTGTCCAGGTGCTGACACCTAGTATATATCAAAATAGGTCTTCTTTTGGGGGGGACCATTTTTTTGGGGGGACCATTTTTTTTTTTAGGAAGACCATTATATTGAATCCTAGTCCATGATTTAATCACTAGGGAGTTGCCCTGCTAATCGAAGGGCAGGGTCCTCTGGCACATGAAATTCACCAGCAGCACTGTGGGAGAAAAATGGATGATCTACATTGGGTTTCCAAGGTTGTAGATTACCCTGGAGGAGATTATCCATCTCTCTCCTGCCCTGGAGATTCAAACTACCAAAGAAGAGCTGTTTTTATAACAGCATGTGACTCACTACAGATTATGCCACTGAAGCAAACATCAGGTTGCTAAAAATGAGACACAGCTGAGATTGTACAGATTGAGTACACCGGCAAGATTAAAAAGCTGGAATTTGAAAGTTTCATAAAATACTCTAGCCTAGCCTAAGTTAATTCACAGTTTCTAATTTATCGTTGACTGTAGAATTACTCATTAGAAGTATTTTAATCAAATTTATGCCTTCTGGGTCTTTTAGACATTTCAGTGCATGTTGCAGTATGAAATTTGGAGAGATTTAAAGTCCTCAATTTCGTCAATCAGTTTTGCACATCTGCAATCTGCTGCTCTTGTTGCTACTGACACAGTGAAGCTCATTCTGTCAATAAAAACAGCATCGATGCTAAGAAGCGTTTTAGAATATTGATCCCTAGCAGTCTCATATAATCTATAGCCACTGTTTATTATCCATTATCACCCATTGCTAGAAAAACATTTCCCGCTCTCAAATTTCAGACCATTATCTAACTGCTGAGGCTGCTGTTGCTGTTATTACAGAGTCAAATGCTTTCAGTATGAGACTCCATAATTGTACTGCAGGGGGAAATTCCACAGAAACTCCACTTCAGTTTGAAAGGAGAATGGGGTGGGCTGGAGAAACAGGATTTTTCTCTGAGGAAGCTGTCTTGCTGGAGTTCCTGGAACAGCATGCCTTCAATAGGTCCACAGTGCTTTGGTCTGAACAACCTCCATTGATTCCAGCTGTGGCCTAATTGGTCCATGACCTAGTAACACCGCAGAATGTGTTGGATTTGTATCACCAAAGTAAACAAGCAATCTTTGCCCTGAAAAACGACAGTGTTCACGCTGCCTGGGAAGAAGATGCTCTGATCTGAGAGTTCTGTTCCCAGGTTTCTGGATGCCTGTAGACTTTTGTTAAATTTCCGGACACAGAGAATTTTAACAGGCTTCTGCTGAGATGCAATCCACTGTACTTTGTCATTATTGTATGCCATTTAACTGACTCCAAATCATCCTATTAGGTATTGTCAAGTTACCTACAACCTTATGAAAACCAGATCAGAACCTTACCCTATCCTGTGCCATCTTCACAATCTCTGCCATGCTTGGACCCATAGGTACAGTTGCGATGTCAGTCCATCTTGTTGAAGGTCTTTCTCTCGTTCTCTGACCCTCCACCTTTCACTGCATCTCTTTTTACAAGGACTAATTTCTCTTCACTAGATGCCCAAACAATATGAAACTAAGTGTCACATTCCTTACCTTTAAAGAGCACCCTGATTGCACTTCCATCATGACAGATTTCCTCGTTCTTTTGGTAGTTCACGGGATATTCCATACTCTTCTCCAACACCACAATCCAAATGCATTGATCTGTCTTCTGTCCTTCTTACTTATTGTACAACTTTCACGTGCATCCAACTCAAAACAGCCTTATGAGATAGGATAGAAATGCCCAATTTGGTTTCCAAAACCATAATCTTTATGAAAGCAGACGGTTACATGTTCTCCTGTGCATTATTAGTGGGTTTGAATTAATCACTTTCCAGGTACCAAGTGAGTGCTTAACTCACTTGTTCACTATGATTATATGTCACTACGGCACATCATCATCATAATAATAATACTGATTATAACAATAGCAATAATAATACCAATAATAAACACTTGAAGCTCTATTATATAGTATATAAGAGCCTCGAGGAAATAGCCAAGAATCGTTAGAATAATTTCTTTTAAAGTACTTTTAATTCTGCCTCCTTGATTTAAAGCGCAAACAAAAAACAAAGCAAAAAGCCCCCACCCAACTATACATAGATACTCTCAAACTTCAGGGAAATAATATGAGTCTTTCTCTCTTATTATCTATTCCTAGGGTGAATTTCCTCTAAATATTTTATTTTGTAAGAGTTTTTGGCCTTTTGAGTTAATTTCTATTCTCTTGAAGAAAATGAGAATAAATAAAAAATTACTTCAAAAATGATCTGGAAAGGTTTTTTGCCATCCTTTATTTTTCCATTATGATGATGAGGGCAACACCTTTATTTTTCCATTATGGATTATGGGTGAACAGCTGCCATCTGCAATGGCAATGGTGAAGTAAAGCTTATTTATCACCAGCTGGCTGATCAGGTTAGACCTGCTTAATGATGACCCAGGATAAGACCTAAATAAAGAAAATGAATAAATTAAATGAACTATAATAATAATGTGTAGTTATTTTCGAGAGCTTAAAATTTGCTAAACTTCCAAATCTAACAGAAAAAGTAATATAATTTACATTTAAGGAAAAATTATATGTGTCTATATATTCTATACATAAAACAGTCATCTTGCACTTTATGGAAACCACATTTTAGTGCTTTTGTTTATAAATTGTAGATTTTACTTTTTAAATATATTTTCAATTTTATTATATTTGTTTCCCATACAATCTCTTACTTCAAGTAAATCACCTTAAGTATGTACACCAAATTTTATACATCTGTTGTTGATGTTATGTGCCATCAACTCACCTGTGACTCTAGTGACAACAGTTCTGAACCCTGCTCTATCTTGAGACAATTTCATTGTCTTTGACACACCTACTCCCAGTACCCCAATCACTGAGTCAATCCATCTCAATCTATATATTTAAATGGAGCTCTGGAGGCCTAGTAGCAAGAATCCATCTCACTCTATATATTTAACATCAATAAGACAAAAATCCTTCTTAACAATCCAATAAGGAACACCATGATTGATGAAGAAAACAATGAAATTGTCAACAATTTTGTCGTACTGGAATAAACACCACTGACACCAAAAGGGAAAATATCAAAAGGCATTTTGAAGCAGGAAAATCTACAAACAGGGATCTCTCCAGAGTTCTAAGGAAAATTGATGTCAATGACTAAAATGTGATGGCTCAATGTGCCTGACTATGCATCTGAAAGCTGCACAACGAATAACAATTACATAAGATAATCAACATCTCTGAATTGTGGTGTTGGGGAAAAATACTGAACATACTATGGATTGTAAAAATAACAACAGATATGTCTTAAAAGCTATGTCTCACATTGTTGTTGTTGTTATGTGCCATCGAGTCGCTTGCGACTCATAGCTACCCTATGTACAAGAGCTCTAAATGCTGTTCTATCCTGTGCCCACCTAGCCATCTCAAATACCCTTATTCCTACCACTCCAGTCACAGAATCTATTCCTCTCATCGAAGATCTTCCTCTCCTTTACCACCCCTCCACTCTGCCAAACATGATGTCCCTCTCCAAGGATCACTCTGTCCTTGCAACATGCCAGCTGGTCTACTGACTGGAAAAGATCGATATTTGTTCCCATTCTAAAGAAAGGTGACCCAACAGAGTGTGGAAATTATCGAACAATATCATTAATATCACATGTAAGCAAGATTCTGCTGAAAATTATCCAAAAACGTTTGGAACAATACATCAACAGAGAACTGCCAGATGTGCAGGTTGGATTTAGAAGAGATCATGGTACTAGGGATATTATAGCTAATGTTAGATGGATCTTGGCAGAAAGCAGAGAATACCAGAAGAATGTCTATCTGTGCTTTATTGGCTATGCAAAGACTTTTGACTGTGGGGATCACAACAAGCTGTGGCTGACTCTGAGAAGAATGGGAATCCCAGAACCTTTGATTGTGCTAATGTGAAACCTATACTTGGACTAAGAGGCAGCCATCAGAACAGAGCAAGGAGACACTACATGGTTCAAAATCAAGAAGGGGGTTTGTCAGGGATGTGTTCTGTCTCCATACATTTTCAATCCGTATACAGAACAGACCATCCGAGACGCTGGAATGTGGCATCAGGAATGTGGCATCAGGAATTGGTGGAAGAATCATCAACAACCTGCATTATGCAGATGACACAACCCTGCTTGCTGAAACTGAGGAGGACCTGAAGCCCTTGCTGCAGAAGATCAAGGACTATGGCCTCCTATATGGACTGAAGCTCAAAATCAAGAAAACAAAGATTTTCACCACTGGGCCAATTGGCAGCATCAGTATGGATGGTGAAGAGATTGAGCTAGTTAACAGTTTTAGTTTACTTTGCTCCACAGTCAACACTCTTGGAAACAGCAGCCAGGAAATCAAGAGACAAATTGTATTGGGAAAGTCAGTTGTGAGTGACCTCTCAAGAGTACTGAAAAGCAACAACCTCAGACTGGAGACTAAGGTGCTCCTAATCCGGGCTATAGTCTTCGCAATTATGTGCTATGCATCAGAGAGTTGGACAGTGAATTGGGTTGATAGAAAGATAATTAATGCCTAACTGATGTCTCACATACTTGGAGCATATTGTTAGGAAGGGCTATTCCTTGGAAAGGGACACCATGCTTGGAAAGGTAGAAAATCAGCTAAAGAAAGGAAGACTCTCAACAAGATGTACTGTGACTGCAGATGTATGTCAGAGATGATGATGATGGCACAGGCTAGGAGAGTATTCAGATGTGTTATTCATAGGGTCTATATGAGTTGTACTGATTGAATGACACAACAATATATGTTCTTGTTTTAGTTGAGGATCAGGTGTGGACTGTTTGGTTGTTTTTATTTAATTCACAACCATGTGTGAGGTGATCAGATTTGCTGGATTTGACTAACAATAAGCAGTGGGCTGGAAGCCTTTTGTTTAGAGCTAATTAAGACCTAATGGGCGGGCCTGTATACTTAAAAGTTGACTGGGCCCTGACTAAATCTCCAGTTTGTAGTCTCATGTGTGAAGCAGTTGGATTCTGAAGGGTGAGTTCTTCTTGTTTTGATTGAGGGTTGGGTGTGGACTGTTTGGTTGTTTTTGTTTCGTTCACAACCATGTGTGAGCTGATTGGATTTGCTGGATTTGGCTAACAATGAGCTGTGGGCTGGAAGCATCTTGTTTAGAACCAATTAGAACCTGGTGGGCACGTCTGTATGTTTAAAAGTCAGTGTGATTTTGTGGTGTTAATTGTGTTTGGGATGAACATTCTTCTAAGTGGTAGAGAACTGGTCTGTCAGTTTGCTGTACTGAGTAACTTGGAGTTGCTGTGATGCTGAATGCTGTGTCACTGGTGTGCCAAATGCTATAATGGTTACTCATGGTGGAAAGTGTTTCGTTTAGAAAGCCTATTAAGAAAGGCTTAGAAGGAGTGGCACCTACTTTGTATACAACGTGCCTCTGGAAACTCTATAAACTTAGAGAAACAACAGTACATACAGAACAATGTCCAGGTCTTTTGTTCATAGGTTCATTGTGAGTTGTGTTCAACTGGATGACACTTAATAACAACAGCAACACAACATATGTTCATATATATGTTTTACAAATTAGCTTGAGAGAACTTTGACAATCATATTGCTTCCGGTCACTTAGTTGAATTGATAACTGTGAATTTTTTGTTATTGTTGTGCTAGGTGTCATCGAGTTGAGTATGACTCACAGTGACACAGCTGACCTGAACCCTGCCCTATACTATCATCATCTCTGAGACACTAGAGCTCATTGGCAAAGTCATCATGTTAATTCATGTCATTGAAGGTCTTCTTTTCCTTAGCTAACACTCCATCTTTTCAAACATGAAGTATTTTCCCAAGGAATGCCCTCACCTAGCTACATGTCCCAAGTATAAGAACAAAGCTTCACTACCTTTACCTAAAAACAGCACTATGGCTGCACTTTTTCCAAGACATATCTGTTTGTTCTTTTGGCAGTCTATGGGATATTCAGTACTCTTCTCCAGTACTATAACTCAAGGCATCAATTCTTCTTCTATAATCCTTATTTACCCTTTTGCTCTCTAATGCATACCAGGTAAGTGGAAAGACCATGGCCTGAATAAAGCCCACCTTAGTCTTCACACTGACATCACTACTCTTCAGCATTTTGTAGATGTCCCTGATAGTGAACTTCACCAGTGCCATACATTTTCTGGTTTCCTGACATCATGATGGTAACAAGGGTGCTGATTGTTGTTACAAGTAAATTAAACAATCATTGACAACTTAAATCCTTTCACCATCAATTAGAATTTTGACAGTGGTCCTGTATTGAAGACTTTTGGGGTTTTTTTTTGGTATAGAGATGCAATCCATACCAAAGGCTGTAGTTCTTAATGTTCTACAGCAAGTGTTTCATATCCTCTTTACTTTCAGCAAGCAAGGTTGTGTTATCTGCATAACACAGGTTGTTGATGAGTCTTCCTGCAATCCTGATGTCCCTGAGAAATGGCCTTTTGATTTTTACAAGGTTATGTTAGCCATAAAATTCTAAGGACCAATTGTTGTTATCGTTGTTATGTGTCATCAAATCAACTACGACCCATATCAACCCTATGCACAATAGCTATGAACCCTGCTCTGTGCTGGCCACATGACAAAAGTATGTGAGACATAGCTTCAAAATCCTAGCCTCCAAGGAGAAACTTGGTTTCACCCTCTCCAAGACAGACCTATTTGTTTTCTTGGCAGTCTATAGTATGTTCGAGACTCTTCTCCAGTACCACAAATCAAAGGCATCTATTCTTCTTCTGTCATCCTTAGTCATTGTCCAACTCTCTGAAGCATAACAAGTAATTGAGAAGACTATGGCTTGTATTAAGTGCACCTTTGTATCTAGACTGATATTGTTGCTCTTCAGCATGCTGGAGAGGTCCATGACAACAGATTTTCCCAACACAATTTGTCTTCTAATATCCTGACTGCTAGTGTTAATAGCATTGATTGTGGACCCCTTGTTGTTAAGTGCCGTAGAGTCGTAGACTACTCATAGTGACCCAATGAACAACAGACCTAAACACTTGTATAACTTTCATCATTTCTCCATGTTCATAGAGTTTCCAGAGGCAAGCTATTTCAGAAGTGGATACCACTCCTGATTTCAAACTTTTGTAATAAGGGAGCTCCACAAAACACTGTCCACCATGGGTAACCATTATTGCATTTGACACATCCTTGTCACAGTGTGGACCTGAGCAAAGTATAATTGCTAACAACCTCAATCTCTTCTCCATCTAATATTGTGCTGCCAATTAGCCCAGTGGTGAGAATATTTGTCTTCATGTTGAGCTTCAATTCATACTGAAGACTATAGTCCTTGATCTTTTGCAACAAGTGCTTCAGGTCTTCTTCAGTTTCAGCAAGCAAAGTTGTGTCATCTGCATAAGAGGTACATCACTTCAAAGAGGACTGGGGGGAGTGAGATGGTGGTAGGTAATTGTTCAACAATGAATGAATATTAATCAGAAGTTAACCGGGTAAGGGGGAAGTGAGAGGGGCAACATGTGAAATAATAAGTGACTGAAAAATCTAACTTCTTTGTAAACTTTCACTAAAACCACAATTAAAATAAACTTTTATTTTAAAAACATTTGTAAAATTTCTCTTTTTAAACTCTTTGAGGAGATAAAGAAATAGATAATAAGTAGGTATATTCACTGTGTTGCCTATTGTTGTCAAATCAGAACTGTCTCAATAACATCCTCCAGTGAGGTTTTTAGAAGCTGTTAATTGCATGATGGGAGATTTCCCATTCTTTCTTGGAGCAGCTGACAGATTCAAATCACTTGCTATTAAGTGAGAGGCACATCTCCTTACCAAAGGAGTTGGCTAGGCTACGAGAGCTCCAAGATACTTATTATAAGGAATCATTTCAATAAGAATATTTTATCTGGTGAGAGTCAGCGCCCAGAGCCATCAGGGGCTTTAAGCTCGTTGCCCACTGCTGTGGTGTGGGCAGCTGAAACCCAGGCCCCGATAGGCACCTGGGGGGGGCGGGGAACCCAGACTCTACTTCATGCTCTGCTGGAGAAGGAG
>NW_006399752.1:19554787-19562706 GCF_000299155.1 Elephantulus edwardii
ACTGCATCCTGGCCCATCCTCACCCTTCTGCCCCCAACCCTCACCTCCTTGTACCCCCAATATGTTTTTCCCAATAAAAAATATAAAAAAAGAATATTTTATGTAATAAAAGTAGGAATCCAATGAACATTTTTTCAAAAAATTAGACACAAAAGCATTTTAACAATTCCAAGAACAGAAAATTGTTGTACCAGAAAATAATGAAACTTTCAACCTCGAGAATTCAATCTTTAGTTTCAGAAATAATAAACAATTCTGAACTCTCTTGTAAAGTCTTCATATGTCTGGACTTCGATTTTTTATTCTTTAAAAGCAACTATGAGATTAAATAATGAACACATTCCACATCACTGATCCTGTAATTTATACAATATTTCTTTTCATCTAAAATGAGTGTGAATTTATATTTGAAATTTTAATACCAGGTAGAGCATCAGTGAAGAAGAGGAAGGCAGTGAACAAGATGAATTGACTCAATGACTACAGCAATGGGATTAAAAGTCAGACATGGTGAAGATGGCACAGGACATCAGGGGTTCCGATCTGTTATTCGCAAGGTCTCTATGAGTCATACTCCACTCAACAGTATCTAACAACAATATCAACACTGTTTATGTTTCTTTCCTCCCCACCAGCCATTATTGATATCTTTGAAATTCTCAATAGAACTGGATCTCTATTCAAAGAGAGATATTTTTTGCAAAAGCACTGCATCTCCACCAGAAGAGCTCTAGAATTTAATCAGTAACAGCTTTGATCTTGAACTAGAGAAGTGCATTCTTTCGGAAGAAAACTTGAGTCCTCCCTCTCATTCAAAGGTCACCAAATACAAGGCTTATTAGTGAATATGTCCAAGATCTCAACTTATCCACCTGATTACTTGTCTCTGATGGATGCTTTGTAGGTCTGAGGAGTTTATGACTTAGACAAGTCAGAGGTAAAGGACAACAAGAGGCAAATCAAGAGGTGTTGTTAAGGCAACAAAAAGACACCTTTTCATTTTAAGAAATTTTCTATTTGCCAGAGAGTTATTTTGTCAGCTTTTCCCAAACAGTTTAAAATTGTTGTTTTTGTTGTTATGTGCCTTTGAGTTGGAATTGACTCATCAAGTGGGCTTTTAGAGGCTGTAAATCACACAGAATGAGATTGCCTTGCTTGTTCCCATGAAAGAGCTGATGAATTTGAGCTGCATGCTTTTCGGTTGGCATTGCAACTTCCTACCACTAAGCCACTTTGACATGCCACTAAGCCATTCTGAAATGAGGTAAGTGGGCATCTAGAACTGGTATAAAGATTAAGAAAATATTAATTAAAAGGTTTGCCTACTTAAAAACAGAGAATTATTTTTATAGGGATAAATGGTTTTCTGGATTAATAAGAGATTTGAAAAATTTTACAAATTTGTAAAGCATTGTTGAATTCCATTGGCGGTTCTCAGGGTAACAATACAAAATGTGAGACCCATGCAAAAACCTAACATTTAAAAATCTATTCTCTCAATTTTATTTACTTCCCATACTTAGTAGAACCCAAAGCTTTGATAGTTTAAAATTCAATGATAAGTCAACAAGTTACCAAATTCTTTTCTTGGGGCCCTTTTCGAAAAAGTAATGATAAGCTCTGATGGGATAATCTACAGGGAGTTGAAATGTTAACACAAAGGTTCAGACCTCTAGCAATTCAAATTTATCAGTGACTGAAAGGTAGAAAGATAGGCAATTGCCTCCCAAGCAATTTACAAACTTGGAAACCCAATAGTGAACTATTTCATTTAATAGATATGAAATGATATGATGTTAATAATAATAGATATGATATGTTACCCACCATTATTTTTTTTAAAACTCTGAAATGCCATACCAAATACTTTCCATGACTGAGAAAGATCACATTGAAAAAAAGTAAAAGCATAAATTTACATTCAGAAAGGGACAGCTAAGCTATTTATAACACTACTTGAAAAGATGATTTATTACACACTTGGCCTTTACAGATCTGAGAGAGCTTTAGCCAAAAAAGGTAAAATTTCAAAGTTTTTTTTTATTGCCAACAAGAAATATAACAATAGCAAGATTATGCTTGAGAATTTCAGCTTGAATAACACAAAGAATGAATGGGTTCTCAAAGAACAAATTGCAAGCAAATAAATCTCCATGAAGTAGCTAGAGTCCACCAAGCGTGAATGAATTAGAGTTTAAAGTATAATCTGATTAGACATATACATGTACACATAAAACAGTTCCCATAAATATTACAAATTGTGATATATTTATGTCAATAGGGTTTGCTTAATCAGAATATAAAATTTCATAAAAGCTATAGCTCAACAGAACAAAATTACTACACTTCTAATATTGCAAACATAATTAACTTTGAATTATGTGAATTAACAGTGCCTAACAAATTATCATTCAACTCTGAAATTAAATTCTTTCGTACCATTAGATTTGTTTGTTAAGCTCAAGTAGGCAAAAGTAGTATTTAATAAAGTAATAATGGCAGTTTGCTGAGAGTGTCTTTGAGAATTATATATATTTGTCCAAAATAAATCAAAAGTTTCTATCATTAGGTAATTTGTGTGTATAATTCCATCTAAATGCTAAAATGAAGGGGAAAGTATAATGCTGTTACAAAGTATTGTATTGCTATTACAGGAAATAATTTTCTAATTCCCAATTAAATATTTTTTTCAAAAAGTAAAATAAATTTGTTTAACATTAAATAAGTTTCACAAGTCTTTTTCCTTAAAATTATCAACATTTTATTTTTTAAAAAGTCAAAGTTATCTTGACCTTAAATTATATTAATAGTCTCAGCTAATTTATTGATTCTGAAAACGCATTTAGATAACATAAGCAAGATAAAGGAATGAGATACTCAATTATTTTCACGTAATAATGTAAATTTTAGTTGTTCATATTGCAAAATTGATCCATTTAAACCCCATGTTTTATGAAACTGAATTTTAGGACTTAATATGCAAGAAATAAGGCATGTTTATACCTCTTTTTAAAAGAGCTAAATTTTGCTCATATATTTACATCTACTTGGAGACTTTCATTTGAACAAGATAGGTGTATGCAATGATAAAGAGCAAGCTTCTGAGTGAGCTAATAGCTACAACAAGCACCAAACCAAATCCATGGTCCTGAACTTGATTCCATCACCCATTGAATGGCCCTATAGGGTAGAGTAGATCTGATCCATAGTGTTCCCAAGACTGTAAATCTTTATGGAATCTGCTTGCCAAACTTTTCTTAGCAGCTGAAGTCTTAGTCTACCTCATGATCATGTCTCTAGAGCTAAGATAGAAAAGATAAATTATTTAAAAATAAAATCCCCTTACTTATTCATTGCCATCAATTAGGAACTAATTGCGGGCCCTCTAGTGGGTTTCAAGACTAAATTTTCTCCCCTAGGGATCCAATGGTGGATTTGAAGCACTAAAAAAGTTGTGACCTTTCCTTGGTCTCATGTGGGGACTAGTGCTGAGTAAGGAGCCCACCTGGTCTGGATTGCAGGGAAAAGTGTGGACTCCTGAGCTTGCATTCGATGCCCATTTTTACCAAGCCACTGATGGCTGGGATTGAGTTGACTAGAATTCGACCAAATGAAGAGGATCCATGCTGTGAACTAGGGTTGATTGATGCACTTGCTCTGTACTGGACTTTGAATGTGGATGTAGAATCTCAAAGTTTCCAAGTTGAACAGAGAATTCTTCAGCAAAAGGGACATATTTATTCCCTCAGAGTACTGGTTTGATAGGGCTGGGAAAATCAGAAATTGGCTATCCAAAAGGAAGACAATAAGGGATGATGAGGCATGATGTAGGTGGCTTACATACTTTCACAAATGTAGTTACTAGTATGATTGTAAGAAGGAAGCCTCCAAAGTGTGCATGTAAAATATAATGTAAATAAGCACTTGTATAAAACAGAATGTATATGAATGAAATACTCTGTACATGAATAATAAAAATATTAAATAGAAAGGTTGTCAACACTTATGTGTCCTGTCTCCATACTTATTCAATCCATATATAGAATGGATCACTTGGGAGGATAGCCTTTATGAGGAGGAACGTGGCATCAGAACTGGAGGAAGACTCATTAACAACTTGTGTTATATGGATGATACAACCTTGCTTGCTAAAACTGAGGAGGATCTGAATCATCTGCTGCAGAAAGTCAAGGACTGCAACCTTAAATATAGACTGATGCTCAACATCAAGAAAACAACAGTTCTCACCATATGGTCAATTGGCAGAACCATGATAGACAAAAAAGAGAGTGAGATTGTTAACAATTTCAGCTTGCTTGGGTACACAACTTACACTCTTGGAACCAGCAGCCAAGAAATCAAAAGGCAAATTGGAGGGGAGCTCTGGTGGTTTAGTGGCAAGAAGCTGCACTGCAATCCCAGAGATATGTGGTTCAAATCCACCAGATGCTCTGCCGGAGAAGGAGGGGTAATCTCCTCCTGTACCAGTCAGATCTTATTTGACGGTACACACACGCATATTAATAATTTTTTTAAAGTATATATATATATATAAAAGGGCAAATTGGATTAGGAAAGTCTGCTCTCAGGGAACTCTCCAAAGTGCTGAATGGCAAAGATGTCAGTCTAGAGACTAAGGTGTGCCTGATCTAGGCCATTGTCTTCTCAATTACTTGCTATGCATCAGACAGCTGGACAATAAAAAAGAATGATGGAAAAAATGATTCATTTGAATAATGTTGCTAGAAAAGAATATTGAACGTACCTGGACCATCAAAAGAACAAACAGAACTCTCCTTTAGAAGGTGAAAAAAAATTCCTTTCTGGAGGCAAGGATTTTGAAACTCCATCTCACAAACTTTGGGCATGTTGCCAGGAGGGACCAGTCACTGGAGAAGGATATCATGCTTTGAAAGGTGGAGAGGAAAAAACACAGGAAAGAAAGACCCTGGATGAGAAAGAATAACACAGTCACTAGGTAATAGGGGCAGATATGTCAAAGACCATGAGATTGGGTCAGGATAGAACACTTTTCAGAGCTATTATTGTACATATGTTTGCTATGAGTCACAGGCAACTCTACGGCCCATAAGAACAAGAACTTCAGTGCAATCCCAAAGGCATAAAGTTGGAATCCACCAGCTGGTCCATGGGAAAGGATAGGCAATCTCCTTCCTTGCAATTAACTGCCTCTGAAAGCCCACTGGACAGTCAACTGTGGGTCAGTTCTGACTTGATGGTACTCAACAACAACAACAACAACAGCATCTTTTGTGTTAGTTATTCAACTCTGTTTTTGTATGCCATAGCGTTGGAACTGGCTCACAGTTGGCCATTAGCATGTTTTCAAAGACTGAACAGCATGGGAGGAGACTGCCCATCTTGTTCCCATGGGGCAGCTGGTTGGTTGAAGCCTCATCCATTTAGGCTAGCAGTTCAACTTTTTACTACTATGCTGCTAGAACTAAGGAATACATTCTTAGATAAAATTAGAATCTAGCAAACTCAGTTAATATAGTTAATCTGCTCTTTTATTCAATAATTACAGAGAGCTGTGGTGATTTCATATCAATTATTTTATTTGACTTTCAAAAGTAAGCTATGACTTAGTTTCTTAACAATAAATGAAAAAGTAATCCATTTTAGAATCCCTGTCACAGAGCTCTAATTGTGCAATGTCTCCTTTGGACATAGTGTTCAGTTATGAACACTATTTTGTATAAGAATTCATGACTTTTATTGTTAACTATTATTACAGAGTATTTGTAGAATCATTAATATGCAGTATTCTCCTAATAGGTTCTTGTGTTTATGTAGACCTAGAGACAGGAGACTGGATAATTGATTAGATTGGATACCATTAATAATTGCCTCTCTGTGTCTGACTTTCCTTTTCTATAAAATAATAGCAATATTAATAGTTATATAATGAGTTCTGTGAGATGTAAATGAGTTTACCTACACAATAGTAAAAACAGAGCCTGACATTATTAATGTAATAATTATGGTGAATATGTTATAACTATATAAGTTTACAGTTATTATTGTTGACTGCCATCAAGTCAAGCATGACTCATAGAGACCCTATGAACAAAAGACCTGAACTCTGTTCTATAACTATGATTGTTTCTCCAAGTCCATAGAGTTTCCAGAGGTATGTTGCTTAGGAAGTAGATGCCACTCTTGCTTCCAAACCTGTCTTAAGATAGGAGCACCACCAAACACTGTCCATCATGGGTACCCATTATGGCATCTGACAAACCAGTGGCACAGTGTTCAGCATCACAACAACCCCAGATTACCTCTGTACAGCAAATTGGCAGAATGATTCTGTACCACTTAGGAGAATGTTACTCAGAGATATAACGACACTAGGCTTGAGGGTTTGTGGCCCTCAGGCCCAAGTGACTTTTAAATACAAAGGCCCTTCACCAGATCCTGTTGACTCTAAACAAGAGTTTTAAATAATAACAACCAATCAGAGAACTTAACTGTGGGATAAGAAAGGCAGGAACAGAAGCAGTTGCCTACCCCTTGCCCCCATCCAGCAAATTTTGCCACAGGACTAGAGAGGTGGGACCCCAGGCAGGGTGAGTTGCCATCCTCTTCTTTACTGGAGGGAAGAGCTCCCCAATGAAGCAAGTCTTCAATTGAGCCTATTGACCTGAGAGAAAGGCAAGGTGAACTGCCCTCCTCTTTCTTGTAGCAGTGAGCTCCCCACTCAAGTGGACAGACCAAGGACCTGTAGAACACCGGGCGAGGAGAAACACAATCACAGTAATTACACAGAAGAAACAGACTACCACACAGTCTACACAAAATCTAAACAAGTTTTAACCACAAAAAGTGATAAAAACACAGAATCAATGGATTTCCTGAAGCCAGAAAGTCTGATGGAATTCTTCCTTCCAAAAGAACAATGATTGAATATTTTCAATGGATGAAAGAAAAACTTGAAGAATCTCAGGATTCTACAAGCAAAATTCCTTATGACCCAGCTATTCCACTGCTTAGAATATATTCTGAGAAAATGAGAACTGAGACACAAATCAAGATTCATACACCAGTGTTCATAGATGCATTATTCAGCATTGCAAGAACACGGAAACAGCCCAACTGTCCAGTGACAAACGAATGGATTGAGAAATTATGGCACATTCACACAATTGAATACAATGCAGCACATAGCAGCAGTGATTTTGTAAATTATTACCTAACTTAGGAGGAACTAGAGAGCATTGAATTGCGTGAACTTAGTCCCACTAGGATAAATATTATATAAATCCATTATTAGAAAATGAGTTTAAGGATCCAAGAGGGGTGGGAGAGGTTGGAAGAAGAGGTATGAGGATATGTGTGTGTGTGCGCGTGGGTGGGTTAATCATGGAGTTATACGATTTGATGGGTGGGGGGTGAGGGAAAGGGAAAGAATTTGTTGTTAAAAACAATGTATTAGAATTCTGTAAATAAACTAGTAGAAAATTTAAAAAAAAAAACCACAAAAACAAAAACAAAAAACCCAAGAAGAATTTAAAAAACAATTCAAGAAAATTCAGATAAAACAAATGGGGTATTAGAAACTCTAAAAAAAACAACTGCAATCTTGAATATTCAGATCAGCCTCTCAGAAGTTGTCAACATGTTAGAGGGATAGATGAGTAGAACTGAAGAGATGGAGCACAGAATCAACAAAACAGAAAAGAGAGCTCTCAACACTCGCCTGCTACAGCAAAAAGAATGAAAAAGGAAGGAAAATGAAGAAAGCCTAAGGGCAGTGTGGACACCACCAAGAGGGAAAATGTGTATAAATGGAATCCCAGAACAAGAAGTTGTTGTTGTTGTTATGTGCCGTCGAGTCGTTTTTGACTCATAGCGACCCTATGCACAACAGCCCTAAACCCTGCTCTATCCTGTGCCAA
>NW_006399752.1:19566056-19598648 GCF_000299155.1 Elephantulus edwardii
CTAGAAGAACACTTTCTAGGAACAATGAAGAATGAGAGAATATAAATAAAAGAAGCTGAGCAAACTATATAGAATAGACCTCAAAAGAAAAATACAGTCACATTCACCAGAATCAAAGATAAACAGAGAATGCTGAAAGCAGCTAGGAAAAACCGAAAAGCGTACATAGTTCAAAATTGGGAAAGCTATACATCAAGTATGTTTCCTATCTCCTTATCTTTTCAATCTATATGCAGATCAGATTATCTGGGAGGTTGGGCTCTATGAGGAGAAATGTGGCATCAGGATTGGAGGTAGACTCATCAACAATCTGTGTTATGCAGATGACATAATTCTGCTTGCTGAAAGTAAGGAGGACTTAAAGTGCTTGCTGCAGAGGGTAAAGGACTACAGCCTTCAATATGGATTGAAGTGCAACATCAAGAAAACAAAGATTCTCACCACTGTGCCCATTGACAGAATCATGATAGATGGTGAAGTGATTGAGATTGTTAACAGCTTCCATTTCCACAATCAACAGCAGCCAGGAAATTAAAAGATTAATTGCATTGGGAAAACTTGCTGTCAGAGACCTCTCCAAAGTACTGAAGAGCAATGATGTCAATCTGGAGACTAAGTTGTGCCTGATCCAGCCCATGGTCTTTGCAATTACTTGCTATGCATAAGAAAGCTGGACAATGACTGGGGATGATAAAAGGAGAATTGCTGTTGAGCTGTGGTGCTGGATAAGAGTAATGAATATTCCTTGGACTGCTAGGAGAACAAACAAGTTCATCTTGGAGAGGGTGAAGCCAAGCTGCTCCTTGAAGACAAGGACTCTGAAGCTTTGTCTGACATACTTTGGACATGTTGCAAGGCTCAATCAGTCCTGGGAGATGGACGTCATACTTGGGAGGGTGGAGGGAAAGCACAGGAGAGGAAGATGCTCAATGACATGGTTGATTCAGTGAGTGAGTGGGGTAATGGGAGTAGGTGTGTTGGAAACAATAAGATTGACACAGAATAGAGCAGCGTTTAGGGCTGTTGTACACAGGGTTGCTATGAGTCACAGGCGACTCGACAGCACATAACAACAACAATTTCTAAAGGAGAGCAAGTAAGATTAAATACTGATGTCTCAGCAGAAACCATTGAGCAAGAAGACAGTGGAAGGACATATATTGAACACACATAGAACAAAATTGTTAACTAAGAATATTGTACCCAACAAAACTGTCAAATATGACAGAGAGAAAAGTAGAAAGTTAACAGTATGTATGCTATATTTTTCTAAAATCCATTGTATATTCATATAGAGGATCACTAAATTTACTGGGGCAATTGATACTACTTATTTTTATTTCAGATATATATGTTTATGTGTGCCAGGTTTTTGCAATTATAATTATCCTAGACTTGTTATATTTCAAGATTTCAAGGTGGATCTAGAAAGTAACTATGGAAGTGATCCCGTTTACTCTTGCCTTTTCATCTCCAGTGCAGTAGATCATATGATTGTTTAATTAAAAATGTCCCATACCAATCCATCTGATCTTGCCAATACCTAATATGTCAATATTCATGTGTTCCATTTCTTTCTGCTGTCAGAGACCTCTCCAGAACACTGAAAACAACAATGTCAGTCTAGAGACTAAGATATGTCTAATCCAGACTATGGTCTTTGCAATTACTTGCTATGCATCAGAGAACTGGACAATAACTAAGGATGACAAAAGAAGAATTGAAGTATTTGAGTTGTAGTAATGAAGAGTTTTTAACATATCCTGGTCCAACAAGAAAACAAGTAAGTCTGTCTTGGAGAGGGTGAAACGAAGTTTCTTCTTTTAGGCTAGGATTTTGAAGCTCTGTCTCACATACTTCAGACATATGGCCAGGAGAGACCAGTCCTTGGAGAAGTGCATCATTCTTGGAAGAGTGCAGGGGAAGCGCAGGAGAGGAAGATCCTGGATGAGATAGCTTGATACAGTAAGTGGAGCAATGGGAGTAGGTGTGTTTGAAGTCAGTGAGACTGGTTCAGAATAGAGTAGGCACCAGAGCTATTGTACGGAGGGTATTTATGCATCACAGGGGACTCAACAGCAATTAACAAGAGCAACAACAGCAGGCTTTTGTTTAATTTTTCAAATACTATTTTCATTCTCTTTGTAGGAAAGTTTGAGATTAAATACTCAAAGGAACTTCTATTCAGTAAAGTTTACACAAGATTTCCTAAATATTTTTTGAATGTTATCGTTCCTTTTTTTTAACCCCGCCCCATCCTTCCTTCTTAATGTTAGTATTGGCAAAAAGCTCATTACATAAGTTCTAAGAGCAAATGACTATCATTAAAACCAATTTTTTTTTTACAAGCTGTTAGTTTCTAGTGCAGATCATTGCCTCTAGGTGTTACAGAATCAAAACCAGAACTTCTAAATAATTTAGAGCTAAATTAGCAATTGACTGAAAAATGACTTGTCACACACTGTGGTTCATATGTTGTAGGCCAACTGGCAGATAAGACAATTTGATATATCAGTAGTCTCTTCCTCCCCCTCAAAAAGAAATAATGTCCTTGTGTATAAGAATAAAAAGGATGCATATTTACTATATTAGAAATAATTCATACAGTGTAATTTATCCTTTCCTAAAAAATTTATTGTGGCTAAACCCTTTATATTATACCAGCATGTAATAGCTATTGTTTTTTTATAAGTTAAAAAATTATACATATAAACAACCAGAATATATTTTATCTATAATTAAAATTATGTTAATTTTTTTTCAGAAATACTTAAAGACCACAAATCATTTAGTTATTTTAAAGGAAATTGAAAACTGGGAAGCCTTATTGATTATTATAAATGTAACTTTTAAAAATATGCCCCATACTGAAAAAAAAAGGTAAAGCCAGTATAGTAAATACTATCTCTTAATATCCAGACAACACTGATTATATAGGATTGTAAAACACAAAATCACATAATTGGACAAGATCTCATTGGCTGTCTTCAGATTTTATTGCCAAGAGTCATGAGATACAGAAACAATTATATGTTATGCCAAAAGCAACACACATGTTTGTGGCATCCCTGGAACAAGGATTTCAATCTTTTAATGCCAAGTCCTCTGTGCTTTGTGTGTCTCCATTCAAAACGATGAATGTGGGTCAGTGACTCCTGCTAGCTAATTTGTTTCTAAGATAAAATATTTCTGTCTTTCATACATGATCACCTATACTTCAGAGTACAGTGAATGTGGTTTGACCTGGTATGATAAATACAAGCCAAGGATTGTGAAAACACTCCAAACTTCTCATACTGCCTACTCTTACCCAACAACATCAAATCAAAGCTACATAGAAAAGAGGGTCACTGATTATTCTTCATTGAACTTCCATAGGAGCAAGACTCCTAGTATCTGTTCTACCATTTCAATACATCAGTTTGATATTTCAAAAATCCAGATAGAGATCCTAGTTCTCTCCAGACATCGTGAGTGGCTTTTTGTAGTCCGTTGAAAAATTACAATCTTGTTAACTCTCCTCAGTCAATGAGTCCTCTCTCTACTTTTAAATCCATTCACACCATTTGCTAAATTACTGTATTGCTGAAAACAAAAACTCATTATTTTCATCTTTAATAAGCTTCCTTCTATATGGGCATAGTAACTAGGACAGTTAGCAGTTGCTTTCAAATCAATTCCTACTCAAAGCAACCTTGTGTGTGTCAGAGAAGTGAGCTTCACAAGGTTTCAATAGCTAAACTTTCTGGTTGTAAATCATCAGATCTTTCTTCTAAAATGTTACTGAGTGGACTTGAACCTTTCGGTTATTCAGTCTTTCAGTTAATAATCAAGAGTGTTCAACATTTTCATTACCCATGAACTCAAGGAACTGGTAGATGCATATTTCAGAGAAAATAGTTATTGATTCAACAGGTCATTGATCTCAAGTTTTACTCTCCCATCGCTGAAAATGCTCTTTGTCTTAAAGTTTTGACCTTAGTGTTCACTCTTGGTAAAATTTATTTGCTATAACTTTTAACTTCCCCTCAACTTTTTCATTAGTAAAGAATACACCCCTCGGAAAAACAGAAGACAAACATGGAAATATTTTACTGTAATTTTATATTGCAATAAGCTGTTTAGAGCTTTCTAATACTATATTTTCTATAAGAAAATAATGTCTTAGTGCTGACTCAGGATCAGCCCAAGATCTAGTGTCACCTCCTTCCCTTGAGTCTATTTCTTCTGTATTAGCACTTTAGGCAGTCATCCATTATAATAGAATCCCAAGACAAAAAAAGACAATTATCTTTCTAAATGAGCTTGTTTCTAATTAGGGGGGGGGAATACCTAAGCTAGAAATGTTTATTTTTCTTACATCTCAACATTCAGTAATACTATTGTTTTATCTTTATACAAGATCATGAACATGAAATCTTTTTCTCTGAGCTATAGGCAATAAAGATGCATTAAGAACTAGAACCAAGGAAAGAACAGATCTTTAGAGATGAGACAATAATAGAATCCAGGGTCAGGCTAGAGATCATTCTCTGATCATTCTGATGAAAGAAACACATAAGCATTGAGGTCAGGGCAAGACAGAAACCAGAGCCAGGTGAACAGATCAAAGGCTGATGGATGCAGAGCCATAGGTCAGAATTATGGTTTGGTCTAAAATTAAGCTAAAACTCATAGCCAAGAGTCTTTCTGTTCTAGCACTTGTAGAACAGAACACAAGGGACTTCAAATCCAGTTAACCAGGACTTCAAATCCAGTTGATTCATTTGTTGCACTGGCTACCTCAAATTAGTTTTATCCCCTCTTTGTTATCACTGAGACTGGCCCGGACCTAAAGAAACTCATAATTCATTGCTATGGAATTGAAGTTGACTAATAACTGCCCTGCACAAGGTTTTCTGAGGCCATAAATGCACTTGGCAGAAGATTGACCATTGCTTCCCTTTGGAGCCATTGTTAGATTCAGGTTACCAGAAAGGTGTCATTTTTCAGTCAGTAGAGAAATTCTCTATTGTCTCTGCCACCAGGGCTCCTACAAAATCAACCATTAAATACAGCTAGAGATCTGTGTACATATTTAACACAGTTAAAGTTTCTATCAATTCTGTTGTCTTGTTGGCTGTTTCTTTTGTTAAATACCATTGAGTTGTAACCAACCCATAGTGGACCCTCCAGCAGGATTTCTGGGGAATTAAATCACATGGGAGATTTCCTATCTCTCCTCCCACAGCAGCTGATAGATTCCAACTACACATCTTTGGATTAGAAGAGCAACTTCTTACCGTTAAGACACCAGAGTTCCCTGTTCATAGTCTGTTGCTGTAGTACTTGTGTACCACTGAGAGGGAACCAACCCATATTTGACCCTCCGGTGAGTTCTTCAGAGGCAATTAATAGTATGGGAATAGATTGCCCACCCTTCTTCCGTGAAGCAGCTGTTTTGATTTGAACTGTGTGCCTTCAGTATTGCAGAACACCTTGTCCTGACAATTAAAATAGTTCATGTATTAAGTTAATTAATTGTTAACATGAAGAAAGACTTTAGAAACATGTGACTTTGAAGAGATTTTTCTGTATTGTTTTTTCTTGCCAAAGACTCACTTTGGATTGGCAGCCAACGCAGGTAAAATCACAGAAAACTACTTACCTATGTAGAAAGCACTAAAGAAGTGTCCGCAATCTCTGCAAGTCTGAATTTCTTTTCTTTTTTTATTATGGTCATCTAGAAAGTTGACATAATTTATTCATTGATTTGTTAAATGTTTACGGAACACATGTGTCGCCACGTACCCACTATAGAACACAATTGTGATACAGTTATCTACTATGAGCGGTAAAAAGACACAGAGATTGCCCCATCTCAATTCCTATGATTTTTACAATTTTTACCCTTGAGATTCAGCTTTGTGGCTCAGGCTTGGAAATGTATTTTTCCTAAATAAAAATATAATATTCATACCTTTTGTACATTTTTTTAGGATCTTTGAGGGATGAGAATGGGCGGGGGGAGAAAGGGATTAATCATGGAGTTGTAGAATTTGATGGGGAAGTGAGAAAAATTGGAAGCTCTGTTCTGAGAAACAATGTATTCAAATTTTGTAAATAAACTAGTATAATAAAAAAAAACAAAACAAACCAACAAGGTTGAAAACAATAGCTCTGGTAAGTCGTAAGTCTAGTGCACAGAGTTTTGCAGCTAACCCAAAGGCTTTACCTTTCCAGTGGCCTCTAATTCACCAGTGAGAGAGATAATCCTCCTGTGATATTTACAGCCTCAGAAATTCCATAAAGGCTCAGTTATGAGTCACTGCTCACCTTATAGCACTGAGTTTGGGTTTCAGACACTCCCTGGTTTATGGAGGACATATAAAAACAATCAGGGCACTGTCTTCTAACTGTAAAAGGCAGGTAGTCTCTGAGTTATGATGTGTTTGAGTTAACAATGAACTGCAATTCATGTAAGACTGCCTATTTTTTTACTTGTATATTCTTTCTGTATCCTTATATTAAGATAGAGCTGTAAGTATATATGTAATGTTTCCAACTCTCATAAACAAATGTAGATACTAGTAATAAATGAGATCTTTTTACTTTCTTCAGAACTTATAACCAAGTCATGGGAACAGAGCTTGTCTTGAGAACTGAGTATTTTGGAAAATGGGATTTATCTATATTTTAAGAAATCTAGAGACTTTCATTTCTAAAGCTAAAAAAGTATGCCAACTGTTATTAATGTAAAAATTATGAACAGACAGGATTGAGAACAATTACTAAGTTGTAAGTCATACAAAACATTATCATGTCCTCTCCAGTCTTATTTATATTCCCAAGGTTGTATTTTTCAACCACTAATCATTTTTCTATGTTTCCAAATTTTGTAAGCCAACAGCCAGTTATTAATGCATCTTGACTGCATGCTCAATCAAGTTCAAACCACAGAAATTGACAGAAATTCTCTATTTCTTTATCTTTGTTTTTGGCAGTGTAGTTGGCATGTAAATTTGAGTAATAGTCATATTAACAGATTTTCTTTATATGTGTATGGCTCTAATCCCCTAACTGACAAGAGTTGTAATTCAAAATAGCTCTAAAATGCTCTTTTTTATGATGAATATTTTATCATTCCTCCTCAGATTGCCAGTCTTGGGATAGTAGACCATAAGATTGTCTGATTCAAAATAGCCCAACACCAGCCCATTTTTTGCTCACTAATGTCTAAGATATTAATTTTTAATAGCTTCCATTTTATCTAGATTCATCACTGAGGACATGCTGCAAGCAGGCTACTCCTTAAAGGCAAGAATGATAGGATTTTATTATCAATATTTTGGGCTCGTTGGAAGGTGTCAATTGTTGGAGAAAGATCATGCTAGGAAAGACAGAGAGTCAGCAAATGAGAAAAAGACCGTTGATGAAATGGATTGACAAAATGACGGCCACCATGGACTTGTTGTGTGCCATTAAGCCAGAGCCCACTTATAGCTGACCCTGCTTATTGTCAGAGGCAGTAAGCGCTGGAGGAGATTGCTCACCCATCTCTCATGGAGCAGCTAGTGGATTTGAACAGTGTGCCTTTGGAATTGTAGCACAGGTTCTTAGCAATAGGCCACCAGTGGTCCCTAATGTAGTAGAGTCACAAAATGACTGCAACAATGGCTGTGAGCATAGTGAAAATCATGAAAATGGCATAAAATAGGGCAAAGTTTCAATCTGCTATTCATAGAACTGCTATGAGCCATTTGATCTATTGGTCAGTCATAGGGTTGTTTTACTGGCTCTTAACAACAACATATTCTGCTTATTCATGTTTCAAATATTGGTGAATGTTTGCAGATTTTTCATCTTTTTGACTAGTGACACATCAGCGAATGAAAGTCCTTCATTAGTTGAAAGGTGTCCTTTATCCACACGATTAAGATAGACTCTACTTTTATCTAACTTGGATCCATAATCAACACCCTTAGCACCAACAGTTAAAAAATCAAAAGGTGTATTGCATTGGGAAAATTTGCTATCAGGGACCTTTTCAAAGTACTGAGGAGAAATGATGTCACTTTGAAACTAAAGTGAGTCTGCTTTAAGCCATAGTCTTGTCAATCATTTGCTGTGCCTGAGAACTGGATAATGAATAAGGATGAGAGAAGAAGAATCTATTCATTTAAGATGTGGTAATGGGCTCCAGAATGTCAGCTTATGGGGATGGCACAGGACAGGACAGGGTGTAGATCTGTTGTTCACTGGGTAACTATGAGCAGTTGCTTGATAATATATAACATAACTAAGGAGGCAGCTCCAGGCTATAGTCTTCACAATTGCTTGCTATGCTTCAGAGAGCTGAATAATGACTAGGGAAGACAGAAGAATCGATAACTGAGTTACAGTGCTGGAGAAGAATATTGAACACACCACTGACCTTCAAGAAAACAAATAAGTCTATCTTGGAGAGGGTAAAACCAAGTTTGTCCTTGGAGGCTAGGCATGTGGCCAAGAGGGACTGATCCTTGGAGAAGTACATCATGCCTGGACAGGTGGAGAAACAGCACAGGAAAGGAAGACCCCAGATGAAATTAATCTATACAGTAACTGGGGCAATGAACGTGTCGGAGTCAGTGATACTGGCTCAGGATAGGGCAGGCTTCAGAGCTGCTGTACATAGGTTCTCTATGAGTCACAAGTGATTTGATGGCATCTAACGACAATATCCAGTATGAATGGCTCATTTTCGGGCAGTCACTCATGTTCATTTTCACTGAGTCAGAGCCAACTCATGGATGACCCTCTGTGGGTTCTGATGTTGTAAATTGTGTGAAAAAAGATTACTCATCTTTTTTTTCCTTTGAGTTACAGGCATTTTGAACTACCAAAGAACTGTTTTCTTTGAGTTAGCAATGTAAACTCTGTATGGACTATGCGACCACAGCCCTTTTCAGACATTATGTTGTATAATATTCCACTGTTGTTTATAAGGTTTTCCAGTGACCCATTATTTCAGAATTGAATGACCAGTCTTGCTTCCTAATCTGTCTTCATCTAGAAGCTGCACTGAAACCTGTCCATCATGAGTGACTCTGCTGATATTTGAAATTGCAGTGGCATAGCTTGCATCCTTACTGCAACACATAAATCCTCACAGTATACCAAACTGAAAGAAGAGTTGTAGTTTTTTGAAACAGAAACATTTCAACTTGTATTTCATCAGTTCCTGGAGTCTTATTATTAACACTTTCAGTATTTCTGGGATTTCTTTAACACCATTGAATCTTGATTATATGCTCCTTCTTGAAATGATAGAACTGAAAAATTCTTTTTTTTTTTGTATATTCACTGGATACATTTATTTCATCTTACACAAGGAGAATGTAGTATATAACAATTTTCCTAGTATATGTAGACAATGGAACCATGTATGTGTGTGTGTGTGTGTGTGTGTGTGTGTGTGTGTGCTGGTGGTGTTATGCTTTGTTGTTATTATGTGCTGTCAAGTCTTGACAATCTTGAGCCAATTTAACTGTCTCGGATATAAGTATCCCCATCACTGCAATGCCAATCCATCTCGTTCAGGGTTTTCCTATCCTGCACCACTTCTCTACACTTCCATGCTTGATGTCTTTCTCCAAGGACTGTCCCTTCCTGGAAGTAGTTCCAAAGTGTTTGACACAGAGCTTCAAAATCCTTGCCCCAAGTGACAGCCTGTTTTCACCATCTCCAGGACAGACCTGTTTATTCCCTTAGCAGTTTATGGTGTAAATTTAAGACTCTTCTCCATTACCACAACTCAAAGACTTTGATTTTTCTTCTGTCATCTTTAGTCATTGTCCAGCTCTCTGATGTATAGCAAGTAATTGTGAAGACCATGGTTTGAATCAGGCACAACTTAGTCTCTAGGCTGACATCATTGCTCTTCAGCACTCTGGAGAATCCCTGACAGAAGAGTTTCCAAGTGCAATTTTTCTTTTGATTTCCTGTCTGCTGTTACCAAGATTATTGATTGTGGAACCAAACAAGGTGAAATTGTTAATAATTTCACTCTTTTCTCTATCTATCAAGATAATACGAACTGGCCCAGTGGTGAGAATCTTTATTTTCTTGACGTTGAGCTTCAATCCATATTGAAGACTGCATCCTTGTCCTTCTGCAGCAAATACCTCAGATCCTCCTCAGTTACAGCCAGCAAATGGTGTCATCTGCATAACGTAGGTGGTTGATGAGTCTTCCTCCAATTCTGATGCCATATTCCTCATAAAGTCCAGCCTCCCGAATGATCTGTTCTGCAAATAGATTAAGAAGATATAGTGCTATATATAGGTGTAAATGCTTTGCTGGTATAGTGCACAGGGAGTTGTGCTGCTAACACACAGGATACACTTCTCTGGTGTTTCAAACTCACCAATGACTCCAAGGAAGCAAGACAGTCTCCTTCTGAGTGTTTAGAGGCTCAGAAATCTGCTGGAAGGTCAGCTTAGTCTGTTTTTACTCAATGGCAATAAATAACATTAACAGTAGTAGTAGTAGTACTATACCTGTGTTTTAGAGAATTAGGGTCCTGAGAAATATTTTCTGGAAAATGTTATAGCAAGACCTTAAGTATTGACAAAAATCTTAAAGATAAATTAAAGGGTGCTCTAGTGGCCTAGTGGTAAGAAGCTGTACTACAATCCCAAAGGTACATAGAATACACCAGCTGCTTTGCAGAAGGATAGATAATCTCCTCCTGTGTGATTAAACTGTCTCTGAAAACCCACTGGAAGGTTAGCATCGAGTCCTACCGACTTGACAGCACACAACGATTGGCTTAGCAGTAAGGAGTTGTGTGCCAACTCAAAGACATGCAGTTTGAATCCACCAGCTGTTGCAAAGGCAGAAAACCTGCCTCCAAAAACCTACTGGATGGTCAGCTCTGAGTCGGTTCTGATTCAAGAGGACATGACAACTATTCATTTCAGCTCTAGTGGCTTAAGGGTAAAACATTGTCCTGCCATTTCAAATGCATAGGGTTAAAATCAACCAGTTGCTCTGTGGAAGAAAGATGGGCAATTTCATGTGGTGTAATTTACTGACTGAAAAGCTATTAGAGCTTTATCTATGAGTTGATTACCATGTGACAGTCTACTACCAGAAACTATTTATTTGTTTGTATAAAAACAAAATTGCAAAGTTACCCTTAGGGACGTTGTTGTTGTGTACCATTGAATTGGAACCAACTCATAGCTGACTCTCCTGGGCAATATACTGCCTCTGCAAACCCACTGGAGGATTAGCTTTGAGTTCATTCTAATGTGAGGATGTACAAAAATAACAGTACTATGCTGTCTATAACCAAGCTTTTATCATTTGATCATAGTTTCTATTTCCTCAATAATGTCTTTTATTATAGAACTTTACAGGAACTTTATCCTCCAATGAAAAGAGAATGAGTATAATACAAGAGACAGGAATAAAGTGGTATTGAAATAATGAGAAGAAGGAGATAACTTATCCTGGAGAAAGTTTTACAAAGAAAATGGTCACAAAGCTATTAATTCTATCATTTCCCATTAAAGTTACTGTGGTTTATTTAAAGGCTTGACACAAGAAAATCTTTAAAAAGAACAAAGGATGAATATGAGATGGAATTTGTCAACAGTTTAAAGAAAAACTATAGTTATTTTTTTAATCCATCTCATCACAGGTCATTATGATGCATATACATATTTGATTTGATGAAACTGTACATTACAGATTACAAATAATCTTACCTTCCTTAATGGATTCTCTGTGCCTGTCCCAAATCCAAAACAAAGCCCAATGCCTTCAAGTTGATTCTCATTAATAGAGCCCCTCCATTGGAATTTTGATTGGTGAGTCTTAATGAGAGTAAATGGTTCCATTTTTTCCCCATGGAATGAATGATGAGGTGGGTAGCAGATCTTTGAAAACTCACTAAATTTGAAAAAAATAAATAATTATATTCTGCAAGAAAACTACTGTTTAGCTCATCGTATGAAGTCCAAGAGTATGATGACCATTTAAACTTAAAAAAAATCCCACAAAACAACAAAACAGATTGTCAATGAATTGATTATTCATTGTACAAAATTCTACAATACAATCTCTAGCCTCATTTCTGCCACCAAGGTCATATTTTCCGACTACAGTTTTTTTCTTGTTTTGAACGTTCATAGTCAAGTCTAGAATTACTGTTATTCTTGGTCATATGTTTCATCCATTTCAGACTGCAAAGTTGGCTGTTACTGTGATTGTCAGGTGCTATCAAGTATTACTCATAATGACTGCATGAACAACAGACATGAAACCTGTCCTCTCCTGTGCCATCCTAATCATCTCTGATATACTTGTGCCTATTGCTGCAGTCACTGTGCCAATCTTTCTCATTGGGTGCCTTCCTCTCTTTCACTGACTTTCCACCTTCTAAGCATGATATCCTTGTCCAAAGAATAACCTATCCTAGCAACATGTCCAAAGAATACGAGACAGCTTTGTCTTCCTTGCCTCCAACAACCACTCTGGCTGTACTTTTCAAGACATATTCATTATTTTGGCAATCCATTCAGTACTTTTCTCCACCACTACAACTCAAAGGCATTAATTCTTCATCTATCATCTGTATTCATTGTCCATCCCTCAGAAGCATGTTGTTGTTGTTATGTGCCATCAAGTCACTGGCAACTCATGGCAACCCTATGTACAACAGCCCTGAACCTTGCTCTATCTGAGCCAACTCCTTTGTCTCTGACACATCTACCCCTATGACACTAGTCACTGAGTCAATCTATCTCATCCAGAGTCTTCCTCTCTTTCACCGTCTCTCCATCTTCCAAGTATGATGTCCCTCTACAGGGACTAGTCCCTTCTTGCATCATGCCCAAAATATGTCAGACAAAGCCTCAGAATCCTTGCCTCCAAGGAGCAGCCTTATTTCACCTTCTCCAGAACAAACCTGTATGTTCTCTTAGCAATCCATGGTATATTCAATACTCTTCTCCAGCACTTCAATTCAAAGGTACCAATTCTTCTGTCATCCTTCATTTAACTCTCTGATGCATAGAAAGTAATTATGAAGACCATGGCCTAGATCAGATGTATGTTAGTCTCCAGACTGACATCATTGCTCTTCAGTACTCTGGAGATGTACCTGGCAGCAGATTTCCCCCATGCATACATACCATCTTGATTTCTTGGCTGCTGGTACCAAGAGTGTTGATTGTGGAGCCAAGCAAGCTGAAGTTGTCAACAATCTCAATCTCTTCACCATCTATCATGGTGCTACCAATCAGCCCAGTTTGTAGAATCTTTGTTTTCCTGACATTAAGCTTCAATCCATATTTAAGGCTGCAGTCCTTGACCTTCTGGAGGAAATGCCTTAGGTCCTCCTCAATCTCAGCAAGCAGGTTTTATCAACTGCATACTGTAGGTTATTGATGAGTCTTCCACCATTCCTGATGCCACATCTCATAGAGCTCATACTTCCAGATGATCTGTTCTGCATATAGATTGAAAAGGATGGAGATAGGATGTATCTCTGATGTATACCTTTCCTGATCCTGAACCATGCAGTGTTTCCTTGCTCTGTTCTGACAACTGCCTTCTGGTCTAAGTTTCACATAAGCACAATCAAGTGTTCTAGGATTCCCATTTTTCTCAAAGTAAGCCACTGTTTGTTGTGATCCACACAGTCAAATGCCTTTGCATAGTCAATGAAACAAAGATAAACATTACTCTGATACTCTCTATTTCAAGCTAAGATCTATCTAACATTGGATATAATATCCCTGATATCATGACCTCTTCCAAGCCTACACATCAGGCAGTTCTCTTTTGATGTGTTGTCCCAATAGTTTTTGGATAATTTTCAGCAAGATCTTACTCTCATGTGATATTAATGATATTGTACAATAATTTCCACACTTTGTTGGGTTATATTTTTGTTGTTGTTGTTGTTGACTGCTATCAAATTGAGCTTGACTTATAGGGACCTCATGAACAAAAGACTTGAAGTCTTTCTATAACTATTGTCATTTTTCAAAGTTCATAGAGTATCCAGAGTCATGTTGTTTAGGAAGTGAATGCCATTCCTGCTTCCAAATCTGTCTTAATCTAGGAGTACCATCAAACACTATCCACCATGCGTAACCATTATGG
The DNA here is from genome assembly GCF_000299155.1 of Elephantulus edwardii. Lineage (NCBI taxonomy): Eukaryota > Metazoa > Chordata > Mammalia > Macroscelidea > Macroscelididae > Elephantulus > Elephantulus edwardii. Next base: position 19,580,196 of record NW_006399752.1, read on the forward strand.
CATTTGTCACACCGATGGCACAGGTTTCGGTATCAAAACAACCCCAGGTTACCTCTGTACAGCAAGTTAACAAACCAGTGCTGTAACACTTAGAAGAATGTTACTCTGAGATATAATAACACTAGGCTTGAGAATTTGTAGCCCTCAGCCCAAATGACTTTTAAATACAAAGGCCCTCCACCAGATCCTATTTACTCTAAACAAGAGCCTTAAATAAAACTACCAATAGAGTATATTTTTATTGTTATGTACCAGTTGAGTTACTTGCAACATATGGCAACCCTATGCACAGCAGCTCCAAACCCTTCCTTGTCCTAAGCCAGTCTCACTAATTCTGACACATCAACTCCCATTGTCTCAGATACTGTATCAATCCATCTTATCCAGGGTCTTCCTCTCTTGCACTGTCCCTCCACCCATCTGAGCATAATGTCCTTCTCCAAGGACCAATCTCTCCTGGCCACATGCCCAAAGTATGTGAGACAAGAGTTTTAAAATCCTAGCCTCCAATGAGAGACTGGGTTTCACCCTCTCCAAGACAGAACTATTCGTTTCCTTGGCAGTCCATGGTATGTTCAAGACTCTCCTCCAGCATTATAACTTGAAGGCATTGATTCTTCTTCTGTCATCCTTAGTCTTTATCCAGCTCTCTGAAGTATAACAAGTAATTGTGAATACCATGGCCTGGATTAGGCACGCCTTTGTCTCTAGACTGACATTGTTGCTTAGAATAGGAATAAATATGGATCTCTTCCAGTCAGTTGGCCAGGTAGTTTTTCTTCCACGTATCTTGGCACAACCTGCTGAGGGCATCCAGGGCAACATCTCTTTGTTGAAATATGTCAATTAGTATGCTGTCAATTGCTGGGGGTTTGTTTTTTGGCAATTCCTTCAGAGCAACTTGAACTTCCTCCTTCATCACCATAGATTTGATCATATGTTGTTTTATGAAATTCCTGACCCGGAAATGCTGACCCGGGTCCCTCCTGATGCTACAACCCTCCTGACACCACAACCTTCCTGATGCCGAAACACTCCTGATGCCAGAACTCTCCTGCAAGAAGTACATGGAGACTACGCTCGCTACATCAACACCACTTCAATACCCCTATGCCAGGAGTACCACTATTACAGGGAAGTGAAGAGTGAAGGAGAGGGCAGAGGTGGTGGAAGGCACCTGAGGGAAAAGGAGAGGAAATTGGGCTGTATACTGACAGGGTGGGGTGAGTGAGGGAACACAACATATGATCCGAAGGTGTGGGCCACCTGGACCAAAACCTGATCTGTTACCTGCACTCTTATCAGCTATTTTTAATAAAATGTTTCCCTGTCAAATATTGTCTAAGGCTGAGTAACCAAATTAAGATAGACAAAGGAGAAGGATTGGCCATCCACTTCTGAAATAATAGGACTTTGAAAACCCTATGTGATATCCTCATATGTACGGAGTTCCCTAAATAAGATAAGTGAAGTTGACAGAAATCCTCAATTTCTTAATTTTCTTTCAGGGTCATTTCTTATAGCTCCAAGCTTTTAAATCTTTATGGTTTATGGAAACGGATTTTCACATCTTTCTCCCATGGTACTGATAGTGGGTACAAACCATAAACCTTTTGGTTACGAGACAAGCACTTAACCGTTACTTGACTAGGACTCTTTTCCTACCTGGGGAATTATTATGTTTGAAATGTTTCAGCCTGTGAATGGGAACTTTTCTCTGTGGTTCATCTTTGGAGTAAAACTAGAGCAAGCCAAAGCACAAGGTGTGCATTTCAAAATAAACTAATTCCCAAACAAACTTATTTTGAAATTCACAGCGGTGTACTTTTGCCTACTGTTATTTATACAAAGGGGAGGGGAATAAAATACAGAAAAATAACCCCATTCATAGGTTAAATCATCTACCCCAACTGTCAAGGTTATGTAACTTTGATGGTATGCTCGAAATGCTTAACTATTTTTTCCCCTTGTAACGTTTGTTATGTTGTTGTAAGCTTTTGATACAGTTTCAAAGACAGACTGTAAATAAATAAAATGTGATGAAAAGGAGAATGTGTCAACAGAAAATGTGAAAAACTAAAGGCTGTACCAATAAATAGTCATAATAGAAAATGAAATTAATTTGTTAAATACATAAATTATATCATAAAAAAATCATCAAACAAAATCATTGGAAATATTGCTAAAAGTGAATAGATAAATGTTACATTATTTTTTTAGCAAGTGTGAATTACTAAAATAAAAAACAGTTACGAAAACAAAGATGAGGTGGGATGCCAGGATACAAAGGAAATACAGATTGACTAAAATGAAAAACTTATTGTTGTTACATAGGGACAGACAGATTGACTGAAATGAAAAACTTATTGTTGTTAAGTAGGGACAACCTCAGGATTCTTTCAGTGGTTTTTTTCAGATGGTGTAAACTAATTGAGAAAAACTGTCCTTCTTTTGCAGAGCAGCTTGCAGATTTGAATAGTTAACCTTTTGATTAGTGGCTAACCTCCTTACCCACTAGGCCACTTAACTTTGATTAAAAGTAGTCAACCATTTTTGTTTTCAGGAAAAATTAAATTAAAATCACTCCTCTTCCCCAAAAGATTTATCGCCCTGAGACCCAACAAAGGAAATGACTCTTTGGCAGTAGATTTGGGTTTGGTAGATTTTATAAAAGGATTAATCCTCTAAACCTTCCATATTTAACTGAAAGTCAATATAACTCTAAAAATGTTAGAACAAGAAGATAATGCATACATTTTAATTAGGAGTTTTATTTATTTTTCCCTTATTGATTATTTTATGTTTTATTTATAAAATTATCTAGTAGTTGGCACTCAACATGCCATAGGTAACTCTGTGGCAGCTGTGAGTGAGGCCAATGTATTCTGTAGAGGCAGTGATCAGCCCAATGTAAGTTTCTTGTTTTCCTCAGCAAATAGGGATTTAAAATCTCTGTCTTAGGCTGGGTTTTCTGTAGAAGTAAATACATGAATGGAGTAAAGATGACAGAAGACTTGATGTCTTTGACTTGTAGTGTTGGAGAAGAGTATTGAATATCCTGTGGACTGCCAAACAAAAAAACAAGCCTGCTGGGAGAAGGTGCAACCAGGGTACTCCTAGAGGCACGTGTGGTGAAACTTCATCTCGTATAATTAGGGCATGTTGTCAAGAAGGCCACTCCTCAGAAAAAGATGACATGCTGAGAAAGGTGGAGGGTCAGAGAAAGAGAGGAATCCCCTCAACAAGACAGACTGATGCAGTGACTACAACAATGACTCAAGCATATCAGAGATGGTGAAGACAGCACAGCCGTCTGTTCAGTTTGACTATAAATTGTAATTCCCTATAAGTCATAGTTGGCTTGATGGCATGTAGCCAGAATAGAGATAAAGAGATGGATATTTATTTGAAAGAAGAAAATCATGTGCTTAAAGAGGCTGCTAAGCCCTAGTTCCATAAATCAGATCTCTTGGGAATGATAGCCAGAATCAGGATTAGACAAAAAGTTCTCAAACATTTTACCAGTATAGGCCACACCCAAGACTATCCTTCAATCAGATAAGCCTGATTGTATCTTTACAGAACTACCTCTAATTTTGCCTTATTAATATCAGAGGTTAGAATTTACAACATATAGAATATTTTACCTTATACTGAGGACCATGGTCTTTGCAATCACTTGCAAAGCATCAGAGAGCTGGACAATGACTATGGATGAAAGGAGAATTGACGCCTTTGAGCATTGCTGTTGGAGAAGAGTATTTAATATACCATGGACGGCTAAGAGAATGAACAGGTTTGTCCTGGAGAGTGTTAAACCAGGCTTCTCCTTGGAAGCAGGGATTCTGAAGCTCCGTCTGACATACTTTGGATATGTCGCAAGGTGGGACCGGTCTTTGGAGAGGGACATCATGCTTGGGAGGGTGGAGGGACAGTGCAGAAGAGGAAAACCCTCTATGAGATGAGAGCTGGAATTGGGGGGGGGGAAGGGAAAAACTGCTCTATATTTCAAAGCTGAAAGAACTGAAAAAAAATTTAAGCCTCATATAAAAATATTGAAGGATGCTACAGGCAATATATTTCGGATGACTCAAAAAGCATCAAAAGAAGATGGAGGGAATACATAGAATCACTGTACCAGAAATAATTGATTGACAATGAGAAATTTCAGGAAGTAACATATGAACAGGAGCCAATGGTAATGAAAGAGGAAGTGGAAGCTGCATTGAGGCATTGGCAAAAAATATGGCCCCTAGAATTGATGGGATACCAATTGACTTGTTTCAATTAACAGATGTAGCCTTGGATGCACTCACCAGTCTATGCCAGGAAATTTGGAGGACAGCTGTCTGGCCAACACATTGGAAGAAGTCCATATTTGTTCCCATTCCCAAGAAAGGTGATCCAACTGAAGGTGAAAATTATCAAACAATATCATTGATATCACATGCAAGCAACATACTGCTGAAGATGGTTCAAAAACAGCTGGAACAATAGATAGATAAGGAACTTCCAGAAGTCCAAGCAGGATTTAGAAGAAGTTGTCACATGAGCGAAATCATTGCTGATGTCAGATGGATCCTGGCTGGAAGTAAGGACTATCAGAAGAATATCTATTTGTGCTTTATTCACTACACAAAGGTGTTTGACTCTGGATCATGACAAGCTGCAGCTGACATTGAGAAGAATAGGAATCCCAGAGCACTTGATTGTGCTCATGTGGAACTTATACCTGGACCAGGAAGCTGTGTGAACATTGGAGAGAACTACAAGGTTTGGAATTAGGAAGGGAGTGTGTCAATATTGTATTCTCTCTCTCTACCTATTAAATCTGCATGCTGAGCAAATTATCCAAGAGGCTGGACAGATATTTCTTGGAGCTGGTGCAGCCAGAGTGCTCTTTTGAGGCAAGAATGATGACTTTGGCTCACATACTTTGAACCTGTTGCTAGTTGGTGCTATTCTTTGGAGAAGGACATGATGTTGGGAAGAGTGGAGGGTTGGCCAAAGAAAGGAAGACCCTCAACTAGGTGGATTGACATGGTGATTGCTGCAATGGGCTCTTGTGTGTCAGGAAGTGTGAGGATGGCACAGGATAGAACAGTGTTCAGATCTTTCATTCATAGGGTTGATATGAGTTGTGCTTAACAAGATGGCACCTAACAACAACAACAACAACTCATTGACGTCATGCTAAACAATTGTTTATGACCTAGTTTCCCAGAGAATGTTGATGTAATGTTTGCCGGGTATTTTTAATACTAGTATCTTTACAAAGTTCGTATACATTGTTTGTTTTTCACACCATATATTTCCTATTTCCTTCACTCTCCAACCCTCCATCCATCATTGTGGATTCCCATATATTTTGGTAAAACTGAAATATGTGTTTCATTATTTTTATATAGGTAAATCTGTTAAGAAAATTTTAACGTATTCTTAATTAAATGCCTCCTTATACTTCATTGAAGATATTAAAGAATTGAGTTGTATTTCCCATATTATGATTATTATTATGATTAAAAATACACAAAAGTATAATTATGCATATGATATTAGAATTAATATGGTGATCCTAGTTTGTCTTTAATCCTGTAGGTTAAAATATAAAATGGGTTTGGGTTGCCTAATTTGATGGGTGGAGGGGAGGAGTACCTAAAGGAAAGGGGAAGATCCAATTTGAAAAACTGTGTATATGAATTCTGCAAATAAACTAGTGTAAAATTTAATATATAAATAAATAAAATAAAACTACCACTAGCAAAAAAATAGTAAAATGGAATTCAACGTCCTTGACTACTCCAGAAACTCAGCATCAATGTTTACGCATTCATACTCAGATCTAACTCAGCTTTGTCAACAGAAGCTATGCTTCGGAACAAAATGCCAAGTATCACAATGTTGTATAATAATAATATAACTAAATGCAAATTGAGAGATATTTCAGTATCAGCCTTTGGAAACTCAACAGATGTTCTTAGTAAATTCCTTCTTAATAACGGTCATATTTGTTTTTATAAAATTTTTCCAGTGATGTGCAATATCATGAGTTTTTCAACATTTCACATATTACTTCTTGAATATTCTCTAACAAAAAATACATATATAGTCTTCACTAGAGGGTCAGCTATGATTTGGTTCTAACTTGATAGTATGTATGCCACAAAAAAAGTATTAATTATATCTTTAGAGAATACATAATTTTCCTAATATATAAAAACTTATTTAACAACTTATTTTATTTCAAACAATAGGTTGACTTTGCATTTAAAGAGAAGAGTGAAGAATATAACACTATTTCAACATTAATTCAATTTAAAATTTCCCTTAACCTTTTAAAGATACCAGCAGTCAGGAAATTAAAGACGACTTACATTGGGAAAGTCTGCCATAAAAGACCTCTCCAAATTACAAAAGAGCAACGAAGTCTGTCTGGAGACTAAGATGTGCCTAATCCAAGCCATAGACTTTGTAAATATTTGCTATGCATCAGAAAGCTGAACAATGACTAGGGATGATAGAAAGAGAATTGATATCTTTGAGCTGTGGTGCTGGAGAAGAGTATTGAATATACCATGAATGGCCAGAAGAAGAAATGGGTTCATCCTAGAGAGAGTGAGAACAGGTTGCTCCTTGGAGGCAAGGATTCTGAAGCTTCATCTGACATATTTTGGACATGTTGCAAGGTGGTACCAGTCCTTGGAGAGGAATGTCATGCTTGGGAGGTTGGAGGGACAGCTCAGGAGAGGAAGACCCTCGAAGAGATGGATTGATTCAGTGACTGGGGTAATGAATGGATGTAGGTATATCAGAGACAATAAGATTGGCACAGGATAGAGCAGGGTTTAGGGCTGCTATACACAGAGTCGTTATGAGTCACAGGCAACTTGACAGCACATAACAACAACAATTTTTAAAATTTTTTTAATAAACCAAACAAACAATAAAGCCATGAACGAAATGTGCTAAATTCTAGTTAGTTCTCTTTTTCTCTTCACTATAATTTCCCACTAAGGGATGAGTTGAGGTGACTGGAGGTAAGTGAAATGACACTCACAGTGGTAATTTAGCAAAACAAGTGAAAAAGGTTTATTAAGGCAATAAGACAGAGGCTTAACTAGTGAAAGGTGAGCCATGCAAAAGAGTTAAAGATAAAAAGAAAGAAAAGAGAATAGGGGAAAAGGACTCCCAGAAAGAACACAAATATTAATTACTGTATACTGTCAACAGAAAAGGAGAGAGAGGAAAAAAGAAAAAAAAACAAACCAATGACTCCCAGGTGGGTCCTGCTTTTGTTGGTTCACAATCTAATGAGACTTGGTCATCATAGTCCAGTCTCACCTAAGGTCTTGTGGGAAGAGCAAGGGAGGGGCTACTTCCTGGTGTAAACACCTGTTGGCTCCAGAGGGAAATACTATCACATTGGTTTAAGTATAATAGTTTCTGTTTCCAGGGAGACTCCAGTCCTTTTCTATGAGAGTAAGAGAGACCAGGTGACAATTCTAGCCATTAACAATCAAGTTAGCTCTGACTCACAGTGTTATTGCAAAGTCAAAGTTCTGCCCCTGGCTACTAAAAAGACTAATCTTGGTGACAGCAGTTGCAAAGGAAAAAAAAATTATTCTATACTTTACCTCTATATAGACGTAGTGGCACCTCAAAACAACAGAGAGAAAGAGAATGATACTTATTTCAAGAAAAAAAATCATGTGCTTAATAGAGGCTGTCAAGCCCCAAGTCTGTAAATCAGACTTTTTGGGAAAGAACCAGATAGATACAGGATTGGACAAAAAAGTTGTGGAACTTTTTACCAGTGTAGGCCACACCTGTGAGAAGACTTTCCTTTAATCAGATAAACCTGATAGTATCTTTGCAGAACTGTCTCTAATATTGCATGTGTTGCAGTGTGTACTGTAGAGTCAAACCTACCCATAGCGATCCTCTGCAGGTTTTCAGAGGCAGTTAATTGAGTTGAGCAGCTGGTGGCCTCGAACCTTCGGGATTGCAGTGCAGCTTCTTGCCACTGGGCCACTAAAGCTCCCTTATTAACCTCATAGAGGTTAGAAATGACAGCACACATGAAATACTTATCACCAGTCTCTGACTTCTACCTAGCAAGGAAGTATTTGGGAGACTCTTGTTGCTGATGACTCAGAACTGACTCCTACTTGGTCCTCCAACAGATTTTCTGTGACTGTAAATCACATGGGAGGAGATTGTTCAACTTCCCTCTGACAGGCGTGAATTATCAGAGAGGCAGCACCACTTTGCATAAGCAATGAAACAACTTACTCTTCACTAGACCCCTGTTGTCATTCATAGGTGGTTAATCACACAGGAGGAGATTGCCAGTTCTTCTGGAGAGCTGCTGGTGGATTCACACTACCTGTAAGCCACTAAATGTTTGTAATCTCCTGCTCACTAGACTGCATCAGACTCTAAAGGATGCCTGAGCCAAGGCATCGCATTTCCAATTGTTTCTTATGCATCTGAAAGTTGGACGATGAATAAGAAAGATTGGAGGATGATGAATGTCTTTGAATTGTGATGTTGGAAAAGAGTGAAATCATGCCCAAAGTGTGTGAGGTGAAGTTGTATCATCCTTGCCTCTTTGGAGCAACCTGGTTGTACCCCTCTTAGACAGACATGCACGTAAAGCAATTGTAAACATCAGCGCCTAGTTCAGGCCCACCTTAGGACCCAAATTTGTGCCTCAAGGTTTTTTAATTCTCATTCTACTATCCTAACTTATTTTGGTCTATACTTTAAATTTTAAACATTTTTCCACTTTCTTATAAAGTTTGAATATATTATTTCCTTTTACTTTTGCAAGAAATCTTTGAGATAAGCAGAGCACACGCCACAATTTCAATTTTATAGATGAAGAAAGCATGGCACAATGACTAACAAATCATTTTGACAGTAAGTAACAAAAATAAAGCAGGACTTCAGATATAAACACAATCTTTCTCTTTTGAAGACTACACTATCAGAAATGTGTCCTCTTACTATATTCTTTCTGTTGTAGAATCATAGATTTAAACCTTGTTTATAAATTGAAAGTACCTGTTTACATATTTTCTTCCTAAATACCTTTCTGATTTTAGTTTATAATTTATATTTTAAAATAACGTCTAAGTATACAAAAAAAATAAAGGCTATTACTAATTTATTAGAACCTGGCTTATAATTATGAGAAATTTACTATTCTGAATTGTCCCATAAAAATGGAAAATATGAAATTAATTTATCCATTCATTTCACAAATGTTTATTTAGCATCTCTAATGAACTTCAAACAAAAGGTGGGTTATTTTAATCTGCAGTTCAGGCTGGGTTCAAATTGTTTTACTATCAAACATTCTTCTAGATGGTATAGCACTGGTCTGTGCGTTGCTGTACAGAGGTAACTCGTGGTTGCTGTGATGCTGAAGACTGTGACACTGATGTGCCAAATGTGGTAATGGTTACCTATGGTGGACAGTGTTCGGTGGAGCTTCCAACTAAAACAAGCCTGGAAGCAGGAGTGGCATCCACTTCCGAAATGACTTGCCTCCAGAAACTCTATGTAAGAACAGTGCTCAGGCTTTTCGTTCATAGGGTCGCTATGAGTCGTCTACGACTTGACGGCAGCACCTAACAACAACAATGAACTGCAATTGTACAAGGTATAAGGGTGAAAACATGACCAAATCTTTGTTTTACTGAGTTCTCACTAACCAGACAAAAACATGGTGGCTTGTTCTAACATACTTAGTTGCCTCATAACAATTTTGGTATTGTCAACAGAAATCAAGTAATGATTAAAGAGATTTTAATAGATGACTAAGTATTATAATATTAACACTACAGAAAATATATTTGGAAGATCAAGTTTTAAAAAACCTTAATATCATAAACTACTGATATGTATCACTTCATACACTGGTACATTTCGAGTTTCCTTTACTTACTACAGGCAAAATTGATTTTAAATTCAACTCAAACATAAATTGAGTTGTTAAACTAAAGACTGTGGATTCAAGCTGACTTCACTGAATGTTCTGGCTTCTACTTATTAGCTATATAACTTTATTATCTTTAATCCTTGGTTTCAACCTTTGGCTAACTGAAACAGTAATTACATTTACCCCAAGTGGCTATTATGATAAATGAGCTTATACATAAATACTAACTGTTAACAACTATTATTAGAAACTAAGCTATTGGGTTGTAAGCTATTATTAGAAACTAAGTTATAAGCTATTAAGTTGTAGTACTGAGTACTTTGTTTTTAGTCTACTCAAAAATTAGCTTTATAGTCTGCTTTCTCATTAATTTACCAAGTGATAGTTTATATATCATTTTGTCATTAGTTATCTTTTCCTGTACAGCAAACTACCCTACCACTTAGTCACTTACAACAAAAAAAGTTCATTATCTTTGTTTTTGAGTTAGGAATTCAAGCCTGACTGATCTGAATATCTCCATATAAAGGCCTCTCCACAGTCAAGTAAGCTGTGTAAAAAGCTCAACTGGAGAAGGATCTGCTTTAAAATCAGCCATGTGGTGGTTGGCAGGTTTCAGTTTCTCACAGACTGAAGGTTTATGATCATCGCTGGCTTTTGGCCAGAGGCTTCCCTCAGTTTCCTGCCATATGAGTCTCTCCACAGGGTAGCTCCTGGCCGCTGGCTTCCCTCTGAGCAAGTGAGCAAAAGAGAAGACACCCAAGAAAGAGTCAGAGTCTTATTTTAACCTACTTTCAGAAGTGACATCACTTATGCCACATTCTATTTGCTAGAAATGTGTCTAAATTCAGCCTCCACTCCAGGGAACAGGAACATAGAACAGCAGGAAAACGAAGATGGGGGAATCATTGAAATCCCTCCTAGAAGTTCCTTAGTGCTGCAGTGTTAGAAGTTTAAAATAGAAAACGAAATCAAAGTGAGGTACAACTTCGAGTGTGTATTGACAAAATCATGGAAAAAGAAACAAAAATACTCTTAAAGTAGTTAGGGGATCTTTTGTTAAAATTTTTTTTTTTAGGTTTACTGATCTCAGAATAAAAAAGTTATATGCACACTGTAAAATGACATGCTCTGATTCCAGTAAGTGTCTCAAGTACTGAAAATCCAACAGTTCCTGAAGAGAAATTCTAAAAAAAAAAAAAAAAAAATCTCTCTGTAACGCTCTAGAAATAATACACATGTTGACATCTCTAGCCCCAGGGCTTAGGATACACCAAGTATCTCAGACTGTCACATCCTTAGAACTTCCAAGATTATTTGATGAAAAGTTCAGGTCTCATCATATTAATGGTTAAAAGGAATAAAATTAAGCTGATACTACTTATCCAGCACATACACATCAAGATAAACCTGAAGCAACAACTCTAATTATGTCATAGTGGTAGCTAAACTGAGCCATCAAGTGGCTGATGAACGCCCAGATTGGAGATTTATTAACTTTAAATTTATCATGTGATAACTGAATTGCAGAAGTTGTGAGAACAAAATGAACTTAACCTGTCTGCTTATTTATAGGCTCTATGTTCGGTGACTGGGGTAATCGGGATGGGTGTGTCAGAGGCAATGCGATTGGCACAGGATAGAGCAGGGTTTAGGGCTGTTGTACATAGGGTCGCTATGAGTCGCAAACGACTCGACGGCACATAACAACAACAACAACAACAACATGCACCAGGTTCCCTCATGGGTATATGTCACTATCAAAAGCATTAAGGAAAGTTCAGAAAAAATCCCACAGTCATCAATTCTCATCTATTTTTAATTACCTGAAAAATCTTAACATGTTTGAATCATCCAAGCCACTGGTGTTTTCCATGACCAACTATTGCTAGTAAATATACACAATCAGAAGAAATTCTGATTTCTAAAGCCTCAGCATTTGGATGTGTGTGTAGAGAGGAAAGTAGTACTGGGGAGAGTATAAAATATACCCTATGGAGTGCTACAAGGAAGTGCTTTCATTAAATACTTCTTATGACACTTAAGATACTTTACACGTGAACTCATAAAATTAGTCTTTCTAATGCTGCAATTGGGACTCCTTCGCTTATTTTATGATAGTTTCTTGCCCAGCATTATCTTTGGTACTCAAATGTTTTCATCATTTGTAGTACAACGACACTTAAAGAGTTGTTCATACTTTTGAAAAAACCCTTAGTAATATCTAAGCAATAGTTTAAGATTGCTGTTGCGTTAAAAATCATTTGATGATGACATAATTGAACTGCAGTTTGAAAATCATAAGCAGTAAACCGAATACTGAGGAGGCCTTAAAAATATCTGTGTAGCACGAGTTACTTATAATCTATTACTATATGGAGTATAAGAGTATACTAAAATGAAGGAAATTCCTCTCCAAGTTTGATGGGAAATCAGAGTAAAAGCTCTCACAAGTTAGGAATAACTATGGAAAATTTACATGATTTATTAGCTACCTTACAAATTTAAAATGTACCTTAGTTGTTATAATCCAACTATGACTCAAAACAACCCTCTGAACAACAGAATGAAGCATTGTCCGATCCTGCACCATCCTCACAAGCTCCATCATGCTTGAGTCAACTATTTGTTACTGTGTTAATCCATTTTGTTGGAGGTCTTCCTCTCTTTCTTTAACCCTCTACCTTTCCAACCCTAATGTCTTTTTTTCCCAAGGACTCAGCCTTTTTGAAATTATGTTCAAAGTATATGAAGCTAATTTTCACCATTCTTGCCTTAAGGACAACTATGGTCATACTTCTTCCAAGACAGATTTGTTTGTCCTTTTGGCAGCCCAAGGGATAGCTCAGTATTCTTCTCCAACACCATAATGCAAAGGCATTGTGTGTGTTTTTTTTGTTTTGTTTTGTTTTTTTACCTTCTGTCACCCTTATTCTTTGTCCATCTTTCAGATACATGAAATACCATGTCTTGGATCACCTTATATTAACTGATATCCTTGCTTGTTAGCACTTCGGAGAAGTACAGCTGATTTTCCCAATGCAACAAGTCTTTTGGTTTCGTGATTGTTGTTACCAGTATTGATTGTGGATTCAAGTAAAATGACTTTGTGGACAACCACAATCTTTTCTCTATCACGAAGTGAATAAAATAGGCATTTAAATTGAACAATATATGCATTTAAAGTCTTACATTTTTTATCTCTCATATAAAAAAATAAGTTATTTTTTAACGTGTCTCTTGGATTTTTGGAAAGAATATTGAACATATCATAGACCATCTATCTTGCAGAGGATGAAATCAAGTTTCTCTTTGGAGTCAAGGACCATTTCACGTACTTTGGTCATGTGCCCAGAAGGAACTTCTCTTTGGAGAAGGACAACATGCTTGGAAGGGTGGAGGGACAGTGCAGGAGAGAAAGACCCCAGATGAAATGGATTGACACAGTAACAGGGGTAATAGGGTAGGTGTGTTGGAGTCAGTGAGACTGGCTCAGCATAGGGTAGACTTCAGAGCTATTATACATATGGTTGCTATGAATCATAGGCAACTCAATGACACAGAACAACAACATTATAAACAAATATTTTCATGGAACCACATCATTGTATTCCTTGTCTATTCTAGCCCCTTGCAGATGAAGAAACTGGAAATTTAGAATTTGTGAAACCTTTTCTAGTTTCACTGCCCTTCACAGTCTAAGATATCAATAAAGAACAAAATTCTAAACAAATGTACTATAATGATATGTTATATTAAACAAATATACAAAGTACAGCAAAAGCACAGGTGAGAATGAAAGACAAACCTGAAGCAAAATGTGGTATAATGGACTGATTTTTTTCAATCAGACTTAATATGGAATAAACAACTAAAATTGGTAGATTAAGCCAATATGTGAGCTAGAATTAAATAATCAAATACTGACAATAAATAATTTTTATAAGAACTGCCACCTGACAATCTTTAAAAATTTCAGGTAATATGATATTTGTGACTGGGGCACAGAGCCCTGAACCTTGTAATAGGAACATAAACCAAAGTTGGAATTAGTGAGACTGGATCAGGACAGGGCAGGTTTTAGCAACATAGGGTCCTGTGAGTGGTAGGCAACTTGATGGCATGTAACAATAATTGCAATAATCACCTTAAGTATCTTAACTGAATATATCTTTACAATTACAATGGCTCCTGAGCCTAAATAATAACAGCACTTCTTATTATAAGTGAACACGTATTATTTATGTTGTTGTTGTTGCTTGCGACCCATAGTGACCCTATGTACAAGAGCCCTAAACGCTGCTCTATCCTGTGCCAACCTCGCCATCTCTGACACACGTACTCCCACCACCCCACTCACAGAATCGATCTGTCTCATCGGTGATCTTCCTCTCCTGCACCGTCCCTCCACTCTCCCAAACATGATGTTCTTCTCCAAGGACCAGTTCCCCCTTGCAACATGCCCAAAGTATGTCAGATGAAGCTTCAGAATCCTTGACTCCAAGGAGCATTCTGGTTTCACCCTCTCCGAGACAAACCTGTTTGCTCTGCTAAGCAGTCCATGGTGTGTTCAACACTCTTCTCTAGCACCACAATTCAAAGGCATCAATTCTCCTTCTATCATCACTAGTCACTGTCCAATTCTCCAACACATAGCACGTAATTGCGAAGACTATAGGCTGGGTCAGGTGTACCTAAGTCTCCAGACTGACGTCGTTGCTCTTAAGTACTCTTGAGAGGTCCCTCACATCTGACTTTCCCAATGCAATTCGTCTCTTGATTTCCTGGCTGCTGTTAGCAAGAGTGTTGACTGTGGAGCCAAGTACACTAAAATTGTTAACTATCTCAAGCTCTTCACCATCCATACTGATGCTGCCAAATGGACCAGTGGTGAAAATCTTTATTTTCTTGATGTTGAGCTTCAATCCATATAGGAGGCAGTCCTTGACCTTCTGCAGCAAGTGCTTCAGGTCTTCCTCAGTTTCAGCAAGCAAGGTTGTGTCATCCACATAACGCAGGTTGTTGATGACTCTTTCACCAATCCTGATGCCACATTCCTCCTTGTACAGCCCAGAGTCTCGGATGATCTGTTCTGCATACAGATTGAAAAGGTATGGAGACAAAATACATCCATGATGGACCCCCTTCTTGATTTTGAACTGTGTAGTGTGTCCTAGCTCTGTTCTGACAACTGCCTCTTGGTCCAAGTATAGGTTTCGCATTAGCACGACCAAATGTTCTGGGATTCCCATTCTTCTCAGAATCAGCCATAGCTTGTTGTGATCCACACAGTCAAAAGCCTTTGCATAGTCAATGAAGCACAGATAGACATTCTTCTGGTATTCTCTGCTTTCTGCCCAGATCCATCTAACATTAGCTATAATATCCCTAGTACCACGATCTCTTCTAAATCCAGCCTGCACATCTAGTAAAGTTAATTGATGCATGTTGAGATGTAAGATTCAATGTTCTAGGTAATCATTACATCAGCTATTACTTAAATGAAAAATGAAGTAATGATCATTTGTTTTTGTTCTTTCTGTGAAACCACCCCCAAGAATCTTATATTTTTATTACATTTAAATGCACAAAGCATGAATAATGTCTTCTCCTTATTAAGAGTAAGGTTTAAATTTTGGTAAAGCCATAACTTTTCATCTGAAATGACTTGTCATAAGAAGATTGCTTTTGAATATGCTATATTAATGCATCCAATACAGGAAAAATATGACTCAATTACTTCCTATTATCTTTAATATATTTTGCAAAATTCTAGACTGACATAAAGGGTTTAAGTCATTGCAGATATAGAATCTTGTTTTGGTGTACTGTCGGATTGGAACCAACTCATAGATGACTCTCCAGTGGATTTTCAGAGGCAGTAAATTACATGGGAGGAGAATGTCCATGTTTCTTCCTCAGAGCAGCTGGTAAGTCAAATCATTTTGGGATGGCAGCAAAATTCCTTACCACTAAGACACTAGTTGTTGCTATGTGCCCTTGTGTTGACTACAACTTATAGAGATTCTATGGACAATAGTTTTGAATCTTGCCCTATCCTGAGCCAACCTCACCATATCTGACACAGATGCCTCCATTGCCATAATCACTGACCACAACAAACTGTGAGTGACTCTGAGAAGAATGGGAATCCCAGAACACTTGATTATGCTAATTAGAAACCTATACTTGGACCAGGAGGAGGTCATCAAAACAGAGCAAGGAAATACTCCATGGCTCAAAATTGGAAAGGGTGTACCTAGGGCAGTATCCTGTCTCCGTACCTTTTCAATCTTTATGCAGAACAGATTATCCGGGGGCTGGGCTCTATGAGGAGAAATGTGACATCAGGATTGGAGGAAGAGTCATCAACAATCTGCGTGATGCAGATGACACAACCTTGCTTGCTGAAACTGAGGAGGACCTGAAGCACTTGCTGTGGAAGCTCGGGGACTGCAGTGTTCAGCATAGATTGAGTCTCAATGTCAAGAAAACAAAGATTCTCACCACTGGGCCAATTGGCAGTATCATGGAGGTTCAAATGCGCCAATGGCTCCAAGGGAGAAAGTTAGGCAATTCCCCATGCAATTTACAGTCTCAGAAAAGCGCTGGAGGATCAGTTAAGATACAGCAAACAGAGAAATTCCAAACCATGTTCTTTGTCACTTCTACCCCATGGCTAAAACTTTGCAAATGTGAAGTGCTTGTGGCTCATCAATGGGATAAAAGTATGAATGAGGTAAATGATACCTTTGAGTTAAAATGTGGAAATAAGGTATATGTTTCTAATTTGGGGATTGCTTAGTTTTGCCATCAACCCTAACTTGAGAATTGCTTTGTTTTGTGATCCTGTCAAGCTTAAATCGAGCCACTATGGGGAGGAGAAATGGGAATCCAGTTGAACCTGAGGTTTGTGAGTGAAGGACAGAGAGCTGCAATACCAGAGAAACTGTGTGAGACTCTACGATCATGAGACGGGGAAATGGTATGAGACGAAATGATAGCAGTAGAATGACAGTAGTGGCAGAAAAAGCAAGGATCTTGTGTGAGGCAGAGTTGTAGGTGCCTGGTTCACAAAATGAGAGAACTGAGTACTTGCTGGTGGACTGGATGCCTGTGAGCACTTCTCAGGGAAACTAAATTGCCTGACACTTCAAGCTAGAGCCAAGCATTTTGGAGCCTAGGCTTGTGGAATGGGATACCACTGCTCACAGTTTAAAGTGATGGCATTAAAATAGTTTTGTAGCATCTACATGAGACCAAGGTCACAAGGCTGAGGGCTTGAGAGAGAGGCCTGCCTTTCAGCTGAAAAGCTATCCCGTTTGAAGAACTGTATTCTTAGTAGTATATGAAACCAGACTGTCATTTCTCTAATAAACCTCCCCATAATTGTATTACCTTTAAGATTTCTGTGGTAATTGCAATGAATTATCCAACTTGAAAAAGAAGCAGTAACCCTGTGGAGGGAGTGGTTGGTATCAAAATTGGTGGGAAAATGTTTCGAGTCTGGAACGTAGGGGAATGTCTGACCTAGTCTGGATACATTGGAATTGGCTACGTGCTGTTGCTACTGTTGATGTGCATGAGAATTCTCACCCCTGTGAAGGTCAGACTCTGTCACTCCCACATTCAGTTTTCACTCCACCATATATTTTCGGTTTATACCTGCTGTATTCTCTATTGAACTCAATGGCCACACTTGTAGTTATATAGAATATTAGCAACTACAAAGTGACATCTGACTGAAAAACTGCATTCATCAATCAGAAATTAGAACTATTAGAGCATTACATTAAAAATTCTACTATTATATATCTGGAATTTCAAGAAAATCCTTCAAATAACATTTCTCCCTTATAAAAGAGGTAACACCAATCCTGACTGATGTACAAGGATGCTATAAGAACTAAAACAAACTAGTGAAGGTGAGGATATCTTTGGACAATGACTAAGGCCTTGGGAAAGTACATACATGCTGATATTTCTAAATCCTAAAGTAGTTAATAAAGCAAAGTAGAGATTTTTGTATATAATTTTAAATAATGAGATGAAAGAAATATAAGCCAGAGGCCAATTTAATTTTCTATTTTAACAATTATTGTTCCTTTAAATCTAAAACCAATAATTAGCATTCAATAATATACCTGCAGAGACTGACTTTGATTTTGATGTCTGCCTTTTTATACATTGGTAGGATAAAAATTTAAATAAAAATGCAGTTCAGCATAAGGATGATAATCTCAATTCACAAAACATATGTACATAATTATTGTTGTGGTTGTTATGTGCCGTCGAGTCATTTTCGACTCATAGCGACCCTATGCACAACAGCCCTAAACCCTGCTCTATCCTGCGCCAACCGCTCTGCCTCTGACACGCATCCCGATTACCCCAGTCACCGAATCAATCCATCTCATAGGGGGTCTTCCCCTCCTACGCTGTCCCTCCACCCTCCCAGCATGATGTCCCTCTCCAAGGACCCGTCCCCCCTTGCAACGTGTCCAAAG
>NW_006399752.1:19604204-19605620 GCF_000299155.1 Elephantulus edwardii
ATGTTTACATATTCCTATGCATCTATGTGTTCATACATATATGTATATAATTTTTTTTTCTCATTGTGAACTCTTGATCCCAATTTAAGCATATACTAGACAATTAATGAATATTTAATGGATGACAGGCTTCTGACAACTTCTGTTTTAGCCTCAAGCCACTTGTACTCCTTCATATTTAAGTGTCATATTGGCTTGGATTATGTGTTTATTCACTATTTATTTCTGAACGGTTCTTCTTTTCTCTTCAAAGATATTTCTGATTTCAATCCCTCTCTTTGTTTTTATATTTCTTTTTATATGATCCTGATAATTGAGAAGCTATCAATGATCAACAGATTACCAGTGTATCATGCCAGCAAATAAAAAAGATAATGGGAAAAGTTTAATTTGCTTTTTTTGCCAGATAAATAGATCTTAAGGAAATGTACCACTTGGAAGTAAGAGGGTATCAGTATGTTTAAGTAAAATAAACCCCTATAAAATATATTTTTAAAACAACAGTGCATTTCCCCCTACCAACATAACTCCATTTCTGAGAGTAGGAAAAGTTCTTAAGAAATCAGATGTGTTTACTTAAAAAAGAAAAATTATTTAACCAAAATTTATTTCAGCTATTTAGCGTCCACAAGATTAAATGCCCCCCTCTTTTTGTTACCCTATTGATGAAGAATTAAGACTGATTAAGACTGGGCAAGGAAACCTCATCCACTCAACATTTTGTAAAGGCAAGCAATGGTCATGCCAATAGGATAATTTTAGTAAGTGCTTTAATTCAGCAATGAAAACCCAAGTTTGTACATCCACATCAGTTTTTCCAGATGCCAGAACACAATCAGCTTTAAAGGTCAGCTGAAATACATTTGCTGTAAAGTATTTTTGTAGTCTTCAAATTTCTGGGTTGATATTCACAAAGAACTTATAAACTCGAAACTCATTGGTGTCAACTTAGAGTCATCTCATAGCTAATTTTTCATTGGGTTTCTGAAGCTGATTCTTAGGAATGAGGCATGATTACCTATTCCTTGAGACTTCACATTTGGTTTCTAGATTTTAGAAGATTCCACAGCCAGTACTCTAATTGGTGATCAACAAATTATTCCATTTTCATACTCTTAAATGTTGTTGTTAAGTGCTGTCGAGTTGCCTGTGACTTATAGTGACCCTACGTACAATAGCCCTACAGCTGACTCTATCCTATGCCAATCTTATTGCCTCTGATACAACTTCCGCCATTACCCCAGTTGATGGATCAATCCATCTCTTCGAGGGACTTCCTCTCCTGATATCAGGTGCACCTTAGTCTCCAGATTGACATCATCTGCAGTCCTCTGGAAAAGTCTTTGACAACAGACTTTCCCAACATAATACGTCTTTTAATGTTGTTGTTGTTGTTATGTGCCGTCGAGTCGCCTG
>NW_006399752.1:19607225-19630591 GCF_000299155.1 Elephantulus edwardii
AATATTATGTTCTTAATATTACATGGATATACGTGATACCATACTACAATTACCTCCCTTACTTTGTCATGTACACAGGAGAATCAGTAGCCTGAACAATCTAGGAAAAGTGGTCATTCTACATGTTTAAAATATCTGCTCTTGCATCCTCTACAGAAACCTTTATGCCCCAACAGCTGTCGTAAAAATCAACTTCTACAGAGGTACACGGTTCAAATCCACCAGATGCTTTGCTGGAGAAGGAGAGGGCAATCTCCTCCTGTACCAGTCAGATCTGATTTGATGGTACACGTAAAAATAATATAATAATAAAAAAATCAACATCTATTAAATCTAGTAAAATGAAAACCAAGTTAAAAAGAAAATCGGCCCAAATAAACTCTGAAAATTCCACAAAGCATTTAGGGTGTCTTTCCAAATTTAAAAGCAGAGAAAATAAACAAAAACTGCTTGAAAAAAGGAGAACATCATTATAGTATTTCATTTCCTAAATTCAAAGGATGGTGGCTGCCACACTAAAAATAGTGCATTCTCCCTGCTTTTTTGTCATTCCCAACTCATACAGGCCTATAGGACAGAGTAGAGTTCTAAGGCTGTAAACCTTTCTTGGATAAGACTGTTTCTTTGTATGGATGTGTGTGTGTGTAGTTTTCTAATGAAATAAAATTAAGACCAGTTCAACTTTCTACTACAGAGCAGTTGTTGTGTTCGAACAGGTGACCTTTCAGTTAACAGCCCAACCAACACTTGATTCATTACTGCACCATGGCTTCCTAGTGTATTGATCAGTGGTTTATGGAACATGGATGAAGACCATACGCTACTGATGTAGTATCTCTGATACATAAATTGTATACAATGCTAATAGAATGTTAAACTAAGTTGTATTTTAATAAGTGTTTTCATGCATCATTCAATTCAATGCCTCAGGCTATAAGCTTCTGTGACTTGGGTTGAGAGATGCCAAGTTCCTACTGAAACCCAAGCCTGAGATGGATCATGTCAAAAGCAAGCCTGGTGCATGTATTATGTTCTGGCTGACTTACAGAGATTACTTTCTAAAATTCAGGGCCTGGGGGTGCAGGCAAGGAGCAGATGCTAGCATTTCTCTGGCCAGTTCTAAACAAGCAAATGAAAAATAATAAAATGACAGTAATATAGTCCTACCAGCACAAGGAACTGGATCATCCTTCTGTCAGTCTCTAAATTTTCCAACTGTGTTTAGTGCTCTTCCATAATTATTTATTGATTTAGGAGCAAAGATTTTCCTTGTGTTTAACTCTGGACTGTACAAAAATGAAATCTCTGAATAGTAAACAGTCGTATTTCCCAATTTCTAAGGCATTCTTCTTATGAGTTTGCTTCTCTATTTCATATCTTCAGTGAGAACTTCCATTACATGTAGCACTGCTATCTCAAAGATCCATCAGCTGCTTGTAGAAGGAAAATGAGTAGTCTTTTTTCATAAAGATTTACAGCATGGGGAATTTAATGTAGGGTCACTAGGAATCGGAATCAATTCACTAGCAGAGATCTTTTCTGTCTTAATTCTTTTTCACCTCAAGCATTTAGACA
Source organism: Elephantulus edwardii (assembly GCF_000299155.1). Taxonomy (NCBI): domain Eukaryota; kingdom Metazoa; phylum Chordata; class Mammalia; order Macroscelidea; family Macroscelididae; genus Elephantulus; species Elephantulus edwardii. The sequence goes on from NW_006399752.1 coordinate 19,608,801, forward strand.
ATTCAAAGTACTAGGGGATGCTGTAGTGATATAGTCCACATAGAGTTGTACTACTCACCTAAAGCTACACTCAAGATAGTTACTATTAATCCATCTCATTGAGGGTCTTCCTCTCTTTCTCTGACCCTCTATCTTTCCCAAAATATTTCTCCCATAACTCTTGACAATATGCTGAAAGTATGTGAGACAAAGTTTCACCATCTTTGTCTCTAAAGAGGACCTTGCTTGCACTTCCTCCAATATAGATACGCTTGTTCTTTTTGGCAATCTGTGGTATATTCATTGTTTTTTGCCAACACCACAATTCAAAGGCATTAATTCTCCTTTGTACAGTAATGATAGTCACTGTATTCTAAAATATGTTTTTTAAAAAATCATAAAGTGTGACCTAGTCAAATGAAATATCTTGCTAATTCTGGAAATACAAAATGGGAGTGGAATCTAAAATAACCAATTTATCTTAGATTGTCAAAGACTATGTCAATTTTAGCATTTAAGTCTTCCATTTAAGTCTTCCACAAATTAGTCTCTACCATCCCAGGTATCCTCCCTCTTCTTCTGTCCCCTTCCTCTTTGGATCAATTAAACATATATTATTCCTATATACTAATTGCAATAGCCTATTGACCTTATCTCACTTCTCCCCACGCTGACCCTTACTTATCTTCATCCCAGTCCTTCACAGTATTTACTCTATTTTTTTTATATATGTATATTTCTGTTTTTCCTTTTGGCTTTAAGGTATTGTCAATAATTTTCACCAACAGCACAACTAAAAAATCATTCTTCTGCAGTCTTTCTTAATATAACAATAATAATAATCATTGTTTTCTGAGAAATGTTTGTGTGTCTCTGTCTGTGTGTTATTTTGTATAAGCTGAAAGCAATGTGACAACATGGTGGCACACAATGGTGAGGAAAAAGTCAAGCCTGTAATTAATTTCTATCATTCTCTTTTACAGTGTAAAAGATATTATTGTGATTCATGCTTAAAGTCATTTATTTACTTAGTTTTCAATGTCTACTGACTTTTATTCATTGTTGTTATAAACTATAGAGTTGGATCTGACTCATAGCTGACCCTCCAGTGGGTTTTCAGGGGCAGTAAATGCATGGGAGTTTATTGTCCATCTTTCTTTTGCTAAGCAGCTGCTGGATTAGAACTATGTGTCTTTCGGTTGGCAGCACAGCTCCTTTCCCTACCACTAGGACCACCAATGATGTCAGTCTGAAGAGTAAAGTGCACGTAATTCAAGACATGGTCTTGTTAATCACAAGCTTTGATTCAGAGAGATAGACTATGAGCAAGGATGGTAGAAGAATTGACATCTTTGAGTTATGGTGTTGAAGAAGAGAATTGAATATCCCATGGGCTGCCAAAAGAACAAACAGATATGTCTTGGAGAATGTGCAGTCAGCGTGCTCCTTGGACACAATGATGACAAAGCTTCGTGTTTCATACTTTGGGCATGTTGCTGGGAAAGGCTAATCCTTGAAAAAGGACATCATGCATGGAAAGGATATTAAAAGAGAGGAAGATCCTCAGTGAAATGAATTGACAATCACTACAGCAACGGACTCAAGTGTGTCAGAGATGATGAGGATGGCACAGGATAAGACAGAGTGCAGGTTTGTTGTTCACAGGGCCACTATGAGTCATATTTGACACAAGGGCACCTAACAACAATGATGACTTTTAGTTTCTTTCTTATTCTTGTCCTCTATGACTCTATTATGCTCTTGTTGATTTAAAATCTAAAAAAGATATCACCTACATTTAAATTGTTTTCATATTAGTTTATTAGTTTAAAAAAATCCCGCTGCATACATTCTATTTTCTAATCTATTCTTTATTTTCCATGTCTAACCTTCCATCAACTCATGGTTGCTGTGATGCTAAACACTGTAATGCTGATGTGTCAAATGTGATAATGGTAACCCGTGGTGGACAGTGTTTGGTGGAGCTCCCCGGTTGAAACAAGCTTCGAAGCAGGAGTGGCACCCACTTTCACAGTAGCTTGCCTCTAGAAACTCTAAGAACTTGGAGAAACAATGAAAATTATACAATTGTTCAAGTCTTTCATTCATAGGGTTGCTATTAGTCATCTACAATTCAATGACCCTTAACAACAACGACCTTCCCTCATTCTTGGTCACAAATACTTAAAAACTTTGTTTTTTAAAATTGGAATAATATAATAAACATTGCCTAACAGCAAAATTGGTACAGTAATAGGGTTCACTTTAATATACTATGTCAAAATATACATTTTAAGAATTGACAGAAGTTATGTTCTCTTCATAGTATAAATAGCAAATATTACAATCATGTGAAAGAGAATGACCAACTTGTCTATCTCAGAGAAATGCTTTGTGCAAAGAAAAAACTGGTCCAGGGAAATATAAGTGATTTAAATAATCATCACAAGCTGTGATCAGCAAAATGGAATCTCTTCCACACACACACATATGTTCAAACGGAGATAAACATGCACATACTCCAGTTACAAGCAAAACTTTCTTGAGAGACAAGTGGCAGGGAGCATTGAAGCTGAAACAATGTGACAACATGGTGGCAGACAATGGTGAGGAGCAAGTCAACCCTGTAATTCATTTCTATCATTAAAATTCCATCAGTATCACTTAGCTGGCTGGCTCTGTCAGGATAGGAAGTTACCTAGAGACTTATTTCTGACACCAAAGGTTATAGTACTATTTGCACATTTATTTTAGAATAAATTATAAAAATGTGAAAATTATGGAAGACATTCTATAGGACCTAGAAATAACTTGGCAGTACATAAATATAGATTCTTGACACTGTTTACGATAAACATAAATCTTTGTATCTTTTTTTTTTTTTGCTTCTTTAAAGGAAAAGCAGGGAAAGAACACACATTTAGGATAAATGTCTACAAAATTCTAGGATTATTTTTGCTTATTATTTTATGTCTGTAATAAGTTAAAAAACCCAATAAAACCAATTCAAAGTCTCTGCTGCTGAGTCATAGTGGTTTGGAGCAGCCTGATTATACAGAGGTTTGGTCTTGTTTTCAGGCGAGACATAGGTGCAATGTTTATCAGCCATCAGAAGTGAATTGTTCATCTTCTTTCTGCGGAGTCAGCAGAGGATTTGAACTGCCAGAGAGATGTGGCCTTTGAATTGGCAGACTACCTGCCTATAGACTACAATGGTGAACGGGAAGAAAGTATGTAAACCCTGACGGCAAGTTGTTGACAACTACTTACACGATGAATGCCAGATCCAAAACTAGCACCATCCTCACCATTTCTGATACATTTTAGTCTATTGTTAACTGTCACCGAGTCTATCCATCTGTGGAGAGTCCCCTTCTCTTTCTCTAACCTTCCACTTCTCCCAGAATTGTGTCTTTCTCAAAGGAAGGCTCTTTCTAACAAGTCCAAATCATAGAAGATGAGACAAAATTTTGCCATTCTTCTTTCTATTAAATAACCTATTTGCACTTGCTCCAAGAAAGACATTATTTTGGCAATCCATGAGAAACTTAGTATTCTCCTCTGTCTTTATAATTTGCTCTGCTAAGATTAATAGCAGACCATTTATAAGAAACCTCAGATCAATGTAATCCCAAATGCTTAACCTACTATATAAGTCCGTAGTTTCTCTTAACAGCTTAGTTCCTCAATTCCTCTAAGGCCTGTAGGTTTGATGATTTGCTAGAAGGTCCTTCATTAACTCAGACCTGTAAGGGGAATAACTCGCTTAACTGTATGCATGCAGGCTGGGTTTTTTAAATAGAAACTTGTGAAATATGGGTCCAGCTGGATGCAGTGGAAAGCTTAAACATAGTCACGCTGCCATTCCTCTGTTAGTGTTTTCAGACACCCTTTAGTGTGGAGCTGGAGACTAGAGGGAGCTAAGGTAATGGCTTCAAACAAACAAACAAACCAAAAAACCAAACAACCAGCTAACTTTAGGCCAACCCTGCATTCTCCAACAAAACAATTCATAAGCATTGATTTTTCTTCAGTTTTCTGCATTCACTGTCAAATTTTCAGATGCATTGAAAGCCTCTGAAAATGCCATAGCTTGGATTAAGAACACCTAAGTTTTTAAACTGCCATCTTTGCTTTTTAAACACTTTAGAGAGGTCCTTGACAGCGGATTTTCCCACTGCAACAAGTCTTTTGATTTTTTTTTTCACTGTGATACCATCAGTTTTGATTACAGAATCAACTAAAAGGAAAATGTTCACAATGTCAATCTTTTATCCATCTAGTATGATTAGTATGATGATGTTTCCTTATAGATCCAGTAGTATGGAATTTTGTTTTGTTTATTTTGTTTTAAATTGCTACCTTGCAGGTGGGGCAGTAGTTTGGAGCAGCCTGATTCTACAGAGATTTGATCTTGTTTTCAGGTGAGACATAGATGCAATGTTTATCAGCCATCAGGAGTGAATTGATTGTATTCGGCTCCCTATTTAAAAAGGCAGGGGTCAGCAGTATGTGCTGGCTTCCATGTGGGGCAATGGTTTGGAGCAGCCTGCTTCTATAGAGGTTAGATCCTGTGTTCAGATGAGACAATATTTTTGGTCAAACATTCTTTTAAGTGGTATAGCAGTGGTCTGTCCATTTGCTGTACAGAGGTAACTCGTGGTTGCTGTGATGCTGAACATTGTGACACTGATGTGTCAAATGTGACAATGGTTACCCAAGGTGGACAGTGTTTGGTGGTTGGAGCTCCCCAATTAAAACAAGCTTGGAAGCAGAAGCAGCATCCACTTCTGAAATAGCTTGCCTCCTGAAACTATGAACTTGGAGAAACGATGAAAGTTATACAATTGTTCATGTCTTTTGTTCCTAGGGTCATTATGAGATGCCTATGACTCCACAGCACTTAACAACAACAGCAATAATTTATTTACGTTGTGTTTCATTCATGTATATTGTGTTAGGGTTGTCCGTGTGGTTTTGGTTTGGGTTTGTTTTTGTTTTTTGTTTTTTCGGCTACCTCTCTTCACGCATCAAACTCTGTGACCCTATGATTTCTTCCCCTCCCCAACTTCAAGTCCCATGCCCGTCCCCTTCCCTCTTTGTATATTTATCCACATTTTATTAATTTTCCTTCTGTTTTTACAATAATGATCTTATGCAGTGTTTGTCCTTATAAGACTGAGTTAGTTATATAGTATTTTTCAAAATCATTGCTCCTGAATACTGCACAGTGTTCCATCATGTGAATGTACCATAAATTCTTTTTTGTTTGTTTTTCATTTTATACAAGTTTATTTACAAAATTATAATACATTGTTTTCAAAATCAGATTCTTTCCATTTCTCTCACCCCTCCACCCATCAAATTATACAACCCTATGGTTAATTTCCCCTCGCCCTCCCACACATCCTCATCCCTCTGCTTCAACCTTCTCCCACCCCTATTGGATCTTTATTCTCCTCCTACAATAATAGTTTAATACAATATTTATTTTGGGGGGACTGAGTTAGTTCACTCAGCTTAATGCTCTCCAGTTCCTCCCAAGTTAGGTAATAATTTACAAATTCATTGCTGCTATGTGCTGCATAGTTTTCTGTTGTGTGAATGTACCATGATTTCTCAATTCATTCGTTTGTGGTTGGACATTTAGACTGTTTCCATATTCTTGCGATGGTGAATAATGCTGCTGTGAACACTTATGTACAAATTTCCGTTTGTGACTCAATTCTTACTTTCTCGATTTCTTATTTTCCAAGTAGTGGAATAGCTGGGTCATATGGAATGTCTGTATTCAGTTGTCTGAGGAAATGTCAAACTGCTTTCCAGAATGGTTGTACCATTTTACAATCCCACCAACAATGTATAAGAGTTCCTTTCTTGCCTCTTCCTTTCCAACATTTATTGCTTGCTGCCCTGTTAAACTTTGCCACTGTTACTGGAGTGAGATTGTACCCCGGTGTGGTTTTGATTTGTATTTCTCTTATTGCCAGTGATTTGGAACATTTCTTCATATGTCTGTTTGCCATGAGAATATCTTCCTCTGTGAAAATTCTTTCCATGTCTTTTGCCCATTTTATATTGGGTTATCAGTCTCTTTTTTTTTTGTGGAGGCCAAGGTGTACTCTGTAAACTTTTCTTATAAGTCTTGTCTGAGATATTACCAAATGTTTGTTTCCAGTCTGTAGGTTTTCTTTTCATCCTCTTGGGAAAAAAGTTTTTGATGCACACATGGATTTAGTCTTTAGAAGGTCACATGGATCAATTTTATCCTCTTTAGATTGTGCATTTCTGGTTACTATTTGGCAGTCTCTTTATACCTTGGACTAGGGCTTCAAAGCTTGATCCCAGTTTGTCTCTTATGAACTTTATGGTTTTGGGCTTTACTCCCAGGTCTCTGATCCACCCTGAGTTGATTTGTGTGTATTGTGTGTACCACAATTTCTTAATCCAGTCATTTGTTAATGGAAATTTGGGCTGTTTCTTAATGTTAAGATGTAAATTCATAAATAAGGCTTTGATCTTCTGCAGTAAATACTTCAACTCTTCCTCACTGTACAGGTTGTTGATGAGCCTTTCTCTAATCCTGATGCTACCTTCATCTTCATATAATCCAGCTTCTCAAATTATTCACTCAGCATACAGTTTGAATTGATCTGGAGAAAAGATATAACCCTGAAGCACATTTCCCCTGATTTTAAAACCATGTATTGTTACCTTGTTCTGTATGGACAACTACTTCTTGGTTTAAATTTAGTTTCTATATGAGCACAATTAAAGTGTTCTGGGATTTCTATTTTTCTCAATGCTAGCCAGATGGCCTAGTGAGTTACACTTTGGGTTGACAACTGAAAGATGATCAGTTCGAATCCACCAATATTTTGGAAAAAGAAGTTTTACTTCTGTTAAAACTTACTGCCTCAGAAAGCAGATAGAGGACTGCCATGAGTCAGAGGTGATTCAACAATAGAAGGTATTGAAGTATAAAATTTTCCCTCAAATCAGTCCAAAGTTCAAGGAAACAGAAGAGAAGTAGAATTGGATTTAGGTGTAGTGACTTTTTTAGGGAGAAAGTTAGTGAAATATATATGAAATGGACAAAATAAAAAATAATAATTACCTCTGAAATTCTACCAATATTACCTAAAACAGAAAAATTTCTGGTAGAATAGTGAACAATATGATTGAAGTTATATCAAAAGTTGTAAAATTTTCCCTTAGGCATTAAATGAAGTTTCTTCCATCCTTGTCCAAATCTGGGAAGTAATTTATTTGAAAGACTATTCAAAACTTCCCTAGCTGAGAAATATCACATCATGCAATACTCCTTGTCCAAGATACATTATTGCATTAGGTTTACTGTACCTTTAAGAAAAGATACATCACCTAAAATGACCTCTAACCCTCAATTTAGGAAAACATTTTAACTCCATTAAAAATTTACTTTGATAGGATAAGTGAACATTATTTTGTTATATATGACAGATTCTGGACTTGTGCCTACAATGTACTGAATAATTGAGGAAGCATCAAAAGAACATACAGAGTCATTGTATTAAAAAGAATCTGTCAATATTCAACTATTTAAAGTATAGTAAAGAAATAAGAGTACCTAGGGAATAAGTCCAAGTTGCACTGAAGGCATTAGTAAAGAACAACGCTTCATAAATTGACAACACTACTACAACAACAGTTGAAATATTTCAACAAAAAGATGGAGCTATAGACATTCTCACTTCTTTATACCAAGAATTTTGAATCAGCTACCGGTCCAATTGACTGAAAGAGATCTGTATCTGTGCCCATTATGAAGAAAGGTGATCCAAGGGGATGTAGAAATTATAGAAAATATGATTGATATCACACAGGGAAAATAATCTTGTTGAAAAAGAGTCCAAAATTACTTAAGCAGCACATCAATAAAGAAATGCCAAAAATTTAAGCTGGATTCAGAAGAGATCACTGAGCAAGGGACATCATTACTGACATCAAGTAGATGTAGGCTCGAAGTAGACAATATCAGAAAGAGGTTTATTACTATTTTATTGGCCATGTAAAGACATTTGACTATGTGATGTATAACAAATTATGAATAATGTTGAGAAGAACTGAAATTCCACAACACTTAATTAAGTTTCTGCTCATTCAGAAATCGTACATACACCAATGGGCAGACGTTCAAATGGATCAGAGGGATATTGTATGATTTAAAATAATTTAAAAAGATACTCACCAGGATTGTATCCTCTCATTACATGTGTTCACCTCCATAAATAACTAGAGAAGCTGGACTCGATAAAAAAGGATATGGTAACAGGATTGGAAGAAAAATGCATTAATAACATCTAACAGGCAAATAACAAAATGGAACTTACTGGAAATTAAGAAGCCTTGAAGCATTTTTATGAAGATCCACAATTACTTCAGTATGGATTATACTTCAATATAAAACAAAACAAACAAAACCCCACTTTTGTAAGTCAAACTCATACTATCTCTCCATTGGGTTTCCAATCTTATAAATCTTTATGAGACGATTTCTTATCTTTTGTCCGAGAAGTAGTTAGTGAGTTCAAACCATCAATATTTTAGTTAATAGCCTGACCTTTTACACATCATACCACAAAAATTCTTACAAGAGCAACCATAATGATCATGATAAATGGAGAAAAGATTGAATTTGTCAATGATTTAATTTAACTTGGATCAATACACACAGAAGCAGCAGTCAAGAAGTCAAACGACACATTGCATTGGGCCAATTTGTCGCAATGGTCCTTGTCAAAGTGCAAAAGAGCAAGGTTATCACTTTGGAGACTAGGTTGGGCCTGACATGATTTTCAATTGTTTCATATTCATGTGAAAGTGGAACAGTAAGAAAGACAAACAACTTATTAACAATAAATACCTCTGAAATGGGAGTGCTAGTGAAAAATATTTAATATATCAAGGAGTGCCAAAAGAATAAACAAATCTATCTTAGAAGAAACTGTGTCAGAGTGTTCTTTAGAAACAAAGATTGTGGAATTCCATCTCACATACTTTGGGAAGGTTATCAGGAGGTGTTAATCCATGGGAAAGATCTAACACTTGGTAAAGTAGAAGGTCAGTGGGAAAGAGGAGGTCTCTCAGTGAGATACATTGACACAGCAGCTTCAACAATAGACTAAGACACAGCGGGGATTGTGGAAACGGTGCTGGATAGTGCAATACTCCATTCTGTTCTATTGAACCACAGGCACCTCATTGCCATCTAACAAAAAGTAAATTTTAAAGTATGTTAATATATGAAATAAATCGTTTAAATACTTTGTACTAATTAATAAAAATATTAAAATTCCTGTTAGGTCATTCTGGCTTTAAAATTAAATTTGTTCATCAACAAATATGTATGTCAAATATGATGCTGTCATATTAAGGAATAAACAAAGTGGCATATTTTTTAATGAAAGGATGAGACACATGTGGATTTAAAGAGGATTCAATCATCATTAAGTTGTCTCTCTGTTTTTAAAGATGTTTTAATTATCTAATTTGGAGACTTAGTAATAGTTGAAGGTAAACTGATAGAATACAAATGTCTTTCTTTGGTGCAGATACAGTTCTGAAATAAGATTCTATGGTTTGTACATTAAATGTGGTAAAAAAATTATTAATTTACTCAATTATTATAACTATGTATGTAATATATACCATAGTGTGACAGACACTGTGGTAGATATAAGGAATATAATAGTGAAAAAAGATGGTTATGAGCGATAAAGAATTAAAAATAAATTTAGAAAATAAACAAACTTTTAGGAAGATACGGAAACAGGATTCTGTAAAATAACATAATTAGAGAATATCTGATTGAATTAAAAGTCTAAGATGTGTCTCAAAAAAAATGACATTGACACTGAAATCTTTATCATTAAGCAGCTGGGGGAATACTGAAGTAGAGCTCTTAGGGAGTAGGAACAGCTTATACACAGCACTGAGTTAGGAGAGAGTTTGAAATCTTTTAAGAACTTTGACAAAAAATGCTGAGAAAGGCAAAGCAAAGCAAGGCATGACTTTGGAGATGTAAGTAAAAGTCAGTTCATATCTTATAAGTCATGATAAAAAGTTGAAATTTTACCCTAAATGAATTTTTAATCTATCATAGTCTTTTAAGATTCACTGGAGCTCTGGTGGCTTCTTGTTGTTGTTAGATGCTGTTGAGTCAAGTATGACTGATAGCTTAACGGTCCTGAATTGCACTGATAATGCAAAGGTACATGGTTAGAATCCACCAGCGGCTCCACAGGAGAAAGACAGGCAATCTCCTCCTATGTGATTAACCTCTGAAAATCTACTGTAGGCTCAGCTATGAATCAATTCTGAATTGATGAGACACAACAAAAACAACAAAGCTGGGGCTAATAAATATACTGTATATATATATATGATTGCCTTTTTACGTAAATCATTATCTTCAAACTAATGAAAGTATAAGTGAGAAGCCAAGCAATTTGGAAGCTACAGTAAATATATGGAGAGTTATACAAACTTTGCATAGTTTTATTCTTTGTATAGAAACTGTACATTTTATTTCTATCCAAATAGTATTTCAAATATAATCAGTGATTAAGCTTGCTTTTCTAACATTATCCCACTGCCAACAATAAGAACATGTGCTTTAATAAAATAAGCCAAAGAGATTATTCAAAGGTTCACAGCATTTTGAACCAGGGACACATCTAAGCTCAGAATGTGAAACTGAAACTTTCAAAAACAAAGTAGATTAACAAAGGCAAATTTACAGGTAAAATAGAAAACTAAAAGTACAACTGACTGATCTGAGTAGGAACCAATATACTTATAGGTAAAATAAAGAACTAAAGGTACACATTTCTTAGGGTTGATATTGTTTTTTTTGTTGTTGTTAAGTGCCATCAAGTCATAGACAACTCATAGCGACCCTATGAATGAAAGACCTGAACACTTGTATAACTTTCATCATTTCTCCACATTCACAGAGTTTCTGGAGGCCAGCTGTTGTAGAAACGGATGCCACTCCTGCTTCCAAGCTTGTTTTAATTGGGAAGCTCCACCAAACACTGTCAACCATGGATAACCATTATCACATTTGATACATCAATGTCACAGAGGGTTGATACTAGTGGGAACTAATCAATGACATTTTCCTTACAAAAATTGATAGACAAAGTTTTTTGTGATTTTTAAACCTCTACATGAAGCAAGTAATAGTAACTATAAGGAAGAATTTGTAGTGAGTAGGAGTTGATCTGATCCTTTCAAAGTAAGGAAAATTCACATACTGTTAAAGAACAAGTATGAATTGTTCAGAAGTCAGAGGTCTGAAACCCAGTAACTTAGTTTGTCACCAATCCAATTATTCTCAGGTTGGGATTAGCTATCATGACCCTAGAATAAATCTCCATCTTGTGGCTTGGACTGCAGTAACAGAATAAGTTCTCACATCATTTCTTAGCTCTTCCAATTCTTCTCAACTAGCACAGGAATCCAGAATTAAGGTTGCATAGAGAAGTGTACTTGGGGTGGGGGGAAGGGACGTGGGAATTGTATACTAATGAAGGAATTTTTTTTTCTCTTTTCGGAGGGGGAAGCGAACTGGTGGGGAGGGGTGGGCAGGGAGAAAATTGCGGCAATGAATGAATGGAAATCCAAAAACTCTGTAAAAAAAAAAAATTTAAAAAAAAGCAAGACTTCTCTTCTTCAATATTTCAGTGACAACATTGTCTTGAGAAAAGAAATGAAACCCTTAACATGGGCTCCAGGGCCCTGTAGAATCAGTTTCCTTTTCTCCTTCTGTTGTATAGTCACTTTATTTTTCTTTGTGTGTTCAAATTCCTGCTTGGGATTAGAATCTTAAGGTCTTTACAATTACAATCGTCTTCTTCAGGAATGTTTGATTCTTTTCTCTTCCACAAACGAAATTCTTAACCTTCAAGAGTTGAACTAAGAGTGAATCTCCTAAGTATGCAAGTAACTCCAGTATGTTCCCATTAATATGAACAGTTCTTATTACAAGGGCAAACCAAGTATTTGTTTATCATGTTTTTTGTATCAGCTTATCATACAATGTCATTCCCTGTAGTTTGAAGGCTCTTAAGTCAAAGGGTTTACTACACTATTTTTTAGGAGAGATCACTAGAACGAATTCACATTGTTGTTAAGTGCTGTCAAGTTGTAGATGACTCAGCAACCCTATGAACGAAAGACCTGAACATGTGTATAACTTTCATCAGTTCTCCACACTCACAGAGTTTCCAGAGGCAAGCTCTTTGGGAAGTGAATGCAACTCCTGCTTCCAAGCTTGTTTTGATTTGGAAGCTCCACCAAACCCTGACCACCATTAACATTTAATAATTATTTTATGAAGGGTGAATAGAAGAGTATTGTACTTATTTGCCAGAAGATTTTCAGATAAAAGAAAACACATCTTAAACATATGTAGAGTTACCTTAGAGTGTAAAGAACTACTATGGCTGAATCAGTTTTTTAAAAAAAAAAAAAAAAAAAGGAAGGCATTCATCAATCTTAAAGGCCAGACAAGTACAAATCTGGAATGTTTTACTTGAGAAAATAGATACGTCTGTCAAAAATCACTGGAGCATCATATTCTCTTTTTAAAAAAATATTATATACTGGTTTATTTACAAAATTCAAATAAATTATTTCTCAGGCCAGATTCTTCCAAACATCAAAATGTACAACCCCATGATTAATCCTCTTCTTATTGGATATTATTTGATGCTTCAGTTTCTAGCACTCTGCAGCATTCTGTGATACATTAAACATCAAAAGAATATTGAAAGAATACTCAGAGTTAGTGTTTGAGAAACAATTGTTCAGTATTTAACCATCTCAGGAAGTAGTATAGCATATGATCAAGAACCAACACTAATAAACAAAGAAGCCCAAGATATTCTGAATGTGTTTTGGGGAAGGGTGCAGGAAGGAGGCTTCAGAAATTGATGAATTAAATTGAGATGCTTCATCAAGTAGATACAACACTGGAAATGCTGCCTAGTGTTTGCCAAGAAATTTGTAAGAGTTACCTGTCCTCTGACTGTTTAGTTGTTGTTATGTGCCTTCAAGGTGCTTGCGACTCATAGCGACCCTAGTACAACAGCCCTTAACTCTGTTCTGTACTGTGCCAATCTCACTGTCTCTGACACACTCACCCTAATTACACCAGTCACTAAATCAATCCACCTCATAGAGGGTCTTCGCCTCCTGCTCTATCCCTCCACCCTCCCAAGAACGATGTCCCTCTCCAAGGACTGGTCCCTCCTTGCAACACATCCAAAGTACGCCAGACGAAGCCTCAGAATCCTTGCCTCCAAGGAGCAGCCTGGTTTAACCCTCTCCAGGATGAAACTGTTTTCTTAGCAGTCAATGGTACATTCAATACTCTTCTCCAACTCGACAGCTCAAAGGCATCAATTCTCCTTCTGTCCTCCCTAGTGATTGTCTAACACTCTGACGCATAATAAATGATCGCAAATACCATAGCCTGTATCAGGAGCACCTTGCCTTGAGGGACACCATTGCTCTTCAGTACCCTGGAGAGGTCCCTAACAACAGACTTCCGCATCACAATACGTCTTTTAATTTCCTAGCTGCTGCTGCCAAGAGTGTTGACTGTGGAGGCAAGCAAACTAAAGTTTTTAACAATCTCAATCTCTTCACCATCCATACTGATGCTGCCAATTTGTCCAGTGGTGAGAATCTTTGTCTTCTTGATAGTGATTCTCAATCCATATTGAAGGCTACAGTCCTTGACCCTCTGCAGCAAGCGCTTCAGGTCCTCCTCAGTTTCAGCAAGCAGGGTTGTGTCATCTACATAACACAGATTGTTGATAGATCTTCCATCAATCCTGACACTACACTTCTCCTCATAGAGCCCAGCCTCCCAGATAAACCATTCAGCATAAAGGCTGAAAAGATATGGAGATAGGACACATCCCTGGCATACACCATTCCCAATTTTGAATCATGCAGTGTTTTCTTGCTCTGTTCTGACGATTGCCTCGTATTAGTTTTGCATCAGCATGATCAAGTGTTCTGGGATTCCCATTCTTCTCAGAGTCAGCCACAGTTTGTTATGATCCACACAGTCAAACGCCTTTGCATAATCAATGAAACACAGATAGAAATTCCTCCCGTACTCCCTGCTTTCAGCTAAGATCCATTTAACGTTAGCTACAATATCCCTAGTACCACGACCCCTTCTAAACCCAGCCTGGACTTCCAGCATTTCTCTGCTGATGTGTAAGTCCAGTCATTTTTGCATAATCTTCAGTAGAATCTTGCTTGCATGTGAAATCAATGATATTGTTCTATAGTTTCCACACTCTGTTGGGTCACCTTTCTTTGGAATGGGAACAAATATAGATTTCTTCCAATTGGCCAAGTGGTGAGCACATTCAGAGCAGCATGTTAGCTGAAATTTGTCAATTGGTATACCATCTATTCCTGGGGCATTATGTTTTGCTACTTCCTTCAAAGTAGCTTGAACTTCTTCCTTCATCACCATAGGCTTTTGCTCATATATTATTTCATTAAATTCTTCTGTGTCTGCCAATTCCTTTCGATACAGCCACTCAGTATGTTCCTTCCATCTTCTTTTAATACTTTATGGATCATTTACTATTCTGCCAAACCATCCTTGATTATAGCAACCTGAGGTTTGAATTTCTTCTTCAGTTCCTTTAGCTTAATAAATGCTGAGTGACTTTGGTGCTTTTGTTTTTTTCTGATTCCAGCTCCTTGTACATTTCATTGTAATATTTTACTTTGTCTTCTCGCACTGCCTTTTGAAATATTCTGTTCAGCTCTTTAGTATCTTGAATTCTTCCTTCTGCTTTGGCTTCTCTATGTTACAGTGAAATATTCAGAGTTTCTTCTGGCATCTATTTTTGTCCTCTGACTAGAAAAGATATAAATTCATACCTATTTCAAAGAAAGGTAACTTAACAAAACACAGAAATTATTAAGTAATATCTTTAATATCACTTGCAATAAAAATAACGCTGAAGATAATTTTAAAATATTCCCAGCAGTATGTTATAAAGGACTACCTGAAATCCAAGCCAGACTCCAAAGACCTATAATGAGCGATAGATAACACTGCTAATGTCTAAAGGCTATTGGATGAAAGTAGAGAATTCCAGAAATATGTTTCCTTGTGTTTTATTGACAATATTAAGGCAATTGACTCTGTGGACATAAAATTCAATGGTTAATATTTTAAGGAATAGGAATTCCAGAATACTTAATTATGTCCATAGGAAACTGACATAAAATAAGAGGCAGTCCTTTGAACAGAACAAGAGGATAATATCAGCTTAATATCAGGAAAACTGCATCAGAGTCATGCAATTTCACCGTATTGATTCAACCTAATATATACAAAGCAACTAATCTGACAAACAAACAATTTAAGGAAAAATAAAACATCATTGTTTTCCTTCAATTAATAACGACTTTCTATACGAATAACATTGCTTGCCGAAAGTAAAGAGATCTTGAAGTAATTATTGATGAAGTTCAAGACTATAGCCTTAAATATGGATTGAAGCTCAACATCAAGAGGACATAAAGATTCTCAAACTGGGCCAATTAGCAGCACCATCATAGAGGGAGAAGAGCTTGAGATAGTTAACAATTACAGTTTATTTGGCTCTACAATCAATTTTTGGCTCCAGCGGTCAGGAAATGAAAAGACAAATGGTGCTGGGAAAATCTTCTGTCAGGGGCCACTCTACTGTACTGAGAAGCAACAATGTCCATCTAGAAACTAAGGTCTGCCTGATCCAAGTCACAGTCTTCACAATTACTTGCTATGCATCAGAAAACTGGATAATGACTAAGGATGACAGAAGAATCAACGACTTTGAGCTGTAATGCTGGAGAAGAATCTTGAACAGACCATGGACCATCAAGAAAATAAATAGATCTGTCTTGGAGAGGGCAAAACCTAGTTTCTCTTTGGTGGCTAGGAACTTTAAGCTTTGTTTCACATACTCTGGGCATGTTGCAGGAGGGACTGGTCCTTGGGGAAAGACAACATGTTTGGAAGGGTGGAGGGACAACACAGGAGATGAAAACCCCAGATGAGATGGATTGATACAGTAACTGAGGAAATGGGGTTAGGTGTGTTGAGTAGGTGAGACTTGCTCAATACAGGGCAGGCTTCAGGATTATTGTACATAAGGTTGTCATATGTCACAGGTGACTTGAAAGCACATGACAACAACAACAACAACTTACAATCTTCAATATAGATTACACCTCAACACAAAGAAAACAATAGCCCTCACAATTAGACCAAAAAATAACATTGTGATATTATAAAATATTTCATTCCACTTGGGAATGAAAACCCAATGATTAACAGATTGAAAAGTTGCCCTATGCTATGCCATCCACACAATTTCTGTCATGTCCAAGTCCATTCTTACAGTCACCATTTCAGGCTGTCGCCTAAAAGATCTTCTCTTTTGCTTATTTTCTACCTTTCCAAGCCTAATGTCTTTTTTTCAAGGACTGGCTTCTTCTGATCACATGTCCAATGTATGTGAGACAAAGTTTCAACATTCTTGCTTCTAGGACTACTCTGGTTGCAACTCGTGCAAGGCAGGTTTGTTTATCTGTTTTATAGTCCACTGGCTACTCTTTGCCAACACCATTTTCAAACGCATTGATTTTTCTCTCTTTGTTCTTTCTTATTCATTGCCCAATGTTCAGATATATAGGAAACAATTTAAATGTCATGGCTTGCATTAGGTACACATTAGTCTTTAAATGGGCATCTTGGATCTTTAGCATTTTGGAGAGGTCCTTGGCAATACATTTTCCCAAGGTAACTCGTCTTTTGATTTCTTGATTGGTGCTGTTCTGAGAATTGATTATGGACCCAAGTAAAATGAGGTCCTTGACAGCTTCATTCTTTCTATATCTATCATGATGGTCCTGTGATGAAGATTTTTGTTTTCTTGGTGTTGAGATGTGACCCATATAGTAGATTCAAAATCATTTTCCATTTATGGAAACTTAGTCTGAATGAAGAATGCAAATTACACAAAAGAATATGTTCAGTAATTGAAACAAGAGTTTGAATCAAAATTTATTTGTTGTCAAATTTCCTATTAGTTATTACATTCTTTTCTGATTCCTCAAACATTCAAAAGCTACAGAAGTTAAAAATGTACCAACTGCCTAAGTATCTAGTAGAATGCATCAGAAATCTCAGAGGTGTATACTAGATGTAGGCTAAAGACAGTTACATATCATTACATGTTATATCTAAACTTACATGGTTTCCTTCTATTTTTGTCTTCCTACTTGCAAATGTGGCTTTGTCCTCGGGCCTTTGGATTCCCTCTAGACCTTTGCCTAGAATTTGGCTACTCCAATATTTTCATAGCTAATTCATCTTCATTTAGACCTTAGCTTAAATATTATTCATTTGGGGAGGGGAAAGATTTTACAATACTCACACAAAGTGAGTAATGAGAAATGAAATGGTAATTCTTCCCCCTCACCCTGTCACTCCCCTGAGCTTTTCTTTATTCCATTACTGTGTTTTACCTTTCTTTAGTTTGGTGGAGCTCTCCAATTAAAAGAAGTTGGAAGCAGGAGAGGCATCCACTTTCAAAATAGCTTGCTTCTGGGAATTTTGTGAATGTGTAGAAATGATGAAAGTTATACAAGTGTTCAGGTCTTTCACGCATAGTGTCACTAAGAGTTGTCTGACTTAACAACACTTGACAACAACCTGCTGAAGTAGTCAGTACTGCTAATCAAGAGCCTCTCTGGCAATATGAATCCACCAGTGGCTCTTCAGGGAAATGATGTACAGTTTCCGCCATGGTGAATTAGAGTCTCAGAAATCTAATGGAGGGTTAGCTAGGTGTCTGTTCTGCTTCAAAAGCAATGAGTTTCATAGTATAAATTCACTCTCTAATGCTACTTTTCCTCTTCATCAGTTTAATTATTAACTCCTCCCTTTTCACCTCATAACAATGCAAGTTCTTAGAAGGCCATTCACCATGGAACCACTTGTGTTTGCATAACGCTTGGCATTGTGTTGTTGAGTGCCTATTGAGTTTCCTCTAACTCATAGTGATGCTGATGCTGTATACAATAGAGTAAGACTCTGCCAGATCCTGTGTCATCCTCACAATCTCTACAGCGCCCATTATTCCTAAGTCATGTTGTTAATTAATATTGGTACATGTTGTAGTTGTTAGGTGCCATCAAGTCAATAAAGCACACTTAGACTACCACACATGGCAAATGAGACTGAGATCTTAGAAATGAAAACACAAAGAAGGAGGAAGAGCTGTAAGCAGACACTAGTGACTGGAATGTGGAATGTGAGAAGCGTGAATGTAGGAAAATTGGACATTGTTAGGAAAGACATGAAATCCATAAATATTGACACACTAGGTACTGGTGAAATGAGGTGGCTTGGCATGGGAATTAGATGATCGTATGATCTACTATGCCAGGGATGAAAAAGTGAGAAAAAATTGGGTTGGTTTCATAATTAAAAAGTCATTTCTAGATCCATCATGAAATACAATGTGGTGAGGGACAGGATAATAGCCATACCTATACAAGGAAGTCCAGGGAATACCACAATCATTCAAATATATGCACCAACAACTGAAGCCATAGAAGAGGAAATGGAAGTTTTTTGTCAACTTTTGCAATCAGAAATTGATCAAACATGCCGTCAAGTTGCATTGATAATAATAGGCAAGTAGAATGCAAATGTTGGGACCAGGGAAGAAGGATCAGTAGTTGGGAAATATGGACTCGGTGACAGAAATGAGGCTGAAGATAGAATAATAGAATTCGGAACATCCAATAACTTACTCATTGCAATGACCTTTTATAAGAAATGCAAACACAGGCTATACACATGGATTTCACCTGATGGCATGCATAGAATCAAATCAATTACATTTGTAGAAAGATTCACTGGAGAAGCTCAATATCAGCAGTGAAAATCAGGCCAGGTGCTGATTGTGGCACAGACCACCAACTACTCATATGCAAGTTCAAGCTGAAGTTGAAGAAAATTAAATCAAATCCACGGGAACCAAAATTTGACCTTAAATCTGCCCTACTTGAATTTCAAAACCATTTCAGGAACAGGTTTGAGGCCTTGAGCACCAATGACCGCAGACCAAATGAACTGTGGGAGGATATCAAGAATATCGTCCATGAAAAATGCAAAAGATCACTACAAAGGCTGAAAAAGAAGAAAAGACCAAGATGGATGTCAGATGAGACTCTGAATATTGCATTAGAGTGCCGAGAAGCCAAAGCTAAATGAAGAAACCAAGAAATCAAAGAGCTGAAAAGAAAATGTCAAAAGGCAACTCCGGACAACAAAGCAAGGTACTATAATGAAATGTGCATAGAGCTGGAGTCAGAAAATCAAAAGGGCCGAACTCCCTCAGCATTTCTTAAGTTGGAGAAGTTGAAAAACAAATTCAAGCCATGAGTGGTAGTACGTAAGGATGCTTTGGGTAGAATGTTAACTGATCCAAGAAGCATTAAAAGACAATGGAAGGAGTACACAGAGTCACTGTATCAGAAGGAATTGACTACCACAGAAGAATTTTATGAAATCATAAATGAACAAGAGCCTGTGGTGATGGAGGAAGTTCAAGATGCTCTGAAAGAATTGGCAAGAAACAAGGCTCCAGGAGTAGAAAGCATACCAATTGACATATTTCAACAGACACTGGCCTGGATGTGCTCACTAAATTGTGCCAAGAAATCTGAAGAACAGCCAGCTGGCACACTGACTGGAAAAGATTGATATTTGTTCCCATTACAAAGACAGGTGACCCAAGAGAGTGCAGAAATTATCAAACAATATCATTAATATAACATGTAAGCAAGATCTGCTGAAAATGATTAAAAAAAATGCCTGGAGCAATATGTCATCAGAGAACTGCCAGATGTGTAGGCTGGATTTATAAGAGGTCGTGATACTTGGAATATTATAGCTAATGTTAGATAGATCTTGGCAGAAAGCAGAGAATTCCAGAGGAATGTCAATCTCTGCTTATTGACTATGCAAAGGCTTTTGACTGTGGGGATCACAACAAGCTGTGGCTGACTCTGAAAAGAATGGGAATCCCAGAACATTTGATTGTGCTAATGTGAAACCTATATTTGGACCAAGAGGCAATCAGAATAGAGCAAGGAGACACTACATGGTTCAAAATCAGGAAGGGAGTCCACAAGGGATGGATTATATCTCCATACCTTTTTAATCTGTATGCAGAACAGATCATCTGGGACACTGGGCTGTATGAGGAGGAATTGTGGATTGGTAGAGGAGTCATAAACAACCTGCATTACGCAAATGACACAACCCTGCTTGCTGAAACTGAGGAGGATCTGAAGTGCTTGCTGCAGAGGATAAAGGACTGCAGCCTTCGATACGGATCGAAGCTCAACATCAAGAAAACAAAGATTCTCACCAGTGGACCAATTGGCAGCATCAGTATGAATGGTGAAGAGACTGAGATAGTTTTAGTTTGTTTATATTGATAGCAACATTATTCACAATAGGAAGAAAATGAAAACAGACCAAATGTCCATCAACAAATGAACTGATTGAGAAACTTAGTACAGTCACACAATGGAATACTATGCACCAATAAGGAACAATAGTTTTGCAAAATACTATATAGTATAGATTACTCTAAAGAGTATTATGCTGAGTGAAAAAAACTCAGTCTCTTAAGGACAAAAACTGAATGAGATAATGATTGTGAAAATATGAGGATAATTGTGCAAAAAACCCAAAAATGTCCAAAAGGGGAAGGGGAATTACTGGGATAATAAAAGTTGGTGGGTGGTGGAGAAATAAGAAAGGACCATTAGAGACTTCAAAAGATATGGTGATAACAGACATTGATCAATGGTAGTAAATTATATAAATATAATGTATAAGAATAATTATATAAAACACAATGTACAGGAATGAAACATGAGGTATATGAATGATGGTACAAACCCCAAGTAAATGTATGAATATGAATTATTTTATTCAAACAAAAACAATTTAAAGACAAAGAAAAGTTCTATAGTGAAATATTCAATGAATTGGAGTTAAGAAATAAAAAATTATAAACATATATAGTATTTCTCAAGCATAAAAATTTCAAATCTCAACTACAGCGGTATGGATTATATTTCCATGTAAACAGAATTCTTGGCAACTAGACTAAACAGCATAGTGATAGATGGTTAAAAAATTGAAGTTGTCAAGGATTTAAGTTTATTTGAATCCACAATCAACACCATGGTAGCAGCAGTCAAGACATCAAAAGATATATTGCATTGCAAAATTTGCTCAAGGATGTCTTTAAGTACTAAACAATAAAAATATCTGTTTAAAAACTAAGGTGTGCCTGACTCAAAATATGACATTTTCAATTGCTTTGTAATATATGTGAAAGTTGGACAATGAATTAGGAAGGTTAAACAACTGATTCCTTTAATTATGATGTTGTGTTGTTGTTGTTGTTATTTGCCATTGAGTCACTCGCAACTCATAGCGACCCTATGTACAACAGCCCTAAATCCTGTTCTGTCCTGTGCCAATCTCACTGTCTCCTATACACCTATCCCGATTACCTCAGTCACTGAATCAATCCACCTTATAGAGGGCCTAGCCCTCCTGTGCCTGCCTTCCACCCTCCCAATCATGATGTCCTTCTCCAAGGACCAGTACCTCCTTACAACATGACCAAAGTATGTCAGACAAA
>NW_006399752.1:19630691-19631314 GCF_000299155.1 Elephantulus edwardii
ATCCAAAGTACGCCAGACGAAGCCTCAGAATCCTTGCCTCCAAGGAGCAGCCTGGTTTAACCCTCTCCAGGATGAAACTGTTTTCTTAGCAGTCAATGGTACATTCAATACTCTTCTCCAACTCGACAGCTCAAAGGCATCAATTCTCCTTCTGTCCTCCCTAGTGATTGTCTAACACTCTGACGCATAATAAATGATCGCAAATACCATAGCCTGTATCAGGAGCACCTTGCCTTGAGTGACACCATTGCTCTTCAGTACCCTGGAGAGGTCCCTAACAACAGACTTCCGCATCACAATACGTCTTTTAATTTCCTAGCTGCTGCTGCCAAGAGTGTTGACTGTGGAGGCAAGCAAACTAAAGTTTTTAACAATCTCAATCTCTTCACCATCCATACTGATGCTGCCAATTTGTCCAGTGGTGAGAATCTTTGTCTTCTTGATAGTGATTCTCAATCCATATTGAAGGCTACAGTCCTTGACCCTCTGCAGCAAGCGCTTCAGGTCCTCCTCAGTTTCAGCAAGCAGGGTTGTGTCATCTACATAACACAGATTGTTGATAGATCTTCCATCAATCCTGACACTACACTTCTCCTCATAGAGCCCAGCCTCCCAGATAAACC
>NW_006399752.1:19631896-19649041 GCF_000299155.1 Elephantulus edwardii
TGTTCTAGAGTTTCCACACTCAGTTGAGTCACCTTTCTTTGGAATGGAAACAAATAAAGATGTTTTCCAGTCAGTTGGGCAAGAGGTTGTTCTCCAGATTTCTTGGCACAACTTGGTGAGTATGTCCAGGGCAGCATGTTAGCTGAAATTTGTCAGTTGGTATACCATCTATTTCCTGGGGCCTTATTTTTTGCTACTTCCTTCAAAGCAGCTTGAACTTCTTCCTTCATCACCATAGGCTCTTGCTCACAAGTTATTTCATTAAATTCTTCTGTGTCTGCCAATTCCTTTAGATACAGTGACTCAGTATTTTCTTTCTGATGTTAGCAAAGAGTATTAAATATACCATGAACTTTCCAAAAAATAAAAAAAAATCTGCCTTGGAATGAATGCAACCAAGCTGATTCTTAGAGGCAATGATGGTTAACTTTGTCTCACATATTGTTAAGATGCATCTCAAAAACGCATTGTTGTCAAGTGGGAACAGATTCATAATTTAGCATCCATGGGTTTTCAGAGTCTGTAAATCACATGAGAAGAGATATCCTCTCTTTCTCTTGTGGATATGCAGGTCAATTCAATCTGGTGCCACCTTCGAATTAGCAGACAGCTCCCTTGGTAAAAGGCCTTACTCTTGGAAAAGTAGTGGGTCAGTAAAAGAGAGAAGACTTCAGTGACACAGTGACTTCCATACTGGGCTTTAATGTGGCAGAGAACATGAGGACAATGTGATATAGGGACAGGTCTTAAACTGTTTTGCAGAGGGTTGTAGTCAACTGGACAGCACTGAAAAACAGCAACATCCCAGAAATTATTATATCAGGTTTCAAACCAGATAATCATAGACAGCCAAGTTGACACACAGCCTTAACTATCACACGATTCCACAGATTTCACAATGATAACCTAGCTCTGGTAACCTAGTGGCAAGAAGCTGCACTGCAATCCCAAAAGCATGTGGTTTGAGGCTACCAACTGCTCCTTGGGAGAAGGATGGGCAATCTCCTCTTGTGTGATTAAATGTTTCTGAAAACCTGACAGAGAGTCAGCTCTGGGTTGGTTCTGACACAACAGTATATAACAACAATATGAAGATTAAGATGGGATGGAACACTTTTAATCTAATTATGTCAGCACCACTCCAATGTAGGGATGTCTTTGGCAATGGTGAGCTACACTGAAATAACATATGGACTGTAGCAAAACTAGCTAGTTTGCCTTAATCTGATCCTACATCTGGTTTATCACCTTGAATTTTTGTATTTGAACCAGAAGCTTGACAAATTGCCTGCCAACATTGGCTTCATCAGTTTCCAAAGCCAGCAGTCTACTGCTTTTATCATCAGCCTATTCAGCTAGATGAGTCAGAAGAAGCCTTTTTCTTTGAGACTTGTCAACTTTCCCAAGCTTGAATGTTATTTCTTTGACATATCCATATCTGTCTGTCTCTGTCTCTGTCCCTCTCTCTCTCTCTGTCTCTCTCTCTCCCTCTCTTCCTCTAACTAACTAACTAACTAACTAACTAACTAACTAACTAATTCTTTCCTCATTGTTTTTGCCTCTCTAGAGAGCTGAGCCTAAAGCATGATTCTAAAGCTAAAGACACAGAAAAGAGAGGATTAATTTTGTAAGAGAAAACAAACTAATGAGCTCCTATAGAATATATACACAGCTGCATACCGTATCTACAATTGTGAGGTTTTTATCACATAATTTTAAAGGATAAAGAAAATCTTTTTAAAAGGCTGATTAAAACACTGAATATTTTCATGGGGGAAAATAAAAAATCTCCTCTCAACTTCACTATAATAACCAATAATCCATTCATTCAATAGGCATAATAGACTAGCTTTGATAGGCAATGAAGCTAGAACTCTAAAGCTTCTAGAATAAAATCTAGCAGAATACGTTCATGAACTAAGATGTTGCTGTTGTTTTGTGCCATTGAGTTGCCTCTAACTCACAGTGACCCTATGTATAATAGCTCTGAATTCTGCCCTATGCTGAGTCAGTCCCGCTGACTTTGACACATCTTATCCCATTGCCCATTTACCGTGTCAGTTCATCTCATCCAGAGTCTTCCTATCCTGTGCTGTCCCTACATCATTCTCAGCATAATGTTTTTCTCCAAGGACTGGTTTCTCCTGGCTGTGTACCCAAAGTATGTGAGACAGCTTCAAAATCCTTGTCTCCAAAGAGCATCTTGGTTTCACCCCCTCCAAGACAGAACTTTTTGTTCTCCTAGAGGTCCACGGTATGTTCAATACTCTTTTCCAGAATTACAACTCAAGGCATCAATTCTTCTTCTGTCATCCTTAGTCATTGTCCAGCTCTCTGAACATAGCAAGTAATTGTGAAAACCATGGCCTGGATCAGGTGCACCTTAGTCTTTAGACTAGCATCATTGGTCTTTAGCACTTTGGAGAGGTTCCTAACAGCTGACTTCAAGAGCGTTCATTGTGGAACTGAACAAGTTGAAATTGTTAACAACCTCAATCTCTTCTTCATCCATCATAGGCTTCCAATTGGCCCAGTGGTGAGAAACTTTGTCTTCTTGATGTTGCGCTTCAACACATATTGAAGACTACAGTCCTTGACCTTCTTCAGCAAACACTTAAGGTCCTCCTCAGTTTCAGCGAGCAAAGTTGAGTCATCTACATAACGTATGTTGATGAGTCTACCTCCAATCCTGATGTGACACTCCTGCTCATAAATTATAGCTTCTTCAATGATCTGTTCCACATACAGATTGAAAATTAGGATACATATTTCAAAACTCAAAGATGTAAAATCTTGAAACATGTATTTTATTATATGTAAATTATAGCTCAATAGGATAAAAGGGAAAGAAAGTAACCCTACTGACCCTTGATAAAGTCACTTTAAATAAAGAGGTAATTAACTTTATAGTTGATTTTTTTAAGGTCTAACCTGCTGAATGGTTAGCTATGGGTTAGTTCCAACTCAATGGTATACAAAAATAATAGCAGAATATTTATTTTTAGCATATTCATTGGGTGAAATAAAAGACAACTCTCATTTAAGAAAGGAGACAGAAAATTGCTTAGAGTTTCTAGCCAACCTTTAGAGATTCAGTCTATTTTTCCAATGATTTCTATTTGACATATGCAATTTCAGAAAACTAAGCCAGAATTATTTCAGGAAACTCTCTATGTGGGAATACGATGGTTTCTTTGAACGTTTCTAGTGTTTATTTTGCCATTAGGATTATTGCCAAGCAACATGTGCTTGCATAAATTAGAATAGAGGAGGGGGAAAAAAGATAACCATAATATCGACTGACAGAGGATTCATTTCTTTTGTGTCCCAGTTGCTGATGCAGGAAAAGCTTTAAAAGGGAGATGGAGGGGTTGGGTGATATAAACTAGAGTGAACAGAAGTTTCAAATAAAAGAAATGCATCTTTGATGGTTTATCAAAACTAATTGCATCACCTTAAAGTTAAGAAGCATATATGGGGGTTTACTTAATTTTCAGAAATACCTCATTCCATTGTCACTGAGTCAGAATCAACTCATAGTTCTGATCTCCTCAAGTAGTTTTCTTAAACTGTCAATTGTAAGAGGAGGAGATTTCCCATATTTCTTCAGCAGATCCACTGGTCTCAAACCACCAAGCTCATGGTCTTTGGATTATCAGTGTAACTTCCTATGGACTAAATAACCAGAGCTCCCTCCAGAAATGTGGAAGTCTACAATCAGTGCCTATAGAAATGCTGTTGTTGTTATGTGCCATTGAGTTGCCTGTGACTCATAGCGTCCCTATGTACAACGGCCCTAAACTCTGCCCTGTCCTGTCCCAATCTCACCATCTCTGACACACCTGCCCCCATTATTACCCCAGTCACAGAATCAATCCATCTCATCGAGAGTCTTTCACTCCTGTGCTGTGTCTCTACCCTCCCAAACATAATGTCCCTCTCCAAGGACTGGTTCCTCCTTGCAACATGTCTGAAGTATATTAGATGAAGCTTCAGAATCCTTGCCTCCAAGAAGCAGCCTGACTTCACCTTCTCCAGGACAAACCTGTTCATCTTCCTCGCAGTCCATGGTATATTTAATACTCTTCTCCAACACTAAAGCTCAAAGAAATCAATTCTCCTTCTATCATCCCTAGTCATTGTCCAGACCTCTGATGCATAGCAAGTGATTGCAAAGACCATGGCATGTATCAGGCGCACCTTAGTCTCCAGACTGATGTCATTGCTCTTTTGTACCTTAGAAACGTCTCTAACCACAGACTTTCTCATCATAATACATCTTTTAATTTCCTGGCTGCGGGTGCCAAGACTGTTGACTGTGGATCCAAGGAAACCAAAACTGTTAACAGTCTCAATCTCTTCACCATCCATTATGATGCTGCCAATTGGCCCAGTGGTGAGAATCTTTGTTTTCTTGATATTGAGTCTCAATCCTTACTGAAGACTGCAGCCTTCTACAGCAAGTGCTTCAGGTCCTTTTCAGTTTCAGCAAGTAAGGCTGTGTCATCTGCATAATGTAGATTGTTAAGTCAAATGACACATGATGTTGGCACAAAGTTCTAAAAAACAAAAAAATGTCACATCAAAAATTAAGGTAGACCTGAGCCAAGTCATCTTGTTTGAATTCAGAGTCAACATCCTTGATGTCTGCAGTCAAGACATATGGAGATGTATAACATTGGGAAAATCAACTCCAATTCCTGGAACGTAATGATGTCAAGCCTAAAGACTAGTAAGGTACACCTGAATCAAGCACTATTTTTTCCAATAACCTGCTATGTATATAAAAGCTAGACAAGAGATAAGGATGGCAGAAGAATCTATACCTTTGATTTGTGGTGTTGGAGAAGAGAGCGGAATATCCTATGGACTGCTAAAAGAACAAGGAAAACTTTCAATAAGATCGATAAAGTGTCTGCAGCAGCGGGCACCAGTGTGTCAGGGATGATCAGGATGATGCAGTAGGACAGGGTTCAGATCTGTTGTTCATATGGTGGTTATGAGTCGTACTAAACACTACAGCACTTAACTACACCAATGCTCTTGTTGGAATCTGTACAACTGAAGACCATTCAAAACTAGCACATATGAAACACCAAAGGAAGAAATGAAAAAATAACACTGCAAGATTTTAGGCTGACTATATTTTCAGGTCAA
Source organism: Elephantulus edwardii (assembly GCF_000299155.1). Lineage (NCBI taxonomy): Eukaryota > Metazoa > Chordata > Mammalia > Macroscelidea > Macroscelididae > Elephantulus > Elephantulus edwardii. The sequence continues at coordinate 19,637,054 of NW_006399752.1, forward strand.
AATGGATAATTCACATAATTGTGTCATGAATGGAGTATCATTAATTTTCTATCACTGCTATAAAAAATACAACAAATTTAATGGCTTAACACAGCACAAATACATTGTCTTATAGTTGGTTGTATATGTCAGAAAATTGGCATAAATCTCACTAGAATAAAATGACATTATCATTAACCCTGTACTCATTTCTTGATGTAAGTTAGAATAGATTGTTCTTTGGTTCCAGCATCTAACAATTACCTGAATTCCTTGGTCAGTGGTGTTTTTCCTCCATCTTTAAAACCAGCAAGGTGTGTATTGCTAATCACTACTTTGGAGTCACAGACCTTTCAGATTACAGTGTGGAGAAATGGCTGTGAGTCCAAAGATTTTTAAAACTTTTGTTATAAATTTTTTAATTAATTTTAATGAAAATTTACAGAGACTTTGGATTTCCATTCATTCATTTTTTCACTTTTCTCCCCTCCCAACCCTCTACCCCAGTACACTCTTCTCTTTGAAAAGTAAAAGAAAAGTTCCCCCATTGTTTTATAATCCCTCCCCCAGATCCACTCCAGTATGCAGGCTTCACTCTGGACTCCTGTCATGACAATAATACCTAATCACATATCCCTTTTAAACAGTTTTCTCCCTCATCTGTTTCAATTCAGTAAACATTATTTATCTCATCTTTCTCAGTCTCTCCCCAATGCCAATGTCAGTCCTGTTTTACAATAGTGGCACTATGCAGTATTTGTACCTTTGTGACTGAGATATTTTACTCAGCATAATGTCCTCCAGGGTCACCCATTTTGAATGATATTGCATGAGATTCTTGTTTTTCAACGCAGTGTAGTATTCCATTGTGTGAATATACCACAGTTTCTCTATCCATTCGCTTGTTGATGGGCACTTAGGTTGTTTCCAACTCCTTACTATTGTGAACAGAGCTGTGATAAACATGGGTGTGCATATATCTGCGTAGATGGTCTCTGCAGTATATTTGCAGTAGTGGAATTTCTGGGTCAAATGGTATTTCTATTTGCAATTTTTTTAGAAAGTGCCACATGGCCTTCCACCGTGGTTGTACCATTTTACACTTCTACCAACAGTGAATAAGGGTACCAGTTTCTCCACAACCTCACCAGCATTTGTTGCTTGCTGTTCTGTTAAATTTTGCTATTCTTACTTGGGTGAGATCATAGTTGTTTTGATTTGCATCTCTCTTAGAGCTAGGGATTTTGAAGATTTCTTCAGGTGCTTTTTTGGCCATCTGAATGTCTTCTGTGGTGAAGTGTCTGTTCATATCCTGTGCCTGTTTTTCAATTAGATTGTTTGCCTTTATCTTGTTGTGGTGAGATTCTTAAAACTTTTAAGTTACATAATCTAAGAACAACAGACATTAGGCGCCTAACAATAGCAGGATAGTTGGGGGGGGGATCTAATCCATAGTTCCTTAATTTAATCACATGTGCAAAATTACTTTTGATGTGCAAAGTAATATATTAATATATTCTCAAAATTAAAATGTGAACATCTTTGGGAATTCATAGTTCTTCAACTACAGAAATGTAGAAAAATAAAGAAATAAGTGTGAAGACAAAGCTGTCATTCTGTTTTAATATTCTCTTATATAGTTATGTTTATAGAATGTTTTTCAAATGCTCAGTACAAAATATTTAGAGTGATTATTTGTCTCTTTTTACAGTCCTAATCAAAAGTGTATGCCTCATAACAAACCTCTGAATTGCATACATACATTTATAGGGGACATATCTACTTCAGGCAGTGTTCCATAACGGTGTTTAATAATATCACATTTTATAGTTACTGGTCTCTGTAAGTGAGTTCAGTCATTGACAAGAAACAAGTGTCTCAGAAAAAATTAACAAATAAATGACTTCTTTTTAAAACTGTACTAATTAATTTTAAATGTATGCTAAAATTAATGGTTGTCAGAGTGAGATATCTATGTTTAGTTACTCAACTGACTTAGTTATAATTTGATTTTTTTTTAAAAAGCAAATTGCAACCCGAATGCTCCTTAGGAGAGAGGATAGTAAGCATTAATGTCACATACTTTGGACATATAATTAGGATGAGTTAGTCCCTGGTGTAAAGAAAGATGGGTGATCTCCTCTTGTGCAATTTACTGCCTCTTAAAACTGGTAGGAGGATAAACTATGAGTTGGTTTTGACACAACAGCACACAACAAAAGCAGCCCCTGATAGCTTAGTGGTAAGCAGTTAGTTTCATTGCTAACCCAAAGGCACACAGTTCGAATACACCACCTTCTCTGAGGCAGAAAGATAGGCTATCTCCTCCCTTGTGATTTACTGCCTCTCAAAACCACTTGAGAGTCAGTTTTTGGTAGATTCCCACTTGAAGGTTCACAAAAATAACAACAGTCCCTGGAGAAAGACATTATGCTTAGGTAACATCAAGAATCAAAGAAAACTCTCAAGAAAAAGGATTCACAAAGTGGCTACAAGAAGGAGGTGAAGCACAGAAGAGTTTGTGAGGACGATAAAGGATGTAACAGTTTCTATTGTGCATTGGATCACTGTGAATTGGAGCTGACTTGACAGCACAGTGAGTTAATAGCAATATAAACTAATAATTTGAGACCTGTACAATCTGAAGAGGAATTAACCATCAAAATTGGTGAAAACTATTAATAATCTGTTATACGTGGACAGTACAACTGTGCTTGCAGAAAGAAAAGAGTATTTGAAGCACTTGATAAAGATCAAAACCTACTGTCATCTTTGCTTCCAAAGAAGCACTCTGGATGTACTTTCTCCAAGACAAATCTGTGTGTTCTTTTGACACTCTATGGGATATTCAGTACTTTTCTCCAACACCACAGCTCAAAGTCATCTATTCTTTTGTCATATTTATTCACTGTCTAGGTCTTAGATGCATAACAAGTGATTGATAAGACCATCACTGGAATCATATGAACCTTAGTAGTATTCAAACTTTTCTTACTGCTCTTCAATACTTTGGAGAAGTCCTTCACAGGAGACTATCCCAATGTCATATGTCTTTTGCTTTCTTGACTATTTGTGCCAAGAGTGTTCACTGTGGATCCAAGCAAGATGAAATTGTTGACAATTGCAATATTTTCTCCATTGATCATAATGCTGCTTATTAGTCCAGTGGTGAAGATTTTTGTCTATTTGATGTTGAGACATAATCCACATTGAAGGCTGTAATTTTGATCTTCAACACCAAACATTCTTAATCTTCCTCACTTTCAGCAAACAATTTCATTCATGTCATCTGTATAACACAGGTTGTTGATGAATCTTTGCCCTATCCTCATGCCAACTTTTTCTTCATGGAGTCCAGTTTCTCAAATGATTTGTTTAGAATAGAGATTAAATAGGTATGGAGAAAGGATACAGCCCTGATGCATACCTTTCTTGATTTTTAACCATGAAATGTTCTCTTGTTCTGTTTGGACAATGGCTTTTTGGTCTAGGTGTGAAAATATGATCATTATTATATGTTCTGGAATTCCTATTCTTCTCAATGTTAACCAGTTTGCTACAGTCCACACAGTCAATGTCCTTTCAACAGTCAATAAAGCACAAATAGACATTCTTCTGGTATTCGCTGCTTTCAGCTGAGATCCATCTGACTTCAGCACTAATATCCCTGGTGCCATGGCCTGTTCTTTGCCACAATTAATAGTGACAAAAAAATAGCACTTGATAAGGAATTTTGTAAGATCATGACTTAAATCATAGGAAATGATTACCAAATAAATTGTGTATTTCTAATAGTTGGAAATATTATTTATTGTCATCAACAAACATATTATTTTGGAGGCTGTTGCTCCTTAAATAATGTACACTGGAATTAAAGCTGCAGGCTCTTGCCTATGGTATTTAGCATAAAATAATACTAAGTACTTAAATCCATAATCTCTGCCACTGCCAGCAATGACATCTTCACTGAGACTGTTGAGTTTTCTTAGTGCACTTTATGATCTTTGAAATTCTGACAATATTTTAATGAATTTTTCAGTTGTAATGATAAATTCCATGGACTGTGAGAGGCATATAGCAAACACGTATTGTAAAAGTATTAGTTTAGTGAGCTCTGGTAGCCTAGTGGCATGAAGCTGCACTGCAATCCCAGAGGTGAGTGGTTTGAATCCACCAGATGCTCTGCTGGAGAAGGAGGAGCAATCTCCTCTTGTGCCTTTCAGATCCTATTTGATGGTACGCACACACAAATAATAATTAAAAAAAAATTAAAAATGTATTAGTTTGATTATTTAAAAATTTTAAAATTGATTAGTCCAATCCTGAAAGATGGAGTAGGAAATTTTTAATAGCCTTTTCTATCCCAGAGAGATGATTCAATCATTTAGAATTATTTTCTTTTGAAATAAAATGTGTTCTATTCTAATAACATCACGAATAGAAATCTTACAACCCAGAACTTTCTTTTAGTGAGCCTTTTCCTACACAACAAAATAAAGCAAAGAGGCAATTATCTAGAGACAAGCAGTTCCCAAGGTAGGAATTTGTTGTTGCCAAAAGGTCATTCACTGGTCAGTTGATTACATTAAACTCAGAAAAGCCCAGCAGCAAGATGCCAGGACTTAGTCAGAGACTCTTGATTTAAGGAGAGAAAATGTCAATCTTGGGGAGATTGAAATATTCTAATATCAAGAAAAATCTCAATATTAAAAAGAAAAATAAAAACAAGGCCTCTGCAAAGTGAGGAAAAGGTCTCCAGATCAATGATAACCTCTGTCAGTCCCTTGCAGGAATCATTTCGTCTGGCCCATCTAGGTTTAATCTCTCCTAGCAATGTGTCTTCTCCTGCACAGAATATATATGAGCAGTCCCAGCCTCATAAAACTGGGAAATGGGGTTTAGAAGGCCCACAGGAAATCCCAAGATAAGATATCCATCAACATGTTACCTCCTCTCACCTCTTCTCTCAACTGACTCAAGGATTTGGGGTCTCTATTTTAAACTATCTTCAGAATGCTGATTTCTCTGCCTGAGATGTCTTTAACTTCTACATACCCTAAAATGCTGTGCATATGCTAGATGCATGAGTCACAATGTAAATATTTGTGGATCAATTTATTAACTAAACTGTCTGACTAATTACATAGGATCAGTGGTGATGGCCGTTCATAATTCTAGATTAAACACACCAATTAGATTATCATACATACATAATAAAAAGGCTTTGAAGGGATTTGAAAATATTCAAATATATCAGAACGTTTTAGTGCTGATAAAACAACAAAGACACTGGATAGTAGTGTATCATGTACACCATAGAGGAAGTGTTTCACAACTTCAAAATGTTTCCACTTTGTCTGACAGTTGATTTCCATTCTCCTTGTTTACTCTCAGAGACCTTTCTCATCTGGCCACTGTGACTGTAGCTTCCCTGAGACCAACTCCTGCAGATCTGCTGAGCTTGCCGGAGGAGAGTGAGCTCAATAGGGACCAACTGTACCTTTTCACTTAGTTTTAATCAGATAAGAGTGTAACTCTAAATCCAGGGACAACAAACTCCCATCCTTCAGTTCAGCTACCTATATTTATTGATGATTACTGGAACTCCAAAATGCACATTTTTATATATTATTTGTGGCTGAACATACTAGACAAATGTAGAGTTGAATAGTTGAGCCAGAGGCATATTGGTCTAAAGATTAAAAATCTACTATCTTGTCTTTCATAGAAGACAGTTTGCCATTTCTACCCTAAATCAATACAGTACAGTCTGTGTAAGAGTACTGCCTGGTGGTGAGCAGAACGGAACATGACACATAAAGTTATTTAAGGTTGGTACAGGATGAGATCAATCTCTGGGGACCTAACTTAGATTTGTTCCTGAGTTTTCCATTTCCAAGTTCTGCTTAGCTCCTAAGTAGTTCTTTTGAAACATGGAGTGATTAAGGCACACTAAAATGCTATGTTTCAGAGTCCAAATAAGTTGTTTTTAGATGCCATCAAATCAGTTTTGAATCCTAGAGACACAGAATAAAACTCTGCCCAGCTTCATCCTCCTGGTTGCTGCTGTGCTGGGGTCTGTTGTTGGAGTTGCTGCAACACTGCACCTCATTAAGGTCTTTCTCTTTTGCTCTGACTTTCTACTTTACCAAAGGTGAAATATTCATCTTTGGAGGGGTTTGTCCCTTCCCAATAACATGCCCAAATATGTGAGATGAAGTATTACCATTCTAACTTCTAAGGAGTATTCTGATTGCATGTCGTCCTTGTTCATTGCACATTCTTCCCTACTGCTTGTCCAATTTTCACTTGTATATGAAACAATTGAATACATCCTGGCTTGAGTCAGATACACCTTGATACTCAAAATCACATTCTTGCTCTTTTGCATTTTAAAGAGGTCTTTTATATCATATTTGTCCAATGTAATGCATTATTTTAATTTTCTGACTGCTGTTTCTGTGGGTTTTGGTTGTAGAACCAAATAAATTAAATTCTTAACAATTTCAAACTTTTCTTCCCTTGTTATGAAGTAGCCTTATAGTCCAGTTGTAAGAATTTGTTATTTCTTTCTGTTGAGGTGTAATTTATCCTGGATGCTGAAGGCTTATACCTTTATTAGAAAGTGCTTCAAGTCCTCTTCAGTTTTAGAAAACAAGGTAAAGTCATCTAAATATCACAAGTTGTAAATGATTCTGTTATCATCTAATCCTTTATATATTTCAGCTCTTTGTGTTGTTTTGTTTAGTATAAAAATTGAATAAGTTTAGGGAAAAGATACAACTCTGATACACACTTCTCCCAATTTTAAACTATAATAATTTGTTTTGATGCGCACAGAGTTGAATGTCCTTTCATAGTTAACAAAACACCGACAAACATCATTCTGGTATTCTCTGCTTTCAGTTAAGATCTATCTGACTTCAGCAATGGTATCTCTCATTCCAGCTTCCTTCTGAGTCTGTCTTGATTCTAGCAATTCTTTATTGGTGTCATACTCCAACCCCTTTTCAATGATTGTACTTGTGAGTATAATAATATTTTCCTGTAATTTCTGTATGCTGATGGATCATCTTTCTTTGAAATGGGCAGCAATAAGGATCTTGTTCAGTTGGTTGGTCAGTCATCTGTCTTAATTATTGACATAGAACAGCAAGTAATTCCAGCACTGCTTTCATTTATTGCATCATCTTAGTTGGTCTTTAATCCTGATACTCCTGCTTTCACCAGTGCTTTTGAGACTCCATAGACTTCTTCCTTTGGTACAATTGACTCTCCATCTCAAATTACTTCATGAAATAGTTTATTGTTAATCAATTACTTTTGGCAGAATGTCTCTGTATATTCATTCTTTTATTTAATGTTTCTTGTGTCAACCAATATTGTGTGAATAGAATATTTCACTATAACAATTCAACACTTAAGTTTTCCTTCAGTTCTTTAAACTTGAACTTGTATATGAGCAGTTTATTGTGTAGTCTAGAGTCAATCTTGTTATGGTATTCTCAGTCACTATTGTCATCGATTCCTACAGATAAATTCATTGCATTCAATTAAATCTATGTACATAGTTGTTGGGATTTTTCTTAAACAAAATACTTGCAATAATTATGTAATTAGCGGTAAAAATTTGATCATGTATTCTCCAAAGTAATTTCTATGATCAATCCCACATTTTCCAATCCACATTCTTTCTTCTTTGTTTCTAAATTTTGCATTCTAATCACCAGTGATCATCATTGCATCTTAATGTCATACTTTATCAATTTCAGAGTGCAGAGACAGGTAGAAATCATCATTTACCTTTGGCTTGAGTGGCTACTATATACATTTGGATCAGAATCCTGCTAAAGTTTTCTCCTTATATGTATATGGGTATATTCATATCAGTGGCAACATTGCATTTCAGGGTAGATCTTAGAATGTTCTTTTTCATGAAGAATGTAACATCAGTCATCTTCAGTTTGTCATTCTTGGTGCAGCAAACCACCTAATGATCTGATTCAAAACTGGCCAATCCCAGTACATTTCAGGTCACTAATGTCTGGGATATTTATTTTTCTTTTCTTTTTTCTAACATTCTATTTTATTCTTGACAACTCTTTATTTCAGAACTACAAATTAAAAGTTTATACAGTATATTGTCAATTATTAATGGATCTTTGCAGCTGTAACTCATCATTTTGAGTACTGCCACATTAGTAAACGAAGGTCCATGTTTCATTAAGATAGATTCTACTCTGAGGAAATGGCTATTTACCCAGATATTTTTGGTAAACTTCTAACCTGAGTGGCTTATTTTCTAGCACTATATCAGATATATTCTGCTACTTTTCACAAGGTTTTACTGACTTTTTATTTCAGAAGTGAATAGCCATTCCGATTTTCTAGTCTGAAAGCGCCACTGGCTTGAGAGTGCACTAGTGGCATATTTATGTCATAATTTCAAGCATCACAACCATATATAACAACAGTATATAAGTCACAACAATATATAAGTCACTACATTAAAGCTGACAGATAAATCACATATCTGTTGTTGTTCTGTGCCCTCAAGTTGTCTCATAGAGACTCTATGTACAATATCTCTGAACCCTGCTTTATTCTGAGCCAGTTTCACTGACTCTGATACATCTAATCCCACTGCCCCAGTCACCATGTCAATCCAACTCATCCAGGATCTTCTTCTCCTGCATTGTTCCTTCACTCTTCCAAGCTGGAAGAACTGGTCCCTCCTGGTCACATGCCCAAAGTACGTCAGATGTAGTTTCAAAATCCTTGCCTCCAAGGAGAAACTTGGTTTCACCCTCTCCACGAGAGATCTATTTGTTCTCCTGATGGCTCATGGTATGTTCAATATTCTTCTGAAGCATCACAACTTTAGCCATCAATTCTTCTTCTATTATCTTCAATCATTTCCAGCTCTCTGATGCATAACAAGTCTGTAGACTGACATCATTGCCCTTTAGCACTCTGAAGAGGTCCCTGACAGCAGACTTCCCCAATACAATTTTCTTTGGATTTCCTGACTACTGGTGCCAAGAGTGTTGATTGTGGAGGAAGCCAAGCAAGCTGAAATTGTTAGCAAGCTCAGTATCTTCATCTATCATGGCCCTGAGGTGGGAATCTTTGTCTTCTTGATCTTAGGCATCAATCTATATTAAAATGTTATATTGCTCATATATAAAAAAAGTATTTTCTCTTCTCCTCAATCTAAGTATTGTATCTTTTATTTCTCCTCTAGATATATTCCTTTTCAGAATAATAACTTGATAGCCTGAATATTCATATCCAGGAATGGAAATTGTATCTCCTACCCAGAAGGATATGATTCCATTCCTTGTAGATCTATTGTAATCTCTTATTGCCTGAACTTATAATTCCTTTTTATATAGTTTTCCTATTCAACCAATTGACATTAACATTGATTACACAGAGTGTCTTTGGATAGCACACTTCAAATACTCCATTATTGTTGTTGTTATGTGCCATCAAGTCACCTGCAATTCATAGCACTCATATGTACAACAGTCCTATACCCTGCTCTATCCTTTGCCAATCTTATTGTCTCTGACATGCCTATCCCCATTACCCTAGTGACTGAATCAATCCATCTCATCAAAGGTCTTCCTCTCCTATGCTGTCCCTCCACCCACCCAAGCATGACGTCCCTCTTCAAGAACTGATCCAGCCTTGAAGCATGTCCAAATTATGTCAGACAAAGCTTCAGAATCCTTCTCTCCAAGGAGCAGCCTGTCTTCACCCTCTCCAGGATGAACTTGTTCTCCTAGCAGTCCATGATATATTCAATACTCTTCCCCAGCACCACAGCTCAAAGACATCAATAATTCTTCTATCATCCCTAGTCATTGTCCAGTTCTCTGATGCATAGCAGGTAATTGCAAAGACCATGGTCTGTGTCAGGTATACGCTAGTCTTCAGACTGACACCATTGGTCTTTAGTATCTTGGAGAGATCTCTGACAGCAGACTTTCCCATAGATTATAAAAAATTTTGACAGCTATTAAGTGAACCATCATGATTTCTTCTCTTGCTTCTGTCATGAGAAGAATAAGAAGCCCTGGTTGTATAGTGGATAATACATCTGATAGCTGATCAAAACATTGACAGTCTGATAACCCTCTCTCATCATTTTATGGTAGAAAGATGTAGCAATCTGCTTCTATTAAGATTTACAATCTTGAATACCCTACGGACAGTTTTACTCTGTCATATAATGTCTTTATGAATCAGAATCTATGGCAATGGTTTTTGATGAGAAGAGTATATCTAAAATACAGGCAGTTTTGTGGTTAAGAATGAATTTCATTCCTAATTCATTGTCAAGTCGTTAAGCAGCATTTCTAGGTAAGTTAAAACAGGTGCATATGGCTTTTTCTTAGCCTGTTGGCAAAGTGCTTTACATGTTATGCTCTTAATTGTATGATTGATGGTTCAAATATCTTCTTCCAAAGACCATAGCTTTGACAAATGGTTAGAATTTTGTCATGAGTCTAATCAATTGGATAATATTAAGTTTTCCCCTTTGGTGTAAGAAAAAATGAAACTCAAGAACTTTTCACTGATTTAATATTTGTGTGGATAGTAAATTAAGGTAATTCTGATGGAAAATCTGTTGTGAAGAGGAGTTGGTTCAAGTGTTTCAAATGGAAGGTAAATTTACATTTCAAGGGCAAGAACAAGGTGGCCCTAAGTCAGACCTTTCTAACTTGGAGGCTTACTATAGTGATTGCCTGATGACAAGGTATTTAGCTTTGGTTTGATGAGGATATTTGGTTATCATAACTAGTATGTGTGTGTGAAGGAGACAAGTGATTGATTGATATCAAATAAGTAAGTGAAAAGAGACAAATTATGGCTTATTAAACATCATATAATGAACAACACACAACAAAGAATTACTCATCTTAAAATAATCAATAGTGCATAAATTGAAAAAATTTGCTTTAGAAAAACGTTATTTCTGAGTACTGCTGAGTTGACTTTGACTTATGGTGGTCTATGAATACTAGATCAGACTCTAGTGATTACATATGATGCTTACGATGAGAAACACAACAGTTAAAATCATACTAGTAGACTATTTGGTTGTGCTTGATCAGACATTACAAAAAAAATTAAGACTCAAAAGCTTTGGACAATTTGATACCAGGTATTAATCAAAAGAATAAAAATTATTATGTTATCTACTTTTTATGATTAAAATTGCAGCTATGACATAAATCATCTATGCTAAGGTACATAAAAAAACCAGTTCATAGTTCTTTTTTAAGCTTCCCTTAATGACAAGATTAAAATAATGTTTATATGTCCTTTCTGTATTTATCTTCAGCTTAGCTCATCATATCCTACACATTAGCCCAATTGTACCAGAATATACAATAGTTTTGCTGTTAGTTAACAGAATTATTAAAGAATCCTCCTAGCTCTCTAACATCATTCACATTTCTATAGCTTTTCTCAATCTTGATGAATGAGTATTTTGTATATTTGTAAAATAAAAAGGAAAAAGCACATAAGGGTTTTTTCTTCCTCTCTAGAAAAGATAAAAGAACTACAAAATGTTCCAAAATTAATTTGTAGTCTATATCTTTATTTACATATGTACAAGTTATGTAAATTTTGTTGGGAAGATCCCCTTTTCTTTTGGATTAACTTAGTCTTCTTTGTTATAAAGTTAAAATTAGATTATTTCTTTCACGTTAAGGATGAATCCCAGTTGGGCTAATGTGTAGGATATGATGAGCTACTGCAGCACCTTCAGTATGGACTGAGGCTCAATGTCAAGAAGACAAAGATTCTCACCACTGGACCAATGGGTAGCGTCAGGATGGATGGCGAAGAGATTGAGATTGTTCACAGCTTCAGTTTGCCTGGCTCCACGGTCACCAACAGCCAGGAAATCAAAAAACGTATTGTGATGGGAAAGTCTGCAGTTAGGGACCTCTCTAAAGTACTCAAGAGCAACGGTGTCTCTCTGGAGACTAA
>NW_006399752.1:19649376-19662521 GCF_000299155.1 Elephantulus edwardii
ACAGGATAGAGCAGGTTTAGGGCTGTTGTACATAGGGTCACTATGAGTCGCAAACAACTCAACACACATAACAACAACATATATATATATATATATAGAGAGAGAGAGAGAGAGAGAGAGAGTTGGTTCTATTTACAGAATTTTCTATCTATCAAGTTCAAGTGTTCAGACATCAAAGGGCTAATCAGTGAAGAATTGCTTTTAAATTCTAGTAAAAAATATAAAGGAAACAGTTTCTGTGGAGAGGAAGATAGATGTTCAAGGCATAGATGTTGATGTTTGCTGTTGGTTTCATTACTGGTACTAAAGGATTAGCTGCATAGTCCTTGGTGTGACTCCCAAGAATGTTCTTTTCCTGGAGATGTGAGGGGAGCTCATTGTAGCCACTCTGACACTGTAACACTCAAACTAGATTTTATTAACAGTTCTTTAAACCATGGTTCATAAACATCCTTTCCACTACATCAGATTAAAAATGAAATCACATATCAATGCAAGAATTTTTTCAGAACTTCACAATAGACACATGCTTCCAGAGTGCTCTGATTGGTGTTTTTCAAGAAGCAAATCCTCACTGATTGGTATGTCTGAAAGCAGCAGTCGTAAAAGACTTCTAAAAAGCCATGCCAGTGAGCCTACGGCATATAAAGCTTAAACTCTGCTATGGGGTATTATTAGCTCTCTTTATCAACTCACATCAAGAAAGAAAATAAAAGGAAACAAAATATTTGCTTACTGCTACTGTTAGGTTAGAGTTTCAGACCTCTCCAATGAAGTAAAATCAATCCAATACTGTAAAATACACTCAAGGATACAGTTTTAATGACAAAATAAATAGTGGACAAAGAAATAGTTATTATTTTTGTGGAAACATTAAAAATATACAACATAAAGCTTAATTCCACTCAATGTTTCCGTGAACAAGTTAACAGTTTAACTTTACAAGTATTAATAACATACTATATTTTCCTGTAAAATGGTAACAATTAAAATTTTCTGATAAATTCCCCATTCCCCAAAAATAACAAATAATATTGGGTCTGTATCCAACTATAACATAGGTTATAAAAGGATTAACAGAACATTTTGAGGTTAATTTTTGATTAAAGGCATGTGTCAGATCAGAACAGAGACTCCACTAGTAGATTCCGGGTCTATAGCAAAGGGAATGTAGACGGTTGACCTGAGCCAGAGTTGTAGGACACAGCACAATTTTTGACCCAGAGTTCTTGAGCTGCTTGAGCACTCTATGTAGAGACTGAAGTTTTGTTTTTCCACTTTATTTTTTTTTAATTTTATATTGGTTTACTTACAAAGTTCATATACATTGTTTCACACTCTTCATTACCATTGTATTTCATACAATCATTCTCATGCATTATGTTTTATAAAATAAAGCACAGTTGGACCTATCCCATCATTGTCCTGTCTTTTCAAGTCCCTATTAGATCCTTCTCATTTTCTCCACTCCTTCCTTCCACCTACCACATTGTGCAAGACTCTAGCTCCTTGAGGATGCAAGTCCCCTAAGATGCTGTGTTTATCCAGACTTCTCAAGAACCATTTTGAAAGGTGGTAATCAATCATGACAGAAGTCACCAGAACAGCGGGTCTGGATTCCTCCTCAGTATTCCAGGCTCAAACACAAGTGACTGCCTAAGTGGAAAGGAGCCAGCATAAGCCACCTAGAATAAATCAAAACATTTCATTTTCTGTCTTCAACAACATTTTCTGTTTACTAACTCCCCATTTTTATTTTACTTTTCAGTTCAGTGCTAATGCCAAATGGCATGACAACACAGTGCTTCCTTCTCTGACCCAAACCACCCAAAACTAAACAAGTTAAAGGGGCACCATCACTTAGACTGTCAATTTGTCAGTCTGAACAGGAGTCCAGCTCTCAGTGTGGGATGTGACACCTTCACTTATTTCCTAGCTATAAATTTAGAGTTTCTCTTCTTTCTTTCAGGATGCCAGTCACATGATCTCAGAAGTTTCACTCGAATTTCTTCATCTCTTCCCTACTGGTTGTCATCACTCTTATTTTCTTATCTTTATTGTTACTTTCTTTTTTTTTTTTACTTAAAGAAAGTTTATAAATCATATTGGCTTTTCATGTGATCATTTATGTACATTTTGCTTTATAACACTGTAATTATAATTTAATGTTATCATCATACACACCATCATACACACTTTATAATATTTATTGCAATTTGTTAATATAATTAGTTATAATATCTGTTCAATATGTTGTATATTGTATTTCCTTTTCCCCACCTTATCTATATGTTACCTTTCATTTCTTTTTCTCTCTGATCTCATCCTGGTAACCATCCAAAAGTAATTCTATATATAGACCTTCCCTGAACTTTCTTATCATTTTCATATACCATTAATAGTCCTTTCAGGGCTGTCATATTTTCCTTCATTTAATGTACTCTATGTGCATCCAGTGTTTCATACTGCACTGCTTTTGTTGCTGATCTCTTTGTTTTATCCACTCTTATATGCTGATTTTATTTTGTTTATGCAGGCTGGATTTAGAAGAGGTTGTGTTACTAAGGATATTATACCTAATGTTAGATTGATCTTGGCCAAAAGCAGAATACCAGAATAAAATCTATCTGTGCATCATATGCAAAGACTTTTGACTGTGGATCACAACAAGCTGTGACTGACTCTGAGAAGAATGGGAATCCCAGAACATTTGATTGTGCTAATGTGAAACCTATACTTGGACCAAAAGGCAGTCGTCAGAACACAGCAAGGAGATACTACATGGTTCAAAATTAAGAAGGGGGTCCATCAGGGATGTATTTTGTCGCCATAGCTTTTGAATGTGTATGCAGAACAGATCATCTGAGACGCTGGGCTGTATGAGGAGGAAATGTGGCATCAAGATTGGTGCAAGAGTCATCAACAACCTATGTTATGCATATGACACAACCCTGCTTGCTAAAGCTGAGAAGGACCTGAAGCGCTTGCTGCAGAAGGTCAAGGACTGAACCCTTCAATATAGATTGAGACTCAACATCAATAAAACAAAGATTCTCACCACTGGTCCAATTGGCAACATCAGCATGGATTGTGAAGAGATTGAGATAGTTAACAGTTTTAGTTTACTTGGATCCACAGTCAACACTCTTGGTAACAGCAGCTAAGATATAGAGAGATGAATTGCATTGGGAAAGTCAGCTGTGAGGGACCCCTTAAGAGTACTGAAGAGCAATGATACCAGGCTGGAGACTGAGGTGCACCTGATCTGGGCTACAGTCTTCGCAATTACATGCAATACATCAGAGAGTCGGACAGTGAGTAGGGATGACAGAAAAAGACAAATGTTGCCTTTGAGCTGTGGTTCTGGAGAAGAGTGTTAAATATACCATGACTGCTAGGAGAACAAACAGGTTTGTCCTAGAGAAGGTGAAGCCAGAATGCTCCTTGGAGTTAAGGATTCTGAAGCTTCATCTGACACACTTTGGGCATGTTGCAAGGAGGGACTGGTCCTTGGAGAGTGACATCATGTTTGGGAGAGTGGAGGGACTGCGCAGGAGAGGAAGACCCTCGATGAGATGTATCGATTCTGTGAGTGGAGTGGTGGAAATGAGTGCGTTTGAGACAGCGAGGTTGGCACAGCACAGAATAGCATTTAAGGCTCTTGTACATAGGGTCGCTATGAGTCACAAACCACTTGATGGCACATAACAACAACAATGGTTTTTCTTATCATTTTATTCAGTGCTGTTGTTTGGGTGCTGGTGGTGGTATTTTCTACTGGTTTGCTTACAGAGTTCATATACATAGTTTTCACTTCTGTTTTTTTTAGTGTTTTCTAAGTTCCAGTGGAGGAGCTCAGATGGCCTAGTCTGTACAGAGTTGTGCTGCCAGCGCAAAGGCTCTGGAGATTCAAATGCACGAGAGAAAGATGAGCAATCTCCTTCACATGCATAAAAAAGTCCAACCATCAATAAAGAAGACAAAATAAGAATTGATGCTTTTGAATTTTAAAATTGGCAAAGAATATCAAATATACCATATGCTGCTAAAAGAAGAAAAAAAATCTACATTAGAAGAAGTTTAGCCATGAGAAGCAATAATGGAGAAACTTAACCTATGTGTTTCAGGCATGTCAGGAAAAGCGACAAGCAATTGAAAATACCATAGCTAGGGACACAGTTTGTCATATGTCGACTCTTCATTTTATTTAAATCTTTAAATACAACTGTCAGATTATTAACTGGGCAAATTTCAATATCAACATTGCACAGGAATTAAGAACACTTGATCAAAGGGAGACAATGGGAAATGTCTGTAAGATCAGACCCAACACACTTATTTATCTATTAAGTTCTTGGACTTCTGTGAGTATGGTTTATGGTCCTACAAAATTGTAATTGTAACATTAAGGATCACCATACCAGATAATAATATTGAAAAATGTTTGAGACATTCTAAGAAGACAAAGATCCTACTACATAGAGGCATGAAGTGAGCACATGCTGTTGTGAAAAATGGCACAGACAGACTTGTTCCATACAGGGTTGCTATGTTCAAGGTTGCCAAAGACCATGGCCTGTATCAGGCGCACCTTAGTCTCCAGAGAGACACTGTTGCTCTTGAGTACTTTAGAGAGGTCCCTAACCACAGACTTTCCCATCGCAATGTTGTTGTTGTTGTTGTTGTTGTTGTTATGTGCCGTCGAGTCGTTTGCGACTCATAGCGACCTTATACACAACAACCCTAAACCCTGCTCTATCCTGTGCCAACCGCACTGCCTCTGACACACCCATCCCGATTACCCCAGTCACTGAATCAATCCATCTCATAGAGGGTCTTCCCCTCCTGCGCTGTCCCTCCACCCTCCCAAGCATGATGTCCCTCTCCAAGGACCCGTCCCTCCTGGCAACATGTCCAAAGTATGTCAGACGAAGCCCCAGAATCCTTGCCTCCAAGGAGTAGCTTGGTTTAATCCTCTCCAAGATGAATCTGTTTGTTTTCCTGGCAGTCCATGGTACATTCAGTACCCTTCTCCAGCACCACAGCTCAAAAGCATCCACTCTCCTTCTGTCCTCCCTAGTCATTGTCCAACTCTCTGATGCATAACAAGCGATTGCAAATACCATGGCCTGTATCAGGCGCACCTTAGTCTCCAGAGAGACACCGTTGTTCCTGAGTACTTTAGAGAGGTCCCTAACAGCAGACTTTCCCATCGCGATACACTTTTTGATTTCCTGACTGCTGGTGCCAAGAGTGTTGACTGTGGAGCCGAGCAAACTGAAGCTGTGAACACTCTCAATTTCTTCGTCATCTATCCTGACGCTGCCAATTGGTCCAGTGGTGAGAATCTTTGTCTTCTTGACATTGAGCCTCAGTCCATAGTGAAGGCTGCAGTCCTTGACCCTCTGCAGCAAGTGCATGAGGTCCTCCTCAGTTTCAGCAAGCAGGGTTGTGTCATCTGCATAACGCAGATTGTTAATAGATCTTCCACCAATCCTGATGCCACAATTCCCATAAAGCCCAGCCTCTCGGATAATCTGCTCTGCATACAGATTGAAAAGTATGGAGATAGGACACATCCCTGGCATACACCCTTCCCAATTTTGAACCATGCAGTGTTACCCTGCTCTGTTCTGACTACTGGCTCTTGGTCCAAGTATAGGTTTCAAATTAGGACGATTAAATGTTCTGGGATTCCCATTCTTCTCAGAGTCAGCCACAGTTTGCTATGATCCACAAAGTCAAATGCCTTTGCATTATCAATGAAAGACAGACATTCTTCTGGTATTCCCTGCTTTCAGCTAAGATACATCGAACATCAGCTAGTACCCTAGTACCATGACCCCTTCTAAACCCAGCCTGGACTTCTGGCAGTTCTCTGCTGATGTACTGTTCCAGTCGTTTTTGGTTGCCATACAACTTCAATTTGTGCAATTATGTGAAGCATAATAAAGGAAGATATGCCTGCATTAATGTGCCCAGCCAGCACTAGGATTTCCAAACAGTCCTAGAAAAAACAAACAAACCCAAAACCACATTAGGAGAACACCAGTGTCAGCTACAGCCACTGCGTGTGCCAGTCACCACCATAGCATGATCACCCCACACTAACACTACTTACACCAAGCACTGAATTTCCCTGACATTTGAATTCTAACTCTCACAGATATCCTTGTATCAGTAGGAAAAAAAATCCTTTCCACGAATCTTCTCCCAAAGCTGAGCTTATCCTTAAGGCTCTAGCCTTTTCCAAATAATCATCCAGCTGGTCTAATATTCCTTTTTTCTGTACCCTTCCTATATTCATTCTTATCTAAATTTTGCAATCACATATAATATCAATGCTGCTAGGTGTGAATAGACACCAGGGCTCTCATGTCAAGCAGAGTAAAGTGAAAACAACGGAGGATGACAATTATTAGCAACACTGAGTGCTGGCTTTATTCCAGACATTGCACACACAACCTTCTATTTATTATCTCTTTAAAAACTTACAGTCCTATGAGGCAGGGATTATTATCATTATATCATAGGTGAGAAACTTGGAGTTCAAAGGAGTAAATATCTTGCTGATACCCCTACAGCTCTAGATTGGATATCCCTTATTGAGGGCTTAGCACCATCTGTGTAGCATATTATGGTGGCTTATGAGGGACTATGATGCTGGGAGCTATATCACTGATATTTAAATAACAGCAAGGTCACTTATTACAGGTATAAAACATTCAGACTAAGACACACTAGGAAAAACAGGCCTGGATATCGTCTTCTAAAAATATTCAGTAACAACAGAAAATTATACAATGCTCTTGATTTAGATATGCCATCAGTTTGGATCACTTTTTAGAGGCATTCTTCATCATGTTTGGGGAAGCAGAGATACAATAGGATTGGGAGAGACAGAAAGATGACATTAATTGCATCAGTGATGGACTTGAACAAACCAGAGACCATGAGGATAACACAGGATCAGTCATAGCTTTGTTCTGTTGTACATAAGGTTGAGTCATTGGCAACTTAAAGGTATCTATCTGCCTTCCAAAGTGAGGGACTAGTTGAAGCTTCATGTCTATGTCTCATTTAATTTTCATAACAAACTTATAAGACAGTGGTAGTAATACCTCTATTATTAGAAGAGAAATATGAGTAATGGAAAGTATTTTTTATGTTTTTCTCAAATCACTTCTAACTTATAATGGAGCAAGGAATTTAATTCCGTCAATTTAACTCCAAAGAACGCAGTGTTAACAATTTTACTACATTAAGAAAAGGAGCTGTAGCAGTATAGTCCATCTAGATGATGAACCAAAAGGTCAGCAGTCCAAACCCACCAGGTGCTCTGTGGGAGCAAGTCAAGCAGTCTCCTTGTGTAGGGATTTACAGCCTCAGAAACACACTGGAGGGTCACTTTAAGTTAAAATAGACTCGACCGCAGTGGGCTAAGATTGCTTAAGTCTTCCTTATTTCACAGCCCAATCTCTTAATCACATCTATATGTAGAATCACCAGCTCCGACAGATTCCAAAGCTGCTATTTTGCATATGAGGAACCAGAGGTCAAAAGAGGAATTGACACAGGATCTTCCAGGACGCTCTGAGCAGAACTTCCTGAAAACCTGTTCATTGTGAAAGAAAACTTAAGAGTGACAGTTGTTTGCAAATGTGTAGAAGCTTGTGTGCCCTCTCAAGAAATGTGACACTTTGGACAAAGTAATCTGAACTGGTTTTGAAAAGCACTGGGGCAATGGGACAATTAAAACGGCCTTTCAAGGGGGAAAAAAAAGGAGAGGAACAAACTAGAGGGGAGGTAGAGAAAATAGTGCAACAATAAATGAATGAAAATCTAAAATCTCTGTAAAGGTTCATTAAAATTAATAAAGTAAAATAAATAAAAAAATAAATATGACACTTTGGGCTGAACTCAGACTCCCAGTCTGAGAAATATTAAACTTTTCCAAGTGTAGGTATAAAGAAATATGTTAAAATAAAGCCTGTCACTCTCCTAGCGACCCTGCTTAGAAACAAAATAAGGAAAAAATTGGATATAGACAGTACAATTATTTGAGAAGTTTTACATAGAAACAAAAAAAAATACTCATCTCTGGACCAATAGGAAACAACATCATAACAGATGGAGAAAACAGTAAAATTATCAACAATTTAATTCTACGTGGATCCACAATCAACACTAATAGTAACAGTGGTCAAGAAACCAAAAGACATGTTGTATTGGAAAAACCTTCTCTCAGAGACCTCTCCAAAATGCTTAAGAGCAAGGATGCTAGTTTAAAAACTAAGGCGTGTCTGGTCCAAGTCATGATATTTTCAATTGCTTCCTGCGTATCTGAAAGTCAGACAATGAATAAGGACAGCAGAAGAACAAGCAATGCTTTTGAATTGTCTTGTTTGAGAATAGTATTAAATGCCCTACAAATTGCCAAAAGGAACTACCTTAGAGGAAGTGAAAGTAAGTAATTCCAAATAGGCAAAAATGGTGGCACTTCTGCTCATGTACTTTGACCATATTGTCAGGATGGATAGAGAAAAAGAAGAAGAGTTTCAACAAGATGGATCAATACAATGGATGTTAGTAACCTTGGACTTGAGCATCTCAGAGATCATAAGGATGGTGTAGTATAAAGCAAAGTTCACATCTGTTGTCAATAGGGTTGCTATGAGTTGGACTCAACTCAGTGACACCTAACAACAATTACAACATATAAAATCGTTATAGTACAATAGTATTGCTGTTAATAGGTACCATCAAGTCAACTACAACTAATACAACCTTGTTGTTGTTGTTGTTGTTGTTATGTGCCATCGAGTCACTTGCGACTCACAGCAACCCTGTGTACAAGAGCTCTAAACGCCATTCTATTCTGTGCCAGCTTCGCCATCTCAAACACACTCATTCCCACCAGTCCAGTCACTGAATTGATCCATCTCATTGAAGCTCTTCCTCTCCTGTGCCGCCCCTCCATTCTGCCAAACATGATGTCCCTCTCCAAGGACCAGTCCCTCCTTGCAACATGCCCAAAGTATGTCAGACGAAGCTTCAGAATCCTTGACTCCAAGGAGCATTCCAGCTCCACCTTCTCCAGGATAAACCTGTTAGTGCTCCTAGAAGTCCATGATATATTCAGTACTCTTCTCCAGAATCACAGATCAAAGGAATCAATTATCTTTCTATAATCCCTATTCATTGTCCAACTCTGTAATACATAGCATGTAATTGCACTATGATACTCCAGATCAGGTGCACCTTAGTCCGCAGATTGATGTCATTGCTCTTCAGTACTCTTGAGAGGTCCCTCACAGTTGACTTTACCAGTGCAATTGATCTCTTGATTTCCTGGGTGCTGTTACCAAAAGTGTTGACTGTGGAGCCAAGTAAACTAAAACTGTTAACTGTCTCAATCTCTTCACCATCCATACTGATGCTGTCAATGGGACTAGTGGTGAGAATCTTTGTTTTCTTGATGTTGAGCCTCAATCCATATTGAAGGCTTCAGTCCCTGACCTTCTGCACAAGTGCTTCAGGTCCTCCTTGGTTTCAGCAAGCAGGGCTGTGTCATCTGCATAATGCAGGTGGTCTATGATTCTTCCACCAATCTGATGCCACATTCCTCCTCCTACAGCCCAGTGTCTCTGATGATCTGTTCTGCATACAGATTGAAAAGGTATGCAGACAGAATACATCCCTGATGGACCCCCTTCTTGATTTTGAACCATGTAGTGTCTCCTTGTTTTGTTCTGACAACTGACTCTTGGTCCAGGTATAGATTTCACATTAGCACAATCAAATGTTCTGGGGTTCCCATTCTTCTCAGAGCCATCCACAGCTTGTTGTGACCCACACAGTCAAAAGCCTTTGCATAGTCAATGAAGCACAGATAGACTTTCTTCTGCTATTCTTTGCTTTCTGCCAAGATCCATCTGACATTAGCTATAATATCCCTAGTACCACGACCTCTTCTAAATCCAGCCTGCACATCTGGCATTTCTCTGTTGACATACTGCTCCAAACGTTTTTGGATAATTTTCAGCAGAATCTTGCTTGCATGTGATATTAATGATACTGTTTGATAATTCCCGCACTCTGTTAGGTCATCTTTCTTTGGAACGGGAACAAATATGGATCTTTTCCAGTCAGTCAGCCATGTGGCTGTCCTCCAGATTTCCTGGCACAACTTAGTGAGCACGTCCAGGGCAGAATCTGTTTGTTGAAATATGTCAATTGGTATGCCATCAACTCCTGGAGCCTTGTTTTTTGCCTACAACAAATCTGAACCCTATTCTATCCTGCTCTGTCTTCATTATCTCTGATATAATTGAGACCATTGCTATAGATTCTTCATCAGTCCATCTCATTGAGGGTTTCCCTCTCTTTTGCTGACTGGAGACTCATCTTTCCAAGCATAATATCCCTGACCAAGGAGTGGTTCCTACTAATGACATACCCAAAGTATGTGAGATAAAGTTCGACCATTCTAGCTTCTAAGGAGCATTGTGACTATACTTTCTCCAAGACAGAGCTATTTCTTTTGGAAGTCCATGGTCTGTGCAGCACTCTTCTTTAACACCACAACCCAAAGGTATCAATTCTTCTTTATTTTATCTCATTCATTAATCTCATGTTAAAATATTTATGTCATATTTTCTGCATTTAAACCTCAAACCCACCACTTACTAGCTGAGGGATTTGGAGCAAATTTTACTATGTTTCTATTGCTCATGTGTATTTATTTGTAAAATGTGATTGCAATAATATCTACTGCTCAGAATTGTTTTGGTCTAGTGGTAAGAAACTGTGTTGCATTTCTAAATGCACACAGATCAAATCTACCAGCTGCTCTGCTGGAGAAAGATGGGCAATCTCCTTCCATGCAATCAACTGACTTTGAACACCCACTGGAGGGTCAGCTAGGAGGTGTTTCCATCTCAATGGTATACAACAACAACAATATATAAATAGGACAAAATTATTTCCATTAGTAGAGGTCCCAGATGGCACAAACTATTAGTGTTTGGCAACCTGCTGAAAGATTTGCAGTTTGAGAGTACCAGAGGAATGTCTTATCTGTTTTTAAGTAACTATGCAAAGGCTTTTGACTGTGTGGATCACAACACACTGTGGCTAACTCTGAGAAGAATGGGAATTCCAGAACATTTGATTGTGCTTATGCGAAACCTATACTTGGACCAAGAGACAGTTGTCAGAATAGAGCAAGGAGACACTACATGGTTCAAAATAAAGAAGAGGGTCCATCAGGGATGTCTCCATACATTTTTAACCTGTATCCAGAACAGATCGTCTGAGACACTGGGCTGTAGGAGGAGAAATGTGGCATTAGGATTGTTGGAAAAGTCATCAACAACCAGTCTTATGCAGATGACACAACCCTGCTTGCTGAAACCAAGGAGGACCTGAAGTGCTTGCTGCAGACAGTCAAGGACTGCGGCCTTCAATGCAGATTGAGGCTCAACATCAAGAAAACAAAGATTCTCACCACTGGTCCAACTGGCAGCATCAGTATGGATGTTGAAGAGATTTAGATAGTTAAGAATTTTAGTTTGCTTGGCTCTACAGTCAATACTCTTGGTAATAGCAGCCAGGAAATCAGGAGATGAATTGTATTGGGAAAGTCGGCTGTGAAAGACCGCTCAAGAGTACTGAAGAGCAATGACATCAGGCTTGAGACTAAGGTGTGCCTGGTCCAGGCTACAGTCTTTGCAATTAGGTGCTATGCATTGAAGAATTGGACAGTTACTAGAGATGATAGAAAGAGAAATGATGCCTTTGAGCTTTGGTGCTGGAGAAGAGTGTTGAATATACCATGGACTGCTAGGAGAACAAACAGGTTTGTCCTGGAGAGGGTGAAGCAGGAATGATCCTTGGAATCAAGGATTCTAAAGTCCTGTGTGACATTCTTAGGGCATGTTGCAAGGAGGGAGTGGTCCTTGGAGAGGGACATCATATTTGGGAGAGTGGAGGGATGGCACAGGAGAGGAAGACCCTCGATGAGATGGATCAATTCTGTGAGTGGAGTGGTGGGGATGAGGGCATCGGAGACAGCAAGGTTGGCACGGGATAGAACGGCGTTTAAGGCTCTTGTACATAGGGTCACTATGATTTTCAAGTGACTTGACACATAACAATAACAACAACAACCCATTCATACAAACTGGTGAATGATCAGCTAGTTTCAAACTCTAGCTTCATTACTAGCTAAGAAAGATTCTGAGAAAATCACTAACATGTTCTGTAACTCAGGAAGTTCCCACATAGTAGTCCAAAGGGAATTGTACTTCTTACCCAAAGGCCATCCCTCTCTGGTAGTCTGGATACAAGAGTGCCTTTTCCAGGAAAAGATGGGCAATCTCTTCCCATGTGAGTCACACAGACTTTGAAAACCAATGGAAGGTCACCTATATATCAGTCCCAACTAGATGACAATTAGTTTGAGGTTTTGAGTTTCTGTAACTCATTTTCATCATCTATTAAGTAAGGATACTATCTCACATGGTTGCTATAAAGCAAAGTCCAGGGGTCTGTTTTCAAATATTACAACTTAGAAAATTCCATATAATATAATTCTCCTCAACCGCATAAGTTCCTTGAGTTGGATTCCATTTGATAGCAAAAAGGTTTGCTATTTTGTAAAAAATTTGGGGGTTTTTAGCTTAATGTTATAATTATCTGTTGGGGTACTGAGAAGTTACTGTCTAATTTTATTTCTCAACTCTTTCGACAATTGGTCTCTTAGCGTTTTAGAGCACACCCTCAGACATCTTCTTGTTTTGCTTCTATTCAATTCCCACCTCCATTAAATTGTTTAATTTCTTTCTCTAGCCTCTTTTCTCAAAATTGTACTTCAGAAGCCTAAACGTTGTAAACTCAGTGGTATACTATTGTTGTTGTTGTTATTGTTATGTGCCTTCGAGTCACTTGTGACTCATAGCGACCCTATGTACAACAGCCCTAAACCCTGCTCTATCCTGTGCCAATCACACTGCCTCCGACATACCAATCCTGATTACCCCAATCACTGAATCAATCCACCTCATAGAGGGTCTTCCCTCCTGTGCTGTCCCTCTACCCTCCCAAGCATGATGTCCCTCTCCAAGGACCTGTCCCTCCTTACA
>NW_006399752.1:19663391-19690309 GCF_000299155.1 Elephantulus edwardii
GCCTTTGCATAATCAATGAAACACAGATAGACATTCTTCTGGTATTCCCTGCTTTCAGCTAAGGTCCATCTAACATCAGCTACAATATCCCTAGTATCCCATCTCCTTCTAAACCCAGCCTGGACTTCTGGCAATTCACTGCTGATGTGCCGTTTCAGTCATTTTTGGATAATCTTCAGTTGAATCTTGCTTTTATTGATTTCAGTAATATATTAGGCTTGTTAAAATGTGAATGTTTATTTCCTTATATCGAGATCAGTTAATTTTAATTAATTATGAAATCAAGATCTAATAAAACTTTTTAGTGTGAACAAGGTGAAAAATTTCAAAGTCTTGGAGCAAGTTTGTGGTTAGTTTCTCTCAGATAACAAAATTTAGAAAGTAAGTATATCTTGAAATTAAGACTAAACATTTTTTATATGAGATGTATTTTAAATGTTCTGCAGTTAATCACTGTTATTTTATTTTCATGCTAAAAATAAAATTTATCCTGTAGAGTTTTATAAATGTTAATCCATACACAATTATAGTGTTAGCATAGTTGTTGTATTTGTTATGTGCTGTTGATTCACCTGTGACTCATAGCGACCCTATGTACAATTGCTCTAAACCCTGCTCTATCCTGTGCCAATCACAGTCTCCAACCCATCTACCCACATTACCCTAGTCAGTAAATCAATCCATCTCATTGAGTCTTCCTATCTTGTGCTGTCCCTCCATCCTTCAAAGTATGCCATCTTTTTCAAGGACTGGTTCTGCCTTACAACATGTTCACAGTATATCAGACCAAGTTGCAGAATCCTTGCCTACAAGAAGCAGCGTGGTCTTACCCTCTTTAGGATGAACCTATTTGTTCTCATAGAAGTCCATGGTATCCAGCACCACAGCTCAAAGGCATCAATTCTCCTTCTATCATCCATAGTCATTCTCTAGCTTTCTGTACGTAATTGCAAAGATTTTGGTCTGGACCAGGTGTGCCTTAGTCTCCAGACTGATATTGTTGCTCTTCAGTACTTTGAAGAGGTCTCTAACCGCAGACTTTCCCAAGGCAGTTCATATTTCAATTCCTGGCTGCTGGTACCAAGACTGTTGACAGTGGAGCAAAGCAAACCAAAGCTGTTTACAATCTCAATCTATTCACCATCTATCATGATGCTGCCATTCGGCTCAGTGGTGAGAATCTTTGTGTTCTTGATACTGAGCTTCAATTCATATTGAAGGGTTCAGTCCTTGACCTTCTGCATCAAGCACTTAATGTCCTCTTAATTTTCAGCAAGCAGGGTTGTGTCATCTGCATAATGCAGATTGTTGATGAGTCTACCTCCAATGCTGATGCCACACTACTCCTCATAGAGCCCAGCCTCTCAGATAATCTGTTCCACATATAGATTGAAAAGATATGGAGATAGGACACATCATTGATGCACACCCTTCCCAATTTAGTACCATGCAGTGTTTCCTTGCTCTGTTCTGATGACTGCCTCCTGGTCCAACTATAGGTTTTGCATAAGCACAAGCAAGTATTCTGGGATTCTCATTCTTCTCAGAGTTAGCCACAGTTTGTTGTGACCCAAACAGTCAAATGCCTTTGCATAGTCAATGAAACACAGATAGATACTATGATACTCTCTGTTTTCAGCCAAGATCCATTTATCATTAGCTATATTATCCCTAGAAACTTGGCCTTTTCTAAATCCAGCCTACATTTCAGGCAGTTCTCTGTTGATGTATTGTTCCAGTCATTTTTGGATAATCTTTAGCAGAATCTTGCTTGAATTTGATAATATTTATATTGTTTGATAGTTTCCATGTTCTCTCAAGTCACCTTTATTTGGAATGGGAACAAATATAGATCTCTTTCAGTCAGTTGGCCAGGTGGCTGTCCTCCAGATTTCTTGGCACAACTTGGTGAGCACATCCAAGGCAGAGTCTGTTTGTTGAAATACGTCAATTGATATGCCATCAATTCCGGGGGTCTTATTTTTTTGCCAATTCTTTCAGAGCAGCTTGAACTTCTTCCTTCATCACCACAGGCTCTTGCTCATATGTTGTTTCATGAAATTCTTCTGTCTCTCCCAATTCCTTTTGATATAGTGACTCTGTATACTCTTTCCATGTTCTTTTAATGCCTCCTGGATCATTTACAGTTCTGTCCAAGTCATCCTTAATTATTTCAACTGAAGGCTTAAATTTGTTCTTTAGTTCCTCCAGCTTAAGAAATGCCAAGTGAGTTTGATTCTTTGATTTTCTTTTTTTTTTTTTTTTGATTCTTTGATTTTCTGACTCCTGCTCTTTGCATATTTCATTATAATACTTTGTCTTTGTGAGCTACACTTTGAAACCTTGTTTAGCTCCTTAATATCTTTATTCCTTCCCTTTGCTTTGGTTTCTTGGTGTTTTAGAGTAATATTCAATTTCTTCTGAGATCCATCTTGGTCTTTTCTTTCTGTCTTTGTAATGACCTTTTGTATTCTTCCTAGATGATGTTCTTGATATCCTCCCACAGTTCATCTGGTCTTCCTTCGCTCATTAGTGTTCAAGCCTTCAAACCTGTTCCTGAGATGGTACTGAAATTCAGATGGGATAGACTCAAGATCAAATTTTGGATCTGTGGAATTAATTTTCCTTAACTTCAGCTTGAACTTCCATGAGAGTAGTTGGTGGTCTGTTCCACAATCAGCACCTGGCCTAGTTTTCACAGCTCATATTGAGCTCTCCAGTGATTCTTTCCACAGATGTAATTGATCTGATTCCTATACCGTCTGAAGAAATCCATGTGTATAGCCCGCATTTATGTTTCTCATAAAGAATATAAAGCAATGTATAAGTCATTGACTGTGAAAAATTCTATCATTCTATCTCCAGCTTCATTTCTGTCCCAAGTCCATGTTTGCCAACTATTGATCCTTCTTTCTGTTCCCAACTTTTGCATTCTAGTCATAGTTAACATAGTTTAATAAACTAACAATCTTTAACAATTGTATTTTAATTATGGACATAGAAAAGTTACATTTCTTGCTTTTTAAAAATAATATATACAGGGTTTTTTCCTAAAATTATGAGTGCGTATCTTATACTTAATAAAAATAATATATGCAAATAAAACCCTGTTATAATGATATTATATTTTAATTATGGACATAGAAAAGTTACATTTCTTGCTTTTTAAAAATAATATATACAGGGTTTTTTCCTAAAATTATGAGTGCATATCTTACACTTAATAAAAATAATATATGCAAATAAAACCCTGTTATAATTATATTATATATCTATTTAGAAAAATTATATTTTTAATTTTCTATATTGTCTTTGTTAGTCTTATGTTAATATTATTTTCAAATGACCAAGATAAGTGTCTCTAATAAAGCTCTGTCCTAGAATAGACAAACTATTTATAAAAATCTATATTAAAGCAAATTGCTAATAACCATGTATTAACATAGAAGTTTCAAGTTGTTTTCTAATTAGCAGTGGGTTTTTTTTTAAATTAACTTTTCAATAGAAAAATATTTAGCAAATTCAGGATTTCATCTGTTAATATGCCAAGTGTTACAATTATTTCTTTTTCAATTCACAAACCATTGACTCAATAGTTCTTCAATAATAGTCTTGTAGAACAAGCTGGTGAAATTATGCTTATTATTAGAAATAATAGAGTTGTATCTAAAGCCTTTCCATGTTCCTTGAGCTTTTTAACTCACAAGGGAATTGCAAATGATTAAATTCTATTTCTAGTAAAATTCCAATTGGGAATAAGGGTGATTTAATAGAAGATAATAAACCTGATTATTAAGAGACTAAAATATTTTACATAATATGCTATAATAACTTTTTCCAAAATTAGTAAAATTTCCACAAAAAGTAAGATGCATCAGTTATTTAAAAATCCATCACATACAAAAGTAAACATGACAATGCTTAAGAAAATTAAACAGAACAAAAATTTTTTTTAAAATAAATTGAAATTTATATCCAGGTGATATAGACATTTCTTCCGAATCAGTAACTAATTGTATTCAAAGAGTTTTTAAAATTATTTTTCTTTCATGCTGTTGAATATCTCACTATCACTTTTTTTAATGCATCTACTTCTAGGGAAAAAACTTTACCTACAAACTTTCCACCTACAAATAGTAAAGATGTTGATTAGTTGCCATTACTTTAAATTCATCATGACCTGTATATAGACACCTCGATGTATTTATACATCAAGTGGTATCCTTATCACCATTATTTTCCACTGGTTTCCAAAAGAATAACCAGAAAACAAGAGACTCATTATCGTAAATTCTTCCCTATGCTGTGTTGTTTCAGACAATATTTGAAGAAAAAGATCCCTTGTACACACAAGAATACTCATAAAGCAAAACGATAAAGCAGATGAATATAATCTGATTTGGACCCACACAAACCCAATTACTATGAAGTGGAGCTTCTAGACAGAGGATTGATTCATGGCCCGCCAGACACTGCTCAGCACTCGAAATTAAGCAGAACTTGCAAGGTACGCCACAAGTATCAACACCTCTTTCAGGAGGTCTCCAAATTACAATTTACTTTTGCCCCACCTCATGTTCAGCAACATCTCATTTAAAGTTCAGTGCCTGAAATTATGTTCATATATTCACGAAAAATTAACAAATGAGCAATTTTTAATCCTGAGATACTTACATGGACAATGTAAACAAAATATACAGATTTTATAGTGTCTCTCATTTCATCCACAGTATATTTGTAAATACAATCATTTGAAATCCTCTGTGCGATGAAATGGAGGAAAAATGGAGGGGAGGTTGGGGAAGGGAGTGAGAGAGAAAAAGATAGAAAAGTTAAACAATACATTAAAATTTGGTTTATGGACTTACTTCTTGGCTTATGGACTTTCCTCTCTGTTTTCAGTTTTGTCTTTAAAAACATATCTATATGATGGCAACATAATACATTCACCTAATCAATATGAGAATCAATTAAGAGAAAAATTCTATCTATATCAATAAGTAGGATATTATTTGAATATTATATATTTGGTGATTCAGTATCTATCAGTATCAAGCAGATATGAGAAAAATGACTTTGTGTATTGAGTTCCTTTAATTGTGCTTTTTTTAAATTAGATTTTTATACTTGTTTATCTCCTCTATTTGAGGTATTAGGGAATGTGTTCTTATTGCAAGAACAAAACTATTGTAAAATGTCATTTCAAACTAAAAAATGCCAACTTATTCTTTATCATGTTTACTAGACTATCTTATGATTCAATTATAATACAAATGTGTGCTAACATAAAGATATAGCATGAACCAATTAATTAATTTGTATTTTATGGCTGTTGACAGAATCTTAGCAGCATTATTGTACCTCTTAGTATAAACATTGCAGCTAAGGAAGTACATCTTCCAATTATCTACACAATTATCTTGTTAGCTGACATGCATCATTATTATAGCTGTTCTCACTAAGAACACTGCGCTAATCCCATAAATTTACATTTTAGCTTTTGTTCACTCTTAGCCTAACTCTTGTGGCAAACTATTATTATCAAAAATTTTGATGAAGAAAATGATAAGAAAACTGCTAATGATTTTGCCATTTATAGAGTTCCAAGCTTTGTCCACTATAATAACAGTCTAGTTTTGATCGATAACACTTTAGGGATAAACACATGTCATTTCTTTGTTTTGAGGTGGTCTTCTCAATGTTTTTCCTTAGTGGGCAAGTGTTCAGGCAGTCAGTACTGCAACAATTGATCCTAATTGACACCCAAGTAAACAGTTTCAACAAAGCATCTTATAAGTAAAGAAGTACATGACTAGAAATGATGAATTCCTTCCTTACCTTCCTTCAGTGCTGCTTCTCCTAGAACAGTATTGAAATGCTTACGGAGACAGCAACCCTGAAATCTAAGTACAGCAACACAGAAGCCATCCATCTCTGATCCAGTATCATCAAGACTTACAGTAAGTGTGAAGTTTATAATTATGGAATTTGCCTTTTTTAATTGAGCTTTTAATGAAAGTTTTTAGAGAACTTAGATGTCCATTAATTCATTGTTACACATTTTCCTCCCTGTCTACCCTCTCCATTTTACTTTTCTCTTTGAGGAAAAAATTATTTCGCTGTTGTACAATTCCCCACCCTCACCTCAGTCCACTTTTCTATGTAGCTCTTGTTCTGTACTGTTGTCATATAATACCTAAGTAAATACTGAATAAATACGGAATTTGCTTTTAACAGCAAAGAGAACATAAGCCTAACCATTGCTATTGGGCCAGTTCTGATTCCCACTGACCGTTAATTAGGTTTCCAAGGGTGTAAATCTTTATAGGAGAATATTTCCCATCCTTCTACCAGGAAGCACCTGGTAGATTTGAACCACCATCCTTACAGTTAGTAAGCAGATGACACATTATGTATGTGACTATTCTTCTAGGGCTATTTAAGAGAATAAAGCAGGTATTTAATTCTGAACAATAAATTCCACTTTAATATCTTATGCTGACTTTTATATTGACTTAGTTCTTAGCAATAAAATTGTATAAATGGTTATAATTAGGTATAAAAAATGAAAAAGTAAAACCATTATATCAAATTGTCTGAAAAAAAATATATATATATTGCTGTTGTGTACCATAGAGTCATAACCAACCCACAGTTGACCCTCCAGTGGGTTTTCAGAGGCAGTTAATGGCACAGGAGGAGATTGCCCATCTTTTTCCCATGGAGCAGATGGTGGTCTCAAACAGCTTACCTTCAGGATTACAGAACAACTTCTTGCCACTAGGCCACCCAAGCCCTCTAACATATATATTATAAGAGCTAAGCAGAACTTCCCTTAAGTAGCAGAATCATTTATGTCTTAAAAACTCTTAAAGATAAATTTTCAATTTTCCGGATGGAATGATAAAGGCAACAAAGTAAGACAAGCATGATTCACCCAGGATGCAGGTTGGGATTGCCAAGACTCTTCAGTGAAGAAATATTTGTTATTTCTTACAGAATTCCTGTGACTCAGCACCAAATTGGATAAAAATTCAACAGGTTTTGGTTTTTCAGCTTCTAAATTGGGTAAATTAGTTACTATTTCTCTTCCAATAGAATTCCTGGGTTGGGAAGTATACGCCAAAGTTATAGAATTTAGAAGAAATGAAGACAGAGTATTTGAAATAAATATCTAGCAGCGACAGCTCATAAGATGGTAGTGAGAGAGAGATAAAACTTAATCTTTCTAGATTGAGCTGTCAAGCTGAAAGTCACTGAAAAAATACAGAATCCCAACTAAAGAGGACGTGCAGGCAATGCTTCTTTTCAAATACATGTATTTCACAATGCATCTGATAATTAGAGTGCTTGAACATATAGTCTGACTAAGTACAGTCCTTCTCAAGAGAATCCATTACTTTTATTCATGTTTATCTTTCCTTTGTTGATCTACTGTATTTGAAAGAGTTCTGGTAACACCAGGCTTTTCATATTGCACTGCTAACCAACAGGTCAGCAGTTAAAAATCACCAGTTGTTCCATTGGATTTAGATGGGCAGTTTCTTCCTATACAGAATTACAGCCTCAGAAACTCAACGAAGAATCACTAGAAATTGGAATTGACTCAACAGCAATGGTGTCTAAAGAGGAGAAAACAACACATAGATACACAGGACCAAGAGCATCTTTCTGAAATGGCTAGAGGAAGTAATAATAGCACAGCCCCTCGCCATCCAGAACAGAAAGCAAATAAAGGGTCCATAGCCCAGTTCCATTGTTGCCTCCATGGGCTGCACCAATAGCAAGACATTAATTTATTTGTTTCTGACTCACAGACTCACAGTTATAGTACCAACAATATGGTTTATCATGGAAAGATGTTGGAGAGTGGAGGGGGCAAAATATTTCACCCCAAACACATCTAGGTTTTAGCTCAACAGTTCCAAGGCACGATTCCTCAATAAATCCAGCTCTGGTTTCAGTTCAGCAATCCAAACCATACAGCAATGTTTGCCTCTGATTGCTTATAACCAAATTATCCAGTAAATTTAGCTTCAGAGCAGTTACAAGGCAGCTTTTTCCTCAAACATCCAGCAAGAATAATCAAGATTTTAACTGTTGCCAGCACGAATGCAAGAAGTCTCAGGTCACACCTGGCCACTGTTTCTCTACTTCAATGCCACACTCTCTCTACCACCAAGGTCTTGATTTCACCAAGGTTTTGCCTCCACAAACCTTGCTTGCCACAAGCCTTCTTTACCTCAAACCTTTCCTGCCTCAAGTCTTGCTGTTCAGTGTGGAAAGCACTCTTTCACTTCTCCTAGTCCTATAGCTGTTGGTGATTTGCAAGACCATGCTGATTTGCAAGACCATGGGTCTGCAGTTAAGATATTTAAAAAAGCCAACTTTCAGGTTAACACCACAAAGTAGTTATTTTGGGTTTCTTCTCTAAGAATGTCTTTCTGGTTTGTTTTTTAAATAGTCATAACATGAAGCTTTTATTATATATTTTCTTGTCAAAATCGTATTAGACATGGTTTGACCACATTAATGTTTGATCATATGACTGTTAATACATCTGTATATTAGATAACATCACCTTGAAAAAAATTCCTTCAAAAGCATTCATTACATGATGGAGTCACAAACTATAAAGAATATCACAATTAAGAATAAACATACCTAATTCTAAAGATTTTTCTTCATAGATTCTGAAAATGTGAAACACATGCTCACTGGTAGTTGATGTTGATTTAGGAAAATTATTCACATCCTTCACTAATGCATTTTTGTCTTAATGTATCTTACAGTATGGCCATTAATCTGAACAACTTCAACAAACTCAGAGCAAGGCTGCTTTGGCAGAAGGACAAAAGACACTTTCCCTTCGGCTTATAACAAATTGCTTTCATTAAGAACAAATGGTCTAGGAGCATTATTCTATTTCAGTCTTTGACTGGTGACAAGTTCAAAGTGTAGACTTAGTCTTTGCTGTAAACAATAAAAATAGGTTCCACAAAGTGGAAGGTGTTTTTATTATTTTAGAAGTCCGAGTTCTGAGAGCATTAAACATATAGGTAAGAAAATGGGCCACCTTTCAGCTTAAAATGCAAATTTATGATAACTTTCAATTGTTCTTATAACTCAGAGTTTTGTCTATGGTTAAGATATTTCCAATAAAAATGTACAGATGGGGCATAAAGTTTATGGAATACTCTTCCATCTTTGTATCAAATACACTGTTTTTCTGAATTGCAGATTAAATAATTTCTAGATCTCTTAAGAGAATATCGTTTGCACTCTCTGAAACTGGAACTTTGGAACATTTCAAGTACCTTCTAGGAAATTCTTATAAACACAATCTATGTGGCACCGAATATTTTAAAAACTAAGCTTAAATAAAAAAATAATGTAAAGAAGAATTGTAACATAGCATAAATATAAAATTCTGTCACTGTTTTACATAATCTTTTGGCAAACACTGGTTATATAGCTAAAATTCCTGAGAGCAAAGAGGTTATAAAAAGGTTATAAATTATATATTTTTCATAATATGACTTTTACTATTTTCTATTTTAGAGTATGTTTGATTTTGAAATAACTTATACTCAGTATTTAATACTTGAGAAATCTCTTCCAGGCCTGCACATCAACCATTGTTCATAATGTTATTTTATTACTTCGATTATTGTATTACATCTTTACTATGCATTTATAAATCTCACTTTTCAGCATACAATAGCTCAGCAGTTTAAATGGAATCAGATGACCAGCTGCAAAGGAAGATAAAAACTAGCTAAGCTAAAGCACTTCAAAAGCTCACTGGCCTTGCCTTAAGCAAAAGGATGGGGGAAAAGGAGGGGGTTATTGGAAGCACATTTTGTGTTTGAATAAGAGATTGATTTAGGGAAGACCTCTAGGCTACCTGTTACAGAATATTGTAATTTTCTATTCTTCCAACACTTTGTTAATACAAGAACACCAGAGATCTTTCTTCTGAAGAAGTAATGTTTTGAGTTCATCATCACTATCAAAAAGATTTTTGCTTTTCACACAGTGATTTCTCCACAGGAAGCAATATGGATTGACTTGAGTATGGGAAGGAATCTCAGAACAGTCACTAGTATTTAATAAATCCTTGCATCACTTTCCAAGGCAGGTGGTTAATAGTATCTTTACCTGACCTTTTCAACAGTCTCATATATACAAGTCAAGAAGAAAAAGATGCATAAACAAACTCTTTTAAAATCAGGTGAAATATAATAGAAAATATGTGACTCTATAAAAATTTAAAGATCATTTAATACACTTCATTTGTATTTCTTATATATAGGACCCCTATTTCACTCCATTAAATTAACTCGTGCCATCATGTGTGGAGAGCAAATTATGTGCAATCACATAGACTCCAAGACAGACTCCCACTTGAAAACAGGTGTTATTTAACTTTAAAAGCAAACCATTTTTTTAGAATACTGACATAATTAAACTGATAAATAATAATTATAATATTTCTAGCCAAAGCATGGAAATCCAGAATTTTCCCTCTGGTGGTTGTTGTTAGATGCTGTTGAGTACAAACATAATGACCCTATGAGCAACAGATCTAAACCCTGTCCTATCCTGCCCCGCCTTCATCATCTCTAACTAATTTGAGCCCATTGCTATAGTCACTGTGTCAATCCATCTCTTTGAGGGTCCTCCTCTCTTTCATTGATCTCCCATTTTTTCAAGAATAATGTACTAAAAGCAATACCTCTCCTAGCAGCAAACCTAAAATGTGGCATAAAGCATTGCCATCCTTGCCTCTAAGGACCACTCTTGTTTCCCTTTCTCAAGACATATCTGCTTGTTCTTTTGACAATTTGTGGGATATTCCGTAACCCTCTCCAACACCACAACTAAAAGGCATCAAATCTTCTTCTGTCATCCTTTTTCATTGTCCAGCTCTCAGATACATAATAAATGATTGAAAAGACCATGGCCTGAATCAAGCGTACCTAACTCTTCAAACTGACATCATTGTTCCTCAGTAAAATTGAGAGAACCCTCACAGCAGATTTTCCCAACGAAAAATATATTTTGATCTCCTGACTAAGGATCCAAGTATGATGAAACCACTGATAACTTCAGTCTTTTGTCTATCTATCATGATGTTGCCTGGTGGTTCAGTGGTGAATTTTTTTCTTCTCTTAATGTTGAGATGTAGACCATACTGGAGGCTGTACTGTAGCCTTTAATCTTCTGTAGCAAGGACTTCAAGTTCTCACTTTCAGCAAGAAAGGTTGTGTAATCTGAATAACGCAGGTTGTTGATGAATATTCTTCCAATCCTGGTGCCACATTCTTCTACGCAGAATCTAGCCTCTCAAATTACTTGCTCAGCATACAGATTGGATAGGTATGGCGAAAAGATACAACCCTGACACAGATCTTTCCTGATCTAAATCATGTAATGGAAACGACTCTACAGCACATAACAACAACAATAACAACTTGCAGGAATGGCATCAACTTTAGAAACAGCTTGCCTTCGGAAACTCTATGAATGTGGAGAAATGAGGAAAGTTATACAAGTGTTCAGGTCTATAGTTCATAGGGTCGCTATAAGTTGTCTATGTCCCGACAGCATCTAACAACAACAACAAACTCTAGTACTATATTCCTTTAATATTCATAGGGCTTTCAGAGACCTACTATTTTGGAATTGAATGGCACTCTGCTGAAAATTGTTCACCCTGGGTGACCCTGCAATGAGGTAAACTATCAAGTACTCACAACTTCTCGTTTTGGACCTTGAAGCAGACATCTCATGTATCCTGCAACCAAGTACACTATTGAATTTCCACCATTCTCAATTGGACCGTGAAAGAGAAATCATAGATACCTTCCAAGAGGTAGACTGTCAAATCACCACAATTCTTACCTTGGGCCCACAGGCATTGCTGCATTTGTCCTTTGTACCAAATGATCAGAGTTCATGTCATAATACATACCCCCATTTGGGACCCTATCCTGCCGTGCAATCACAGGCTTCACGTGTGGCCAGAGAAACCTATCCTGGACCATGATATTAATATATCTGGTTGTTTTTATGGTTTACTGTTTAAGATACAACACCTACTAGCCAGTTCATTGTATTGGGGAATGATTTGTAAGTTGCTAATTACTTTATTTGGAAGCAGGAGTGGCATCCATTTCCTAAAAAACATG
The DNA here is from genome assembly GCF_000299155.1 of Elephantulus edwardii. Classification (NCBI taxonomy): domain Eukaryota; kingdom Metazoa; phylum Chordata; class Mammalia; order Macroscelidea; family Macroscelididae; genus Elephantulus; species Elephantulus edwardii. The sequence goes on from NW_006399752.1 coordinate 19,675,586, forward strand.
CCTCTGGAAGCTCTATGAACTTATTACATTATGATAGTTATAGAAAGGTTTCAGGCCTTCTGTTCATAGGGTCACTATGAGTCATGCTAGACTTGATGACAATCAACAACAATTTACTTTATACATACAAAAACACAGGGCCACTCACCACTTTCTTACTGACTATAAACAAGAGGCTTCCAGCCCACAGCTCATTATTAGCCAAATCCAGCAAATCCAATCAGCACACACATGATTGTGAATGAAATAAAACACCTTGTGAAAGGTGGGTTCTTTTGGTTTTGGTTGAGGGTTGGGTATGGATGGTTTGATTGTTTTTATTTCATTCACAACTGTGTGTGAACTGATTTGATTTGATTTGCTTTGCTGTATTTGTCTGTCAATGAGATGTCAGCTGGAAGCCACTTGTTTAGAGCCAAACAGGACCCTACTAGGCAGGTCTGTGTATTTAAAAGTCAGCTAAGCTCCAAGTCTCCACTTTGGAGGCTCATAGGTGAAGCAGTTCAATTCTGAAAGGTGGGTTCTTTTTGTTTTGGTTGAGGGTGGAGTGTGGATGGTTTGGTAATTTTTATTTTGTTCACAACCATGTGTAAGCTGATTAGGTTTGATGGATTTGGCTAACAATGAGCTGTTGACTGGAAGGCTCTTGTTTAGAACAAATAAGATCTGGTGGGTGGGCCTGTGTATTTAAAAGTCAGTTGGATCCTTGGGCCTATGTCCCTTGGGCCTGGTGTTAATTTTGCTTGAAATGAACATTTTTCTAAGGGGTCAATTCTCTGTACTAAGGTAACTTAGTTGCTGTGATGCTGAACTCTGTGCCACTGGTGTGTCATATGCCATAATAGTCACGGAGGACAGTGTTTGGTGGAACTTCCAAACTAAGAAAGGTTTGGAAGCAGGAATGATATCCACGTCCTAAACAACATGCCTCTGGAAACTCTATGAACTAAGAGAAATGATAATAGTTATAAAACAAGGTTCAGTTCTTTTGTTCATAGGGTCACTATGAGTTGTGATCAACTCAATAGCACTTTACAAAAACAACAATAATTATAGCTTAGGTGTGTATATGCTTGTTTGTGTATTGTTTACTTTTACTACTATAGTATTTGTTTGTCTGTTTGCTGTACTAGGGTAACTTGTGTGTGTCTGTGATGCTAGGAGTTAAACTACCAGTATATCAAATGTCAGAAAGGTTATCCATGGTGGACAAGTTTCATCTTTATTAAACATTGATAATACTGAGATACAACATGCAGGACAAAGTTACCTGACACTAGTAAAAGGTATAGGATTAAGAGGGAGACAGGACTGAGGCATCCCTGGAGTTATAGGTCCCTCTATCTGAGGGTCCTTCCTTCTGTGGCTGCAGGGCCATCCCAGGGGCCAAACAGGACAAGAAACTTTAGTAAACAGAAGTTCAAGCACAGGAAAGAATTTTTGTAGCTCTCTGAGAGAGAGAGAGAGAAACAGAAAGAAGGCTGACTTGAAAGCCCCCACACACAAGCTGCTTGAGTTGGAAGACCTATCTTTAATCTTGAGCCACTCCACAGCAAAGGAAGACACTGAGCTCCAAGTAAAGTGCATGATAAACTTCTTAAGTAGAGCATCTGGTATCACAACACCCAGCCACTTCATGCATGAAAGAAGCCTATAGAGTTTGTGCCAGGGCACTACATCAAGGTGAGATTCCTACAGAGCTGAAGTACAGAATAGACAGAACCTCTAGAGCTTTAGGAAAAGCAAGTTTTCCAAGAAAGGACTTATAGTAGAGTAAGTAGCTTACCACATAGGCTGAACTTTTAACTTGACAGTTAATTAGTAACATTATAAAGGCAAGAACCACCACCAACTTTCACAGACACAATAAAAAGACTTATCAAGAAAAACTTCACATAATGTCTATAAAGTAGCATGCAGCTTTAAACACTGTGAAGAAACAAATTAATCCTCTCCAAAAACTACAAAGAATATTAGAGACCTCATAAAAACCCTAGAGTCAAGGCTTATGATATATGTTGATATGGAGACATTCAAACAGCTACGAATGAAAGTATAAATGATGGAAGAAACAATGGAAGCCACAAATAACCTAGAGTAAAGAACAACAAAAACAACAAAATCAATGAAGAGTTATTTGAACAGCTATGGAAGAAAGCTCAAATTATGAAAGAAACAATGGAAACCACTAAGAAAGCAAATGCCCCAGAGACATGGAGCCAGATGAAATATATTGATGATGAGGAACTTGCACAAATAAATGAAATAATGCAAAAAACAGAAGAAAAATTTAAAACTATAGATCAAGAGGCACATAACTTTAAAAAACCTTTACAGGATAGAGAGAGGGCTGCCAACACAGTGCTAGAAAGAACAGAAAGACATTCAAAAGCAATCCAGGATATTAAGTCTCAAATGGCAGAAGTGTCTAACATGCTTGAAGGACAAAAAAGTAGAGCAGAAGTGATGGAGCAGAGTCATTGAGCTGAATGACTAGAATTTCAAAAGGAATATACTAGAAGAAAAATCTGAGATGAGACCTAAAGAAAATGAAGAAAACATTAGAATCACCTGGGATGACATAAAAAGAAATAACAAACATACAATTGGAATTCCAGACTTTGAGAGGAATAGAGAAATCACTGAGAAACTTGTGAAAGAGGTACTAGAAGAAAACTTCCCAGGTATTATGAAGAAATCTTCTTTTAAGAAGCTCAGCAAACACTATATAGACTAGACTCAAAAAGGAAAACATCAAGACATATCATAGTCACATTCTAAAAAAAAAAAAAAAAGAAGAAAAGTTAAGCACAGAACACTGAACGCAGCACATGAAAAACACACCTACAAAAGAAATTAGATTAAGTTCTGATTTTTTTCAGTAGAAATCATGTGAGCAAGAAGGCAATAGGATGGCACATACAGAAAGTTGAAAGAAAACAAGTACAATTGCCAACCAAAGATCCTATACCCAACAAAGCTCCACATCAAATATGAATGAGAAATAACACCTATTGCAGAAAAGAAAGAACTTAAGTAATTTGTGAAAGCAAGACCAAATCTACAAGAACTTTTTTTTTTACAAGAACTTTTTTTTTACAAGAACGTTTAAGGAAACTTCTTCACACACAGACACCAAAGGAGAGGGATGGACTGTAGTAACAAGAAACAACAACAACAAAAGAAACACAGCAAAATGGCAACAATAAAACCCTGTCTGTCAATAATCACACTTAATGTGAATGGACTAAATACACCAATCAAGAGAAAAGGTGTAGCAGAATGGATTTTAACATTCCCCCCAACCAACAACAAAAAGCCGAAGCCCATCAATATGTTGTCTACAAGAGACACGTTTAGCACATGAAGAGAAAGATAGACTCAAAATCAAGTCTGAGGGAGGGGGACAGTGACCAATCATAAAGTATCCACACAAAAAAAGCAGGAGTGGCAATACTAACCTCTGACAAAAGAGACCTCATAATGAAAACCACCATAAAAGATAAATAAGGCCACTATATAATGATTAAAGTTACAGTAAATTAAGAAGACATAACATTGGTTAACATCTAGGCACCAAATGAAAGACTTGCTAAATGCATAAAAACAACTGTTTCATTGAATTGAATTGAATTGAAGAAAGAAATAGCACCACAATAACGGTAGGAGATGTTAACACAACATTCTCGCTAAATGGTAGGACAACTCAAAAGAAACTTAAAAAAGATGCAGAAGAACTAAACTACCCAATAGCCAATTCGACTTTATGGATGTATTCTGAGCACTTCACCCAACTAAAACTCAATTCACTGTCTTCTCAGGTACACATGGTACATTCTCCAGAATTGAACACATACTAGGATACAAAACAAGCCTCAACAAATTAAGAAAAAAATTGAAATAATACAAAATATCTTCTCAGACCACAGTGCCATAAAAATAAAAATTAAACACAAGAGGAAAAAGCTTATAAAACCACCAATGTGGGAGCTAAATAATACTCTGCTAGAACATGATTGAGTTATAGAAGAAATAAATAAAGTAATAAAGAAGTTTCTCAAAACAAATGATCATGAAAATACAATATACAAACCTCTGAGATGCAGCTAAGGCAGTCCTCAGGGGGTAGTTCATAGCAATAGGCAAACACACAAAAAATAAAGAAAGAAGCAAAATTAATGATCTAACTCAACACTTTCATCAAACAGAAAAAGAACAAAAATCTAACCCAACAGCCTCTAGAAAAAGGAAATTATAAGAACAAGGGTTGAAACTAATGAGATGAAAAACTACTGAAACCATCAATAAGACAAGGACCTGGTTTTTCGAAAGGGTCAATAAATTGAGAAACCATTGGCAAACCTAACACAAGAAAAACAGGAGACGATGCAAATAACTTGATTAAAGAATTATAGAGGTGACATAACAACAGAACCAGAGAAAATTAAATCTGGATGACATTAATTTAATAAATTAAATTACATTGGAATATTGTGAAAAGCTATACTCTGATAAATTTGAAAGCTTAAGGAAAATGGGCAAATTCCTTGAAACTCATGCCCTACCAAGATTGACATAGTCAGATGTAGAATACATGAACAAACTTATCACAAAATAAGACATTGTCATAAAAAGTCTACCCCACAAAAAAAGTCCTGGACCAAATAGCTTCAGAGCTGAATTTTACCAAACATTCAAAGAAGATTTATCACCAATTCTACTTAAGTTATTAAAAAAAAAAAAAAGGAAAAGAAGGAACACTCCTAGAGGCATTTTATGAAGCAAAAATAACCCTTATAATAAAATCAGGCAAAGATATCAAAAAAGAAAACTACAAATCAATATCTCTCATGAACATAGATGCAAAAATCCTCAACAAAATCCTAGCCAATAGAATCGAAAAGCACATTAAAAAAAAATCATGACCAAGTGGGATTCATAAGAGGTATGGAAGGATGCTTCAATATAAAAAAAATCAACATAATTCACCACATTAACTAAACAAATAATAAGAACCATATGATCTTAGCAATTGATGCAGAAAAGGCATTTGACAAAATCCAACATCCATTCCTGATTAACACACGCAATAAAATTGGAATAGAAGGGAATTTCCTAAACATGGTGAAAAGTATATATGCAAAACGAAGAGCAAATATCATTCTCAATGGAGAAAGACTTATTTTCTTTGTAAGCAGGGACCAAACAAGGATGCCCACTGCTGCCACTTCTATTCAATATTGTATTGGAAGTACTTGTTGGAGCAATATGACAAGAGAAGGAAATAAAAAGCATCCCATCAGCAAAGAGATGGTTAAACTATTGTTATATGCAGATGATATGATAGTGTACACAGAAACCCCAAGGATTCAACCAAAAATCTGTTAGAGCTAGTAGACCAATTTAGTAGAATGGCAGTACAATATCAATATCCAAAAATAAGTTTGATTCCCCTATGGTAACAAAAATATCTTGGAGAAAGAAACCAAGAAAATAGTACCAGTTAATAGCCAACCACAAATTGAGATACTTGGGAGTGAACCTAAGGAGAGACACAAGTGACATATACAAAGAAAACTACAAAACATTTTTGCAAAACACAATATAAGATCTAAAGAAATGGGAAAATGTGCCCTGTTCTTGGATAGGAAGACTCAATATTGTGAGAATGACAACGCTACCAAAAGCAATCTATGTGTTCAATGCAATCCCAATAGAGATACAAAATTCACTTTTCAATTGATTGAAAGGAAAATTGTTACGTTTGGAGAGGAAAGAGACTCTGAATAAGCAAAACACTTATGAAAACAAAAATGAAGTGGAAGTCATAGCACTCTCTGACTTCAAAACATACAACACAGCAGTGGTAACCAAAACAGCATAGTACTGGTGCAACAATGGGTACGTAAACTAATGGAACAGAAATGAGAACCAAAAAATTGATCTATCTTTCTATCATCGACAGATTTTCAACAAGGAAATAAAATCTATCAATGGGAATATGACAACCTTTTCAACAAATGGTGCTGGAAGACCTGGACTGCTACATGAAGAAAGCTAAGACAGGATCCACAACTCCCACTATACACATAAATCAACTCAAAGTGAATCAGAGACCTGGGAATAAAGCTTAAAACCATAAAGTTCATAAGCAACAAACTGGGAATCAAGCTTAGAAGTTCTAGGAAAAGTTATAAAGACAGAAATACACATCTGAAGAGGATAAAAATGATGAAAGGGACCTTCTAAAGATTAAATCTCTCTACTCATAAAAAATTTTTCAAATAGGGTGTAAAGAAAATCTACTGACTAGGGAAAAACAATTAGCAATACCATCTCAGACAAGGTTCTCATAACAAAAGTTTACAGAATACTGGTGGGCCTTCAGAAGAAAAAGACTGATAATCCAATTACAAAGGCAGAAACACAGAAAGACTTTCACAGAGGAGGACATTTGGATGACCCACAGAAATATAAAGAAATGCTCAAAATCACTGGCAGTATAAGAGATGTAAATCAAAACCACAATTAGTTGCCATCTTACCCCAGGAGCAGTGGCAAAGTTTAACAGCAACAATAGTCTATCAAGCAGTCATATTGTAGTGGGGTTTTGTGTGTGTGTGTTAATGGCTTTGAAAAGCATGTTACCAGTATTCCCCATACACATAGGCTAATTCATATAGGATAGGTTTCCGTAGAGTTTTCATACTAAAATAAACTAAAATGAAAGATGACTTATTTACTTCTGAAAAACACCAAACAAACTTCAGTGAAACTTTTAGAATTGGACTATAGCTAAAGAAAGCAACTGAATTTTATTACACATCATTTCATGCACATGAGCCAAAAACCTGTTGTCAGCAAGTCAATCACCTACTCAGGGTGATTCCATATAAATCAGATGAGAACTCTATTCCACAGGGTTTTTAAGACTGGCTTGAGAGAAATGAAGGCCTATCTGCTGCAGAGATTCAAATCTTCAAGATCTCACTTACCAACTGAGTAACTCTATTATTTACCCTACCAAGGGACTTCTGGTATTGTATATAATATGTGACGAGATCTGTGCTTTATTGAAATATTTATGTTTGATTGCCTATGCAAAAGGCATTTGCCTACATGGATGATAAAAACTGTAGATACTATTGGGAAGAATTGGAAATCCAGGAACACTTAATTGTGCTCATGTGAAACCTATACCAAGTCAAAGAGGCTGTTGTCTGAACAGAACAAAATAACATCACCTGCCTTAAAATTAGGAAATATATGTATCAGGATACATACTTCACACCTAGTCAATATCAATGCTGAGAAAATAATTAAAGAAGCTGGACTATAATAACAAATAATGGCATGAGTAATTTAGGAAGTCTCATCAACAACATGTATTATGCAGATGGACATCATCTTGTTGGCTGAAAGTGAGGATGTGACAACATAGGAACTCTTATACATTTTTTGTAGCGTTGTAAAATGGTACTACTACTCCAGAAGGCAATTTAGCATTTCCTCAAAAAGCTGAACATAGAAATTCCATATGACCCACCTATTCCACTACTTGGAATATACCCTGAGAGCATGAGAACTGAGGCACAAATGGAGACTTGCATACGAGTGTTCATAGCAGCATTATTCATCATCACAAGAACATGGAAACATCCCAAAAGTCCAACCACAGTTGAGAAATTATGATACACTCACAGGATGGAATACCACGCAGCATGCAGGAGAAATTATATTGTAAACCACTACCTAACTTGAAAGGGACTAGAAAGCATTATGCTAAGTGAACTAATTCAGTCCTATAAGGACAAATACTGTATAAGGCCATTATAGTAGAACAAGTATGAGGATACAAGGAAGGGGAGACTGGAAGCAGAGGGGTGAGGCTGGCCGAAGGGGTGGTAATCATAGGGTCACACAAGTTATTGGTTGGGGGTTGAAGGAAATGGGAAAGATGCACTGTGACAAAAATGTATATGAACTTTGTAAATAAACCAGTGTGAAAAACAAACCAAAAAACCACACACGTACTCACAAAGAATCTCACAGTGGTGGAAGGAAGAGGAAAGAGAGGTAGGAAAGAAGGAAAAGCATAGAATATCTCTATTTACTTGGTTTTTCTGTATTTTTTTATATTTTCCATATTCATGTTTCAATGGTAAACATTAGAACAAACATGGCATTATTTGGACTTAAAGAAATGCCTAGTCTAGTTGGAGAGAGAGGGATAAAGAGAGAGGTACTACTAAATAAGCATCAACAATTTTTAAGGCTATGAGAGCTATGGGAAAATTTGACATATAAGGAGAGAACGGGTTCTCCTGGTGTAGGAAGGACATTTGGAGAGGAGTAATTAATAACCAGACTTTATTTTGAAGAAACTAAATAAATAGGGAAAAAAGAGTGAGCTTTCCAAAGAAATGTCATTCAGCATGAGCACCAGAAACCAAAAAGGTATATGTTGTTGTTGTTGTTATGTACCATCTAGTCGCCTGTGACTCATAGCGACCCTATGTACAACAGCCCTAAACCCTGCTCTATCCTATGCCAATTTTATGGTCTCTGACACATGTATCCCCATTACCCCAGTCACTGAATCAATGCACTTGATTGAGGGTCTTCATCTCCTGTGATGGCCCTCCACCATTCCAAGCATGACATCCCTCTCCAAGGACTGCTCTCTCCTTGCAACATGTCCAAAGTATGTCAGACAAAGCTTCAGAATCCTTGCCTCCAAGGAGCAGCCTGGCTTCACCCTCTCTAGGATAAACCTGTTTGTTCTTTTAACAGTCCATGATATATTCAGTACTCTTCTCCAACACCACAGCTCAAAGGTATCAACTCTTCTTCTATCATTGTTCAGCTTTTTAAGGCACAACAAGTGATCACAAAGACCACTACTTGGATCAGGCACACCTTAGTCCCCAGAATGACATCATTATTCTTCAGTACTTTGGAGAGATATCTGACAGACTTTATCAACACAATTAATCTTTTAATTTCTTGGCTTCTAGTGCCAAGAATGTTGATTGTGAAGCCAAGCAAACTAAAGCTTTGACAATCTCAATTTCTTCACCATCTATCATCATGCTGCCAATCGGCCCAGTGGTTAGAATCTTTTATTTCTTTATGTTGAGCCTCAATCCATTTTGAAAACTGTAGTCCTTGACCTTCTGCAGTAAGTGCTTCAGGTCATCACAGTTTCAGCAAGCAGGGTTGTGTCATCTGCATAACATAAATTGTAGATAAGTCTTCCTCCAATCCTGATGCCACATTTCTCCTCCTAGAGCCCAGCCTCCCAGATAATCTGTTCTGCATATAGGTTGAAAAAGTATGGAGATAGCACACATTCAGGAAATAACATATCAATGAAAGAAATTTTTTAAAAGAGAATGGAACTGTGAGTTTGGCTGGGGAAAAACTTTGCTGAGAACTTGAAAATTATTTTTATAGATTAATATTTCCTATGTTTATTTGATGAAGAGATTTCTTAAAGTATTGATGAAAACTCAGTAATGATTCATGACACTAAAGAAATAAAGAGAAAAAAATTCTGAGACTAACATTGCAGCAAGGAATTGTCAATAAATTTCAAAATCCTATCATAAGCATATAATGAATGTATGAAAAAAATACATAACATAAAATGATTTATACTTATTTAATTCAACAGACACTGCATAACTTAAAAAAGTTATTGATGGTAATGCAAAATGTGACCATATTTGCGACTTCCTGGAATTCTTAGATGGAGTGTATCATTGCAAAACAAATATTTAAAGCTTTTTACATATGTAATCTAAAATATAGGATAAAAATGTCTTGCCACCATGAACTGTCTTTTTCTCCAATAGGACAGAGTTCAGTAATGAGCACAGTACACAGTGGGAAAGAATAATATATATATGTGTGTGTGTGTGTGTGTGTATATATATATATATATATATATGTATATATATGTGTGTGTGTGTGCACACAAATACACACACATATATACATACATATATTATCATCTTATTAAGAGACACATTCATTTGAAAACTAATTGACAAGCAGCAATTAATCAATGTTTACCACACCCCTCAAAAAGAGAAATTTCTTTTAAAAATTTCAGGGACCATACTTACAGGACAATTGTTGTTTTCATTAGAAAATTCCTATAATAATCTGAACAGCCAAGGTCTGGTGGCCTAATGGATAGAAAGTTGTAATGCTAACCTCCAAAATGGCACATCTTTCATGGTTTGAATCCACCAGAGGCTTTTGTGAGAGAAAGACAATCTCCTCCTTTACAATCTACAACCTCCAAAAACCTGCTGGAGGGTCAGTTGTGAGTCTATCTTGAGTAGCTGGAGGGTCAGCTGTGAGTCTATCCTGAGTAGCTGGAGGGTCAAAGTGAGTCTATCCTGAGTAGCTGTCAATGAGTAGCTCGAAAGGGTGTGCCAGAATATGTGACTATCTGCCTGCACAACCAAGTGGCTTAAGAAGGAAACCTAATTAAATATTAAGTCAGTTTTTGTTGTTAGGTGACATTGAATCAAGTAGGATTCATAGTGATCCTATGAAAAATGGCTCGAATCCTGCTCTATCCTGTACCGTCCTCATCATTTCTGACATATTTAAGCCCATTGTTACTGTCACTGAGTCAATCTAACACTCCAAGGGTCTTACCTCCTTGGCTGATCCTCCATTTTTCTGTGCATAATCTCCTTTTCTAAGGGCTGGTCCTCCTAACACTATATCCAAAATATGAGAGAAGTTTCATAATCCTTCCTTCGAAGGAGCACCCTGGCTGTGCCCTCTCAAAGACATATTTATTAGAGAAATTAAGTCAGTTAGAAAAGAATTTTTGAAACATAGGCATGACTAACTTGTTTTTTTAAAGTAGTTAGAAAATTAAATTGAATGTCTATGCATTTTAACTTCTTATTCTCTGGCATGCCTGCTGTTTTTTGGTTTTTTTTTTTCAGTTTATTGGATTTGCAATGATAGTAAAACATTAGTAAAAATTTTGGAGCCCTAGGGGCATCATGGTTGGGAGGGTGGAGGGACAGCGCAGGAGGGGAAGACCCTCTAGGAGATGGATTGATTCGGTGACTGGGGCAATTTGGATGAGTGTGTTGGAGACAATGAGATTGACACAGGACAGAGCAGAGTTTAGGGCTGTTGTACATAGGGTCGCTATGAGTCGGAAGTGACTCGACAGCACGGAACAACATAAAAACAATAACAACAACAACAACAGGGAAAATACACTTAGGCAAAAGTTATCCCAGATCTGTCACCATTTGAGTTTGAGTTATCATTGACTTTGACTTATTTTCTTGACCGCTTTGAGACTTAGTTTTTCTTCAGTTCTTAAAACTGAGGAACTATTTCATTATATTGTGTTCATGATTAAACAATGTAAAGTCAACAGCCTTATCTCTAATATAAATTGACTTAGTTCCACCCCCACCCCCACCTTGGAAATAGACACTTTGCCCATAATCAGAATTGAAGTACCTCATTGTGGCAAGAAGCTGCACAGCAATCCTAAAGAAAACAATTCGAGGTCACCAGCTGCTCCAGGAGAGAAGGATGGGGAGTGGGCAATCTCATTTGTGATTAACTGCCTCTGAAAACCCGTGGGAAGATTAGCTATGGATTGGTTTCAATTCTACAGTTCACAGCAACCTATGGGATCAAAAAATGCTGGTAGAGAAATTTGGGAGAAAGAAAGGGCAGGAAATAAACTGATAAAATATATGTTAATGAGTAAGCTACCACTGAGTTGCTGAAGTTTAATGTTGTTGGGGAAGTCTATGAGACAATGTAAACTGGTCCTCAGAGTTGTCCCAACCAACAGGTAAGTAAATTGGGAGACACTTGCCAACTCCCCACCTATTCTTGGTTGAGGATTAGTTATCTAAAACCCGAGTGAAAAATATATTCTCCAATAAGGCATCACAAGTAATCCCAGGAAACGGTCTTTGGCAAGTAGGGAATATGGCCTGGACATTGAGGACATCTTCCACACATACTGTTTGTTCTTCAACCCTATTGCCAGGAATAATGAGTTGTTCAAATGTCTAATCTCCAGTACATGCCCATTATGATACCTAAAGCACAAGTAGATAAATGAATGGATAAACTAGGTTTTTGTGGGTTTTTGTCTTTAAATAAATGTAACTTGCCTTCCCCCTTGGCACTTAGTTGATGCCTCAGACAGATTTAAAGAGTAAGGTTCTATGGATCAACTTCTATGGAAAAGTGCATGCTTTATTTCACGTAATGAGTATGTAATTAGGATGTCAAAAATCTTGAAAAAGGATATCTAGCTTGGAAAAGTGGAGGGTCATTGAAGGAGAAGAAGATTTTCAATGAGATGGTGGATTGGAAGATTAGCATAATAACTGTAAAAATGGCCATAAGCACTTGACGATTGTGATTATGGTGCACTACTGGACAGAGTTTCTTTCTGTTGTACATAGAGACACTATGTGTCAGAGCTGATTTTGTGTTCATAACAACTGAGAAAATATTATAGAATCATCAATGTGTTCTTCAAAGACCACAAAGTAAAATGATTTTATGTTAAATATTATGTTCTTACCAATCTGTATAATGTTCAAAAATTTAGAGCAAGTCATACATGTACCAGATAAAGAAGATTTAATATAAAATCCAGTTCATAATAAGTCATGTGTGGGCTATCAGGTATAATTAAAAAATAGGCAATCCTTGTTGTCCTCAAAGCCTCAGCTTGGTTTATATTGTAATAGTACCAGATATAAGTAAATGAAAGACTCCACTGTGAAAAATAGAAAGCGATGCACCCCTTAGCTTGACTCTGCCTCATTGTTGATTGTAGCTCAGTTTCCGCATTTAAACTCTTTCCACCAAACAGCCTTGACTTGTGCTTATTATTAGTTTTTGAGCTGCAACATTCCTCAGAAGATACTAAAAAAGGTTCTATTTTAAATATTGAAACTACTGGGAGGGTTAAAGAGTTGTTTATGAATCACTCGTAAATCAGCAGAAATTCCTGAAAGTGGTACTACATTTAATTACTTAGTTCTTTATGTTTGCCACCATTAGCTAAAATGATGCATATTTTTATTGAGGGTGGAAAGGTGCACATGTGCATACATGCGCTCTAGTGGCTTACTGGCAAGAAGCTGCCCTGCTATCCCTAAGGCACGTAGTTCAAGGCCACCAGCTGCTCCGCAGGAGAATGATGGGCAATCATCCTCGCATGAGATTAACTGCCTCTGAAAACCCATCGGAGGGGTTTTCCAGCTTTTGGTGAGTTCTGACTGTGCAATACACACACACACACACACACACACACACACACACACACACAATTTTATATTATATAATTTTACTTACTCATAATAAAAACCTTCATTCCCAGTTTTATCTGTAAGAAATTTGAGGCTTAGAGACTTAACTAATTTTTCCAAGTTCACATATAGAATTATATTTCAAAGCAGATTATTTTTTATTATTATTTTTAATTTACTCAGCTAGATACTTCCCACCTGAGAGTAAGATAGCATCAACTTTGAAAAGTCCATGATTTTGGGTGCTTCTTTCAGGTACAGATGATCTAATGGGAGATTTGAACGCCAAGAGTTTAGAGAAGCAAAAAGTGTTCTAGCCTGGGAGCCAAGAGACAGGAAATACCAAATGGAAGAACTGAACTATGAAGGAATATAACAAGAAAGAAGGGTCTTCTTTACAAATCTATTGTGTCACCATCAATCTGCAGACTAATCTAGAATATCTTCTTTTTCTTTTTCTCATAATCGTCATGCAGTGACCTCCTGCTTCCTCTCAGTCTTCTCAGGGGAATGTATATACTCTTCCATGGGAACTATGTGAATACCATTAGAATGAGGAACCCTGCTGACATAGTGTGCAATGTGTCAGGATACTAACCAAAAGATTGACAGTTTGAATCCACTAGTCACTCTATGATAGAAATATGGACACTCTTTTCCCATATAGATTTGGAACCTCAGAAAATCATTGGAAGGTCATTATGAGCCAGAACTAACTACATGGCAGTTTGTTTCATCTGAGCAACCAGAGGAACAGATTAGTTAAAACTCTATTATTTTTATGGGGTAAATTTTAGTATTTTCCATATAATCCCTTCCGTAGTATAAAACACAGGGAAGACACTGGAGAAACCAATAAATGGTAACTTGTGGGCAATGTCCATCCATTAAATTTATTGCCTAAGAAAATTCGTTAGAGGGTCAGTTATGAGTTGGTTCCCATTCCACTTGACTACACCTAACAACATGTCATGATCTTTCTTCAGAAGTAATATCTATGAACTGTAGTGAAGTACCCAAAATATGAACTCAGTTGCAGTCCAGACTAAACATTGACATTATCAAAAGGATCCCTTGATTTGTGAAAAGCACAATGTCTGCAACATCAGTAAAGTAACATTCAATAAAAGTTTTAATGATATTATGTACTGGAGAATTGACACTTCATAGCAACTCTAAAAACAAGAGGTGTAAAACTTACCCCATCCTGTACTATCCTCAAAATCTCCTCCATTCTCAGAGACTGGAGATATTGTGCTGACTGAACTCAGTCTCATAAAGAAAAATGCTGCAAAAACGTTGTTGTTGTTGTTGTTGTTGTTGTTATGTGCCGTCGAGTCGTTTCCGACTCATAGCGACCCTATGCACAACAGCCCTAAACCCTGCTCTATCC
>NW_006399752.1:19692444-19774495 GCF_000299155.1 Elephantulus edwardii
TTCCTTCCACAGATGTAGTCGATCTGATTCCTATGCATACCATCAGGTGAAGTCCATGTGTATAACCTGCGTTTGTGTCTCTTATAAAACATATTATTGTAAAAATAGAAAGATAACTAGTAAAACATATATGTGGATCCACAGACTGAGGGAGTGGGAGCAGAAGGGTGAGGATAGGTGGGGGGAGGGAATTATAGGGTCGCAAAATTTGTTCAGTGGAGGAAGGGAGTCAAGGAAATGGAAAAGATCTGGCAGGGATCTAGAAAGATGGGTAATGGTGAGCAAAGTCCAACGGTGATCAATTTTATAAAACTTAATGAACAGGAATGATTGTATGAAACACAATGTGAATGAAGGATAGTGTGAAACATAATGTATACAAACTTTGTATTCAAACCAATATAAAATATTTTAAAAAAATCATCTCCCTTCTCAAGTTACTGCATCAATCCTTTTAATTGACTGCTTTCTTTTTTTTACTGAACCTCTACCTTTCCCACCATGATGTCTTTTCCTAAGGATTGGTCTTCCTGACAACATGCCCAAAGTATGTAAGACAAAGTTTCACTATCCTGGACTCTATGGAGCTCCTAATTGCACATCCTCAAGACAGACTGGTTTGTTGTTCTGGTATTCTATAGTATATTCTGTTTTCTTCAACAACACCATGATTCAAAAGCATCACTTCTTCATTAGTCTTCTTATTCATTATTAATTTTCATATACATATGAAGCAATTGAAAATACTATGGCTTAGCACAGATATGTCTTCGTCTTGTTTTTTTTAACAAATAGTTTTTAATTGTGATTTTTAAAGAACGTTTACAGAAAACTCTTTAACACATTAAACGTCTAAATCTAAACACATTAAATCTATTTGAGAGTATATTTCCCAATACAACACATATTTTGATTTCTTAACTGCTGCTACAATAGATGTTGATTGTGGATCTAAGTAAAAATAATCTTCAACAACTTCCATTTTTTTTTTCCTCCATCCCTTGTGAGGTGTGTTGCCAATTGGTGCAGTGGTGAAGACATTTGTTTTCTTGATAGTAATGTTTCAAGTAAAAGATCTGAATCTTTTCTAATCCTGCTCCATCCTCACCATCTCCATCATACTAAAGCTTATTACTGTAATCACTAGGTCAGTTGCTCTTAATCACTTTCTCTTTTTCATGGACCTTCTATCTTTCCCAGCGTGGCTCACGCTGACGACGCTCAAAGTTGAGATGTAATCCATATAAATATGTAATTCAACATGTACTACATGTTGAAGACTTTAGTCTTTATTCTCCATTTGGAAGACCGTTGCTTTTCATATGCTTAGTAAATGCTCTGAATTGTTACTGCTTTCTGCAAGCAAGGTTGTGTAGTTTGTATAATGCAGATTCTTGATGACCTTCTCCAATTTTATAGTAATGTGC
The DNA here is from genome assembly GCF_000299155.1 of Elephantulus edwardii. Lineage (NCBI taxonomy): Eukaryota > Metazoa > Chordata > Mammalia > Macroscelidea > Macroscelididae > Elephantulus > Elephantulus edwardii. The sequence continues at coordinate 19,693,872 of NW_006399752.1, forward strand.
AAAGAGCTAGAATTAGAAAATCAAAAGGGAAGATCACATTTGTCATTTCCCAAGTTAAAAAAAAATAACAGAAAAAAAACAAAACAAAACTGAAGAGCAAATTGAATCTTCAAGTTATAGTACAGAAAGAGTCTATGGGCAAAATCCTGAATGATGTATGAAGCATCAAAAGAAGTCAGAAGCAATGCACAGAACACTGGAACATTTCAGGAATTTGCATAAGATCAAGAACCAATGGTAACAAAGAAGTTCAGGCTGCACTGAAGGTATTGACATAAAATGAGGCCCTAGGAATTGATAGCACATACCAATTGACATGTGTGCTGGATTGAAAAACAGAAAAATGGTGTTGCTTTCATAGTAAAAAAGAACCAATTTCAAGTTCTTCTGAAGTACAATGTTGTGAGTGATAGGATAGTATATATACACCTACAAGGAAGACCTGTTAATATGACTACTATTCAAATATACACTTCTACAGATAGAATCAAAGAGGAGGAAATTGAAACTTTATACCAAATCTGGCAAATCTGAACCTGACCAAACATGCAATCAATTAATGATAATTGGTTATTAGAATGCAAAAATTGGAAACAATTAAGAAGGATAGTAGTCAGAGAGTATGAACTTGGTAGCAGAAATAGAATGATCAAATTTAGTATTTTCAATAATTTATTCTTCGTAAATATCTTTAAAAAACACAAATAGCAACTTTACATATGGGCTTCACCTGCTGCACTGCATAGGAATCTGACTGACTACAGCTGTGGAAGGATTTGTTGGAGAAGCTCAATATAAGCAATCAAAACTAGGCCAGGCATGGGTGTGGGTCAGACTATAAATTACTCATGTGCAAGTTCATATTGAGGCCAAAGAAAATGAAAACAAGTCGACAAGAACCAAGATATGATCTTGAGCCTCTCCCACCTGAATTTCAAAATCTTTTTAAGAATAGGTTTGGAACACTGAATAACAATGATCGAAGACCAGTTGTGAGATGACATTAAAGATATCATCCATGAAGAGATCAAAATGTCATTATGAAGACAAAGGAAAAAGAAATAAACATAATGCATGTCAGAAGAGACTCTAAAAATTGCACTAGAGTATCAAAAAGCCAAAACAAGGGAAAACATGCCAAAGTAAAAGATCGGAACAGAAGATTTCAAAGGCAGTTCGAGAAAACAAAGGAAAGTATTAGAATGTAATGTGCAGAGATCTGGAATTAGAGAATTAAAAAGGAAAATCTCCCTCTGCATTTCTCAAACTGAGAGAACTGAAAAGCAAAGCTAAGGCTCAAGTCACAATATGAGTCACAATATTGAAAGATTCCATGAGCAATAATATGTTGAATAATTCAGAAGCAAATCAGTGGTATTCTCCTACATTAACAAAGAGAACTCAGAGAATGAAACCAAGGAAGAAATATCATTTGCAATAGCCAACCACAAATTGAGATACTTGGGAGTGAACCTAACTAGTGATACAAAATACCTGTATGAACAAAACTACAGAACATTCCTGTGAGATGTAATATAAAATAAGAGACCTAAAGAAATGGAAAAATGTTCCCTGTTCAAGGATAGGAAGACTCAATATCATGAAAATGAAAATCCTATCAAAAGCAATCTACATGTTCACACAATCTCAATACAGATACTAAATTCATTTTTCAAGAAGATTGAAAGGGGAATTGTTGTTTATTTGGAGAGAAAAGGGACCCTAAATAAGCAAAGTACTTCTGAAAAATAAAAATTAGGTTGGAGGCATAGCACTCTCTGACCTCAAAACCTACTACTACATAGCGGAAGTAACCAGAACAGCAGGCACAAAGACCAATGGAGCAGAATTGAGAACCGAGAAGTGGACCTCTCTATCTATGGTCAACTGATACTCAACAAGGAAATAAAACCCATCAAATAGGAAAATGACAACCTCTTCAACAAATGGTACTGGCAAAACTGGACGGCTACTTCCAAAAAGCTGAAACAGGATCTACAACTCATACTGTACACAAAAATCAACACAAGATTGATCAGAGACCTAGGAGAAAAGCCCAAGACCGTAAAGTTCATCAGAGAAAAACTGGGATCAAGCTTAGCATAATCTATGGTATAGAGGTCTCTAACTGTGTATTTTCCCAGTGCAATGTGCCATCTTATTATGCATCTGAAAGCTGGACAATACATGAGGATGATAGGAGAAGAATTGATGCATTTGAGCTGTGGTGTTGGAGAAGACCACTGAACATTCCATGGAAAGCCAAGGGCGAACAAGTATATCTTGGAAAGGGTGCAGCTGGAGGACTCTTTGGAGGCAAGAATGATGAGGCTTTGCCTCATATACATTGGACATGTTGCTAGGGTGGGGCTGTTCCTTGAAGAAGGACATGATGTTGTGAAAGGTGGAAGGTCGGCAAAGGATAGGAAGACCTTAACCAGGTGGATTGACACACTGACTGCTACAATGGGCTCTTGTGAGTCAGGAAGTGTGAGGATGGTGCAGGGTTCAGGGTGACTATGAGTTGTGTTCAAATTGACGGCACCTAACAACAACAACAACAACAACATTCCATTGCTTTGAATATACCCCGTGAAAATTAGCACTGAGGCACAAATGGAGAAGTTGGACTCTGTGAAGATGAATATGGTATTCAGATTGGAGGAAGACTCATCAACAACCTGCATTATGCAGATGACACAACCTTGCGTGCCAAAAGTGAGGAGGACTTGAAGCACTTGTTGCAGAAGATCAAAGAATACAGCCTTCAATATGGACTGCATCTCAACATCAAAAAAGCAAACATTCTCACCACTGGATTGATAGGAAACATCATGACAAACGTATGGAGAAAATATTGACACTGTCAAGAATTTCCTTTTACTTGGATCCACAATCAACACCTTTGATGCCAGCGATCAGAAAATCAGGAGACTTATTGCACTGGGAAACTCTGTAGGCAAATAATTGAGGAGCAGTGATGTCAGTTTGAGGACTAAAGTGTGTCTGCTGTATGCCATTGTTACTTTCTGATTACTTGCTATTCATCTGAGAGCTAGACAATAAAAAGGATGACAGAAGAATAATTGACCCCTTGGAGTAGTAGTGTTGGGGAAGAGTACTGGGTATCCCATGTACTGACAAGGAAAAAATAAATATGTCTTAGAGAAAGTGTGTCCAGAGTGCTCCTTGGAAACAAAGATGTTAAAGCTTCACCTCACATATTTTGAACATGTTGTTAAGAGAGGCTATTCCTTGTAAAAGGACATCATACTTGGGAAGGCAGAGTATCGTCAATCAAGAGGAAGATCCAGTGGCTTGACAACCATGTGGATTGACAGTGACTGTCCAATGGGTGTGTCGAGAAGTTTGAGGATGGTGCAACATATAACAGGTTTCAGATCTGCTGTTCATAGGTTCGCTCTAGGTCATGCTCAACGGCACCTAGCAACAAAAACATCAACTGACATGTTTCAACAAACGGATGTTGCTCTGGATGTGATTTCTAGTCTGTGTCAAGAGATTTGGAAAATAGCTACCTGGCCTACTGACTAGAAGAGATTCATATTTGTTCCTGTTTCAAAAAAGGTGATCCAATAAAGTGTTAGAATTATTGAACATTATCATTAAAATACAAGTAAAATTTTGCTGCAATTTATTAAAAATGTGCAGGAAAATTCCAGAAATTCAAGCTGGATTCAGAAGAAGTGATGGCACAAAGGTATAACTGCTGATGTTAGGTGACTCTTGACTGAAAGCAAAGAATACTAGGAAGATGTTTACTTACATTTATTGACTATAGAAAGACTGTGCAGATTATAGAAAAATCATAGATAACATTATTATGAATGGAAATCCTAGAACACTTAATGGTACTCATGTGAAATCTATGCAGAGATCAAGAAATAATTGTACAGAAATGGAATCAGCCTAAGGACCCATCTACATGAAATGGATAGGAAGTCTGTGGTATAATCATCACACATTATGCAGCATTCAAAAGCAATGAAGAACTCATGTAATATTGCACAACATGAATGGGTCTAGAGGAGTGTAATAACTCAGTCACAAAAGACAATACTGTATAAGATCACTGCTATAAAAATAGAAAGGCTGAGGGGGATATGGAAAGCAGGAAAAGGATGGATAGATAATCTACACTCTATTGTGATAGGTGATGGGAAGGTCAATCTGAAATGAATGGACTTTGCAATGCATTATGTGTAATGAAAACAACAGGACGTGCATTACTGATTGAATGAGGGAAAGGGAGGAGAGGAACTGCTAAGAAATGGTTTAAACATAGATAGAAACAATTGTGGTGTGTTGATCTCTGTGGGTGGTTGACCTAGGAAGATGAGGGAACATAGATTGGCAAATGTATCATTGAAGTGAAGGAAAAGGGAGGGTATAGTGAGGGTTCAGTAAGATAGTGTAAATAATGGTGTTATATAATTATGTTTAATGTTAGAAGACAAAGTATCTATTAGTGAGTAGATGAAGTCCTATTAAAAAAATCCAGAAAGATGTGCATCAGGATTGTAGCCCATCTCTCTTTGCAATAAAAGTATGCTTATGTTTGTATGTGTTGGCATCTTTGTAGGTAGCTTATTTGCAAACAGTATTAACTTCTTCTTTGAACTTTAGAAAAATTGTGAGAAATCAAGCGACTACTTTCTGATCCTTATTCTGTCACTAAGCAGCTATTCTGCACTGGGTAAATTGCGGAATTTCTTTAAAATTCTATTCATTAGTATGACATACAAGCAAGATCTTCCTGAAGATTATCCAAAAATAACTGGAACAGTACATCAGCAGAGAAGTGCCAGATGTGCAAGCTGGGTTTAGGAGATACTGTGGCACTAGAGACATTATAACAAATACTAGATGGAACTTAGCCGAAGCAGTGAGTACCGTAGGAATGTCAGTGCTTCATTGACGATGCAAAGGCATTTGACTGTGTAGATCAGAACAAATTATGGCTAACCTTGAGAAGAATGGGAATCCCAGAACACTTGATTGTGCTAATGTGAATCTTGTACTTAGACCAAGGAAGCAGTCATCAGAACAGAGCAAGGAAACACTGCATAGCTCAAAAGCAGGAAAGGAGTGTGTCCTTTCTCTCTATATAAGGGATGCATCCTGTCTGTATACCTTTTCAACCTCTGGAAGGAACAGATCATTTGGAAGGCTGAACTTTATGAGGAGGAATGTGGCATCAATATTACAGGAAAACTAATCCACAACTTTGGTATGCAAGTGACACAACCTTGCTTACTGAAACTGAGAAGAACCTGAAGTGTTTGCTGCAGAAGGCACACAAAGATTGTAATCTTCAATATGGATTGAAACTCAACATTAAGAAAACAAAGATTCTCATCACTGGGTCAATTGGCAGCATCATGATAGACACAAACTGTTATTAATTTCAGCTTTCTTGGCTCCACAATCAACATTCTCAACACTTAACAATCAGGCAACTAACAGATGAATTGCACTGGGAAAGTCTGCTGTCACGGACCTCTCCAGAGTACTGAGAAACAATGATGCCAGTCTAGAGACTAAGATGCACTTGATCAAAGCCATGGCTTTCCCAATTACTTGCTGTCTATCCGAGTGCTGGACAATGACTAAGGATAATAGAAGAGTCTAAGCCTTTGAATTGCAGTGCTGGAGAAGAGTACTGAACATACCATAGATTGCCAAGAGAACAAACAAGTCTGTCGTGGAGAAGGTTAAACCAGACTGCTCCATGGAGGCAAAATTTTTGAACCTGTGTTTCACTTTCTTTGGCAATGTTGTAAGAGCGACCAGTCCTTGGAGTAAGACATCATGCTTGGGAGGATGCAGGGACAGTGCATGAGAAGAATAATCTGGATGAGATGAATTCACTCAGTGACTGGGGTAAAGGGGGAGCTGTGTCCAAGACAATGAGATTGGCTCAAGATAGGGCAGGTTCAGAACTATTGAACATAGGATCACTATGAGTTGCAGAAGACTCAAAGGCACATAACAACAAACAACAACAACCCCTTGGTTTTAAAATTTGGATAACAATATTTACTTCATCATAGAGTGGCCTCTCACATAAAAAGGAAATAAAATGAAAATGGGTAAAATAAAGTGATGCTCAGAAGGCATTAACATAGTCCTAAATATTGATTAATAACTCACCAAGTCATAGTCCCCTCAGTCTTTCCCATTTCAGTTATTTTAGTTTAATGGCATGATGAAGATAAGAATCCTATCAAAATTGAAGTAATCTGTTCTATAATTGTCAAAGGTGATGCACTCCAAAGACTAATTAAAATTTTGTTGCTTTTAGGGAAGAACTTGTCAGCATCATATATTAGAACTGTCTGAACAAGATCAAGTTCTACCCTATCTTGTCACAGGATCAAGGTTGTGTTTATTGTAAACATATATTTGGTGTGTGTATGCTTCTGGAGCAATGGTGCATAGCTTTCATTGCATTTTTTAAATAGACCTCTGCCTTCCCAAATACTAAGAAACCTGTAGCTTTTACCATTGCTCCTGTTTCATCAAATGTTGTTTATATAATTCCTGTGGTTTACCTAGGACAATAATACCTACCATTTTTTATACTCTTGCTATGATAAGATGAATCTTATCTGTTAGGCAAATTACTTGCTAGGAGAAATTGTGGAGCACATCCCTTTGTAATCCAGGCATTGTCATTCTGCCAGGGCTGCCGCTGAATATGAGCAGACTACAAGAGTTTCAAAGAGTACACGAGTTTTATGCTATTCAATCTTCCTTTCTCCGTTCCCTCTTTCCATGTTCTGCCTCTGATCTCAATTCTCAAATTCTCAAAGGATTCAGCTCCCATATTCACCATCCAGGAGTGTACAGCCCCTCTAATTTAAGCAATATGAAAATTTCTTTTAGAGAAAAAAATATTCCCCTGAGCTGCCAAGAGAGTGTTTCCAGCTTGAAAAGCCAAGTCTTATTCAATAAAATTGCCTGCCAGTTGTGACATCAGAACAAGTGAGGAGTTTTACCTCTAAGACCAGTAAAATAAATAGCAATATAGTGGAATGTTTGTAATTAGTTTTCAAGTTTTGTTATATTTTACTTGATATACATAAAATAATATTATAAAATATGTAACAAATTAGGCACAGTAGTAAAGTCTGTAAGTTTACGTTGAGAAAAATATTCCTTTAAATGTTGCCTAGTTTACAGTGCAAAAACACCTTACCTGACATTGATGATTTCCAAAAATTTTCTGGAAAATGTTAGCATAGGGACTGCTTAGTCTGAATGGCAGTACTTTCACAAGGATGGAGAGTCTCCATCAATATCATAGCACAAAACAGATGTCTGTGAAGTTAGACATGCCCCATATTTTATTAATTCTAATACCGACTTTCCTCTGTTCTGCTGCTGGATCTGTAACATTTGCAATGACCACACAAACCTCAAAGACCACACTATTATGGGTGTTATTAAGGAGTAATAGGTAGTGACTTTTGGAGGCAAAAGATGGTGAGGCTTTGCCTTACATAATTTGGGCATGTTGCTCAGAGAGGCTATTCCTTGGAGGGACATGACGCTGGGAAGGGTGGAGGGTCAATGAAGCAGAGGAAGACCTTCAACAAGGTGGATGGACATGGTGACTGCTGCAATGAGCTTAATGTGTCAGGAAGTGTGAAACTGGCACAGGATAGGACAGGGTCCAGATCTGTTGTTCACAGGGTCGTTATGAGCCGTACTTGATTAGAGAGTGCATAACAACAACAATAATAGTTACAGTTCAGTTACAATCCATATAGGAACCAGTCCAGACACAATTCTTCAGTCTGGATAGCTTCTGAGGCAAGCTCATAGACCTCTGACCTTCAGTCTCTCAGCTGTGGGACAGTTATAGCCCTTTCAGTCCTGTTGATTTGGGCATCTCCCTCTAGGCTTGCAGTAAGCTTTGGGAAGGCCCTCAGCTCTGATTCCGTGCGGCGGCAGTTCCGGTTCAGCTGTCTCATGTTTATCTGTGGTTCCATTATTTCTTCTGCTGCAGTTGCTTCTGTTACTCTTGGCAAACCTTTCACAATAATCTGTAGCCCAGAAAGATGCACTGCACTTTCTGCTTCTGCTTTGTTATCAGTAGTGAGAGTCTTTTTTTGCTGACAGTAAATCTGCTCAATTTTAAGCCTGGTGGAATGGCAAAACGGATCAATCTAATTTATAATAATATCCCATACACCTTGCTTGCATGTTCCGATCCAAATGTGTTATTTTATTCATTATTGGCCTAGTCCTACCCCAGCCATATGGCAAAAGTCAAGATCAATGGCTTCTTCTTGTTGTTGTTATGAATTACAGTCAACTATGACTCATTGTGACCCTATGAACAATAGCTCTGAACCCTGCCATATACTGAGCCAGTTTCACCACTTCTGATACACATGCCCCAATGCCACAGTCACTGTGTCAATACATCTCTTTAAATGTCTTCCTCTCTTGTAATGACCCTCTAGACCTTCCAAGCATGAAACCCTTCTCCAAGGACTGTTCCCTCCTGCCAACATAAACAAAGTATGGGAGACAGAGCTTCAAAATTCTTGCCTCCAAGGAGTAGCCTGGTTTCACCCTTTCCAGGATAGAACTATTAGCTCCCTTAGCAGTCCATGGTATGCTTAGTACTCTTCTCCAGCACCATAATTCAAGGGCATATATTCTCCTTCTACTATCCTTAGTCATTGTGCAGCTCTCTGATGTAAAGCAAGCAATTGAGGAGACCATGGTCTGGATCATATGCACTTTAGTCTTTAGAATGACATCACTATCCTTAAGCACCCTGGAGAGGTCCCTGACAGCAGACTTTCCTAAAGTAACTCATGTTTTTATGTCAGTTGAAGCCAATCATTATGAAAGTACTTTCAAACAATATACTTACACCACATTCTGAAACTCATTCACATAAAAGGTCATGATAATTTGTTATTATTGTTTTGCTTTGATGCATTAAGATAAGTATGCTAACAGTATCTCAGTCAAAACTGAAAATTTTTTGTGTTAATATGCTAAAAAGGTGAGACTTTTTTTTTAAAGGTGAGACTTTTAAAGTCATTTTCCTAAGAAAAAGGATTAGATACATGTAACAAAGAAATGATTATTACAAATTAGATGTAAAACATAACTACTCCCATAGGTCTTCTTCTCATCCATTGAAATGTAATAATAGTTTGTAAAGAACTTTGAAAATATTAAATACATGATTATCTTATATGAATGTGGCATTTTTCCTGAAATGCAGTCAGAAAGGTCCCTGCCGTGCTTGTTAAAAATAGCAAGCCTTTGCCTTCTGCAGAGACTGGAATGGAATCAGAGTCTCTGGAAGTACTGTCCAGGAATCTGCATTTTAATACGCATCAAAGTATTACATCAAATGTGGTTATAATATCATCGTGATGTTTCCATAATATTGTCTTTCAGGACTACTAGGGGTACAGTCTGAAAGGTTACTTGGGTGATGCAAATGGTTAAGAGCTTGATTATCAGCAGAATGGTTGGTGGTTCAAATACACTCACAGGTGGCTCAGAAGTTAGGCCTGGTAATCGCCCTATGGAGCAGCCCTACTCTCCACATAAGAGGTTTCCATGAGTCTCAATTGATCTGATAGCAATTAACAACACCACTCTTCATCACCCCTTGGATTCCCAACAAGGTGTGTGGCAATGTTCAGCTCCCTCTGAACAGAATGTCTTCTCCCACTCTCCAAATTTACCTCTTACCTGAGCAAAAACCTCAGCACATGAAAATTGACTAAGCTCGTTATTCCTTCATATGCCACCTGATAGTACATGAAGAGTTGGCAGGTGAAGCTAAAGAGGTCAGTGTGTCGAATCAGACTTCCAGTCTTCATAACCCTGCCCTGCCATGGAATAACTGTGCGGCGTTTGATACATTGCATACCTCTTTGCTTCTTTCCTTAAAAAATATGATTAGAATAATAGGACCTCTTCTTTTTTCCCCCATCTTGCAATATGGTGGATGGAAAGCTGAACACCAAGGAGAAGATGCCTGAGGCCAAGCCTGAAGATAAGAAAGCAGACACTAGTGACAAAATTAAAAAGGCCAAGCTCAAGGGCACAGGAAAAAATGCCCGAGAAGGAGAAGCCCCACTGCAGCTGCAATCCTGTCCTAGTACGGGGAATCAGCAGCTATTATTTCAGGAAGGCCATGTACAAGAGGAAGAACTCAGCCACCAAGCCCAAGGTTGAAAAGAAGAAGGAGAAGGTTCTTGCTACTGTCACCACCAGTTGGTGTTGATAAGAATGGTAGTACCCAAGTGGTAAAACTTGATACAATGGCCCAGGTATTACCCTCTTGAAGACATGCCTTGGAGTCTGCTGAGGCCTGGCCAAAAGCCCTCCAGTCAGCATGTGAGGAGGGTAAGCACTAGCATCACACTTGGGACTATTCTGATCATCCTCACAGGACACCACAGGCCAAGAGGGTGGTTTTTCAGAAGCAGCTGGAGAATGCCTTGCTCCTGTGACTAGGCCTCTCACCCTCAATCGAGTTCCTCTCTGGAGAACACATCAGAAATTTGTCATTGCCACCTTCATTAAAGCCGATATCAGTGGTGTTCCAAAGCATCTCACTAATGCTTACTTTAAGTAGAAGAATCTGCAGAAGCCCCGCCAACAAGAGGGCAAGATCTTCACAGGGAAGGAGAAATACAAGATTACAGAACAGAGTAAGGTTGATACGAAAGCTGTAAACTCCCAGATTTTGCCCAAAATCCGAGCTTTTCCTCAGCTCAAAAGCTACCTTTGTTCTTTCCCCCCCCCCTCAATAATGGAGTTTATCCTCACAAATTACTGTTCTAGATTTCTTGCAAAAGACCTATTTAAATAATGGTTGTGGTGGTAGTTATGTGCTGTCAAGTTGCCTGTGATTCATAGCGACCCTATTTACAACAGCCCTAAAACCTTCCCTATCCCTTGACAATCTTATGGTCTCCAACACGCCTATCTCCATTACCCCAGTGACAGAATCAATGCATCTCATTGAGGGTCTTCCTCTTCGGCACTGTTTCTCCACCCTCCCAAGCATGACATCCCTCTTCATGGACTGATCCTGCCTTGCAATATGTCCAAAGTATGTCAGACGAAGCTTCAGAATCCTTGCCTCCAAGGAACAGCCTGACTTTACCCTCTCCAGAACAAACTTGTCTGTTCTCCTATCAGTCCGTGGTATATTCAATACTCTTCTCCAGCACCACAGCTCAAAGGCATCAACTCTCCTTCTATCATCCCCAGTCATTGTCCAGCTTTCTGAAGCATAGCAAGTAAAATGGCAAAGACCCTGGCCTGAATCAGGCACACCTAAGCCTCTAGATTGACATCATTGCTCTTCTGTACTCTGGGAAGGTCTCTGACAGCAGACTATCCCAATGCAATTAGTCTTTTAATTCCTGGCTGCTGGTACCAAGAGTGTTGATTGTAGAGCCAAGCAAACTGAAGCTGTCAACAATCTCAATCTCTTCATCATCTATCACGATGCTGCCAATGGGCACAGTGGTGGAAATCTTTATTTTCTTGATGTTGAGCTTCAATCCATATTGAAGGCTGCAGTCCTTAACCTTCTGCAGTAAGCTTTTCAGGTCCTCCTCAGTTTCAGCAAGCAGAATTGGGTCATCTGTATAACACAGATTGTTGATGAGTCTTCCTCCAATCCTGATGCCACACTTCTCTTCATAGAGCCCAGCCTCCCGGATAATCTGTTCCATATATAGATTGAAAAGATATGGTAGTACTGCTCTGGATGTGCTCATCAAGTTGTGCCAAGAAATCTGGAGGACAAGCACCTGGCCACCTGACTGGAAGATATCTATATTTGTTCCCATTCCAAAGAAAGGTGATCTGACAGAGTGTGAAAATTATCAAACAGTATCATTGATATCACATGCAAGCAAGAGTCTGCTGAAAATTATCCAAAAAATACTGGAACAACACATCCACTGGGAACTGCCTGAAGTGCAGGCTGGATTTAGAAGAGGTCATGGCACTAGGGATATTATAGCTAATGTCAGATGGATCTTGGCTGAAAGCAGGGAGTATCAAAGGAATGTCTGTCTGTTTCATTCACTATGCAAAGGCATTTGACTGTGTGGATTACAACAAACTGTGGCTGACTCTGAGAAGAATGGGAATCCCAGAACATTTGATTGTGCTTATGTGAAGCCTATACTTGGACCAGGAGGCAGTTAACAGGACAGAGCAAGGATACACTACACGGTTCAAAATTGGGAAGGGTGTGTGTCAAGGATGTGTCCTATCTCCATATCCCTTCAAATAATGTTTAAAGTGGAAAAAAAAGGTAATAGGATCTGCTTTTCACAACTGCTTTCAGAATTTGATGAGTTAATACACTGAACACACTTAGTAGATAATTCTATGCACAGAAAACCCTCAGGAAAATATTAACTCTTGTCCAGTCTTATCCCTAGCCTTATAAAGACTGGCTTATCCCAAAACAATGAGTCTTTTAAGAGATGAGTTGAAATAACTGTTCCACAAACAACAGGACTTTGGTGTAATTCAAATTATGTTTCCTAGGCAGATACTATCTCAATTATGGAGTGAGATAACTTTGCTAGAGTTTCTGCTTTCCACAAAGAATTTGCTATGGTATAACAAAGTAAACTGACACTGAAATAGAATTTTAGGATCAAAAAAGCAATGTAATTGTGCAAGTGAAACAAGATGCCTCAGCATTTCAAACTACATACTAGGAGTGGCTGTGAGAAGGAAAATGGGGTAATAAAAGAGAATAATAAGATTTAAACATTATCCCCAGAAAGACTTCTATGCTCACACGTGTGTCTCAGCCTCTTTTTTTTCCTTTCCTCTATGACTTCATTGATCAATAGTCATTCAAGAATTGCTGTCTCTCTCAAAATGCCCTGCTCTTAGCCGTACATAGTCATACTGTGTTCCCTAATTAGCAACTAGCCAAGTGAATATGAAATCTTTTATAGATTTCAGAAAAATTTCAAGCTATTGGTCTCAAATTCTGGTTTGGTGCCTTAGGTGTGGTTTGAGATCTGCACAAACACTGAGTTCTTTGGGCAGTTTGTACTTGGATTTAACTGGATATTTGCATCTTCCAAAGCAACGATCTCTGCTGTGCCTGCTAACATTCTGCATTCAGCACAATTTAACACTAGACTCAGTATGTTACATGTTAGACTGAGAACCATGATAAAAGTGCAGTCCAAGTGTTCCTTGGAAGCAAATATGGCAATACTTTGTCTCATATTCTCAACATGTAGTTGGGCAGGGGTATTCCTGGGACAGGGACATCATGTTTGGAAAGACGGAGGGTCAGCAAAGGAGAGGAAAACCACCAATGAAATGGATTGACACAGTGACTTCAGCATTGGGCTGTGGTGTGTCAGAGATGGTGAGGATGTCACAAGATAGGCAGGGTTCGGGTTGAATATTCATAATGTCACTTAGAGGCAGACATGACTCGACAGCACCTAATGATAACAACATCTTTATTTCTCTCTTGGTATTATTGGTTTAATGGCAGAATGAACAAAACAGTGAATGATAAACTTAAATTGGGAGAAAATTTTGAAGGGAAAAAACAAGGAAGAAACTACAGATAATATTGACTAGCATTTTTTTCTAGTTTATGTATATAGTAAGTATTTAATACTTCAAATATGTCTTGGAGAAAAGTGCACCCAGAATGTTCTTTCAAGGAAACTATGACAAAGCTTCATCTCATACTTTGAGCATGTTGCTAGGTGAGGCTATTCCTTGGAAAGGGACATCAAGCTTGGAAAAGTGGAGGGCCAGAGAAAGAAAGTAAGAAAGACCCACAATGAGATGTACTAACAAGTGACGAGCAATGGGCTAAAGTGTGTCAGAGATATAGTACAGGATTCAGAGTTGTACAGGACAGGATTCAGATTTGTTGATCATAGTATCGTTATGAGTTGTACTCAATTCAGTGGCATCTAGCAACAACAATACTTGGGTGTCATTAGAAGTATTTATTATTTTGGTGGCATGGTCACATGTTTGGTTGCTAACTAAAACAGAGGTTTGACTTCACCTACACTCACAGGGAGAAACATTAGGAAATAATAGTCTTCTGTTAAGAATGAGAGTCTCAGAAGCCCAATGGAGCATTGCCATGAGTTGAAATCTACACAACTGTAGTGGGTTTGATTTTGGATTCATTTATGCTGATGTAAATGTTAAAACATTTAGGAATATTTATTTCAGGAGGAAGTCCTGGCCCATAGAGAGTTTTTGGAAAAAGGAAACATATTTAAAATTGTAGTGTGCCATGGTGTGTGTAAAAGAAGAAATAAATAACAAGAAGTGTAAGATGCAACTTATATTAAAGAAAAAAAGATGGTGACTTTGCACAATAAAAAAAACTAGGGAAGTGTTACTGACTGAAGTAATGCTAAGGTAAAATCACAAAAGAGGTACCTTCACTTGAGGACAACGTTACATTAGGTCATGGAAACTGTTTCCACTGTAACAAATAGGAGGGGAAAGTAAGCGAATATATAATAAAAAAATTATTTCCATTTTTACTAGAGGGTTGTAGAACCAATATCGATTACACAAAATAAAATTCTATCTTTGAAGGGTAGAACCAAATTTTCTGAAATTTCAGGGCTCAAAAGGTAGAAATTGTCTGTAATCTCAAAAGATTTACGAGGATTATCTGCAGTAAACAGGGTTAAACCAGAAATCACTACATCTTTCCCCCCCTTTTGTGTTGTTATTACTGGGGAACAACAAGTAGAACATAGATCATTACAACGAATTCTATAAGCAGTGACACTGCTTACATTTTTTGCAGTTGTATTACTACTCTCACTCACTTTTCCCAAATTGTTTATTCTCTACTAATATAAACTCACTGCTCCCTAAATGTCTTCTCTGATGTTTCAAGTTGCTGATTTTAAACAGAAATTTCTTAAAATCATGATACTCAAGACAGAAGTGCTTTGCTAATTAATCTAGACTATTGTTTGGTCTTAAGATTTTAGGGCAATTCTTTTATTAACTTAAGATTTAAAAATTATTTGGAGTAGTGAGGGTTTGCTCATCCTCCATGGCTCTAGAAAATTTGGATCCCTTGAAATTTGAACTATTTCCCTGCATGTTTCCTTTATGATCACAATTTTACTGTAGAATCTTTATAAAAAATATTCATATATGATAGCCAGCAACCACACACTCCTTTTAGACCAAGTCTTTTAAAAATGTCAACATCACAGATTCAACTCAGTATCTGACTGACTGGAATAATCATTCCCTCTTTCAATTTAACTTACAAAAAGAAAAAATGAATACTTCATTGTAAGAATATATCATTTGAAGACAATATTTTATATCACTCAATAACAGACTTTACAAATTTCCAAAATATTATTCAATTAATTAATTTTTAAAAATTCTAGGAACATAATACAGTATAAACATTTTACTTACAAAGAGAAAGGGATACAATGCATCAGCAGCAGAACCATAAATTATTTAGGTATTAAAGTTAAACTGGTTATAATTAATATGCTAATGAAAATGGAAAAATTGGACAAACATTTAAAAAGAATCCATTTCAATAAAAATAGAATCTACATTAGGTTCTAATAGTCTAGAACAAAAAAATGAATATTTGAAAGTCTAAGTCTTTGATGTAATTTAAAGTAGACTGGACACAACAGAAAATAATGTTAGGAAACAGAGTTTGTACAATTAAATGTATATATATCATACGATATATTTTTTATATATTATATAATACATATAAGCAGGAAACTAAAAGTGAAACAAAATAAAAGTAAAGATAGAAGTAGAATAAAAGATAAAATATCCATGTAATTGGAATTCTGGAAAAGGAGAACAAAAAGGGAAGCATAACTAACTCAGTCTCAAAAGGAAAAATACTGCATAAGATCATTACTGTAAACTAGCAAGATAATAAGATGCATTTAAAAGTCCAAAAGGGTGGTGAAGGGAGGAAGTTACTAGGATAATGAAGTATCTTGAGCAGAAGAGGTTTGATGTTAAGTGTCATCAAGTTGTATATTACTCATAGCAACACTATTAATAGAAGACCTGAACACTTACATAACTTTCATCATTTTTCAAGTTCAGAGAGTTTCCAGAGGCAAGCTATTTTGGAAGTGGATACCACTCCTGTTTCCAAGACTGTTTTAATCAGAAGAGGGTAGGAATGAAAAAATTAGGAAAGATGCAACGGGGACCGAAGAAGATTGAGTAATCGTAGCCACAGACCAATGTTGATTAAGCTTATAAAACACAATGTCATACACGAGCAATAATTTGAAACACAATATGGACATAGGAATGTGTGAAATGCAATACATATGAATGATACCCAAACTATACAAATTTTGTATGCAAAGCAATATAAAAATAAAAACAAAGTGGTAAAAAAAAAGAAGAAAACAGATATTTGCTGAGAAAACTGATAAAAGATCTTAACTTATATGTTCAGTTGTTGTGGTGGTGTACCTTAGAGTCGGAATCAACCCATAGCTGACGCTCTGGTCGGTTTTCAGGGGCAATTAATCTACAGGAGGAGATTGCCCATCTTCTCCCCCGAGGGGTGGTTAGAGGCCTCAAACTCCAGGCTTCAGGACCTCAAAACACATGCTTCCAGGTTTGCAGGGCAGCTTCTTGCCAGTAGGCCACCAGAGATCCCTAAATATTCAGTAAGATTCATTATTCCCCTAAAAGACTGTATAATGAAAACTCATGTTGTTGAGCATCATTTAGTCAATTCCAACTCACAGTGAACATATGAGACATTGGAGAATGAACTATATGGTCTCCTCAGACGTGATATTTAGGTATCAGATTGCCACATCTTCCAAAGAGCTAGTGAGTTCAAACTATCACTCTTCCTATCAAATAACCAAGTGCTTAACCATGGCACTATTTTTGAAAACACACCTACACACATCATAATAAAAATTCTAGAAAACAAACAAACAAACAAAAGACAAAAACAACTTGTGGAGTATAAACCAAATAGCACATAAGGTAAAACCTATAGCATTAAAACCTTCTTTGTAAAACAAAATAATGTTGAAAATTAGACCACTTTTATTTACTTGTTATTCAAGAAACTAAATTTAGGAAAGCAAATCAATTCCAAAGAAAGTGGATCAAAGGTAATAATAAATAAAATTAAATAAACAATTGATTAGAAAACTCCAGATGAGCTGTATTAACACAGTAACTGGAATAATAGTGGTAGGTGTGTCAGAGACAGTGAGATTGGTCCAAGATAGGGCAGGGTTCAGAGCTATTGTATATAAGAGTCACTATTGGGAGCAGGAGTGGCATCCACTTCCTAAACAACATGCCTCCAGAAGTTCTATGAACTTTGATAAATGTCAATAATTGTAGAGTGGATTCACACCGTTTGTTCATAGGGTCATTATGAGTTGTGTTCAACTCGAAGGCAATCAAGAACAGACAACAACAACATGAATTACAGATGACTAGATGCACACATAACAATAACAACAAAATGAAATGGAAATATTATTATTAGTTTAGCTAGAGGGCAAAAAGACAAAAGTGCACAGAGTAGGATTATTGTGGAAGTAACTAGTGTAGGGATTTCTTTATGGTGTTGGGAGGACTTTTGGCCATTACAGGGAAGCAATACTGAGTGTTTAGCACAAACAATATTAACCTGAAGCAGAAGGAGTTTGCCTGATAGGAATCACACAGAAAAACACAAACCCATTGTCATGAGTCATTGCAATTCACATAGAAAGGAAGTAATAAAAGCTCTAAGAATGGAGGACTTCATCCAGGGAAAACTTGTACAGTGGGTATATCCACCCATCCAGTTCTGCGCCTGCCCTATTCCATACCATCCTTGTCATCTTTGACATAATTTAGCTCACTGTTGCAGTCACTGTCAATCCATTTGTTGAGGGGTTTCTGTTACTTCGATGACCTTACCAAGAATGATGTCTTTTTCCTAGGAGCCCCCGCCCCCCTTACAATAAGCCCAAAGTATATATTCTAATCAACACCATCCTTGCCTCCAAGGAACACCCTAGTTGCACTTTTTCCAAGACATACTGGTTTGTTCTTTAGCATCCCATGGGATATTCAGTACTCTTCTCTAACAACACAACTCTAAGGCATTGATTCTTCTTCTGTCATTCTTTCAAAAGGGAAGAAATTGTAAATTATTGTGAATGAGTTAAAAATGCCCACATACAATAAAAAATACACATATCTTTAATATTTAACAAATATTAAGTGACTTTATGAAGTTCAGTAATGGTACAAACAAGCTTTCTGAAAGTTTAGTGATTAATCAACATGAATAGGGGGGGCAGAAAAGGCTTTCAGATTTTGGATGTTGTTGATGTTGTGTGCTGTCAAGTAAGAATCGGCTCATAGCTGACCCTCCAGTGGGTTTTCAGGGGCAGTAAGTCATATCAAAGGAGACTGATCCTGCTGCTTTGGCTGAGCAGTCGTTGGATTTAACCAGCGTATGTGCCTTTGATATGGCAATTCAGCTCCTTACCACTAGACTACCATATGTGTTGTTGTCAGGTGCCGTACAACTCAACAACCCTGTGAACAACTGATCTGAACACCATGCTATCCTGTGCCATCCTCACAATCCCTGACATACTCAAGCCCATTGCCACAGTCACTGTATCAAGTCACCTGGTCAAAGATCGTCTTCCCTTTTGCAGCCCTTCCACTCTCCCAAGCATTATAAGGAATAAACTCTCCTAATAAGGCTGACAGAAAAAGAATTGATACCTTTGAGCTGTGGTGTTGGAGAAGAGTGATGAACATCCCATGGACGGCCAAGAGAACAAACAGATATAACCTGGGGAGGGTGCAGCCAGAGTGCTCTTTGGAGGCAAGAATGATGAGGCTTCACCTCACATACTTGGAGCATGTTGCTAGGAGGGGCTATTCCTTGGAGAAGGACATGAGGCTGGGAAGGGTAGAGAGTCAGTGAAGGTGTGGAAGACCCTTAGTCAGGTGGATTGACATGGTGACTTCTGCAACAGGCTCTTGTGTGTCAGGAAGTGTGAGAATGGTGCAGGTTAGAACAGGATTTAGATCTTTTGTTCATTGGATCACTATGAGTTGTGCATGAATCGATGACACCTAAAAAACCCAACGAGCAACATGCCCAAAGTCTCTGAGAGGGAGCTTTATCATCTTTGCCTCCAAGAGGCAATCTGCTGCGCCTTCTCCAAGATGTATGTGTTTGTTCTTTTGGCAGTTTGTAGAGTCTGAGAAGAGTGCTAAACACCACCAGATAGTTAAGTTACATTTCACTCTCAGAATTTAGGTTAAATATATAATGTGGAAAACCTTGTGGTAATTTAGAAAATAATGCTGCTACTCTGACACATTGATTATCCAGGACAGTTTCATGTCACAGCAGAGCACTGATGAGGGTCCTGACTTTTTGGCCCACATTTCACATGACCTTGAACAACTGGTTAATTCTTAGTCTCCATTTCACTTTGAGTAAAATCAGACTATTAATAGTGACCTGATTATAGGGTTATTGTGAGAAGTAACTATCATTTTTAAAGGAAAATATTTGCCAATGAAATACTTTCTAAAGATAATGCATTACATCATAAATGAAACCTATAAAAGAAACATATTGTTGTTCTTGTTGCTACATGCTGTTGAGCCACCTGAGACTCATAGTGACCCTATGTACAACAGCTCTGAAGCCTGTTCTATCCTGAGCCAGGCTCATTGACTCTGACACACCTATACCCATTGTAAAGCTACTCTCTATCAATCCACCTCATCCAGGGCCTGCCTCTCCTGTGCTGTCCCTCCACCTTTCCAAGCATGATGCCCTCCTCTAAGAACTGGTCCCTTCTGGCAACCTTCTCAAATATGAGAAGGAGCTTCAAAATCCTAGCTTCCCAGGAAAAACTTGGTTTTACCCTCTCAAAAAAAAAAAAACCACAAAAAAACACTTATCTGTCTTCTTAGTGGTCCATGATATGTTCAAGACTCTTCTCCAGCACTACAACTCAAAGGCATTGATTTTTCTTTTGTCATCCTTAGTCATTGTCTAGCTCTCTGATGCATAGCAAGTAATTGCAAAGACCAAGACCTGGATCAGGTGCCCCTTCTTCTCTAGACTGACATCATTGTTTCTCAGTACTCTAAAAAGGTCCCTGACAGTAGATTTTCCCACTGCAATTAGTCTTTTGATTTCCTGATTGCTGGTGCTAAGAGTGTTGTTTGTGGAGCTGAGTAAGCTGTAATTGTTAGCAACTTCAATCTCTTCTTCATCTATCATGGTGCTTCCAATTGGGCCAGGGGTAAGAATCTTTGTCTTCTTAATGTCTGTATTGAAGACTATAGTTCTTGACCTTCTACAGCTAGTGCTTCAGGTCTTCCTAAGTTTCAGCAAACTATGTTGTGTCACTTGCATAATGTATGCTGTTGATGAGTCTTCCTCCAATCCTGATGTCACATTCCTCCTCATAAAGCCCAGTCTTCTGAATGATTGCTTCTGCATATAGATTGAAAAGGTATAGACAGGACACATTCCTGACATACTGCTTTCCTGATTTGGAAACATTCAGTGTTTCCTTGCTCTGCTCTGAGGACTGCTTCCTGGTCTGAACATAGATTTCACATGAGCACAATCAAATGTTCTGGGATTTCCTTTCTCCTCAAGGTTAGCCACAGTTTTTATGTGGTCCACACAGTGAAATGTCTTTGCATAGTCAATGAAACGCAGATGAACATTCTTCTGATACTCTTTGCTTTCTGCCAATATCCATCTGACATTGGTGATAATGTCTCTAGTGTCACAACCTCTTTTAAACCCAGCTTGTATTTTTCTATCAATATTGCAGTCATTTTTGGATAATCTACAGCAGGATTTTGTTTGTGTGTTACATTAATGATATTGTTCAACAATTTCCATTCTGTTGGGCCTCATTTTCTGGAATGGGAATAAATATTGATCTCTTCCAGTCAGTTGACAAGGTAGTTGTTCTCCAGATTTCTTGGCATAACCTGGTAGGCATATCCAGAAAAGAGTCTGTTTGTTGAAATATGTCAATTGATAGTCTATTCATTTCTGAGGCCTTGTATTTTTGCCATGTCCTCAGAGCAGCTTGCGCTTCCTATTTCATCACCATAGCCTCTAGCCTCTTACCTCTTAATCATATGCCGTTTCTTGAAATTATGCTGTCAGCCAATTATTTTTAGTACAATGACTTTGTCTACTCCTTCCATCTTCTTTTAATGTTTCCTAGATCAATCAATATTCTGCCTATAGCACCCTTAATAGTAGGGTAAAATAAAGGTATTAGAAATTCTATCTCTTTGGGGATATAAGAAAGCTATTTTTATATGCTTTCAGAGGAGAATCCTTGCATTATCTTACTGCCTAGGTTTCTTGAACTGAAATATAAACACAATAAAAAGGCTCAAATTCATTGCTGTTGAGCTGGAACCAACTCATAGTTGACCCTCCAGCAGGTTTTCAGAGGCTGTAAATTGCATGGAAGGAGACTGCCCATCTTTTTATAAAGGATTTTCTTGTTGTGTGCCTTTGAGTTAGAATCAACCCATAGCTGACCCTCCAGAAGGTTTTCAGAGACAGTAAATAGCATGGGAGGGGACTTCCCATCCTTCCCCTGTGCAAAGTAGCTAGTGAATTCAAATCAATAGACTGTGTTAGGAGAACAACTCCCAGCCCACTAGACTAAATACACTAGCTGCTAGAATGTTTTCTAGGGCTTTGTTTCCCCTACATTTCCATACTTTTGTGTGGCTAGGATCACACAGTACGTTTCACTATGCAAATGCCATCACTGGGATTTGGTTGTCAATAAGAGTCAGTCTAGTCTGGAAAGCCCATAAGTTCTGATAAGAGGATTCTTGGGCTTATGTGGGAAGATTATAGAATATAACAGCAATGTTTATAGAAATAGATTCATGCTTAATATTACCTTGTCACAGTAGATAAGAGGAAATATCAGAACAATACTTCCACACATGACAAGAGCCAAGCAAGCACTAGAGTAGGCAAGTCGCCAGCCAGTTACAGAATCCAAGACATAAAACACTAGCATTTCTGCTACATAAAATATTAAAGTCTGGGTGGCATCCTTCTGACATTTTCAGAAAATGCAGGCATTTGATGAGGAGAGAGAATATAGCAAAATATTATAAATTAAAATGCAAGGGACAATCCTGGTTGATGGAGAGATCGCTTCTCCCCTGTGCTCTTGTCTTGCAGGGCTCAGGAAAGGCCCGAGGTGGTTAATGACTCCAGTGGCTGTTACCATCACTTCCTCGGGGGATGGTTACCCTCAATTTACGTTGTCTGCTTTAATTCTTCAGCCTCTCTAGCTGTGTAATTTCAGCAAGAACACAGAAGTTTGTGCCTTCTCTATCCAAACATAATTCTTCGTGCAAAGGCAAAAAGCAAAATGCAGTAAGAAACAGATACATCAGCAGGCTGAGCTCTAATTGAGCACAGTGATCTAAGAGAATGCAAAGGTCCTGAAAAGCATACCTGTTAAGCCGTACTCTTGTCAAACAGAGCTCTTCTTGCAACTAAGGGATGCTATGGGCAAAATCTTGAATAATCTAGGGAAAATCAAAAGAAGAAAGAGGGAAGGCACAGGTCACTATACCAAAAAGAATTGGCTGGCACTAAAATATTTCAGGAAGTACCTACCGTATGACTCAGTATATTCTTTCCATCTTCTTTTGATACCTCCTGGATCATTTAATACTCTGCCTAAAGCATCCTTGATTATAGCAACGCGAGGTTTGAATTTGTTCTTCAGTTCCTTGAACTTAAGAAATGTTGAGCAAGTTCGACCCTTTTGGTTTTCTGACTCCAACTCCTTGCACATTTCATTGTAATATTTTACTTTGTCATCCCGTGCTGCCTTTTGAAATCTTCTGCTCAGCTCTTTAGTATCTTGAGTTCTTCCTTGTACTTTGGCTTCTCTGAGCTCCAGTGCAATATTCAGAGTTTCTTCTGACATGCATTTTGGTTTTTTCTTCCTCTTCTGTCTTTGTAATGAACGTTTGCACTCTTCTTGGATGATACCCTTGATATCCTCCCACATCTCATCTGGTCTTCGCTCATTCATGTTCAAAGTCTCAAACCTGTTCTTGAGATGGTTCTGAAATTCAGGTGGGATAGACTCAAAGTTATATTTTGGTTCTCATGGATTCGTTTTAATTTTCCTCAGCTTCAGCTTGAACTTGCGTATGAGTAGTTGGTGGTCTGTTCCACAATCAGCTCCTGGCCTAGTTTTCACAGCTGATATTGAGCTTCTCCAGCGGTTCCTTCCACAGATGTAGTCGATCTGATTCCTATGCATACCATCAGGTGAAGTCCATGTGTATAACCTGCGTTTGTGTCTCTTATAAAATATATTTGCAATGAATAAGTCATTGATTTTACAAAATTCGATCATTCTATCTCCAGCCTCATTCCTGTCACCAAGCCCATGTTTTCTGACTACTGATTCTTCTTCTCTGTTCCCAGCTTTTGCATTCCAGTTACCCATTATTATCAATGCATCTTGATTGCATGATTGGTCGACCTCTGACTGTAAAAGATGGTAGAAATCTTCTATTTCTTCTTCTTTGGCTCTAGTTGTTGGTGCATATATCTGAATGATAGTGGTATTCACTGGACTTCCTTGTGTACGTATGGATATTATTCTGTCACCCCCAATATTGTATTTCAAGACAGAAGAATTTAATGAAACAACATATGAACAAGAGCCTATGGTGATGAAGGAAGAAGCTCAAGGTGTTTTGAAAGAAATAGCAAAAAATAAGGCCCCAGATGGTATACCAATTGACATATTTCAGCTAACAGATGTTGCCCTGGACGTGCTCACCAAATTCTGTCAAGAAATTTGGAGAACAACCACTTGGCCAACTGACCGGAAGAGATATATATTTGTTCCTATTCCAAAGAAAGGTGACCCAACAGAGTGTGGAAACTATATAACGATATCATTGATTTCACATGCAAGCAAAATTCTGCTGAAGATTATCCAAAAATGACTAGAACAGCACATCAGCAGAGAACTGCCAAAAATCCAGGCTGGCTTTAGAAGGGGTCCTGGTATGAGGAATATTGTAGCTAATGTTAGATGGATATTGGCTGAAAGCAGGGAGTACCAGAGGAATGTCTATCAGTGCTTCACTGACTATGCAAAGGCATTTGACTGTGTGGATCATAATGAACTGTGGCTGACTCTGAGAAGAATGGGAATCTTGGAACATTGATCATGCTAATGAGAAACTTATATTTGAACCAAGAGGCAGTCGTCAGAACAGAGCAAGGAAACACTGCATGGTTCAAAATTGGGAAGGGCGTATGCCAGGGATGTGTCCTGTCTCCATACCTTTTCAACCTGTATGCAAAACAGATTATTGAAGAGGCTGGGCTCTATGAGGAGAAATGTGTCATCAGGATTGGTGGAAGATCTATCAACAATCTCCATTATGCAGATAACACAATCCTGCTTGTTGAAGCTGAGGAGGACCTGAGGTGCTTGCTGCTGAGGGTCAGGGACTGCAGCCTTCAATATGGATTGAGGCTCAATGTCAAGAAGAAAAAGATTCTCACCACTGGACCAATTGGCAGCATCAGGATAGATGATGAAGAGATTGAGATTGTTCATAGCTTTAGTCTGCTTGGCTCCAAAATCAACCCTCTTGGAACCAGCAGCCAGTAAATTAAAAGACATATTGCGATGGGAAAGTCTACTGTTAGGGACCTCTCTAAAGTACTGAAGAACAACGGTATGTCTCTGGAGATTAAGCTGTGTCTGGTATAGGCCATGGTCTTTGCAATCACTTGTTATGTGTCAGAGAGCTGGACAATGATTAGGGAGGATAGAAGGAGAATTGATGCTTTTGAACTTTGGTGTTGGAGAATAATGCTGAGGGTGCCATGGACTGCTAAGAAAAACAGATTCAGCCTGGAGAGGGTTAAACCGGATTTCTCCTTGGAGGCAAGGATTCTGAGTCTTCATCTGACATACTTTGATCATGTTGTAAGGAGGGATTGGTCCTTGGAGATGGACATCATGCTTGGGAGGGTGGAGGGCAGGCACAGGAGGGGAAGGCCCTCCAGGAGATGGATTGATTCAGTGACTGGGGCAATCGGGGTGAGTGTGTCAGAGACGGTGAGATTGGCACAGGACAGAGCAGAGTTTAGAGCTGTTGTTCATAGGGATGCTACGAGTCACAAGTGACTCTACGGCACATAACCACCACCACCACCACCACCATATGATCATGAGCCAGTAAAAATGAAGGAAGACATTCAAACTGCATTAAAGTTATTGCAAAATAACCTCAAGGAATCTATGGGATACAAAATGAAATATTTACAATTACAAATGCAACCCTGGACATGCTCCCCCTAGTCTAGGCCAGGAGTTTGGAGGTCAGCTGCATGGCTGACTGACTGGAAGAGATTTATGTTGTTCTTATTCCAAAGAAACAAGATCCAACAGAATTTGGAAATTATTTAAGAATAGAGTAAAGAAACACTGCATGGTTCAAAATAGAAAAGGGTGTACATCAGGGATGTGTCCTATCTCCTTACCTTTTCAATCTATATGCAGTAAAGATTATCTGGGAGGCTGAGCTCTATGAAGAGAAATGTTGTATCAGGATTGGAGGAAGACTCATCAACTATCTGTGTTATATAGATAATACAACCCTGCTTGCTGAAACTGAGAAGGACATGAAGCGCTTGCTGTAGAAGATCAAGGACTGTAGCCTTCAACATGGATTGAGGCTCAGTATCAAGAAAACAAAAATTCTCAGCACTGGGTTGATTGGCAGCCGCATGATGGATGGTGAAGAGATTTAGATTGTTAATAGCTTTAGTTTGCTTGGCTCCAAAATCAACAGTCTTGGCACCAGCATCCAGGAAATTAAAATATGAATTGCATTGGGAAAATCTGCTGTCAGAGATGTCTCCAAAGTCCTGAAGAACAACAATGTCAGTATGGAGACTAAGGTGCATCTGATACAGGCCATAGTCTTTGCAATCACTTGCTATGCATCAGAGATCTGGACAATGACTAGGGATGATAGAAGAAGATTTATGTCTTTGAGCTCTGGTGTTGGAGAAGAGTGTTGCATATACCATGGACTGCTAAGAAAACAAACAGATTTGTCCTGGAGAAGGTGAAGCCAGGCTGTTCCTCGGAGGCAAGGATTCTGAAGCTTCATCTGACATACTTTGGACATGTTGCAAGGAGGGACCAGTCCTTGGAGACGGATGTCATGCTTTGACAGGTGGAAGGAAAATCCAACAGTGGAAGACCCTCAATGAGATGGATTGATTCAGTGACTGGGGAAATGGGGGTAGGTGTGTTGGAGACAATGACATTGGCACAGGATAGAGCAGGATTTAGGGATGTTGTACAGAGGGTCATAGGTGACTCAACAGCACATAACAACAACAACATTATTAGTATCATATGTAAGCCAAATACTTCTGAATATTTTTCAAAAAATGTCTAGAATTGTAAGTTCAAGCTGCATTTAGAAAAGGTCATAGCATCAGGCATATCATTGCTGGTGTCAGATGGACCTTGGATGAAAGAAAGCAAACACAAAAGAATGTCAGAGTTGTACTCTCTTTCCATACCTATTTAATCTGTATGCAGAACAAATTATTCAAGAAGCTGTACTCTATGAAGAAGAATGTGGGATCAGGATCTGAGGAAGACTTATCAGTAACCTGTGTTATGCAGGTAACACAACCTTGATTACTGAAAGTAAGGAGGAATTGAAGCACTTGGTGCAGAAGATCAAAGTATCCAGCCTTCAATATGGATTGTATCTCAATGCCAAGAAAATACAAATTCTTACCACTGGACCAATAGGCAACATCATGTTAGATGGAGAAAAGACTGACACTGTCAACAACTTCATCTTACTTGGGTTCACAATAAACACCTTTGGTATCATCCATCCAGAAATCAGGAGATGTATTGCACTGGGATATCCTGCAGTCAGAGATCGCTCTAAATTATTGAGAAGTAATGATGACAGTTTAAGGACTAAGGTGCATCCGATTCAGCCCATTCTCTTTCTGTTCATTTGTTTCGCATCTGAGAGTTGGACAATAAAAAAGGATGACAGAATAAGAATTGATACTTTTGAGCACCATGTTGGAGACGAGTACTGAACATCTCATGGATTTCCAAAAGAACAAAGATGTCTTCGAGAAAGTGCAGCCAGAGTGCTCTTCTCAGGCAAAGATGATAAAGCTTTACCTCACATTGTTTAGGCATGTTGCTAGTAGGAGCTTTTCTTTGGAGAGCGACATGATGTTTGGAAAGGCAGAGGGTTGGCGAAGAAGAGAAAGACCCTCAACCAAGTGGATTGACACAGTGACTGCCACCATGGGCTCTTGTGAGTCAGGATGTATGAGGATGGCACAAGATAGGAAAGGATTCAGATCTGTTGTTCAAAGGGTTACTCAAGTCGGAGGCACACAACAACAACAACAACAAGGACATGAACTGTAAATAAGGTCCACTCAGGACTAGGTACCAAAGGAAAAAAAAAAACCAACAAACACCAAACCAACAAAAAACAACCCACAAAACCCAAAGGGGGTTGATCACTCATTCCCTTCCATCAAGACTTCCACTTTCTCTGCAAATCTGGGGTCTTTGACAAATAGCTGAAAAACATAGGCTTATCTCTCAGTGTTTATATCAGTGGGAAAATGATACAGCACTGGAAGCATGTGCATGGTCACTAAGGACCCAAGTCACACACCAGCCTCTCTCAAGTTTTCCTTTGTCAGCAGGAAGCTATCATTGTAGGCAGACACACACTTCATGCTTACTTTGTTCGCTCCATTCACAAGAGTGTCTTTGAAGGGTGTTTGTACCTGGTGCTAGTGATGGGGCTGTCACAGAATACTCTGAAGCTGGACTGGGTCCTCCAGGGACCTGAGATTAATGCAGGTTATGGGCCTGAAAGCTTCAGATGGTGGTCTAGGAAAGGTTGAAGCAGCTCCCAGATACTGAAAGACACTCAAAAATATGGAATAGATGGGAGCAAAAGTATAAATCAAGGTCCTCCTATTACTAAGTGTGCTGGTTATTAATTGAGTAAAAATTTCCAAATAAGATAATATTAATATCATGTATTTTCTTTCTTAACTTGAAAAAATCATACTTTAAAAATAACAAGATTAAAAATTATTTATATATGCTATTATAATTTCTATAAGGATATAATGGCAAGTTAAACAACTTTGTTAAGTCATTCTAGTTTTTTGCTTTTTTGTGAATTTCAATTTCAAGGCAATCTGCTGAGGAGATGGGAACTAAAATTTTTAATAAAGTTTTAAAACCAATAGTTATATTAAGAAATAAATCTTGAATTTTAAGTATCATTTTCAAATATCCTGATGTGACACACAACAAAACACCCTGTTGCAGCAAATATTATAGTATTTTTTAACCTAGTTCACTATTATCAATTGTTTTATTTTTTATTGTCTCCTAAAGGACTAACTAGGTTCTACTGTAAACTATAGTGGTCTAGTCAATACTTTAAGAGAGCTATATATACAAAAACTTAAATACAAATTACTTAAGAATGTAAAATGTCCTATAACTTCCATGTATAATATTACAAATAGCACACTGAAACAATTTCCTACTTGAATGCAGTATAAGTTTGGATCTGATCAAAACTTTCATCAAGATTATCTAGGTAAGATGAAAGCATTTATTTAAAGGCATCATAGAGCTGTGGGTACAAAAACAATAAAAATAATAAGAAGAAACTTACTGTCATCACCACTGCTCAACTGCCGGTTTGTTGCACTGGTGTATTTTGCTGTGATGTCACTGAGGTTTCAAATACTAGCAGGGTCACCCATGGCGAACAGGTTTCTTCAAAGCTTCCAGGAAAGGTAGACAGACTAAGAAGCATGATTGGCTATGCACTTCTGAAATTACAGGCCCTCAACATTTCTACAAACTGCAATGGAGCACTGTGGCAGTGGTTGCCACTGGCATCTTTAACCACGTCAGGCATTTTCTGAATGCTGTTAAAATAAGTGCATAGGAGAGAAATGGTTTCTACATCAACCAAGATTGCCCTTTGATTTTTAATTTCTAACTTTGTGTTTTCCTGCTTTTGTTGAAAATGTTAGGTGAACCTGAAACACTTATAGAAAAATTTCAAATGCTACAGCCTTCGCTGTGGATTGCATGTCAGCATCGGGGACTATCAGGCAACATCATAGTGGCATTCTCACAAATGGACCAGTATATAACATAATAATGGGGGGGGTTAGGTGCTGTCTAAGCAACTACAACTCATAACAACCCAATAAACAGTAAGTGAAAACATTGCCTTGCCATGTTCATAATCTCCACTGTACTTGAGCTCATTGTTGTGTTAGTAAGGATCTTCTTTTTTGCTGACCCTCTGCTTTCCCAAGCATAATGGTTTCTGTCAAGGACAAGCACTTTCTGACTTTGTGCCTAAAGTATGAGACACATTCTCACTATCCCTGCCTCTATGGAACACCCTGGTTGTATCTCCTCCAAGATAGATTTGTTTTCCTTTGGAAGTCTATCAGGTTTATAATACACTTTACCAATAACACAATTCAAAAGCATCAATCCTTCTATATTGTCAAATTCCACATGGGCAGCATCAGGATGGATGGTGAAGAGATTGAGATTGTACACAGCTTTAGTTTGCTTGGCTCCATAGTCAACAGTCTTGGCACCAGCAGCCAGGAAATTAAAAGGCGCATTGCCATGGGAAAGTCTGCTGTTAGGGACCTCTCCAAAGTGCTGAAGAGCAGTGGTGTCTCTCTGGAGACTAAGGTGCGTCTGATACAGGCCATGGTCTTTGCAATCACCTGTTATGCATCAGAGAGTTGGACAATGACCAAGGAGGATAGAAGGAGAACTGATGCCTTTGAGCTGTGGTGCTGGAGAAGAGTACTGAGAATACCATGGACTGCTAGGAAAACAAATAGATTTGTCCTGGAGAGGGTTAAACAGGGTGGCTCCTTGGAGGCAAGGATTCTGAGGCTCCGTCTAACTTACTTCGGACATGTTGTGAGGAGAGACCGGTCCTTGGAGAGGGACATCATGGTTGGGAGGGTGGAGGGACAGCGCAGGAGAGGAAGGCCCTCTATGAGGTGGATTGATTCAGTGACTGGAATAATTGGGATGGGAGTGTCAGAGACAGTGTTATTGGCACAGGACAGAGCGGAGTTTAGGGCTGTTGTACATAGGGTCGCTATGAGTCACAGGCGACTCGACGGCACATAACAACAACAACAACAACATTGAAAATACCATGGCTTAAATTAGGCACACCTTAGTCTTTGAGGGAAAAAAATCACTGCTCATTAACATTATTGAAAAGGTCGTCAGTATCAGATTTGCCCAATGTACAACACCATTTGAGTATTAGACTTCTGTTACTGTGGGTGGTGTTTGTGGATCCAAGTTAAATGAATTGATAGACAACTTCAATCTTTTCTTCATTTATTGTGATGTGCTCTATGTTGAATGACCCAGTTGTGAGAATTTGCTTTCTTGGTATTGAGGTGCAGTCTGTGTTGTTGCATCTCTTGCAACTCATAGTGATCCTATGCACAGTATCTCTGAATCCTTTCGTATCCTGAGACAATTTCACTTTCTGTGACACACCTAAACCTATTACACCAGTTAATGTGTCAATCCATCTCCTCTTTGGTCTTCCTCTTTTGTGTTGTCCCCTCTTCCTTCCAACCGTGATGACTTCTCCAAGGACTGGTCCCCCCCTGGCAACATGCCCAAGTACTTGAGATGGAGCTTCAAAATCTTTGCCTCCAAGGAGGAACTTGGTTTTATTTTCTCCAGGACAAACCTGGAGAAGCTGAGTCAGTTCTCTTAGCAGTCCATGGTAGTCCATTACTCTTCTCCAGCACCACAACTGAAAGCTATCAATTCTTCTTGTATTATTCTTAGTCACTATGCAGCTCTCTGATGCATAGACAATGTCCTGGATCAGGTGCACCTTAGGCTCCAGACTGATATCATTCCTCTTTAGCACTCTGGAGAGGTCCTTGACAGCAGATTTCCCCAATGGAATTCATCTTTTGGTTTCCTGACTTCTGGTACCAAGAGT
The DNA here is from genome assembly GCF_000299155.1 of Elephantulus edwardii. Taxonomy (NCBI): domain Eukaryota; kingdom Metazoa; phylum Chordata; class Mammalia; order Macroscelidea; family Macroscelididae; genus Elephantulus; species Elephantulus edwardii. The sequence continues at coordinate 19,725,114 of NW_006399752.1, forward strand.
ATTAATTGGGGAGCCAAGCAAGCTGAAATTATTAACAGTCTCAATCTTTTCTCCATCTATCATAGTGCTGACAAATGGTCCTGTGGTGGGAATCTTTGGCTTCTTAATGTTGAGTTTCAATCTATATTGAAGATTGCAGTTTTGTTGTTGTAAGGTGCTATCAAGTCATTTGCAACTCATAGCGACCCTTTGTACAAGAGCCCTAAACGCTGTTCTATCCTGTGCCAACCTCGCTGTCTCAAACACACTCATTCCCACCACTCCACTCACAGATTCGATCCATCTCACTGAGGGTCTTCCTCTCCTGCGCTGTCCCTCCACTCTCCCAAACATGATGTTCCTCTCTAAGGACCAGTCACTCCTTGCAACATGCCCCAAATATGTCAGACAAAGCTTCAGAATCCTTGACTCCAGGGAACATTCTGGCTTCTCCATCTCCAGGACAAACCTGTTTGTTCTCCTAGCAGCCCATGGTATGTTCAACATTCTTCTCCAGCACCACAATTCAAAGGCATCAATTCTCTTTCTATCATCCCTATTTACTGTCCAAGTCTCTGATGCATATCATGCAATTCCAAAGACTATAGCCTGGATCAGGCACACCTTAGTCTCCAGCCTGACGTCGTTGCTCTTCAGTACTCTTGAGAGGTCCCTCACACCTCACTTTCCCAGTGCAATTTGTCCCCTGATTTCCTGGCTGCTGTTACCAAGAGTGTTGATGGTGGAACCAAGTAAACGAAAACTGTTAACTATCTCAATCTCTTCACCATCCATACTGATGCTGCCAATTGGCCCAGTGGTGAGAAACTTTGTTTTCTTGATATTGAGCTTCAATCCATATTGTAGACTGCAGTCCTTGAACTTCTGCAGCAAGTGATTCAGGTCCTCCTCAGTTTCAGCGAGATGTCAGTAAGATGGATGTCAGAAAGATTGCAGTACTTGACCTTACCATGCAGGTCTGCTGCAGGTCCTCTGCAGTTTGAGTGAGCAAGTCTGTGACATCTGCATAATGCAAGTTGATGAGTCTTCCTCCAATCCTGATGTCACATTCCTCCTTAGAAAGTCAGCCTCCCAAATGATCTATTCCACAAATAGACTGAAAAAGTATGGAGACCAGATACATTTCCAAGGCACTCCTTTCCTAATTTTGAACCATGGAGTGTTTCCTTGCTCTGTGTAAAGGCATTTTTTTTCTCTGCTCATGTAATTTAACAGAAGTGTTTTATATTCTTCAGTCAGTATGCAAGTAAGGTTGTGTCATCTGCCTAAAGAAGATTGCTGATGAGTCTTCCTCAAGGCCTAATGCCACATTCTTCTTCATATAATTTAGCTTCTCTGAATTATCTTCTCGGTATAAAAATGAAATAAATATATATATAGTGAAAAGGTTACCTTATAAAGAATACTAGGTTTCTTTTCCTTTCAATTTTGATAGTTCATTGCTGTACAGAAGTAGACAGACAGATCTTTGCTCCCCCAGAGCTGCTGGGTAAGTCTGGCTGCCTTTTGGTTAGGAACCTAATACTTAACCAATGTGCCACTAGGACTTATGTAGGATTAGGCTCAATAGAAATGCATATATAGAAATAGACATCAACATGAAAATTCATGAAATGGTATTTATCAATATTCCCAAAATGGAAAGGAAAAGTATTCCCAAAGTGAAAATAATATTCCCAAAATGGAAATGAATAGACTAGGCTCTAGTGGCCTAGTGGCAAGCAGCTGTAATCCTGCATTCCAAAGGCATACAGTTAGAGGTCACCAGACGCTCTGAGGGAGAAGGATGGACAAACTCTTCCCGGAAAACCTGCTGGAGGGTTAGTCACACAATAATTTACTATACAGCAATGAATGAATTGTAATCATATACTATCGATGTAGAATACTGCCAAAATATTAAATGAGAAAGTGTAGCCCCCACAGAATACTGTATGTTTCCAGTTATATAAACTTTGTAAAGAAGCAAAAATAATCTAAAGTGTTAGAAATCAGGATAACTCCCATCAGTGGAGTCAGTGATTAGAGACATTTGCATGAATGTGTTCACTTTGTGAAAACTCACTGATTCAGGTTTTGCTTTTCTTTTGATTTTTTTTTCCCCCTGAAGAGTTCTTTCCAAGGCATTATTTGCATGAGAGGTACCCATTTCCTTTGGGGTCTAAATGATAGTGGAAGAGCAGATGTTTAGGATTGCAGGTCATGAGTGCCAGATCCCAAGTGACAGAAAGGCCCCTCCCCCCCCCCTTTTTTTAAATGAAATAAATTTTGCTGCATGCCAGACCCAGCTCTCTGACACATGGGATCCAGGACAAGAGCTCTCCTTGTCCAGGCCTAGTGGGGATTCCATGGATGAGGTTGGTATTTAATAGTACATGTGATCAAAAACTAAAAAAGTGTTGTTCCATTATCAACACCGCTTCAGTCACTTCTAAATATCCCTTTTCAAGAGGATTTTTTCTTGCAAATTTCTGATTATATCATCTTGCAACCAGAATAAGGAACCTTAGTGAGACAACAGATAAGTGTTCAACTGGTAACTAAAAGATGATGGTTCAAACTCAACAGCCATTCTGAGGAAGAATAGATCTGCTCTTGTTAAGATTATGGTTTAAGAAACTCTATGGAACAGTTCTACTCTGTCCTATTACTGTAGGTCAATATTCACTCAACAGAACAAAACAAGAGTGTTTCTTTAGTACATGTAAATATTCTTAAAAGAAACAGAGACAATGATGATAACTGAGAACTTGGCTTCTATTGAATCACTAGGATCCTGGCTAATACCAATTGACTAATTCTCTGTATCTCATTTTGTCACCTCCCCCCGTGTCCACCCAAGGGAGCTCTAGTGGCATGGTCCACAGGGGGTAGCACTACTAAACAAAAAATCGTTACCTCTCCCGCATTTGGAATCCAGCAGCAGCTTGGTGGGAAAAAGAGATGGGCAAATCTTTCATGCAACTTGAAACCTTGAAAACATGCTAGAGGGTGCCCTGTGAGTATGTTCCAACAGGAAACCAATACATATAAGCTTGAGTTTGATGTGAATATAACCACAAAGTTAAAACATGAAGTAATTTAGAACTTATGTTGATTCCTTAGTGTTAGATTCAAGACACTAAAAGTGAACAACTATTCTAATTAGGCATGTTTGTGAGTTGAAATTCCTTAAATCAAGAAAATATATCCACAAAAAGCTTAAGCTTGAGGAATGCAACCTTATTCGATGGAGCTAGATTCAAAAGGTCTATCACTATTGCTTCTACTCACTGAGACAATCCAAGCAAAGCTCTGGGGACTTGGTTTTGCCTTGGGTCAACCAGCAGGCAGATCTCACCCAACTCCAGTTTCATCTGGAAGGAGACACTAAATACTTGGCTATATAGGTTTGGAGAAGTCTCCTGGGTTCCCCAAAGAGGCATGGGAAAAACAACAACTGCCAACACACACACACAGATATGTCCGTCCAACAAAACAGCTAAATTATAGTGAAGAGGATGAAAAAATAGAGAAAAATTAAGAGGCGGAATTGAGAAATTTCAATTTGATTTATATGGACAACTATTTCAAAGCAGCAGGAAAAGCAACTGTAAGAAAGGTGTAATTGTACACAGAATATACTTTAAAAATTGATTTACAAGCACCTAAAAGATCATAGGTAATTGAGGAAAAAGAAAAAAAAAAAAAAAGGCGTGCCTGTCAGCCTAACCTAATTTTCTTCTATGACAGAGTAATCTGGGGCAGGTGAATCAATAGCTATAATTATCCTGATTGTCCAAAGGGACTGAACAGAGTGAAAAAGTAAACTGCATCATCATCGTTAATTTTTAGGACTGTGCCACAGTGCAAATGCCTCCAAACTGAAAGGACAGGAAACAGACAGTTTGTGAGCAATGTTTGCAGCCTTCCCTCAGGGGAAAGAGGTGGTGTACACTGACGTATCAGATTGAACTGCTCAAGGATGAAATCCTTGCTAAAGGCATCTTTATTTTTTACTTAGATAAGGGTCAGCTGTCAGGCTTTTGTGTCCAAATAGGAAAGGTTTTCTATCAAATCTGTTATTTCTGCCAGTAGAAAACACATCCTCTTACCTTCTCATTCTCTTTCCTTCCTCAAACATTACATATTTATTTGACTGACCTTTCAGTGAAGTGCTATCTTCTAGCAGAACTCCTTGACTGAAATAGGTCAAGGAGAAAACTCTGAGGAGCGTGAAAGAAGGTGAATGAAATTATCAAAGCTAAATTTTTAATTTCTCTTTTTATCTTTGCTGAGAGTCTTCATCCTGTCTGGCTTGAACCACTGAAAATGACTGGTATTACCTAAACGGCATTCTTTCAGAGATGCTTCGAAAACATATATTTGACTATTATTCTGTGGCTCAAAAAACCATTTCTTGTTCCCCATCTCCTTTCCAAAGTACAGATGTCCTTCAAAATCTAGAGTCAATATTCTTTTTCAACCTTACCTGCCACCACCATAGACCACCTTTGGTGTAATTGCTCTGTTAACTTCTTAAAGGTTTTCTTAACAAAGTTTTCCCCACCAGCACTTCTTGATGTTGTGTACCTTAGAGTCAGAAGTGATCCATAGCCCACCCACCTGTGGGTTTTTAGAGGCAGTTTTATCTCATATGAGGAGATCGCACCTCTTTCTTTCTCTGAGCAGCTAGTGGCTTCAAACGCCTTCGAGATTGAGCGTAGCTTCTTCTTGTCACTAGGCCACCAGAGATCCCTAGCCTGCCTATTTCTGTTTAAGATTGTACAATTAGAGATTGCAGATGATTCATAGGATTTGTTTAACTGAATCTTTTCTAAAGTTTTGAAAAAGTTTTATAGAAGGGTGTAAGTTACTAATTAGAAGTTTAATGGCAGTATGATTACTGGTACATGTAAATAAAAGAGAGCAGTATTCTTCAAGAATCCTAGCGTAATGCTCACATTCCCTGACATTTTTTGTGTTCAGGGCCAAGCGAAGCTAATACATTTAGGAAAATGAAAACAATATATAACAAAACCAAAAAAAACTACACTACCATGTCAAGGGACCTCAGGTGGCCTGGATGATAAGGAATTGTGGTAAGTGGAATAAGTGACAAGGAATTGAGATGTCAACACAAAAGCACATAATTCCAATCCACCAGCTACTCCACCGGAGAAGGATGGGCAATCTCCTCACATATGATGTACAGTCTTCGGGTACCCAATGGCAGGTCAACCATGCATCAGTTCCGACCACGCACATAATAACAATTACCATGTTAATCTTTTCATGGATCCATGCAGAGATAAAAGCCTTTTATGTAATTTAATCATACATTTATAAGCCAAAGTTCTAGTATAACCAGTTTCATTTTCATTCCTTTAGTAACAAACTTATGGGGAAATGGAAACTGCTTATGGATCATATCACTCCTGTATAAGAACCCTGCTTGCTGAAACTGAGGAAGACCCGAAGCAACTTGGAGCAGAAAGTCAAGGACTATAGCCTTAAATATGGATTGAAGTTCAACATCAAAAAAACAAAGATTCTCACCACTGGGCCAATTGGTAGCATCATGATAGATGGTAAAGAGTTGGAGATTAACAGCTTCAATTTGCATGGCTCCACAATCAACAATCTTGGTACCAGCTGCTAGGAAATTAAAAGACATATTCTATTGGGAAGTCTGCTGTCAGGAACCTCTCCAGAGTATTCAAGAGCAATGATGTCAAAACAGGTTTGTCCTAAAGAGAGTGAAACCAGGCCGCTTCTTGGAGGCAAGTATTATTTTGCTGAGCAGGCTAATTGGGGTAGGTGTGTCAGAGGCAATAAGGTTGGAACAGGATACAGCAGTATTCAAGGCTGTTGTACATAGGGTCCCTGTGAATTTCAGGCAACTTGACAACACATAACAATAATAGGGACTCTAGTGGCCTATTGGTAAGAAATTGTGCTGCAATTCCAAAGGCATGTGGTTCAAATCCACAAGCAGCTCTGCAGGAGAATGGACAATCTTCTCCTATGTGATTAATTGCCTCTGAAAACTCACAGGAGGGTCAGCTGTGGGTCAGTTAATTCGGACTCAATGGCAAATAATGACAATAATTTTAGGTTAGCAGTTACCCTACACATGATGCATAATTATGATACAACTGCACCTTATTCTATACAGAAAATCTTTTCTGGCTTCTTTACTGAGGAAAATGCCCCTTATTGAAATTCTTTCTTAACACCAAGAAAAGGAATGTAATTGGAAAACAATACAGACAACCCTGTAATTGATTGTGTGCTCATCACCCCCTTCCCATGCAAACCGCTCCAATTTCACTTTTATATATCGCTCTTCAAAATAAGCAGTTTGTCATGGAAAATAACCATTCATTTGCCCCAACATAAGTTATAATTACCAATTTGTTAAAAAAATAACAAAGCACATCTAAGTTTGCAGTGCTGATTGAACGTGAACTTGGATTTACATTATCAATAATTAAACCCAGTTATGAAAGCAATTGTAAATATAAGGGTCAAATTAACATTGTCAGTCCCTAGAGATTGTAGGAGGTTAATGAGGTAAATGATTGTGTAGTTCTATAATTCTCATCCGGGAAGAGCTGATTATTAAAAAAGGTAAGCTTTTCTTGGAATTCTCAAGCAGCTGTGGTCAGTAAGGGTTGTTGGTAGGGATAGTAAAGAAACTACGAAAAAAAAAAATAGCAAAACCAGCAGAAGTGGGGATGCATTTGACCTTTGTCTTTTCCCCAAGTTAGTATTTCTTGCTTTCATTATTTTCCAGTAACCACAGTGCCTGTAACACATTACAACTGAGTCAGTTGCTGAGTAAGTCACTGAAGAAGGCTTGTCCCAGCTAGCCTCTGGTTGCCCACTGCAAGAAGGTCCTCCTTCCCTAGCTTTATGGGGGTATGTTTTTAAAAGGGATGGGGAGGTGTTTATTTTGTTTCTTGCAAATTGGAGGGTGGAGCTGTGAATATTGAATCTACTCTACAAAATGAACAATAATTTAGGTTGTAAAATAAGCTCTTATTAAGCTCTAATTTTCCTTGCAGACATGTTACTATTTGTGGATTACTTTAATCATATCTAAAGAGTAAATTTAATCATGTAATATATCTAATCATGTATCCTGTTTATATCAACTAATATTTGCATATGTATTTTAAATATTTTGTATACACATTAACATTTTTATATCAATAAATAATAGCAAAAATGAAATAATGGCTATAATTTCCATAATATGCCAGATATCATTGCAAAGATTACACATTTAAGTAACCACTGTAGGAGTTTGCGATCAAGTTGATTTAAACACACTTCATCAACTATTTAGGAGAGAGTATAACTGCCCCATAGGAAGGATTGGCATCCACTTCTTAAATAACAGGCTTTTGAAAACCGTATGTATACTAGAGGAATGATGCTGGCAAGGGTGGAGGGTCAGTAAAGGAGATGAAGACCAAGTGAATTGACACGGTGACTGCAGTAATGGGCCCTTGTTTGTCAGGAAGTGTGAGGACGGCACAGGATATAACAGGGTTCAGAATTTTTGTTTATAGGGTAGCTATAAGGTCAGTGGCACCTAACAAAAACAGCAACTATCTTTATAAGAAATAATTTGGGAGGCAGAGTGAATTAAATATAGGACCACTAACAGAAAAATTCTAATCCACTAGCTGTGGTGCAGAAGAAAGATGTGGCAATCTGCTTTTACAAAACTTAGACCCTTAGAATGTCCTACACAGCAATACACACACACACACACACACACACACATACACCCTACCTCTAACTAAAAATATCTATAGGAATCAAATATATATATATATATATATGTGTATTTATTGTTGTGTTTTTGTTGTTATGTACCGTCAACTCAGATCCAAACCTCCCAGTTGGTTTTGATGGGTACTACCTCTCACGGGAGGAGACTGATTGTCCATCTTTCTTCTGCTGAGCAGCTAGTGGATTTGTACTTCATGCCTTCGGGATAGCAGTGTAGTTCCTTAACACTAGGCCACCACAGCTTTTATTCTTTGTTGTATGTGCCATAAAATAAATTATGACTCATTTTAGCCATATGTAATCCTGAAAATTGTAGCGAGATAAATTACCTACTTTAAGTGGTTCCCACTTGATGTTGTTATTGTTGTCATTGTGTGCTGTCATCTGTGACTCATAGCGACCCTATATTCAACAGCTCTTAACTCTGCTTCATCCTGAGCCAACCTTATTGTCTCTGACACACCAACCCACATTATCCTAGTCACTGAGTCAGTCCATCTCATCTAAGGTCTCCCTTTCTTGCGCTGTCCCTCTACCCTACCAAGCATAATGAACAAGGACTGGTCCCTCCTTGCAATATGCCCAAAATATGTCAGACAGAGTTTCAGAATCCTTGACTCCAAGGAGTTGTTTCACTCTCTCAAAGCCAAACATGTTTTTTCTCTTAGCAGTCCATGGTATATTCAATACTCTTCTCTAGCACCATTGCTCAAAGGCATCAACTCTTCCATCATCCCTAGTTGTTCTCCAGCTTTCTGATGCATAGCATGTAATTGTAATTGTCAAGACAATGGCCTGTATCAGGTGCACCTTAGTCTCCAGACTAACATTGTTATTCTTCCTCTGGAGATGTCTCTGACTGCAGAATTTCCCAATGCAATTTGTCTTTTGATTTCCTGGCTGCTGGCACCAAGAGTGTTGATTTGCCAAGCAAACTAGAGTTGTTACCAATCTCCATCTCCTCATTGTCTATAATAATACTGCCATCTTTGATTTCTTGATGTTGAGCTTCAATCCATATTAAGTCTGCAGTCCTTGACCTTCTGCAGCAAGTGCTTCAGGTCCTCCTCAGTTTCAGCAAGCAACGTTGTGTCAGCTGCATAACACAGGTTGTTGATGAATCTTCCTCGAATTGTGATACCACATTCCTCCCTATAGAGCCTCCCAGATGATCTGTTCTGTATATAGATTGAAAAAAGTATGGAGCTAGGACACATCCCTGGCATATATCCTTCTTGATTTTGAATGATGCAGTGTCACCTTGCTCTGTTCTGATGACTGCCTCCTGGTCCAAGCATAAGTTTTGCATAAGCACAAACAAGTGTTCTAGGATTTCTATTCTTTTCAGAGTTAACCACAGTTTGTTGATCCATACAGTCAAATGCCTTTTTATAGTCAATTAAACACAGTGCAGAAAGACAAAGCAAAGTATTTTAAAATGAAATGTGCAAAGAGCTGGAGTCAGAATATTAAAAGGGCTCAACTCACTTGCCATTTCTTAAACTGAAGGAACTGACGAACAAATTCAAGCCTCAAGTTGAATACTTAAGGATGCTTTGGGCAGAATATTAAATGATCCAGGAATCATTAAGAGAAGATGGAAGGAGTATACAGTGTCACTGTACCAAAAGGAATTGGCTGACACAGAAGAATTTCATGAATCAACATATGAGCAAGAGCCTGAGGTGATGAAGGAAGATGTTCAAGCTTCTCTAAAAGAGTTGGAAAAAAACAATAATCAAGGCACCAAGGAATTGATGGAATATCAACTGACATATTTCAACAAACAGATGCGCCCTGAATGTGTTCTCAAAGCTGGGCCAAGAAATCTGGAGGTCAACCACCTGGCCAACTGACCAGAAGAGATCTATATTTGTTCTCATTCCAAAGAAAAGGTGACCCAACAGAGTTCAGAAATTATCAAACAATATCATTGATATCACATGCAAGCAAGATTCTGCTGAAAATTATCCAAAAACTACTGAAGCAGCACATCAATAGAGAACTGCCATATGTGCAGGCTGAGTTTGGAAGAGGTTTAAAGGTAGTTTAATGATATTATAGTTAATGTTAGATGGACCTTGGCTGAAAGCCGAAAGTACCAGAAGAATGTCTGTGTTTCCAACTTGAGAGCAATCATCTTTTACATTTTTTTAAGAGATCAGTTTAGCGCAAACTATTTTATAATGGATAAAACTGAACTAAATCTGATTTTTTAAAATATTGTAGAAATGATTTATCACTGTTGTTGTTAGGTGCTGTGGAGTCACAGACAACTCGTAGCGACCCTATGAACAAAAAAACTAAACACAATTTATCACTAATTCATTTTTAAAAAAGAAATATTTTAATAATCAAAATTTTCAGAAGACAGTAAAAACTTGAACATCAGAATGTAAATTTGTTATTCAGTTCTTCATTATGTTGGACTAAAAACATCACATAGATATGGTTATTAGAGTTAAGATTTCTTTCATGTTTATTTTGTATTGCCATACTACTTTAATTGAAGTATATTTTTCATATTTTTATTGGTTTGCATATAATCATTCAAATACCTTGCATTTCATGCATACATATTGTATTTTATGCAATTTTTCATTTGCATTGAGGTTCATTCATGTACATTTGGGTTGTTTCCATTGTCTTTCTGTTATAAATAGCATTGCTATTAGCATAGCTATACTTACCTCCATTCATGTCTCAGTTCTAATTTCCACTTCCTAGAAGTGGAAGACCTAGGTCATCTGGGAATTATGTGTTCAGGAATTAGAAGAAATTTGCCTCCAGAGTGGTTGTATCATTTTATAATCTCACCATCAGTGCTTGGGAGTTCCAATCTATTCACAACCTCTCTACTATTTATCACCTCCAGTCCTGTTAAACATTGCTAATGCTTCTGGGGTGAGATGGTATCTCATCATTGTTTTGGTATGCAAATCTCTGACTGGAAGCAATTTTGTTCATTTCCTCAGTGTGTCTGTTGGTCATCAAATGTCTTTCTTATTGAAGAGTCTTTTGTCCATTTTGTGATTATCAGTCTTGTTGTTGTTGTTGTTGTTTCGGTGTATGTGAAGCCCCAGTAGTATTCTGCAGTCATAATTTTAGTGATGAGACACTTTGAAATGTCATTGTCAAATGTTTCTTCTCAGGTTGTAGGCTTGCTTTGACCCTACTGGATAAAGTTTTTGAAGAATGCAGGGACTTAATTTTTAGAAGGTCCCATTCATTGATACTATCCTCTCCTGGCTTTGCATTTCTGGTAATATTTGCAAGCTTATTTATGCCATAAGTGGTTGCTGTTGTTGTTATGTGCTGCCGAGTGTCCTGCAACTCACAGTGACCCTATATACAACAGTTCTGAACCTTGCCCAGTCCTCAGCCAGTTTCACTGACTCCAATATACCTACCCCCATTGTGCCAAAGGATGTATCAATCCATCTCATTCCAGGTCTGCCTCTCCTGCACTGCCCCTCCACCCTCCCAAGCATGATGTCCTTCTCAAAAGACCATCTCTCCTGGCCATGTGCCCAAAGTATGTGAAACAGCTTCAAAATCCTAGCCTCCAAGGACAAACGTGGTTTCAACTTCTCCAAGACAAACTTATTTGTTTTCCTGGTGGTCCATGGCATATTCAAGACACTTCTCTAGCACCACAACTCAAAGGCATCAATTCTTATTCTGTCATCCATAGTCATTGTTCAGCTCACTGATGCATAGCGAGTTAATTATTAAGACCATGGCCTGGATCAGGCTCACCCTGGCCTCTAAACAGACACCATTGTTTCTCAGTATTCTGGAGAGGAATCTGGCAACAGATTTTCCCAGTGAAATTCGTCTTTCGATCTCCTGACTGCCGAGACTATTGATTGTGGAGCCTAACATGTTGAAATTGTTAACAATTTCAGTCTTGTCTCCATCTATCGTGGTGTTGCCAATTGGCCCAATGGTGATAATCTTTGTCTTCTTGATGTTGAGCTTCAATTTTGTCTTTTCAGATCCTTATGGTTTTGGGTATCCTTAGGTCTATGGTATACCTTAAGTTGATTATATCCCCCAGCAACATTTGTTGAAGATATTGTCATTTCACCATTTGATAGATTTTGCTTCCTTGTCAAGTAATCATGGAGCAGTTGACCATAGTATATGAGTTCATATCCGAATTATTTTTTTAAGGCACTCCTTAGTCTACATTTTTAAAATTGTTATTGTAATTTAAGATTGTTGTTGGTGTAGTTATGTGCTGTCGGGTCCTTTGCGACTTATAGCGACCCTATGTACAATAGCCCTAAACCCTGCTCTATCCTGTGCCAATCTCATGACCTCTGACACACCCATCCCGATTACCCCAGTCACTGAATCATTCCACTTCATAGAGGGTCTTCCCCTCCTGCACTGTCCCTCCACCCTACCAAGCATGATGTCCCTCTCCAAAGACCTGTCTCTCCTTACAACATGTCCAAAGTATGTCAGATGAAGCCCCAGAATCCTTGCCTCCAAGGAGTAGCCTGGTTTAACCCTCTCTAGGATGAATTTGTTTGTTTTCTTGGCAGTCCATGGTACATTCAATACTCTTCTTCAGCACCACAGCTCAAAGGCATCAATTCTTCTTCTATCCTCCCTAGTCATTGTCCAACTCTCTGATGGATAACAAGTGATTGCAAAAACCATGGCCGGTATCAGCACATCTTAGTCTCCAGAGAGACACCATTGCTCTTGAGTGCTTTAGAGAGGTCCCTAACAGCAGACTTTCCCATTGCAATACGTTTTTTTATTTCCTGGCTGCTGGTGCCAAGAGTGTTGACCACTCATTAATACATATTTTCTTCCTTTTATATCCCTCCTCTCTCCACAAATTTACTTTCTAAAACATTGCTTGTTCCAGATTATCACACATATGATAACTAATGATATAATTCTTTCAGACAGTCCTTTCCTTCATCTGTTTCAGTGCAGTGTTCATTATTTATCAGCTCTTGTCCTATTCTCCCATTCCCTTGCTATGTTCTATTTTATAACAGCAGTCTATTATTTGTATTTTTGTGACTGAGCTATTTCACTCAGTATAATGCATTCCAGAGTCATCCATGTTGCTTAGTGTTTTACAAGTTAATTGTTTTTCAGGGCTGTATAAAATTCCATTGTATGAATGTACCACAGGCTTTTCTATCCATTTGCTTGTTGATGGGCAATTAAATTCCTTTCAACTTTTGACTATTGTCAATAATGCTGCAATAATCAGAAGTGTTCACACATCTCTTTGCTTCATGGTTCTGATTTATTTAGGGTATATTCCTTGTAATGGGATTGCTAGGTCAAAAAGTACTTCTATGTCCCAGACCACCTAACATACTATATTATATTCCATTGATCTATGTGTCATTCAGTGTATGAATACTAAACTGTTTTTGGTGACTACATGTAGTAGGTTTTAAGATCAGACAGTGTTATTCCTTCCACTGACAGGCAAGGCCTATTCTCATGAAGTAAACATAAAAACAAGTGGTAACTATATGCATGAACATCACTTAATCGACTTCAGAGAAGTCAGATTAACAACTTTTATGGAAAGAATTATTATAGAACCTCAACATAAGCAGTCAAAACTAGGCCAGGTGCAGCTGCTTAACAGACTATCAATTGTTCATGTGCAAGTTTAAGTTGAATCTGAAGAAAATGAAAATAAATCCACAAGAACTAAAATATGAACTTGAATCTATCCCACCTGTATTTGAAAACCATTTCAAGACTAGGTTTGTGGCACTGAACATTAATGATTAAAGATCAGATGAGTTTTAGATGGCATCAAGGATATAATTTGTGAAGAACATAAAGACGAACTTGGATATAACAAGAGACTATGCGAATTACATTTGAATGTTGATCAACCAAAACAAAGGGAGAAATTACCAAAGTGAGTGAGATAAATAGGTTTCAAAAGTCAATTCAAAATAACAAAACAAAATATTATAAAGAGATGTGCAAAGGGTGGGAGTTAGAAAAGCAAGAGGGAAGTACTCACTAGATATTCCTCAAGAATGGAAAAAGAAACTCAAGCTTTGCGTTGCAATACTGAAGGATGCCATGGAGAAAATCCTGAATGATCCAGGAAGCATCAATAGAGAACGGAAAGAAAACACTAAGATACTGTACAAAATATGAGCAAGAGCCTATGGTGATGAAGGAAGAAGTTCAAGTTGCTTTGAAGGAAATAGCAAAAAATAAGGCCCCCAGAATAAATGGTATACCAATTGACATATTTCAGCTAACAAGTGCTGCCCTGGATGTGCTCACCAAGTTGTGCCAAGAAATCTGGTGAACAACCACCTGGCCACCTGACTGGAAGAGATCTATATTTGTTCCCATTCCAAAGAAGGGTGACCCAACAGAGTGTGGAAACTATAGAATATCATTAATTTCATGTGCAAGTAAGATTCTACTGAAGATTATCCAAAAACAACTGGGACAACACATCAGCAGATAACTGCCAGAAGTCCAGGCTGGGTTTAGAAGTGGTCCTGGTACTAGGGATATTGTAGCTAATGTTAGATGGATCTTAGCTGAAAGCAGGGAATATCAGAGAAATGTATATCTGTGCTTCATTGATTATGCAAAGTGTTTGGCTGTGTGTATCATAACAAACTGTGGCTGACTCTGAGAAGAAGGGGAATCCCAGAACACTTGATCGTGCTAATGAGAAACCTATACTTGGACCAAGAGGCAGTTGTCAGAACAGAGCAAGGAAATACTGCATGGTTCAAAATTGGGAAGGGCGTATGCCAGGGATGTGTCCTGTCTCCATACCTTTCCAACCTGTATGCAGAGCAGATCACCCGGGAGGCTGGGCTTTATGAGGAGAAATGTGGGGTCAAGATTGGTGGAAGATTTATCACCAATCTGAGATATGTAGCTGATACAACCCTGCTTGCTGAAACTGAGGAGGACCTGCAGCGCTTGCTGCAGAGGGTCAAGGACTGGAGCCTCCAATATGGATTGAGGCTCAATGTCAAGAAGACAAAGATTCTCACCACTGGGCCAATTGGCAGCATTAGGATGGATGGTGAAGAGATTGAGATTGTACACAGCGTTAGTTTGCTTGGCTCCATAGTCAACGCTCTCGGCACCAGAAGCCAGGAAATTAGAAGACGTATTGCCATGGGAAAGTCTGCTGTTAGAGACCTCTCCAAAATACTGAAGAGCAATGGTGTCTCTTTGGAGACTAAGGTGCATCTGGTACAGGCCATTGTCTTTGGTATCACTTGTTATGCATTAGAGAGTTGGACAATGACTAAGGAGGATAGAAGGAGAATTGATGCCTTTGAGCTGTGGTGCTGGAGAAGAGGGTACCATAGACTGCTAGGAAAACAGATTCATCCTGGAAAGGGTCAAACCAGGCTGCTCCTTGGAGGCAAGGATTCTAAGGCCCCGTCTAACATACTTTAGACATGTTGCAAGGAAGGACAGGTCCTTGGAGAGGGACAACATGCTTGGTAGGGTGGAGGGACAGCACAGAAAGGGAAGGCCCCCTATGAGGTGGATTGATTCAGTGATTGGGGTAATCGGGATGGGTTTGTCAGAGATGGTGCGATTGGCATAGGACAGAGCGGAGTTTAGGGATGTTGTACATAGGGTCGCTATGAGGCACAAGTGACTCAATGGCACATAACAATAACGACAATTGTACAAAATAAAATGGCAGACACAGAACCATTTCAGGAAGTATACTGAAAAACCAATGGTAATGAAGGAAGAGTGTAACTTTCCTTGAAAGAACTAACAAAAAATAAAGCCCTGCAAATTGTTGGAATACCAACTGGCATGTTTCGAGAACCAAATGAGTTCTCGATGTGTTCACCAAGCTGTGTCAAGAAACTTGGTCAATAGACTGGAGGAGATCCATATTCACTTCTATTTTTAAAATAAAGTGATCCATCAGAATGTAAAGATTAATGAACAATATCATTTATATGACATGTAAATAAAATTCTGCTGAAGATTATCCAAAAATGGCTAAAACAGTATATCAACAGAAAACTTTAAGAGATTTAGGCTGGATTTAGGAGTGGTTGTTGCATCATGGCTGATCAGTTGGATCTTGAATGAATAAGAAAGTTCCTGAAGTACATCTATCTTCTTGTGTTTCATCGACTACACAAAAGCATTCAATGTTGTAAATCATAATTAAGTGTGGCTAACATTGAGAGGAATAGGAATCTCACAACACTTAATTTGTATTCTTGCATAAACTAACTTAGACCCAGAAGCTATTATCAGAAGAGTGTAAGGGTTTAAAATCAAGAAAGGTGTGTATCAAGGATATAACCTTTTCCTATACCAATTTAATTTGTATGCTGACCAAATAATTTGCAAAGTTGGATTTGATGAAGAAGAATTTGTCATCAGGATCAGAGGCAACAACTTTTATTATGCAAATAAGACAATCTTGCTGGCTGAAAGTGAGGAGGGCTTGAAAGGCTTGTTGTAGAAGAACAAAGAATATAGATTTTAATATGAATTACATCTCAACATTGAGAAAATAAAAATCTTCACCATTGGACCAGTTGTCAACATCATGACAGATAGAGACGAGATATAAATTGCCAATGAGTTAATCTTACTTAGAGCCACAATCAACAACCTTGGGACCAGCAGTCAGGAAATCAGAAGATGTGTTGCATTGGGGAAGTCTGCATTCACGAACTCTCTGAAGGGCTGAAAAGCAAGGATATTAGCTTAAAGACTAAAGTAAGCCTGATCCAAGGCTTATCTTTTTAATAACTTGGTTTGGAATTGAAATTCAGACAATGAATAAAGATACCAAATGACAAAATGATGTCTAATGCTGTTTGAGGAAATACGTTGTCTTCGAGAAAGTGCAGTCAGTGTGCTCCTTAGAGGATAGAATGAGGAAACTTTGTCTCATACACTTTGGGCATGTTATAAAGAGGAGTCAGTCCTTGGAAAAGAACATCATGCTTGGAAAAGTGGAGGATCAGTAGAGTGGAAGACCTCAATAAAATAAAAATGACACATAGGCAGTACAAAAGGCTCAAGTATGACAGAGTTGATAAGGATGACATAGGATCAGACAGGGTAAAGATACGTTGTTTATTGACTCATTGTGAGCTGTAGTGTAAGAGTCAAGATTTGTTATAGATATCTCTGGTCTGGCCCAGATCTTAAGCCCTTTGTCCTTGTTTTTCTCAAGTTCACTTCCTGAAAGGACCTCAGTAACAAAGAAGTGACTCTAACTCCTCCTGTAAGAACCTTACTCCAATCAGAGTATGCCAAATATTTACGCCCTTGCTAATGAGCCAGCTTATTTTCAAATTAGGCAATTGCTATGCGTCACATCCATCTTACCTCACAAGTTCCCCAATCCCCTTGTATCTTCCTGCCCCTCACTCAGTCTTTGCCACTCCCAGCACCAATAAAAACCCTTGTCTCAAAGGGCTGGGGGCTCTGCCACACGGCCACTGTGTTGGGGTGTGTGTAGAGTTCCCGCTCCAGACCTTGTAATAAAATCACTCATGTTCTTGCATTGATTTCGGCTGTCTGTCTGGTGTCCTTTGGGGGACTCCGGATTGTGGCACAACATTAGTCAACTCAATAGCATCTAACAACAACAATTGGGTATTTGTTAACTCTTCTGTTTTTAATCCAATGCTTATTTATTTAACAGATGACTATGGCATTATTAGAAGATAGTAATGCATCAGAAAACGTGTTTGCTTAGCCTAGCAAAATAATAAATTGTGCTGTGTTTATCCTTTTGTTTCATAGGCCAACTGTTGGCTTTATTTAATACCCTCTTAACATGCTAATAGCTCCTAATGGTCACATCAGCCATCAGTTAAACAAACCATTAGGTTGAGAAAAGAAATTTCAATAAAGGCAATTCACTAATTTGTTCATTGTTAATGGACATTAGCCCATTCAGGACCTAGCCTAGACATATAGTTTAACTCAGAATCTATTACAGCAGTTTCTGTATATAGAGCAAAGAGGCTAATTCAGCATTCTAAGTACTTCTATTTCCAGAAGACATGCTACCTAGATTTTTATATGCAAATTAGATGTTTTTAGTCTGCAACACAGTCATGAAGAAAAGAACCTGCCAAAAATAAACTTTCATATTATATAATTTTCACATGGTTTATTCTTAAGTATAAATTTACAAGGTTCTTCTTAATCTTTCTCAAATTATTAAAACACTATTAGTGCTGTTTTATTCTCAATAATTTCTGCTTTAGATTCCAAGTACCCTTTATACAATCAAAACACCATGTTATAACGACAGAAAAGTGAAGTCAGCACCTTTTCCTTTATAACCAAGATTTTGCTGTTCACATCCTACTAGCTTCACAGACAAGAGTTTAAATTTCTGAAAACCTTGGCATGCATGTGTGTGTTTCATTTCCCCACCAGTGTATTAATTTCATTTTTAAGTAAAAATGGGATTTTATTACTGTTTACAAAAAATTTACTCAAAACATGATATTTGAGGATAGAGAGAAAAATTAACGCACAGTTCCTCAGTCTGAAGATGTAAGTTAAGATTCTCTGTTTATTTTTCATAGTTAAGATATTTTTCTTGTGATCATTCCAGGACATGCATATAACTACCAAGGGCCCCTTTACTTCAGTTCAAACTCAATTATATACTGACAGACACAAAAGCACACACATTACTGGGGAAAATCATTTAATTGTATTCATATTTTACACAGATGCCATTGACATTATCCAGTAACAGGATAACTAGTGCACAATTAGATTTGGCATGTGGTATAAAAGGCCAAGCACTGACTCCATACAAGATTGCACCCTTCTGCCCCTTGTCTTCAAAAATAAATTTCATAACCTGCACCTGAGGCAAGCATAAAGAATACAGGAATTTTGGGTTTATTATTACTGGATTCTATCATAAATTACCCTTTTAGACAATTTAATGGTGAATGAGCTTTAGATGATAAAAGAACAACAAAATAGAGACAAGAGTTCTTGACCTTGAAATGTAAAAAAATAGCTTATGTGATTTGTTTTCACAACAAAGAAGTATGTAGTCTTTTAAAATGTAGAAACTGTGTAGAATCATTGTGTTATAACTTATTATTATTTTTAAACAATAATACAGTGAAAAAATATGTTTATTTGTTTATATAAGTCCTCAAACATATTTTGTTTATAAATATGTATTAGAAACCAATTATGACTTTTGTGTTTAAGTATTAAACTTGCAACACTTTTCTTTATAATGTACCAGAAGTCTAATTTTGTTATTTGCTTGTTTTAATCTTTACACTGTTTTAATTATTCAACCTAATTTTATCTTACAATTATCTTTATCTTTCATTACAATTATCTTTATCTTTAATTTTTTTCTTTGTCATGGTATACTTTTAAAAAATAATGAACATTTATGTAATATGAACATATATGCATGTTCCTTTTTATATAAATATAATAAAATTAATCCTATGATTACTGGAAAAAATTTTTAAACATCGTAAATAATTTCCATTTTAATAAATTTAAGTTTAAAAATTATCACTTGTCTTCTAAGAATTTCATTCAGTAAGACTAGATTAAAGACAGATCTTATTAGGATATTTGTGATTATTAAGATAAGATATATTATTGGTATAATATATATACTAAATTTTAAGAAACTATTTGAATATAGAGATTAATGCTAAGTAATCAGAGAACTTGAATTGAGCAGGTTTGATAAGGCCATGTTTATTGAGAGGATTGAGCAGTCTCCTAGTAATTAATGAAAATAATTCAACATCCACTATGCAGATGACACAACTTGCTGAAACTGAGGAGGACCTGAAGCACTTGCTGCAGAGGGTCAAGGATTGAAGCTGAACATCAAGAAAACAAAGATTCTTACCACTGACCCAACTGGCAATATCATGATAGATGTTGGAGAGATTGAGATTGTTGACAGCTTCAGTTTGCTTGGCTCTACAATCAACACTCTTGCTACCAGCAGCTAGGAAATTAAAAGATGAATTGCAATGGGAAATCTGCTGTCAGAGACCTATCTGAAGGACTGAAGAACAACGATGTCAGTATGGATACTAAAGTTTGCCTGATACAGGTCATGGTCTTTGCAATTACTTGCTATGCATCAGAGAGCTGGACAATGACTAGGGATGATAGAAGGAGAGTTTGATGCCTTTTAGCTGTGGTGCTGGAGAAGAGTGTTGAATATACCATGAACTGCTAGGAGAACAAACAAGTTCATCCTAGAGAGGGTGAAGCCAGGCTGCTCTTTGGAGATAAGAATTCTGAAGTTTCATCTGACATACTTTGGACATGTTTTAAGGTGGGATCAGTCCTTAAAGAGTAACACCTGTCATGAGCCTTGAGCTTTACCCATAAGCATATTACAAAAGCCAATTATTATTTATTGATTCATTAATTAATTCATAGTAATAATAAATTGTAATTTATCTATATTGCAATTGATAAATTTATCACAACATATTGATTTATTAATTCATAGCACATATTAAATGGTTAATTGCCATTTTCTACATTTCAATTCATATATCCATCATCACATATTGATTCATTAATAGTGGGAAACACTCATCCCTGGGACCCCAACTCATCTCCCTCTTTTGCCTCTCATGGTCATGGGTGCAGTCAGGGTTCTCGGTGAGTTCAGCAGTTCAGTGTAGGCAAGGGCCTCAGCTATCTCAGCAGTAATATCTGTCGATGTGGGCAGAATCCTCCACTGTCTCAATAGCTCATGTCCACCAGTGTAGGCCAGAGTCCTTGGCTCTGAAAAGAGTTTTTGGGTCTTTGGCTCTTAAAAGAGTCTTTGGGTCTTCAGTGTTCAGCTCATTTTCTTTGGCAGAAATGCAGTTTTAGCTGGGATTCCAGAGTTTATATACTTTGGGGGGTATTACATATTCAACCAATAACATTCAAACTAAGGGTTTCATTATATTCAACCAATAATATTAAGAATAACAACATTCAAACTTTGGGTTTTACCAATCATATTAGTTTCAAAACAAGCTGTATAACCAATCACATTAGTTCCAAAACAACATGGGTTTGACCAGTCATGTTCTATACCAGTTTTGTTCCTTTGGTTACATGGGCAGTAACAAGTCACAGTTCCTTATCAGGATTCTCTACATGAGTTGTGGCCAGTGAGGCCTCATGGATACTAAAGGTCTGTTTGGGCATGTTAAACTGTTTCCTACACAGTTCTTACTCTTATTTCTAACATAAAACCTAGCAAATTCCTATACATTTCTTATTCTTACCCATGGTGGACAGTGGAGCTTCCCAAGTAAAACAAGCTTAGAACCAGGAATGGCATCCACTTCCAAAATAGCTTGCCTCTGGAAACTCTATGAACTTAGAGAAATGACTAAAGTTATACAAGTATTCAGGCCTTTTGTTCATAGGGTTACTATGAGTTGTCTACGGCTTGGCAGCACTTAACAACAACAACATATAACAAATTTATTATATTTTTTATACTTAAACTGCTCATAACAGACGTCATGCTTGGGAAGGTAGAGGGACAGAGCAAGAGAGGAAGACCCTTGATAAGATGAATTGATTTAGTGACTGAAATAATTGGGGTGGTTGTATCAGAGACAATAAGATTGGCACAGGACAGAGCAGGGTGTAGGGCTGTTGTACTTAGAGTTGCTATGAGTCACAGGCAACTCGATGGCACATAACAACAATATGAATGTATTTTTCTTCTCATCCCCATTTTGTCCCATCTATCTTTTAGTACTACTAAATTTATTTTTTATTGATCACAGTAGCCAGCTCAGATACTGCCATATTCCTAAATCAAGCACATCATGATAGAAGAGTCACTGCATTAACTTACAAATTATGTTAATGTTCCTTAGACTAGTATAATCATTTTGCATTCTAGTCTCTGCAGTCTGGTCAGCGCTTGTGGGCCTGCCACCTAGCATGATGGGAGTTCTAGAGTCACAGACAGTCAGTCTGTGAAGACAAAGTCATATCTGATTTAAAAATTGGGGGAAAGTAAAATTATTAATAAAACAAAGATATTACACAAATGAGAGCTAGAACCAATTTCAATATACAAAATCAGAATCAATGTCTAGGTTCAAAACCAGGTTCAACGTGTATACACAAACCAGAACCAATGTTTGAAAAAGTGCATTAATTAGGAAAAAAGTATAAGGTCAGGGTGTACTAGTGTTTTATTTATGAACAAACTTGAAGTATAATCATCTTTGTAGACAGTCAGGTTTTGCAATATTTAACTAAGGATTAGAGCAGGTCCATTATAGTTTATTTTATGCTCTCTCTCATTCAAACAAAAAATTATAGCTCTGTTTCATATATAATTCTGGCCACAAGTAAACCAGCAAGAGAGATGTATGATTCATTCTTCACCCTACAATTAATATTACAATGATTAGTTGGTGATTGGTTCTCCTCCTTTATTCATTATAAAGTCACCATGTTGTCTAACAAGTCATGGAGGAATTCCATTGATTAATTTGTAACTGTTATTAAATTCATTGGCCTTAAATTGCCACTCTTTACACAAAGCAGTTATAGTTAGGTAACAAATCTTTTACCTTACCAGTATAAGCACTTAACTGATTAACAAATTAAGACTGTTAATTTTGTTGAACCATAAAATCCACACCAATCACCATTGTAAATGATAATTATAAAAAATGGAGCAAAATCTTTACAATGACTTGGAAGATTTTTACAGTCCAGTAGTTCCCTCCCCCCCAAATCATCACAATTTATTTTATGTTTACCATTTCAATAATGACACCTTTATCTTAGACTGAGAGGCAATGTCATAATCTAACCCTTCCTTTGAAGGAAGAATATGGCAAACTAAAAATGTTTATTCTTTTCTTAACTTTATCCAATTGCTTCTGATTATGTAGTATGGCACTCATTTATATTATAGCCTTTCTTCCAGGTTGGAATTGCTTGTTGTTTGTCATATCATTAAACATTTGTCCAGTGCTCTTTGTGTACCTAGGTACCATGGGGTTTTGTTTCTCTTGCATTGGGTTCTCCTTCATGATCATTGTCATTATTTGTTAAATCTTTCTAAAATTTCTGTTTCATTTTATTCATTTTTTACTCAACAAATGTAATTAAATATCCATGATAAGTCAGGACTAATCATGGTTACAGGGAGAGAACTCTGGAGCCATATAGGCCGTAGAAATGCGTTGCTATCACAAAGGGCACAGACTTCACCTGCAATCTGAATCTACCATTATCTCTGAGGGAGGAATGTGGGCAGTCTCCTCCCCTGTGATCTCCAGGTCTTGGAGCCCAGTGAGGGCAGATTTGAGTCAGTGCCCATTGGATGGCAGCTAGTCGAGTTGAGTTCTGCTTATAGAAGATCTGGGATGAATTAAAACAGAGATAGAATGGAGAATAAAGCTTAAAGTTTAAGTAAGTTCTGTTATAGAGAATTAGATGTGAGCTTTTAATGTTCTCTTACTGTTCATGATTTACATTCTTTCAGTGATGACTTGCTATACTGTTACCTAAGAGAGGTTTTAAGGAATATTTTACTCAGAACATTTCCTAATTTGGCTAAAGAACTCTGGTAAACTTATTAAGATACTCAAAAGCGATTATCTTAGAAAGTTTGTAATGATTGATGGAAAGAAAATGTCATTATAATATTAGTTCTTCCTTTTGCATGAATAAGAACTAGAAAATACTGAAGTATAATAAGTCTTATTTTTAGACTCTATTATAAAATTGGTCTTGCTTTTAACTGTAAAATCATTAACACTGTGCTATACAAATATAAACAGGTAAGCCACCTTCAAATAGCCAAACCCAGTAAGGTACAAAGTAGATCATTTACTTCAGGGTTACTAATGGCAGAGGTTTCATAGAATATAAATTTAAATATTCAAACATTTCTCTCCGCTGATTCACTCACTCTTTGTCAACAAGTCAGAACTGACTCACAGTTGCTCCTCCATTTGGTTTCCAAGGCTGTAAAATTGTATGAGAAGATATTTCCCACCTTTCCCCTAAGGAACTTCTGGGGGTCAGCAGTGAGACTCCCCATGGACTCTACCACTATAGTCCTTTTCTCTCAGATGAAGTGATGTTTAAAGCTTCCATTTTATTTTACTGGAAATTTTATATTAACTTCCAAAATTATGTCTTTCCTTACATATTAGAAGATCTGGCAACAATGGAGAGGACTTGGGAGTGTTAGGTGGCAGCCGAGTGTCCACCCCTTTATCATTTGGTAAACTATGCACTTACCAAATACCAACCACATCCTCATAGCTTCAAGCTCTGATGAACTCAGTCTGCTATGTCTATATAGCCCCACAAATACTAGAGTTTCTGGTCATGTCCCAATTTACAGTGTTTTATTGACTATGAAAAGGCATTTGACTGTGTGGATCACAATAAACAGTTGAAGAATGGGAATCCTGGAACACTTCTTTGTGCTAATGTGAAACCGATACTTGGACCAGGAGGCAAACTGTCAGAACAGAGCAAGGAAACATTACATGGTTCAAAATTGGAAAGGGTATATGCCAGAGATGTGTCCTATCTCCATACCTTTTCAATCTATATGCAGAACAGATTATCTGGGAGGCTGGGCTCTATGGGGAGTAATGTGGCTTCAGGATTGGAGGAAGACCCATCAACAACCTGCATTCTGCAGACGACACAACCCTGCTTGCTGAAACTGAGGTTGATCTGAAGTATTTGCTGCAGAAGGTCAAGGACTACAGTTTTCAATATGGATTGAAGCTCAACATCAAGAAAACAAAGATTTTCACAGCTGGGCCAATTGGCAGCATCATGACAAACAGTGAAGAGATTAATATTGACAATAGCTTCAGTTTTCTTGGCTCCATAATCAACATTCTTGGTATCAGCAGCCAGGAAATTAAAAGACAAATTCCACTGGGAAAGTCAGCTGTCAGGGACACCTACAGAGGACTGAAGAGCAACGGTGTCTGGAGACTAAGGTGTACCTGATTCAGGCCATACTCTTTGCAGTTATTTGCTAAGAATCAGAAAGCTGAAAAATGACTGCAGATAAAAGGAAGAGAATTGATGCTTTTGAGCTGTGGTGCTGGTAAAGAGTATTGAATATATCATGAATTGCTAAGACAACAAACAGGTTTGTCCTAAAGAGGGTGAAACTAGGCTGCTCCTTGGAGGCAAGGATTGTGAAGCCCTCTGACATACTTTGGGCATATAGCAACGAGGGCTGAGTCCTTGGAGAGGAACATCATGCTTGGGAGTGTGGAGGGACATCATAAGAGAGGAAAACCCTTGATGAGATTGATTGACTTAGTGACTGTGGGTATGGGGGTTGATGTGTCAGAGACAATAAGGTTGGCACAGGATAGAGAAGGGCTTAGGGTTGTTGTACATAGGGTCACTATGAGTCACAAGCAACTCAAAAGCACATAACAACAACAACAACAAGAAAAACTATTTAACCATTGAAATTCCAAGAAACTGAGGTGAATAAAGAAAGAAGTGTGTCCTCCATGCAATCCTGTTTCAAAATTATTCTATTCTCATCTAAATTCTGAAAATCCCATGGACTGCCAAAAGAAAAAAAAAAAAAAACAAACCAAAACTCAAACCAACAACAAAACCA
Organism: Elephantulus edwardii; assembly: GCF_000299155.1. NCBI lineage: Eukaryota > Metazoa > Chordata > Mammalia > Macroscelidea > Macroscelididae > Elephantulus > Elephantulus edwardii. The sequence goes on from NW_006399752.1 coordinate 19,750,558, forward strand.
AATATGTCTTGAAGAGGGTGATGCCAGAGTGGAGGCAAGGATGATGAGGCTGCACCCCACAGACCTCAAGCATATCGCTAGGAGGGGCTGTTCCTTGGAGAAGAAAAGCAGAGGGTCCACAAAGGAGAAAACCATCGATCATGTAGATTGACATGGTGACTGCAGAAATGAGCTCTAATGTGTCAGGATATGAGAGGATGGCACAAGACAGCAGAGTTCGGATTTGTTGTTCATAGCGGCCCTATGAGCTTACTCTACTCGATAGCACCAAACAACAATAACATCATCCAAATACAAAGAATGGTTCTCATGAATTACAGAATATCTAAGCAGAACACTTTATACCAGACAATTTTTAACAAAAATATTCCAAAGAGATGCCTGGTGGTGGAGTCCATAGAAAGTTTAATTGCTGAAAATATGCTGTCAGGGATCTTTTGAGAATACCGAGTAAAAAATGAAGTCAATCTAGAGACTAAGGAGTGCCTGATTCAGGCCGTTGTTGTTGTTGTTGTTGTTGTTATGCGCCATTGACCCTATGTACAAGAGCCCTATCCTGTGCCTATCCTACCCTGCTCTATCCTGTGCCTAATTTATCCTATATATTATATATATATATATATATTTTAGTTGTGGAGTTGCTTTTGTTGAGTACCACTGAGTCAGAACCAATCCGTAACTGACAGAGGCAGTTAATTGTATGGGAGGAGATTTCCCATCTTTCTTTCGCAGAACAGCTGGAGTAAAAATGTATGTCGTAGAGATTGCACCTCAGCTTCTTACCATGAGGCCAGCAGAACTGTGGAGAAGAGTAATGAATATCATATGACTGCCCAAAGAACAAAGAGATACATCATGGAGAAGGTGTAGCCAGAGTGTTCCTTAGCGGCAATGAGAGTGAAGCTTCAGCTCACGTATTTTGGACATGTTACTACAAGGGGATATTCCTTGGAAACACATATCATGCTAGGAATGTCAAAGAGGCAAAGACCATTAACTGGATGGATTGATATAGTAACTGCAGCAGGTGTGATAAGTGGCAGAGATTGATTGTGAGGATGGCACAGGATAGGACAGGGTTCAGATTTGTTGTTCGTAGGTAATTTTGAGTTGTGCTCAACGCAACATCACATAGTAACAGCAAAAGCCAACCCAATATTAATATTAATAGATTAGTAATATTAATAATAAAAAGGTTGTTGTTGTTGTTATGTGCCATCGAGTCATTTGCGACTCATAGTGACCCTATGTATAACAGCCTTAAACCCTGCTCTATCCTGGGCCAGTCGCATGACCTCTGACACACCCATCCCAATTACCCCAGTCACTGAATCAATCCACCTCATAGAGGGTCTTCCCCTCCTGCGCTGTCCCTCCACCCTCCCAAGCATGACATCCCTCTCCAAGGACCAGTCTCTCCTTACAACATGTCCCAAGTATGCCACACAAAGCTCCAGAATCCTGGCCTCCAAGGAGTAGCCTGGTTTAACCCTCTCCAGGATGAACCTGTTTGTTTTCTTGGCAGTCCAAGGTACATTCAATACTTTTCTCCAGCACCACAGCTCAAAGGCATCAATTCTCCTTCTATCTTCCTTAGTCATTGTCCAACTCTCTGATGCATAACAAGTGTTTGCAAAGACCATGTCCTGTATCAGGCGCACCTTAATCTCCAGAGAGACACCATTGTTCTTGAGTACTTTAGAGAGGTCCCTAACAGCAGACGTTCCCATCGCAATATGTTTTTTGATTTCCTGGCTGCTGGTGCCAAGAGTATTGACCATGGAGCCAAGCAAATTGTAGCTGTGAACAATCTCAATCTCTTCACCATCCATCCTGATGCTACCAATTGGTCCAGTGGTAAGAATCTTTGTCTTCTTGACACTGAACCTCAGTCCATACTGAAGGCTGCAGTCCTTGACCCTCTGCAGTAAGTGCATGAGGTCCTCCTCAGTTTCAGCAAGCAGGGTTGTGTCATCTGCATAACGCAGACTGTTGATAGATCTTCCACCAATCCTGATGCCACACTTCTCCTCATAGAGCCCAGCCTCTCAGATAATCTGCTCTGCATACAGGTTGAAAAGGTATGGAGATAGGACACATGCCTGGCATACACCTTTCCCAATTTTGAACCATGCGGTGTTACCTTGCTCTGTTCTAATGACTGCATCTTGGTCCAAGTATAGGTTTCACATTAACATGATTAAATATTCTGGGATTCTACTGATTCTTCTTCTCTGTTCCCAACTTTTGTGTTCCAGTCACCCATTATTATCAATGCATCTTGATTGCATGTTTGATCGATCTCCGACTGTAAAAGTTGGTAGAAATCATCTATTTCTTTTTCTTTGGCTCTGGTTGTTGGTGCATATATCTGAATGGTAGTGGTATTCACTGGACTTCCTTGTAAGCGCATGGTTATAATCCTATCACTCACAATGTTGTACTTTAGGATTGATCTAAAAATAAAAAGGTAATCAAAATTAAATGTGTGTGTGTGTGTGTGTGTGTGTGTGTGTATGCCAGAGTTAAGAGAAGCTGCTGTCACATTTTGTCTTCCCTAAACGCTCAGCAAAAGCAAACTTTAAATCCATCTACATCTAGTTCCTTGGCTATTATGGAAAAGAATGCTGAATCTCTAGAATAGATTGTGAGGGCAGGGAATCCTCCACCCACCTAACCTCTGGCCCCAAAGTATATCACCTTAGTTATCTTATGTTAGGGATCTGGGGTGGCATACTCCTTGACGATTTGCTGTAACTCAAAGATGACACCTATCTGGCAGTTCAAAGTCACCTGCAAGAGAAAGGTGGACAGTTTCTTTGTGAAGAATTTTTTGCTTCCTGAAAACCCACAGGAATAGCAAGTACGGGTCAGTTAAAATTTAGTGGCGAAGAGTTGAGTTTCTTTAAAACTGCACTTTCCTCCTGGGCTTGAAATTCTGTCTCTCTTGAGTTTCTCTCTCTCTGACTCTTAGCAGACTCTCCAGTGATTTTCAAATCTGTAAATCACGTGGGAGGAGACTGGTGGATTGAAACTATTAGAGAAATACTGAGCCTTTGGGTTATCAGGGTAACACTCTCCAGACTATGATACCAGTACTCCCTTCCAGTGAGTTTAAGCATTATGTCACTGAAACCCTAGAATTTTCCCCTTCTAATGCAACCTAAGTTTGAGATGTGAATTGATTACCAAATGCACAACATGACTTCTTGCATGATACCAAATACTATTTGCAGCTGAAACACCAACTGCTGTGTCACAGCTGTATATAATGAACCACCTCTGGTGCTAGTGTCTCCTTGAACAACTCTGAGTCTTCACAGCCCCTACGGATAGTATACTCTCTTCTAATGCCAGCATCAACTGATATTGGGCCATTTCCCTTCACTCCATCATTTTTCTCTGAGCCTAATTGGTTTAAGATGCCTTGCAACTGAAAACATGGACTTCTAAACAAAAAAAAAAAAATACATGTGTTCACACTTTGAAGCACTGGTGCTAATCCAAGCATACAGTAACAGAAGACAAGTTAGGAGAAGGAAAAGAAAGGTCATTAGAAACAAAGCATATGATAAAACTAATCAAAACAAAACCATTCATAGTAACTGAGGAAAGAGGCTGAAACTGTGTTATCTTGTGTCATGGTTCTGTATGCTAAGCATTTGACTTTTGCAAAGTTGCAGAAATTTAAATTGCTCTACATGAGCCAGATGCTATTTCTTGAAACCAGAAGCCAGCATGGAGCTCTCCATATATGCAAGGAAGCTGAAGACACAGCCTCCTGCCACGGCAGGAACTATGACTAATGTAAAAGTTAAGGCTAAGGAAGCAGGAAGATGTATGCAAAGCCACAAGCCCAGGAAGTGACCCCATTGCATACTGATGTACTCACTTTGTTGAAGATACAGGTAACCTCATCAAGGTGCAGCGGCCCTGAGATAGCATGCATTCTGGGTTCTGGTTCAGAGGCTCACAATTTTCTTCTGCCTAGAATTTTCATGCTCATATTCTTCCCATTTTCAAAAACTGCTCAAATACTAGCCTATGAAATGCTCTTGGAATATTTTCCAGATGAAAGTAGGATACCTTCTCAGCAGGATGATTGGTGCTTCTTCTAAACATACGTGTTACAACTTTCTATACTGACATAGATGTGGGGTTTAAGTTTGGTTCAACTATCCAGCAACTGGGTGACAGTGAGTAGGAAACTAACCTCTCTGTACCTCACTCTACTTTGGTGTAAAAATAGGATTGTTGTGAGGGTTAACAATGTGAGTAAAGCTATTAACATTTCGCCTGTTGTTGTTGTTAAGTGCCATCGAGTCGTAGGCGACTCATAGTGACCCTATGAACAAAAGACCTGGACATCTGTATAACTTTTGTCCTTTCTCCAGGTTCATAGGACTTCCAGAGGCAAGCTATTACAGAAGTGGATGTCACTCCTGCTTCCAAGCTTGTTTTAATTGGGGAGTTCCATCAAATACTGTCCACTATGGGTAACCATTCTCTCATTTGACATGTCAGTGTCATAGTGTTCAGCTTCACAGCAACCACGAGTTACTCTGTACAGCAAGTGGACATGCCAGGGTTATATGACCTAGAAGAATGTTTCACCAGAAACAATTAAAGGCAGGCCTAAGGACCATGGAGTAGAGTCACCCACCTTTGGCTTAGGAGCATGACTCTCTGTTCACTAGGCCAATTGATCTCTCTCTATGCTAATAGCATTCTTAGTTTCTACTATGCACATTTCATACAAGTTTGGATTATTTTCATGTGCGGTATAAGTCTTTTTTCTTGTAATTTTTTTAAATTTTAATAATTTTAATAATTTTAATGAACATTTACAGATATTTTGGATTTCCATTCATTCATTGCTGCACTTCTCTCCCCACTCTCTTCCCTCCCCCAGTTCGCTCCTCTCTTTTAAAAGTAAAACTCCCTCCCTGGTACACAATCCCCCTGCACCCCTCCAACTGCCCCAAGTATATTCCACTATGCAACCTTAATTGTGTTCTCTGATATCAGTCCCATTTTACAGCAGTGGCACCACGCAGTATTTGTCCTTTTCCGACTGAGATATTTCACTCAGCATAATGTCCTCCAGGGTCACCCATTTTGAATAATATTGCATGAGTTCCTTGTTTTTTATGGAGCATAGTATTCCATTGGGTGAATATACCACAGCTTGTCTTTCCATTCATTTGTTGATGGGCACCTGGGTTGTTTCCAACTCCTTGCTATTGTGAACAAAGCCACAATAAATATGGGTGTGCATATATCTGCTTGGATGTCAGTTATGGTCTCTTTGGGATATAGTCCCATTAGTGGAATTGCTGGGTCGAATGGTATCTCTATTTGCAATTTTTTGAGAAAGCACCATACCGCCTTCCATAGTGGTAGCACCATTTTACACTTCCACCAACAGTGAATAAGGGTTCCAGTTTCTCCACAACCTCTCCAGCATTTGTTGCTTGCTGTTCTGTTAAATTTTGTTATTCTGACTGGGGTGAGATGATATCTCATAGTTGTTTTGATTTGCATCTCTCTTAGAGCTAGGGATTTTGAACATTTCTTCATGTGCTTGTTGGCCATCTGAATGTCTTCCTTGGTGAAGTGTCTGTTCATATCCTGTGCCCATTTTTCAATTGGGTTATTTGCCATTATCTTTTTGTGGTGCTCAAGTATTTTATAAATCCTAGCTATAAGTCCCTTATCTGACATGTCATTACCAAGTACTTTTTCCCAGTCTGTGGCTTCCCTTTTTACCCTGTTGGAGAAGTTTTTTTTGGATGTGCATAGGGATTTGATTCTTAGAAGGTCCCATTCATCTATTTTATCTTCTTCTGGTTGTAGAGAAGTCTAAGTCTCAAGTGACATGTGGAATGGAACCAGATGAACTTAACTTTACAGTCTAGCTCTGTCAGCTAGTGGCTGTGGGTTCTTAGATGTGCCAAGATCTAACTTGAAATATGATTACCAAAAGGTGTACTAGACACAAACTGAAAAGAAAGCCATTCAAAAATAACAAGAAAACAAAAAAAATAAGTGAAAATTTATACAACCAGTTAAATCTGTATCCAAAATTCATTTTAATGAGTTAATGACTTTAAGTATGGTAAAATACAGTGAAACTCAGAGAAATTTCAACTCATTGCCATCAAGTCAGAAATGACTTCGAGATGATCTTCTAGCAGGTTTTCAGAGGTTATAAATCACACGGGAGAAAGCCCATATTTCTCTCAAAGAGCAATTGATGGATCTGAACCACCTGTCTTTGGGTTGGCAGCACAATTTCTTACCCACTAAGCCACCAGAGCTCCTCATACTCAGAGATAACAGAGAAAAAGAATTAGGTACAAATACTTACAACTTATTGACAATGGGTTAGAACCAATTCTTTGGTTTTCCAGAGGTTGTAAACAGAACAGGAGAAAATTACCCATCTTTCTTCCACAGAGAAGCTGGTGGATTTAAACCCTATTGGTTTGGGGTTGTCAGTATAATTCCTTATGTCCTAGGCCACCAGAGATCTCTCAAAAAAGAATTATGTGTAGAATCTCTGCGAGGAAAGTCTAAATCAAGCCAAGTGGAGTTCAACAGTATCACATAACTTTATTTTCCCCCACTAGTAATTTTATTTATTATTGATGCTTACCTTTGTTTTAATAAGATTGAATTTTAATAAAAAATTCAAATTTGCACTTTAGATAGAATTAAGGTCATTAATCAAAAACATGGCAAGTGTGTTTTCTAAGTATTCCAACTTCCCAGATTAGATTCTTATGCCTAGAGCTGGAACTGCCTGATCATGTGTGTTAATTTTTAGGGGGCTGGGGAAATGAACATGAAAGCCCAATTTAATGTCTAATCTTTGAAGTGAAAACCCACCATAGATTAAAGAAACCTTATTCTAAGTATTTTTCCTATAAATAAAACACAAAAATACAGTTGCAAATGATCATGTAAGCAATTCTGCTTTATTAAAAAATTTACCAGAATAACAATTCCAGAGGCAGCACACATCTGCAGAGTAATGGAATTTTTAAATGCATTCTTCCGTGCATTACTTGAGCTCAGTGAGTAATTGAGGTAGTGCCAGTGGGAGGCTTGTAGCTATTTGAGACCTCTGCTGGGGAGATATTTTCTGGTGTTTGTGTTGTATATATTCACCCAATCTGAGAGTGTGTCCCTTTCTCCCTTTTGAATTAAGTTTAAGTATCTTCCCCTGAGAATCAAGACTGGAGATTTGTGTTTCTCCAGTGATATCTGAACTCAAGGACAACTCAATAGTTAAGTAATTGAAATATATGGAAATCTTCAATGCTCAGTCTTGTACTTCTTGGGTAAGTCTCTAATTCTGGACACTTAATTTCTTCATATCTCCTTTTACTCTCAGTATTTCCTTTTATTACTATCAATTTATCTGTTTGACCCCAACATTTTACTTCAATGTCCCTCTATGACACTAATATAGTTTCAAGGTCATACATTAGCCTAGGTCCTTATGGAACATTTTATAGTGATTTAATAATCAGGCAGTACAGATGATTACGTGCGACGTAACAGATGCAGGGACAGACAGACACCATTCTCAGGTTGTGAATAATGGAACCATGTGCACTGATTCTTCTCTAGCAATTATGAACTAGTGTGAAAAGTTATAGGTATTACTCCTACTTTCAAAATTTCTTTCATAATTAAAACACAAGAAAATTTGGCAAAGTGGAGTGGGAGGAGGTAGGCAGTGAAAGAATATCTTAGAGATGGAAGAAAAAGAGGTAAAAAGGAGGGACCTACATAGTACCTAATCTAGGAGGAAAACCTAGGAAGGACTGGATGCAGCATCCTCTGTCCAAACTGCTAAGGTAGCTTCTACTCTCACAATAGTTATGATTCAAAAATAAAAACTCACTATCATTAAGTCAGAACTGACTAAATGGAGCATTAAGTTTCTGAAGATGTAACTGGAATGTGAGGACACTGTCCACACCATTGTTCTCTCATGGAGCCACCAGTAGATTTGAAAGGCCAGAGAGACATAGCCTTTGGTTGAGCTATTGTAATCCACAAGCTGGTTCCTTGGAGAAAGATGGGCACTCCCCTCCTGTGAGATTTACAGCCTCTGAAAAACTGCTGGAGGATATGAGTCAGTTCTGACTCATTGGAAATGGGTGAGTGTTTTTATTTATTGACTTTTTATTGTTATTTGAGTGGAAATTTAAAGTGCCAATTGGTAGTGCACTCCACCATTCATCTATATGCTGTTTTATGACATTGATTACAACTTCCATATCATGTTCACATTCTTCCTACTCTCTCTTTTCACATTCAGCCTGCTATCCTCTCTTCCTGTCCCTTGAGCTTTATCTCTGAGCCCATTCTGCCCCTTTGATCTTGTATGGCTGATTGTATTCTAAGGACCAAATATCTTTCCAGTGTTAGATCTCCTTTTAGATCTGTTTTTAGTTTACTAATTAAAATTCATTTGAATTATCATTACAAAACCATCCTTCTCACTTGGTTCTAATGTGTTGTTTTGGGAGAAAACTAGGTGGCATTGTAGCTAGCTTGCAGGGAATTTTGTATAAGCTGCTAAATGTAGAGTCCTGCCTCCATCAAATCTGAAGAAAATTACTATATAAATGGTTTCTTTAATGACCTGTGTGCTTAAAATATGCTTTCATAAATACCAATCAGCACATAATGAATGGAAACTTTTCTTATTTTATATAAAAGTTTTTATATTTTAAAAAATAAGTGGTATTGGTAGACTACATGGGGGATTATTGTCTTGTCTACAGAAAGGGGTAAACTACTTTGTGGTTATAAAGCGTGCCTACATACCATGGGCTGCCAAAAAAACAAACAGGTCTGTCTTGGAGAGGGTGAAACCAAGTTTCTCCTTGGAGGCTAAGATTTTGAAGTTTCTTCTCACATATTTTAGGAAAAAGACCAAGAAGGACCAGTCTTTGGAGAAAGACCTCATGTTCTTAAGGTTGGAGGGACAGTGCAGGAAAGGAAGACCCTGGATGAGATGGATTGATACAGTAACTGGGGCAATTGGGTAGGTGTATCAGAGTCAGTGAAACTGGCTCAGGACAGGGCAGGCTTCAGAATTGTTGTGCTTAGGGTTGCAGGCAATTCAATGGAACATAACAACAACATAAATTCATGTAAGGTGTGTGTCAAGGTTGTATCCTTTCTTCATTCCTAATCAATTGATATGCTGAGCAAATCATTCTAGAAGCTGATGTATATAAAGAAATATAAAGCATCAAGATTAGAAGAAGACTCATCAACAACATGCATTAAGCAGATGGCACAATTTTGCTTGCAGTTTTGAGAAGGACTTACTACAATTGCTTCAAAGAGATCAAAGTCTGTAGCCTTAATTACAGGTTACATCTCAACACCAAGCAAAGAATAATCTTCACCACTGGACCTAAGGGCAATATCATGATAGATGGAGAAAAAAGATTGAAATTGGTAAGAATTTCATTTTACTTTGATCCGCAGTATGATAATCAACAGTCATGGTAACATCAATCAAGAAATGAAACAATGTGTGGCATTGGGAATACATGCTGTCAAGAGCATCTCCAAAGTGTTAAGAGCAAGGACATCAGTTTAATGACTAAGGGGGGCTTGAGTCAAACCATGGTATTTTCAGTTGCTTCCTAGGCTTGTGAAAGTTGAAAGATAGAAAGAATTGATGCCTTTTAAATACAATATTGTCAGAGAGTACCGAATATCCCATGGGCTGCCAAAAGAACAAACAAGTCGGTCTTGGAGGAAGTGCAACCAAGGTGCTCTTTATCAGCAAGAATGGGGAAACTTTATCTCATACACTTTGGGATTGTTTTTAGGAGGGACCGGTTCTTGTAAAAAGACATCATGCTGGGAAAGTTTAAGGGTCTTAGGAAGAAAGGAAGACTCTCAACAAGATGGATTGTCAGTGACTGTAATAATGGGCTCAAATATACCAGAGATAATGAGAACAAGATTGAGGATTGGTCAAAATTCAAAACTGCTGTTCATAGGCTCACTATGAGTCATAGTGAGTGAACTCAATGGCTCCTAACAACAAAACAATGCACTTCGTTTCTCTGATTCTCATAACTTTGAGTTCCACAGTTTTCTAATTTTAAATATGGATAAAAAAGTATTCTAAATGAAATTAAATTTATGAACTATCTTTACCTAGAAGACTGCTTCTAAAAGCAAAAGTTTTCTAAAGATTCAAGACCACAGTCTTCACAATTATTTGCTCTGTGTCAGAGATCTGGACAATGACTAGGGTTGATAAAAAGAGAATTGATGCCTTTGATCTGTAGTGCTGGAGAAGAGTACTGAATATGCTGAGGACTGCTATGAGAACAAACAGGTTCATCCTAGAGAGGATGAAACCAGGCTGCTCCTTGGAGGCAAGGATTCTGAGGCTTTGGCTGACAAACTTTGGGCATGGTGCAAGGAGGAACCAGTCCTTGGAGAGGGACAACATGCTTTGAAGGGTGTAGGAACAGAAAAAGAGAAGAAGACCCTTGATAAGATGGATTGATTCAGTAATTGGAATAATGAGGGTAGGTGTGTCAGAGACAGTAAAGTTGGCACAGAAAAGAGCAGGTTTCAGGGCTATAATACATAGGGTCGCTATGGGTTGTACGCGACATGATGGCACATAACAATAACAACAACATGAATATATCCCTCTTTTATTTCTTGCCTTATAGAATCCAAGTTCCTTTGCTTAATTTTCAGTCTTTTCAGATTTAAATAGGTGGCTGCACTCTGTTTAGATAACGCTATATCACATTGGTTTTCTTAATGAAGATCAGTGTTTTCCCAGAAGAAAACTATCTCAGTGTGAAATCACAAAACCTAAACACACTTAACATGTGTTAGGCCTACCTCCACAAGGCAGTTACTGTGATAATTTCGAGCATATTGATGAGGTTTATGCTTCTAATGAGAAAAAAATGGGGTTGGAACTGAAGCCTGTGACGCCAGGCCCCATGCTCATTCTTGTTCAATACGCTAACCCATGCATGCCTTTCTGATTGATCCTCCAGGAATGATCATTTCCTCGTTCCCTAAGACCATCCTGAACAGAGGCTGCAGGTGCGCAGGTTAGGACAGGGAAGACGCGTTTAAATATACCCTGTGAATGTGAGTGCAATAAACTCTGCATAAGAAAATATTTTGAGTTATGCTTTTATAATAAATTAAAATTAATATCAGAGATGTAGGACTTAGTTTTCTAAAACTAAATTCATCTTTTAATTGGGCTTATATAATCAATAATATTTTCTGCACTGCTTTAAAGGAAAATAAAAACCCTGCAGAGAGTAAGAGTTAGGATTTTTATTTCATTGCTATTACTTTGCATCTTTTCTACTATTATGTTTTCTCTTAATTCTATTGAAAACTGCATGCTCTGCTTGAAAACATAATTTTATTAGCTTTCAACTTATGTTAATGCTATCTACCACTTTAATATCACAATATTATACTTCTCCTTATTTAGTTGAGAATAGAAGAGAATACATTCCCAACTAGTATATTGCATCTATTTCATGTAAACATAAGTAGTATATAAACATATAGAACCTATTTGTTGTGTCTATTTTTAAGTTATTGTTTTCCTAGTATTAAAAACAGAGTTGTCAGAATATAGATTGAGTGCACACAGTTTTAATAATTCATCTCTATCCATCATGAACTTAACATCAACATTTTAACAAACCCCTCAAATAAAGTCAATTATTACAAGAAAGAGGCCCAAGTATATAAAGATGATTAAATAAGTAAGAGATAAAGCAGGATGTCAATCTCTGGTTACATTTTAAAGAGGTTAAGTATAAATATGAAAAAGAAAACAAGAAAAATTTAATTCTGAACTAAAGAAGCAGAACATTAAATTACATCAATATGGATACAGGAAAGGAATAAAATAAATAACATTATAAAAATGCTTCATACTTATCTACAAGATATTACCCAACATTTATCTACAAAATAAGCCCTGGCAATTACAGTTCAATCTTACTTATATCCATGTAGTTCCTAATTTAAGAACGTTATATATAAAAAAAAAAAAACAAAAACAAACAAACAAAAAAAAAGAATGTTACATATATGGAAGCCAACTTTTAATTCAAGTGATTCCCTCTCATTAAGCAGAACTCTGTCTAAACAAAAACAAAACCCAGAAATTTATAACTATTTAAAACTCAAAGAGTCATATTGTCGACCTTTATAGGTTTACAACAATGTGATATATTTTTGCTACATACTATCAAGATCAAGTAAACTATAATTCATAGCAACCCTATGAACAATGGATCTGATCCCTGCCATAGCCTGCACCATCCACATGATCTCTGAAATGCTTGAGACCATTGTTACAGCCACTGTGAAGTTCTGAGAGCTTGTGGTGGTGGTTGTTAGGTGCCATCAAGTCAAGTACAACTCATAGCAATCCTATGAATAACAGAGTTGAACCCTGTTCTATTCTGTGTCGTCATGATAATCTCTGACATGCTCAAGTCCATTGCTGTGGTTACTGTATCAATTCACCTGATTGAAAGTCTTCCTCTACTTCACTGTTCCTCCACCTTTCCAAGCATGATGTCACTCTCCAAGGCATAGCCTCACCCAGCAACATGTCCAAAATACATGAGATGAAGTTTGACCCTTCCTGCCTCCAAGGATCTCCCTGCACCTTTTTAAAGTGTTCGTTAGGCAATCCACGGAATATTCAACACTCTTCTCCAACACTACAACTCAAAGACTTCAACTCTTCTGTTACCGGTATTCACTGCCCAGCTCTCTAATACACAACAAGTTATTGAAGACAGTGCTTGAATCAGGCACACGTAAGTCTTCAAACTGATATCACTGCTCTTCGTATTTTGACAGCCCTAATAGCCCATAGTGATATGTCTCTTGATCTTCTGACTGCTGCTATGGATCCAAGCAAGATGAAATTATTGACAATTTCAATTGTTTCTCCATCTGTCATGATGTTTCCTATCAGACCAGCGGCAAGGATTTTTATTTTCCTTAGGATGAGCAATCTCCTCCCATGTGATTAGCTACCTCTGAAAACCCAATTGGAGGGTGACCTATGGGTTGGTCCCAATTTGACAGTATACAACAATGACAATGTTGAGAGGCAAACTGCATACAGAAGGCCACAGTGTCTGACATTCTGCAGCAAACACTTTAAGTCCTCCTCACAGTCAGCAAGTAAGGTTGCGTCTCCTGCATAAAGAAGGCAATTTATGAGTCTTCCTCCAATCCTGATGTCATATTCTTCTTCATAGAGTCTACCTTCTTGAATAATTTGCTTAGCACACAGATTAAATGTGTAGAGAGTTATGAAGAAAGTGGTGACTCAGTGTCAAGGAATTGTGTTGCCAACTCAAAAGTACACATTACAAATTCACTGGTTGCTTGCAGGATAAAGATGAGCATTGCCTTCCTACATGATTTACTTCCTCTGAAAGCCCACTAGAGGGTCAGCTATGGATCAGATAGGAATCAACAGTACATAAAAATAATGATGTCTTTAATAGAAAGTCCTATATAGAACTTCTTTAGAAAAGAGCAATTAGAATTGGTCCGGTATAATCTGTTCATTCTTCAAACGTGAAAACTCAGATGCTAGGAATCAAACTTTGTTTTTTCCCCCAAGACAATCAGCATTTGATGATCCAGAATCCCAATTCTTGAAATTCCCTGGACATTTGAAGTCACTGTAATTGAACCCAATGTTTAACTCCCACTTACAAAAAAAACCAAAACAACAACAACAACAACAACAACAACAACAAATCTGTATCTAGTTACTTTCTACTTCAGGTGGGACAGACTCAAGGTCATATTTTGGTTCCTATGGATTTGTTTTAATTTTCTTTAGCTTCAGTTTGAACTTCTACTTGAGTAGTCAGTGGTCTGTTCCACAGTCAACACGTGACCTAGCTTGCACAGCTGGTATTGAGCTTCTCCAACAATTCTTTCCACAGATGTAATCAATCTGATTCCTGCGTTATATATAGTTATAGAGAAAGACTACAACCCTGACATGCTCCCGTATTATTTCAATGCTTTTTAAGATGTGTTGAGGTTTGGTTTGTGTTCTAACATATGATCAATTTTGGAGAATGTTCCCTGAGCACTTTCGAAGAAAGCAAATTGACTTTTAGTTGGGGACAATATCCTGAATATATCCACAAGGCCAAGTTGGCTGATTTTGTAACTTAGATCTTCTTCATTTTTGCTACGTTTCTTTCAAGTTGACCTATCCATTGGTGACAGTGGAGTGTAAAGGTCTTCTACCATTGATATAGTGTTGGTTATATCTTTCTTAAATTATATTAACTGTTGTTTTATGTATTTTGCAGGCCAATAATTTGGTATATAAGTGTTGACCAAGATTATATTTTTTATCTGTTTTTTCTTTAATCATTGTGTGGTTTCTTCCATATCTTTTATGGTGGTTTTCATCATGAAGTCTATTTTAGCAGATATTAGTATTGCCACTCTTGCATTTTTGCGAGTGTCATTTGGTTGCTATTTTTTTTTTCCTGGCCCTTCACTTTTAGTCTATCTTTTCCTCATTTCTTAGATGTGTCTCTTGTGGCAATATATTGATGGGCTTTATCTTTTAATCCATCCTATTATTTTTCTCTTGATTGGTACATTTAATCCATTCACATTGTGATTAGTGACAGTTCAGATTTTATCACTGTCATATTTCTGTGTTTTTTCTGTTGTTTCAGGTTACTATGGTCCATCCACTTTGCTTTGGGGTCTTTGGGTGGAATGACTTTACTTAGAATATCTGGTTGAGTTGGTCTTGTTTTCACAAATCCCTTGAGTTCATAGTTCTCTGAAAATGACCTAATATCTCCTTCATATTTGTAGGACTGCTTTGCTGGGTACAGGATCCTCAGCTGGCAATTCTTTTCTTTCAATCTTCTATATGTGTCATCCATTATTTTCTTGCTCACATGGTTTCTGCTGAGAAATCAGCATTTAGTTGAATTGGTTTCCTTGGTAGATGACTCAATGTTCTTATTGTGTTTCTTTCAGTATTTTATCTTTATCTTTGATCTTGGAGAATTTGACTATGATACATCTTGAGATTTTACAATTTTTGTGTGTGTGTTTGATTTAGTCTGGGGTTTGTTGAGGTCCTTGAATGCGGATTTTCTCATTCTTCATAATACTTGGGAACTTTTCTTCTTAGTACCTTGTCCACAATTTTCTCAGTGCTTTCTCTGCACCACTTGTGTTCTGGGATTCCAACCATATGCATATTGTTCCTTTGATGTTATCCCACATGATTCTAATGTTATTTTAATTTTCCTTCTGTTTTTTCTTCTAGTATGTTCCCATTGAAGTTCCCATTCTCTTACAGTGTACTGACTTTCTATTCCATCTCTTTTATTCTGTGCTTTTGTCCCTCCAGCATGTTGGAAACTTCTGCCACTTTAGTATTGATATTCTGAATTGCATTTTCATGTATTTTTGTTATTTCCACTATTGTGTTGATTTTTTGTTGTGGTTGCATTTAAGTTCGTATACCTCTTTGTCAGACTAGGTTTAGAAGGGGTCGTGGTACTAGGGGTATTGTAGCTAATGTTAGATGGATCTTGGCTGAAAGCAGAGAGTACCAGAGGAATGTCTATCTATGCTTCATTGATTATGCAAAGGCATTTGGCTGTGTGGATCATAACAAACTGTGGCTGACTCTGAGAAGAATGGAAATCCCGGAACACTTGATGGTGCTAATGTGAAACTTATAGTTGAACCAAGAGGCAGTCATCAGAACAGAGCAAGGAAACACTGCATGGTTCAAAATTGGAAAGGGTGTGTGCCAGGGATGTGTCCTATCTCCATATCTTTTCAACCTGTATGCAGAACAGATCATCCGGGAGGCTGGGCTCTATGAGGAGAAATATGGGGTCAGGACTGGTGGAAGATCTATCAACAATCTGCATTATACAAATGACACAACCCTGAGGAGGACCTGAAGTGCTTGCTGCTGAGGGTCAAGGAGTGCAGCCTTCAATATTGATTGAGGCCCAATGTTAAGAAGACAAAGATTCTCACCACTGGACCAGTTGGCAGCATCAGGATGGAGGGTGAAGAGATTGAGATTGTTCACAGCTTTAGTGTGCTTGGCTCCACAAGATGTATTGCAATGGGAAAGTCTGCTGTTAGGGACCTCTCTAAAGAAAGAGCAACGGTGTGTCTCTGGAGACTAAGGTGCATCTGGTACAGGCCATGGTCTTTTCAATCACTTGTTATGTGTCAGAGAGCTGGACAACGACCAGGGAGGATAGAAGGAGAATTGATGCTTTTGAGGTTTTGTGTTGGAGAAGAGCGCTGAGGGTGCCATGGACTGCTAAGAAAACAAGCAGATGCATCCTGAAGAGGGTTAAACTGGGATGCTCCTTGGAGGCAAGGATTCTGAGGTTTCATCTGACATACTTTGGTCATGTTGTAAGGAGAGACTGGTCCTTGGAGAAGGACATCATGCTTGGGAGGGTGGAGGGACGGCTCAGGAGGGGAAGGCCCTCTGGGAGGTGGATTGATTCAGTGACTGAGGCAATCAGGATGAGTGTGTCAGAGACAATGAGATTGGCACAGGACAGAGCAGAGTTTAGAGCTGTTGTACATAGGGTGCCTATGAGTCACAAGTGACTCGATGGCACATAACAACAACAATAACAACAACATACCTCTTTGTCTATAGTTTCAATTTTTTCTTCCATGTTTTACAATTTCTTCCTCCACATGATACATTTCTTCTGTTGTCCTGTGTCTGGGATATTCAGTTTATTTAATGGCTTCAATTCTTCCTTCCATCATTTATAACTTCTTCCATAGCTGTTCATGTAACTCCACATCAGCATGTTTCCTTGGGTTCCCTGACTGGAGTATTCACTTTACTTGTGGCTTCCATTCTTCCTTCCATCATTTGTACATTCTTCAGAAGCTGTTCATATGACTCCATGTCAATTTATTTCTTCTGACTCCCTGTCTCTGGGGCATTCTTTGGGTCTGCAATATGCTCTGATTTTTAGAAGCCCTATTTTATTTTTCCACAGCATTTGATATTTCCTTCTGTTTTTTGACATGTGAAGCTTTTTTTTTCAGTATGGCTTAGCCCATTTCTATTATGTGTCCTAGGCTGTTGACAGTTCTTTATCTTTATGACATTATTAATCAGTTGCAGGTTTAAAGTGTTCCACCTGTGGGTGTGAATAACTAACTGTACTGGACATCTTGTGGAGGGGGAAAGTTTTCTTTTCTTAAATTCCATCAGGTCCTCTGTGTTTTGCAGTGTATCCCTTGGAATTTGACTGTACTTCATCCCCCTTTCCTAAAAGTCTACTGTCTCTTTGGCCTGTGGGGTGCCCGCACAGTGTCCAGGCTACCCAGCTGGAGAAGTTTCTATCCAGAGGGGTTGCAGGGCCCGCTCTTCCTAGCATCTCCAATGCGCTGGCTTGGGGAGTGAGTCTCTCACCTGATCATAGCCCTCTCTCCTGAAGTCTATTGTCCTCTTTTGTCTTTGGAGTAGTGAGTCCAGGTTCCTCTACTTAAGCAGCTTCTATCCAGGCTGGTTGCAGGGTGCTCCCTTTATAGCACTTTACTCTGCCACTCTGGGAATGAGTCTCTCACCTGATTTCAACCTCCTCTCTTGAATTCTATTACCCTCTTTTGTCTGTACAATGATCCCATGGCAGCCAAGTACCATTCAATGGAGCAGTTTCACTCTAGGGGACTTGCAGGCCTCCATACCCCACCACCTCAATATATCCTCACTCTGTTTGAAATTACAGCACAGGCTCATATTACCATCCTCATGAAGTGATACCCTGAAAATCCAAATTATTGTCAGGAGGTTGACACAGTTAAATTTGTCCAGCACTCTCCCCCTTTTCTATCTTTTTCTCTTGTCCTTTGACTCAGATCCTTCATGCTTAGTATCCAAAGCCACCCAAAATCCAATGATTTAAAGAAAGCGGATCCACTTGAGGAGGCAAATTTCTTGACTAAGAATTCATTCAACATTTGGTCAGAATTGGGAGAATGTATATTATGAGGATATCCCAAGGAAAAAACCTCAAACCCATAATATTAATAAGAAATGATAATAAGATGGGAGAGAAATTTTAGACTTTGCACCTCTATATTGGTATTCAGCCTTCTTTGTGATGAACCATAGTATGATTCCGAACAAGTAAAAGAATTTCTTTCTTTTATAAATTGAAAGATTACTGAGAAAGCTGGAAAAGAACACTTAATGTGATTTGTTGTTCCTATCAGGAGTCATTGAGTTGATTACGCAGGGACCTGTGAATAAGAGATCTTAACTTCACCCTATTCTGTCCCATCCTCATGATCTCTGTTATGCTCCAGCCCATTGTAGTAATTGTTACACCAATCAGTCTTTTTCAAGGTCATGTCTCTTTAGCCAAACCTCTACCTTTCCCGACATAAGAGCTCTCTCCAAGGGCTGTTTTCTCCTAAAAAAATTGTCCAAAATAAGTAAGACAAAGTTTCACTATTCTTGTCTCTAATGATTAGTTAGTTGGTTGCACTTCCTTCAGATTTGTTTGTTCTTTTGGTAGTCCACGTTAGAGTCAATACTTAAGCATATTATTAGGTGACCAATTTTTTAAGATTGAAAACCTACAGAATCTGAATATTTGGAAATTAACTTTCTTGTAATTCTTATTGCCCTCTACCCTTAATGGAAAAACTTCTGTGCCGTATGAATCAACACCTATATCCGGAGGTGGCTTTCAGGTAAAATTTTAACTCTACCAAGTTGAAGAATCTAAATCTAATTAATGACTCACTAAAATAGAACTTTGTTTTGTGTATTTTTGTTCTTCTTAGGTTTCCTGCCATTAGTAAATCCCTTCTCCTGCCATTTCTTTCTAGAAACAGACCTGAAACTCATTTATTTTAAAACATACTAATTGGGAATATCTGAAGTGATATCTTATATCCTAGAAAGCATGGATTTGTGTATGAATAGAGATCAACACATTAATGAACTTTGCTTACTAATTTCCAAACACTAGTAAAATGAGTGAAATTTGAGTAATAAATCTGAAGGCATTTCACACAGTAGTCAATCTGCAGAGAATAACACTGACTTCTTGCTTGCCTGCTGAAAACAATGATCATAACTTCTTTCTCAAAATTATTAATATCTTGTCATATTTCATATCTAATTCAATTTTTAAGGACATCACTAGAAAAGAAACTTTGCAAAGATCAGAATGTTTAAAATGAGACAATACAATGATTCTTGATATTTTGAGAGTCTCAACAGCCTCAAGAATAAATGTACCTAACATTTGATTCTTAAAGTTCATATCTAGTTCCTTCTAAAATTTCTAGAAAGTTAGAAAACACCAGATTCTCAAGGGTCATGTAACTAGTTAGCATTCCAAAGTCTTCTGTGCTTATTAGAATGAACCAAGACTATTACTCCACTAAAAACAGCCATAAACCAGTCCCTTGCAGATTTCAAAAGCAGAGGTCCCACAAACTTCAAAGAGGCAAATAAAAACTTGCCACATAGATAAGAGAACAAGTGTACGTCATGCAGAGGAAACAGTACACACAAAGATAGCCCTTGCCAGAAAGTAAATTCTGACTGCTGGAGACTCCATGTGTGCACAGCAGAATTGCGTGCCACAGAGTTTACAAGGCTGTGACCTTCTGAAAGATAGGCCTTCTGAAAAACTTTTCATTGAAGATGCTCCTGGATGGATTTGAACCATTAATCTTTCTGTATATAGTTTAGTGATTAACAGTTGTATCATTCATTGACTTCTTGCAGAGACAAAAACAAAGCATATTTACACTTCTCAGCAACTAACAAGAACAATTTTTTGTCAACACCAAAGCATGCCATTTGAATCTGCCAGCAGCTTTGCAGAAGAAGCATGATCTCCCCCCTGTGCTACTAACTGCCCCTGAAAACCCACTGGAGGGTCAGGCATGAGTCTGTCCTGACCCAATGCTCCATAACAAGAACACTGAGTAAGTCAGTATTAAAAAAGCATAGGATGAGTTGGTGATAAGGAAAGTTGAAGATAATACAATGGTATGAAGCTAGGCTATGAAAGATCTTAACTGGCTATGAATATCTTTGAGCTTCACTCAGTGCAATTACTGTGAAGACAAGGATAACTTTGGATATAAAGTTGTGGTTATGATGATAGAAAAAATGACTGGAAGCTAAGTGGTCAGTTAAATATGGTTGAAATATATTATGAAATATACAGTCATGTTAACTATACAGTAGCTATGGAAATTGTAAAGGAGCAATATATTTGAGAAATATTATGGCTGCAGAATTTTCATGACTTCATAACAAATTAGATGCAAGACAGGAAAAGGAGAAATAAAAATCAATGCATTTTATTTTCCCCTCAATGTCTGAATAATAGTTGTTTGAAAAGAACTTGCTAGACACTTTGCATGTATTATCTCTCTTCATCACCAGCATCCTTCATGTTCCATTATATTCTATTTCACAGTGAGATGGTTACTGAAGGTCACATAAGTAGGTAGTGTCAAATCTAAAATCCAAACCAGATTTTCTTGGTTTAATAATCTTATATTTCAAGATGAGTTAAAGATATAGAAAAAATTACATTACTATATATACATTACCACATACACACCACATCTTTTCTTTTTTGTCTCCAAAGTCCCTAGAAAATAAGTCTCACCAAAATCTCTGTTCTGGAGGTGATTTCTATTAATGGCAATCCTTCATGGGTTTTCTGAGGCTGTTAGTAACTTACAGAACATGACTGTCCAATTTTCTCCTGCAGAATAGTTGGTTGATTTGAACCACTGACCTTCCGTCAGCACTCCAACATGTTATGCATTGTGCCACTACAGATCATTTAGAAAACATTAGTAACCATCAGTGTGTACTTATCAGTGGAAATTGACTTGCTCAAGGTCACACAGCTCATAAAGCCAGAATAAATGGTAAGCCTTCTTTCCAAAGTCTCTTCTGTCTCTCTGTTAGATTTTATTCCATTTCAGAGCTGTAAAGTACATGCTAACTACAGATAGTTGATTACTTTTTGAAGCAAATTAATAGTTAAAGGGAAAGAATGTGAATGTAGAAACAGCTCAGCCTAAGCTCTTATAAAATTACAGATAGTCCACAATTTAAAAACCATTCATATTGCAAATATTAAATACTTGCTTTTCATAAAAGTTACTTTGAAAAAATATTTTCAATCTTTAGTAATAATATGGACTACATACAAGCTTGAACACTTTGCTGATGTTATCCTTGTTAGATGTTCACATGCGATGTTCAAATATTAGATTTATAAAGATCTGATAATAAAATTCAATAAGAATGAAAACTTAAAAGGAGGAGGTATTGTTGTATTTATGCTAGAACCTACTTGCAATGGAATCACAGGAATAGAACATCATTGATGGAGACTACCTGTGGTTTGAGCTAATTTTACCCAGACATGGATATAATACTAACTAAAAGAAATCCATTCAGGGAGTCCCTCTTTCTCCTACACACACACACACACACACACACACAGAGACAGACAGAGAGAGAGAGACACAGAGAAAGAGAGAGAGAGGGAGGGAGAGAAATTATGAAAATTTCTGTCTGAAAGAATATAAAAAAGAGGAACTATAAAACCCAATTTTCCCAAGTCTTTTCAAAAGTCTGGTTTTATTTTTAAATCCCATTTAGGACTGACTGAGTTCATGGGCTTAAACTTTTGCATGAAAAATTTAAGTTAAATGTAAGAAAGGATTTTCTGACATTAAGAATTATTAAACACAAAAACAGCTCACCGCTTGAGACTGCAGAGTTTCTGTCTTGAAAGGCTATAAAATATTGGAGGCTACCCTTTGCCAGCAGTGGTTTAGATATGGTTCTAAATGGAAGTGCCCTCTTTGGAAAAGTGGTGGACCAAGTGACCTTTTACAG
Source organism: Elephantulus edwardii (assembly GCF_000299155.1). Taxonomy (NCBI): domain Eukaryota; kingdom Metazoa; phylum Chordata; class Mammalia; order Macroscelidea; family Macroscelididae; genus Elephantulus; species Elephantulus edwardii. The sequence goes on from NW_006399752.1 coordinate 19,772,582, forward strand.
TCTCTTTTAGTCTCTAAATTTCATTACTATGTAATCTCATTAAAGAGATCAAATACATGCAATGATATCCGCTCATTCAGAGGTCAAGCTTCTGGAAACCTCAGGAGTTGATATATAGCATAAACTTAAAAGGAGGAAAAGGAAGGAAAAAAAAGAAGCTCTCAAGCATGAAGAAATATTAACTATTAATATACTTTGTCCATTGCATTTATTCTACTATAAATGCAGGACCATACTCAACTTCATCTAGGTAACTATATGTAAAATAAGCAATTGGATAAGGATTAAAGAGAGAAAGAAATTTAAGAGAATGTTTAGAAAGAGATGGGGTATTGTAAAAGCTCTGAATTTTATGCCAATATGTATCTGAAAGTATCACTATAATGTCCTCTTGATCATTGGTCCACTATAGTTACTTTTGTAAGACAAAAAGCTGAACGGTTCTTCCTATTGTTGTTTAAGATGATAGAGTGTAAGTACTCACATCCACAAATACATATTGATTTACTTTATGCAGTTTAACTTCTTTTAAATGAAAAATAACAAAAACATTACATTTTAAAATCCTCCACTGCTGTCATTGCTGAGATAAGATAGACCAGCTTTGGCTACTTTGAATCAGAAAATAACATGGCACACTATGCTGGGACCAACAAACAGAGGAATGATGCTGCATTCACAGTTAAAAAGACAATTGAAAGGTTAATCCTGAAACACAATGTTGTGAATGATAGGAAATTATCCATATGCTCAGAAGAAAGAATTGTTAATACGGCTGTTATTCAAATAATGTGCTCATACAGCTAAAGCCAAAGAGGAGGGGGAAAACCATTCTTACCAAAACTGGCAGTCTGAAATGAACTAAACACGCAATCAAGATGTGCTAATGTTACCTGATGACAGGGATGCAAAAATTGGGAACAATGAAAAGGGAATAACAGTCAGAATATACAGACTTGGTGATAAATATGAGGCTCAAAAGAGAATAATCAAATTTTGTATGTTCAATGATTTATTCATTGTAAATAATCTTTCTTGTAAATATCTTTTTTTAAAAACTACAAAGGATAATTTTACACATGGACCTCATCTGATGAACTCCATAGGAATCATGCAGGCCACATATGTGGAAGGAATTGTAGAAGCTCATTATCAGCAGCCAAAACCAGGTCAGCGTTCTTTCTGTGAAATAGACCATCAATCGCTTATGAGTAGGTTTAAACTGAGGCTGAAGAAAGTTAGAAGAAGTCCATAAGAACCAAAATATGATCTTGAGTTTATCTTAACTGAATTTAAAACTCATCTTAAGAATAAAGGTTTGAAGAGTTGAACAACAATGATTGAAGACCAGATGAGTCGTGGGATGACATCAAGGATGTAATTAATAAAGACAGCAAAAAGTCTTTACAAAGAGAGAAGAGAAATAAAAAAAAACCCCAATTGGATGTCAAAAGAAACTCTGAAAATTACACTAGAGTGTCAAGAAGCCAAAACAAAGGAAAAAGATATTGAAGTTAAAGAGCTGAACAGAAGATTTCAAAGGACAAGCTCAAGAAAACAAAGCAAGTATAATGGAATGTGCAGAAATCTGGAATCAGAGGATAAAAATGGAAGAACTCACTCTGTGTTATTCTTCAAGCTGAAAGAATAGAAAAACAAATTTAAGCCTCCAATTACAATACTGAAAGATGCTATGGGCAATATGTTGGATAATCCTGGAAGCATGAAAAGAAGATGGAGGGGAGGGGAGCTCTGGTGGCCTAGTGGCAAGGAACTGCAACTACAATCCCAGAGGCGCAAGGTTGGAATCCACCAGATGCTCTGCCGGGGACGGAGGGTCAATCTCCTCCTGTACCAGTCAGATCTGATTTGACGGTACACTCACACAAAAATAATAAAATAAATATTTTTTAA
>NW_006399752.1:19774595-19795325 GCF_000299155.1 Elephantulus edwardii
AAATAAAAGAAGATGGAGGGGATACAAAGAGTCACTGTATCAAAAATAATTGACTGACACTGATTTATTTAAGAAGATTTATTTAAATTTAAGGAAATGCCATTACACAAAAGCCCAAATATCTGGGAGGCTGGGCTTTATGAGGAAAAATGTGGCATCAGGTTTGGAGAAAGTCTCATCAATAATCTGTGTTACGCAGATGACACAACCCTGTTTACTAAAAGTGAGGAGAACCTGAAGCTCTTGTTACAGAGGTCAAGGACTATAGCCTTCAATATAGGTTGAAGCTAAACATCAAGAAAACAAAGATTCTCACCACTGGGCCTATTGGCAGCAAAATAATGGACGGTGAAGAGATTGAGACTGTTAAGAGCTTTGATTTACTTGGCTCCACAATCACCATTCTTGGCACCAGCATCCAGGAAATGAAAAGATTCATTATATTGGGAAAGTCTGCTTTTAGAGACCTCTCCAAAGTACTGAAGATCAATGATGTCACTCTGGAGATTAAGGTGAGCCTGGTCCAGGCCATAGGCTTTGCAATTACTTGCTATGCATCAGAGAGCTGGACAATGACTAGGGATGATAGAAGGAGAATTGATGCCTTTGAGCTGTGGTGTTGGAGAAGAGTATTGAATATACTACGGACTGATAAGAGAACAAATAGGTTCATCCCAGAGAAGGCAAAACCAGGTTGCTCCTTGGAGGCAAGGATTCTGCAGCTTCATCTGACATACTTTGGACATGTTAAAAGGAGGGACCAGTCCCTGGAGAGGGACATCATGCTTGAGACGGTGGAGGGACAGTACAGGAGAGGAAGACCCTTGATGAGATGGATTGATTCAGTGACTGGGGTAAAAGGCGTAGGTTTGTCAGAGACAGTGAAATTGGCACAGCCTAGAGAAATGTGGGCTCAAGATTGGTGGACGATTTATCAACAATTTGCGTTATGCAGATGACACAACCCTGCTTGCTGAAAATGAAGAGGACCTGAAGCACCGACTGCAGCCTCCAATATGGATTGAGGCTCAATGTCAAGAAAACAAAGATTCTCACCACTGGACCAATTGGCAGCAAAAGAATGGACGGTAAAGAGATTAAGACTGTAAACACCTTTAATTGACTTGGCTCCACAATCAACAGTCTTGGCACCAGCAGCCAGGAAATGAAAAGAAGCATTACAATGGGAAAGTCTGCTGTTAGAGACCTCTCCAAAGTACTGAAGATCAATGATGTCACTCTGGAGATTAAGGTGAGCCTGGTCCAGGCCATAGGCTTTGCAATTACCATGCCATTATTACTTGCTATGCATCAGAGAGCTGGACAATGACTAGGGATGATAGAAGGAGAATTGATGCCTTTGAGCTGTGGTGCTGAAGAAGAGTATTGAGAATACCATGGACTGCTAGGAAAACAAACACATTTTCCTGGAAAGGGTTAAACCGGTGGCTCCTTGGAAGCAAGGATTCTGAGGCTCCGTTTAACATACTTTGTATATGTTGTGAGGAGAGACTGGTCCTTGGAGAAGGACATCATGCTTGGGAGGGTGGAGGGACAGCGCAGGAGAGGAAGGCCCTCTATGAGGTGGATTGATTCAGTGACTGGGATAATTGGGATGGGAGTGTCAGAGACAGTGAGATTGGCACAGGACAGTGCAGAGAACAGGGCTATCATACATAGGGTCGCTGTGAGTTGCAAGCGACTCGACGGCACATAACAACAACAACAACAGGTTGGCACAGGATAGAACAATATTTAGAGCTCTTGTACATAGGGTCGCTATGACTAGCAAGCGACTCGATGGCACGTAACAACAAAAACAACAACAGAGTAGGGCTTAGGGCTGTTGTACATAGGGTCGCTATGAGTTGCAGGTGACTTGACGGCAAACAACAACAACAACAACAACAGTGGTAATGAAGGAAGATGTTCAAGTTGCATTGAAGTCCTTCGTAAAAACAAAACAAAAAAAGCACCAGGAATCGATGGGACACTGATTAATATGTTTTAACAGGCCCCAGGACCTGCAACCCAAGATTTGACCATGAGTCTGTCTCATGAAATTTGAAGGACAGTTGTCTGGCCGAAACAGGAAGAGATCCATATTTATTTCCATTTCCAAGAAAGATGATCCAAGAGATTGTGGAAATTATCAGACAGTATCACTAATATCATATGTAAGCAAAATACTGCTGAAAATAATTAAAAAACAGCTAGATTTAGAAGAAACTATGGCACCAAGGATATCATTTCTGATATTAGATGGTTTGTGGCAAAAGTAAAAAATACCAGAAGAATGTCTATTTATGCTTTATTGATTATGCAAAGTCACTTGATTACATAGATCATAAATTATGGCTAACATTGAAAAGAATGGGACTACCAGAACACTTAACTGTGCTCATGGGAAACCTATAATTAGACCAAGAAGCTGTTTTGTGAACATAGCAAGAGTTTAAAATTATAAAAGATGTGCATCAGAGTTGTGTCCTCTCTCCATATTTAATATGTTGTTGTTGTCATTGTTGTTATTTGCCGTCGAGTCACCTGTGACTCACAGCAACCCTATGTACAACAGCCCTAAACCCTACTTTAGCCTGTGCTAATCTCACTGTCTCTGACACACCTGCCCCTATTACCCCAGTCACTGAATCAATCCATCTCAATCCAATCAATCCACCTCAATCCAATCCATTCTCCTTTTATCATCCCTAGTCATTGTACAGCTCTTTGATGCATAGCAAGTAATTGCAAAGACCATGGCCTATATCAGGTGCACCTTAATCTCTAGACTGATATCATTGCTCTTCAGGTCTCTGACGGAAGACTTTCCCAATGCAATTTGTCTTTTTATTTCCTTGCTGATGGTACTAAAAGTGTTGATTGTAGAGCCAAGCAAACAATCTGTCCACAATCTCAATCTCTTCACCATCTATCATGATTTAATATGTATGTTGAGAAAATTATTCAAGACCTGGGCTCTATGAAAAGAATGTAGAATCAGAATTGGATAAAGACTCATCAATAATCTGTGTTATGCAGATGATACAACTTTGCTTCCTTATAATAAGGAGAGCTTGAAGCACTTGCTGCAGAAGATCAAGGAATGCAGGCTTCAATATGTGTTGCATTTTAACATCAAGAAAACAAAAACTCTTATGACAGGACCAGTAGGCATCATGATAGATGGAAAAAGGATTGATGCTGTCAACAGTTTCATGTTATTTGGAGTCACAATCAATACCCTCAGCACCAGCAGTTAGGAAATCAGGAGACATATTGCACTGAGAAAGTCTGCAGTCAGGGACCTCTCCAAATTATTGAAGAGCAATGATGTCAGTTTGAGGACTAAGGTGCATCTGATTCAGGCCATGGTGTTTTTGATCACTTGTGTGTATCTGAAAGCTAGACAATGAATAAGAATGACAGAAATATTGGTGCCTTTAAAGTGTGGTATTGGAGAACAATACTGAATATCCCATGAACTGCCAAAAGGACAAATACCTCTTGGAGAAAGTGCAGCCAGGGTGTCCTTCGTGACAAAGATGACAAAGCTTCGTCTTATATATTTTGGGCATGTTGCTTGTTTGGCAAGGTGGAGGGTCTGCAAAAGAAAGCAAAACCCTCAACCAGACGGGTTGATACTGTGACTGCTGCAATGGCCTCTAGTGCATCAGAAAATGGGAGGATGTGGGAGGAACAAGATAGGAGTTGTTTCAGATCTGTTGTTCATAGGGTTGCTTTGGGTCATACTTGACAACACTTAACAACAACAACAACAACACAATACTGCTGTCAAAAGTTCTGATTAAATCGTTTTCTCATTGGCTTTCCAAGGTTGTAAATCTTTATAATGAAGTAAAATAGCAAAGGTATATTTTTAAAGAAATTTTTTAAAATTATAAGATAACTTGACCTCTGGTGGCCTAGTCACAAGGAGTTGCACTGCCAGCAAAAGGCTGGTGTTCTTCCTGGGAAGAAAGATGGGCAGCTCCTTCTATGTGATACAGAGCCTTGATTCTGACTTGACTGCACATAACAACAACATATGTAAAATGGCTTTGGGAAAGCCTTCAGTCTTTAATTACGTTAGATAAATATGTGCACATCCATTCCTCACTTATGGTTAGGTTCAAAGACTAGGTTATTATGTGAAAATCAACATTATGAAAAACTGGAGAATGACCATATGATCAGATAACTCCAAAATAAATGTGTTTATTTGCCAAACTCTGCTCGTCTTATTCTGGAAGCACAGCTGAAACCTGTCCTCCGTGGATGAACTGGCTCATGTGAAAAATGCCAGTGTTACAGCTTCCACCATCATACCATCATAGAAGTTACCATAGTAAACAACAGGTTGACTGTGTTTGCTTGTACTAAATTATTTATTATAAAGACAGCCTCACCATCATTTTCTCTAAGTTCTCTGCATTGAACAGAAGTTACACTGATCAATTTTTTCCCTACATTTCCCAGTTTGTGGAAAATAAAGAATTGCTTCTGTTTTCCTGTCAAATCCTGAAAGATAGTTTCTTAGAATGCAAAGTAGAGAGAGGAGCCTTCTGATCGTTCACTTCTCACTACTGGTTAGAAAAATACAAACTATTGCCTCAAAAGACACCGCTTTTATTCTTAGAGAATATGGAGTTCTCATAAGGATGCATGGAATAAGTGTTTGGCAAGATTTTTCCAATATGCATGAGAGTCCCTTCCTATGGCTGATTCTTAGAAGGTCTTGCAACAAAGGCTGATGACATAAATTCAAAATACAATACTGTACAAAGAAACTCTATAAGGAGCTAAGTCAACACAGAACAAGTGTACAGTTCTCTGATAGTCTCCCTTAATAGAAATACAACTTTTAAAACAAATGAAAGGGTATTTTAGTGCTATAACCTCCAAGAAACTCTTGTATTATTTTTCATATACTTAGAAAACTTTAAAAGAACTAAGCACAAAAAGAACAGAATTAATGAAGCTCCAAATATTAGCCTATGATTTTTAAAATTGTAAAAAATTAGCTTTAAAGTCGTAGTTTCTGCAACCTCACCCATGAAATTGAGTCTTCAAGTATTTAACAATATATCAGATTGCATTTCTGTTTGAAAATTTCCCAGATGACTTCTTCAGTAGCCCTACCAAAATTTTCTTCCCACCTGGAAGTCCTTGTTAAAGCAAGTATTAAAAGTGTAAACCTAATTATTGAGCTAATAAAACTGATATCCATTTATCAGTAATTTTTGACAAAAATGAAATAGGTAATATCTGCAGATATTTCAAGACCAACACCAGATTTTAAGTCTTTTTTTTTTTTTTTGTATTTGCTATCTCTCCACCAGTTCTAACTCAAAATATTTCTGGCAAGAAATCCAGATCAAAATGAAGGAGAAAATAATTTACTTGCTACTCAATACAAAATTCTCATTAAGATGACAATATACAAAACTAAACTACCTTTAACAGCTTCTATGAACTTGATGTTGAAGCAAGAATAATAGTATAATTTCTTTCAAATAATATGTACCTACCAAGTTTGGAAATAAATAAGCTTAGAGAGACAATATTTTTATTGTAATAGCAGAAGTCTCTAAGGAAGAAATCTACAAGTTTTCACCCCTCTTTTCAGTCATCAAAGCCAATGCCATTCCTAGTATTCAAGCAATATAAAACTTATTGTTAATTCTTTAAACAACTATTGGTAGAGTATCAACTCTTTTCAAAAGCTCGTGTTTTAAGTGACGACATGGTTGTTATTTAAAATTACATTTTATTGAGATGAGACAAAAACTAAAGCAAAACTCACATAAGTAAAATTCTGACAGTTGTAATGGATAAAAAATGAACAAGAATGTTGGTTAGAAAGTTCAGAAAAATATATATATATAGGAGTTACAAGTTTGCAGCTTTAAATAGGATGCTTAGGAAAGTATTGTTGGTATTTTGAAAGATCTGAGGAAGTGAAGAGAATGAATCAAAAGAACATCTTGGAAAAGAGACTTTAAGATGTACAGCACAAGCCTCGGACTGAGGAGAGTCTGGGGCTGACAACCTCAGCTTTGGAAGCACCAGCAAGAGTCTACATGAGATTAAATTAGGAAGGACAGATAACTAGGCTTTTCCTGGAAGCAATCACAACCCACAGAGCTGATATTTTGATAAGTCTTATCTTTCAATTATGAAAAATTAGTTCCTTCTCATTCCATCTGACAGACCATTATTTTAATAAGTACACAATTTATAGCCCTTTTGGTAAGAAAGTGACAAAAAAGCAAAGAATTTAAGGATCTTGATATTAGGGAAAAAATAGAAAAAAAATAGAAGGGGAGCCAAAACCCTGAAAGAAATGGATATTCAGAAACAGGGGTTGTGTGAGAAATTTTAAAGATACTGCTCTTTAACATTTATATTTCAAATTCTTTGTTTTTTCTATGTATCTATAATCAATACCCTTACATTCTCTGAATTCTGTCAAAAAGACTGCTATCACCTCTGTGTATTCGAAAATAACAGGCATCTTTACACTCAATGGATTTTGAAAAATTATTCCCCTGGCATTCTAACTTTACTACCAATGAATATAGTAAAAACTTAGTTAAGCATTCTCCCATAGGCTTCCTTCCTGTAAAAGGACACAAGAGACCATTTGTAAGTTGGATTGAAGGAAAGGGGGTGGATTAAGAATTCCTTCAGCCCAGTAATAGTTAGAACTGTTACAACTTCCGAGGATTTTATGTCCAAGATTCTGAAGGTTTAACAGTTCTAACTGTTGTGATTGCACATTTTACACATTTAAAGTCTCTTAATGGTGCTTCAAGTGTCAATGTAGCATGTGAAAGACTTTGTACAGACATGAAGTTTCTATTTGTGAGTGTTGAAATATAACAGTGTCTCTGTATCTTGAATTTGAAATAAATATGGATCAAATTTTATATTTTTATAGTTTAAGAAGGTGAAGTTGGGAGACTAAGAAGACTTCTAAATTGACTTCTACAGATCTAATGATTTAAATGTAACAACTTTGCTGGGATTTTATAGCTAAAGTTATGTTTGTATATAAAACTGTTAACTAATCTGTAAATGGTAATAAATATATTTGCAATTATTAAAAAAACCACCTTGCTATCTATAAAAGTCTCCTAATGTTGCTCCTTTGGAAGAATAGACTTCACCAGTCTTCACCTGTAAGGAAAGTGATTACACATAGTACAAAACTATGCACAAAGAAATGAGGGGCACAAAATAGGCAAAGAATGGAGATGGGAAACTGCTCAAAACCATGGTTAAGAGCCATGTTATTAGAAAGAAGCAAGATTCAGTGTGAAATAACTCAGAAGCAGATGTATATAGCCTCAAATAGATGTGAGAAATCTCATTTACTCTTGAAATGAGGAATAAATCTAGACTCTCCTATTATGTGAGTGTAGCCAAACAGATGCAGACAACGAGATTCCACTTTTGTTGATGAAAGTAAAGCCTGTCCTCCGTAAGTGCACCACGATGCTGTCAATTTCTGTGATCCAGCGGAACACAGATCAAGACAAGGGATGAAGCTTCTTTGGTTCAGTGGGAATTTACAATCACTGAAATCAAAGCTCAAACGCCAAAGCAATAGATATAATTACACCAATTGGGCAAATAAATTTACTTCTTTATATTCGATTTCATTGTATATAAGAGATATGATATCAAATTCAGAGTAGCTTATATTGATTATATATTACATATGTGATGTGACTGACACATAGTCACCTGCTAATTGCCTATGTTACAAAAGGACAGCACCGAGAAGAGTAAAACCAAACGTATTTGCCATGTTGTTGTTGTTATGTGCCATCGAATCGCTTGTGACTCATAGCGACCCTATGTACAACATCCCTAAACTCTGCTCTGTCCTGTGCCAATTTCACCACCTCAGATACACCTATCCCGATTACCCCAGTCACTGAATCAATCCACCTCATAGGAGGCCTTCCTCTTCTGTGCTGTCCCTCCACCCTACGAAGCATGATGTCGCTCTCCAAGGACCTGTCCCTCCTTGCAACATGTCCAACGTATGTTAGACGGAGCCTTAGAATCCTTGCCTCGAAGGAGCAGCCTGGTTTGACCCTTTCCAGGATGAATCTGTTTGTTTTCCTAGCAGTCCATGGTACCCTCAATACTCTTCTCCAGCTCCACAGCTCAAAGGCATCAATTCTCCTTCTATCCTCCTTAGTCATTGTCCAACTCTCTGATGCATAACAAGTGATTGCAAAGACCATGGCCTGTATCAGACGCACAGATAAAAGACAACACTAAGAAAAATTGTAAAATTAACAATTTGGTACTATGAGGACTACAATTGACCATTTTGTATCTTTTCCTTTTGCAACATCATCATTTGAAATAGAACTTGTAAGACAGAGAAATACTTGAGAGATAGAAATACCTTAGATTGAAACAAAATGGGTTCAAAGCTTAAAAACACTAAGATCTTAGAAAAATTTTGTATTCTAGTTTTCATTTGTAAAATAGAAAAAAATAATAATTGAGAAAATAGATTAAAATGTTTTTGTTGTTATTGTTGCTGTTAGGTGTCATGAGTCGAGTACAACTCTTAGTGACGCTATGAACAAAAGATTTGAACCCACTTCTGTCCTGTGCCATCCTCACACGTTCTGACACACAGAGACTATTTATTGCAGCAGTCACCTTGACAATTCACCTGGTTGAGAGTCTTTCTCTCCTTCACCAACCGTACACTGTTCCCAGCTCGTGTCTTTCTCCAAGAAATAGCACCTTTCTCCTAGCAATATGTCCAAAGTATGTGATATGAAACTTCATCATTCTTGCCTCAAAGAGCACTCCGGATGAACTCTCTCCAAGACATAGCTATTCATTTTCTTGGCTGTCCATGGAATGTTCAGTGCTCTTCTCCAACACCACAGCTCAAAGTTATCAATTCTTTTTCTGTCATCCTTATTCATTGTCCAGGTATTGGATACATAGTTGGTAAATGGAAAGACCATGGCCTGAATTAGACACACCTTAGTCCTCAAACTGACATCACTACTCCTCAATAATTTGTAAAGGTCTCTAGCTGCAGATTTTGCCATTGTAATGCATCTCCTTATTTTCTGACTGCTCGTACCAAGGGTGTTAATTGTGGATCCAAGCAAGATAAAGCTGTTGACAGTTTCAATCTCATCTCCATCTATTATGACACTACCTACTCATCCAATGGTAATAAACTTTGTTTTCTTGATATTGAGACACAATCCATACTGAAGACTGCCTTCCTTGATTTTCTGCAAGAAGTGTTTCAAATCCTCCTCACTTTCAGCAGATTATTGATGAGTCTCCTTCCAATCCTGATGCCACACTCCTCTTCATAGAGTCCAGCTTCTCAGATAATTTGCTTAGCATATAGAGTGAACAGGCATGGAGACAGAATACATCCCTGATGCACTCCTTTCCCAATTCCAAACCATGCAGTGCTCCCCTGCTGTTTTCACAGCAGCCTCCTGGTCTAGGTACAATTTCCTCATGAGCACAATCCAGCTCTCTGGGATTCCCAGTCTTCTCAATGTCAGCCACAACTTGTTATGATCCACACAGTCAAACACCTTTGTATAGTCAATAAAGCACAAATAGACATTCTTCTAGTATTCATTACTTTCAGCCACAATCCATCTGACATCAACAATGAAATCCCTGGTGCCAGGGCCTCTTATGGGCACATAGTAGATTACTGATACATATTCATTCTCTTCCATCTCTCTTTAATTCAATGCTTATAATCTATAAATTATTTGGGGAAGAGATGTTAGTAGTCAATATAGATTATCACTCATATGACATAATTGACAAGACATTATATTATCTTCATTCAAACAATGAAAACTGTCAATTAGGTGGGAGGTGATCTTTTGTAAATTAATATTTCACAACAGAGGTGATCACGTATTCTTTCTACTCATAATCTCAACCTCAGGGGCAATTTGTTGTTGTTGTCATCTCTCTTTTATTTGACTGTGGCCAATGCTTCCCTTTATGCACTCCATCCTTAACTGGAAATCATACAAGATTGTAAATCACCTTCAATAGTTAAGTGAGAGGAGAAATAAGAGTTAAAAATGCAGATGCAACCAATCAATGGTTACTTAATAACTACTGGCTATTCAATTCAATTTAAGAAATTTAGTTATGCCAGGCACTGGAAATAGGAATAATTATAAAAATGATTTTATACTCTAGGGGCATACTATCTGGCTGCAGAGATTAGATTGAGTCACATAAATCAGTTATAGATTAAAAATAATAGCAAACCATACTACACATCATTGATCCATTACTACTCTAGATGGTCCAATTGCACTATGTGTAATCCCTACGATAAATTTATGAAGTAAATATTTTATATTAATGTTATACAGGGAAACATACTGAAACAGGGTAAGATAGTTTTAAGTATATGATAGTGTGTGATGTCAAAACAGGATTATATTAACTGTGAACAAAATTTATATATTAATATACAAACACACATATAACCTCCATGTGCCACTGACATTCTACAGGGCTAAAAAATCACATGTGATGGTCAGATGACAGTTAAAGCATATAAAGATAAATGAATGTTATAGCTCACACAATAGAAAAAATAAAATTTAATTAATTGGCTCATCAATTAATTAATTTGAATGATATAAAATATACAAATATTTATGGAGTATCAATTATGGTCCTGAATCTTAGAAAACTAAGGTGAGCCTAATTTAGGACATGGTCTTTCAAAACACTTGGTATGCATCAGAAGACTAGATAAGGAATGACGGAAAATGAGATACTTTTGAGTTACTGTGTTGGAGAAGAGGACTGAACATCCCATTGTCAAAAGAACAGTCAAAAGAACAAACAGATATGTCATAGAAAAAAAAACTGCCGCCAGAATGCTCCTTGGAGGCAAATAAGACAAAGATTTATCTATGATCTACATTTTTCTATAAGGGACTATTCTTTGGAAAGAGACACATGCATGGAAAGGCAAAAAAAATCAATAAAAAAAAAGAGGACTTGAATGAGATGGGTTGACATAGTGACTGCAGCAGTGGGCTCAAGTGTATTAGGAAAGAGGTCACAGCAATAGCATCGGTTTGGGCAAATTAATCCACATGGACCCATCCCCACATGGACTTCCTCCCATATAGGACCATGAAGAATCCTAATTGTTGATTAGATTATTATCAATTTTAAGAATAGATTAAAATATATGTAATAAATACAGTTATATGTAATAAACACAGTTATAAACTGGTGAAACAATATTTCATATATGTGTTAGTGGTAGCAGTGGTGTTTAGGGGTCATTGAGTTAACCCCAACTAACAGGGATTGAATTTCAACATCAAGAAGATTCTAACAACTGGGCTAATTGGCAGCACCAAGATAAATGGAGAAGAGATTGAGGTTGTTAGCAATTACAGCTTGCTCGGTTACTTCCACAATCAACACTCTTAGCACCAGCAGTCAGGAAATCAAAAGATGAATTGCACTGGGAAAATCTGCTTTCAGGGACCTCTTCAGAGAAGGAAAAGCAAGAACATGAGTCTAGAGACTAAGGTGTGCCTAATACAGGCCATGGTAATTATTTGCTGGACAAAGAACTGGACAATGACTAGGATGACAGAAAAATAATCTGTTCCTTTAAATTATGGTGCTGAAGAAGAGTCTTGAACATACCAGGGACTGCCAAGAAAACATATAGGTCTGTCTTGGAGAGGGTGAAACCAAGTTTCTCCTTGGAGGCTAAGATTTTGAAGCTTTGTCTCACATACTTTGGGCATATGGCCAGGAGAGACTGGTCCTTGGAGAAGAAATCATGCTTTGAAAGGCGGAGGGATAGTACAGGATAGGAAGAACCCGGATGAGATGGATTGATACAGTAACTGGGACAATGGGGGTTGGTGCCGGAACTAGTGAGACTGGCTCAGGACAGGGCAGGCTTTAGAGATGCTGTACATATATATGGTTGCTATGGGTCAGAGGCAACTCAATAACATAACAACAACAACAGTAGTGACTATATACAAAAGAAGGAACCACTGGCCAGTCCTGCATGCTTCCTATAATTTCTGCTCTGCTTGAGGTCAGTGGTTAATGTTGTAGCTACTTCATCATTCACCTTGTAGAGGGACTTTCTCTTTTTCACTGACCCTCTACTTACAAATAAAAAAAGCAAACAATTTTATAAAATCTTTTTACATTGAGTTGCAACATTATTAACTGTCAATAACTGAATGTTGCTGTTGTCTACCGTTGAGTCAGAATGGATCCATACCTGACCCTCTGGCAGGTGTTCAGAGGCAGTGAATTGCATGTGAGGAAACTGCCTGCCTTTCTCCCATGGACAAGCTGGTGGATTTGAACAGCAAGCCTGTGGATTGCAGCACAGCTTCTTACCACTAGGACATCAGTGCTCCCTAATATCTGAATAGTAAGCCACCCTCCCCCTTTTCTTTTCCTCTCTGCTTTATTTCCAAAACCAATGAGAAAGGTTTACAAATATTTAGCGCCACAGGATTTTAGCTAAAATTTCCAAAACCGTGGTAAAATCAGTGATTATAGAAACATAGGCAGCAAAGAAAATGAAAGCACATGATTCTAAGCATAATTGTAAATTGGTAATAATGATAGCTTTGACAAGAGTGCATTAGGTTAAAAATGTAAATTAGCTTACAGGTTTAAACTTACTAGGTGTACATGTAAACTGAGATTATGAGAGAAATAATGTTACCACATGGATGTTGTTGTTAAGAAATTCTGCTGAAACACTCCATATACATTTTGCAACCATTTTCGTGTCACCCCTTCTGAGAGTGTTATCTAACCAGGTCCACACCCCTTGCATACTTCAAGTGATGCCACTGGGCTATGGAAGGATAATTTGGTTTCATTTGGTTTTTCATACTGGTCAGGTATGGAACCTTTTTCTTTGTAGTCTGCACCACATTTATTGTTGTCAGTTGCCATCAAGTTGATTTCAAATCATGACAACCTTATTTATAGCAGAATAGAGGTTGTCTGGTCCTGTGCCATTTTCCTGAAATTGGTTGTTGTTGTTGAATATCGTGGAGTCAGAACCTACCCACAGCTCACCCTCTGGTGGGTTTTCATAGACAATAAGGGAGCTCTAGTAGCCTACTGGCAAGGAAGCTGTGCTGCAATGCCAAAGGCATATGGTTCACGAAAGAAGGATGGGTAGTCTTCTGCCTTGAGAGATTAACTACCTCTGAAAATCTGCAGAGAAGTTAGCTAAGGGTTGGTCGGTTCTGACTCCATGGTACACAACAACAACAAATTACTTGGAAGAAAGTGGCCATCATTTTCCAACTGGGCAGGTGGTAGATTTGAATCACGTACATTCAGGATTGCAGTGCAGTTTCCTCCAACCAGGCCACCAGTGTCCCTTTAGTATGTTTTAATGCATTACATTACACTTAAGGGGATTTAAAAACAAATAGAAATTTCCAGCAAAGAACAAATAATCATTGCATCAAAAGGAGAATATATCCCAAAAATAATCTCACTCAGACTACAAAATTAAAAGCTAACCTGAAATGGATAAACGTCTTCCTTTTATGATTCTTTGTCAAGTATTTGGTTGGGGAGGGCTTTATTGCAAAGGACAAAAAAGGTCATTCTAGATTCAACTAAAAATAAAATCACTGCCGTCTTTGGTGTCTGTCTATAAATACCTCCTCAACATTTAATTAAATAGCAAATGTTATTTCCAGTGTCAAGATCTGCAGATTACAAGAATATTTTTACAGCAGTGCACTTTTCTAACATGTGTATAAACAATTCAGCATTTGATCTATTTGATGCCAAGCAACTTTGACCTTCACAATGCTGACATCTTGTTTTGTTAAGGGAAAGGCACAGTTTATGCCACAAAAAAAGATTTAATTGCAGATCCTATTAATTCACAATTTCTGCTGTGTATGAAGTTTTTTGCATGTCCTTTGAATTGAAATTTAAAAGGGAGAAGTGTGCACATAGCATGTTATTGCAAATATAGCGCACTGCCCTCTCTGAATTATACCATTTAATGAAGAAATTTTAGATTACCTAAAGGATAATATTTCTGAAATGTTCATTATACAGAATGGTAACGGAATATTACAATCACCTTCTGTGTGATTTTATGACTCATTCTGTTTCTGGGAAAGAAAATTGTATTTTGCTTATCAGATAAAAACAAACTTGAGGAAAAATATCAAGATTTAAATGCAGAAATAGAGAATAGTACCTCTACAGTCTGTTGTTTTTAAAAGATAAACAATGTAAATATTTTCTCCATTAGTTAATTGATTTATTATCATTCATGAATTAATTTTATATCCTAAAATATGGAACACTTCATGAATTTGCATGTCGTCCTTGCACAGGGGCCATGCTGATCTTCTCTGTATCATTCCAATATTAGTATATGTGCTGCTGAAGTGAACACAAAATGTTGCGAGTTCAGTTCTTATTTTTCAATGAATGTACTTTTCAGTGAGAATAGGGGGAGCTCTAGAGTAGAGAGCTTGCTGCCAACCCAACAGTATGTGGTTCCATCCACCACCTTCTATGTGGGAGATAGATGGACAATCTCCTCAGGTGTGGTTCACAACCTCTGAAAACCTGTTGGCGAGTTACCTGTGAGTCACTTCTAACTCGAGGGCATGTACTTAGTAACAGGAGTTCATGAGTGGGACAAATGGTCAAGCACATGACTTCTAGATTATAGCCTGATGGTTCAAACTAACCCAGAACCATCTTGGAAACATGGGCCTGGTGATCTACTTCCTGTCATAGCCTTAAACACGCTATGCACCTATGGGGTAGATGTTGTCGTTTGTTGTCAAGTTGAAACTGACTCCTAACTGATCCTCCAGTGGGTTTTCAGAGGCATTACACAGGACGAGATTGTCCATCCTTCTGAGGTGATGGACGTTGGTTAGATATATGGAGTTATATAAAACAAAGAAATAAAAATGGTCCTTGCTGTAGAGTCAGTCCCAACTTGAATGCCTTTATCATTTCTAGGGCTGTAAACTTTAAGGAAGGAGACTGTTATATTTTTCTCTCTAGAGCAGTTGGCGTCTTGGCTTCACCATCTCTTGACTTTACCACAGGGTTGCTTAGCTACCCTTTTATTAGCTGTTTCCATTGCATCCTCATGGTTACCTTTACAATAAAATTTATCACTTTTTTTATCTCTTGTCTCTTTCTCTTGCCCATAAAATAAGTCTTAATTATTCACCACAGAATCTTCAAGGCCAAGTGAGTACTGTATGTATAAATGAGGAGTCCACAAATATAGACAAATGGAATATAAAGTAACTTACAGCCTTAAGTAAGAGAATAAAACATTTGAAAATAAAGGAATGTAAATAAATACTCATTGTTCGATATCAAGTTATATAGCGCTAAATAGTATATCTTTGAGTTGTTTGTGTCTCTCATAAAAAAAATGCAGTGGTTCCTAACAAACTGTCCTCTATTTCAAGCTGATTTATTTTAGATTCAGTGTGGTTTAGCTATGCTGTTATACACAACTAGATAAAATTAATCTTAAGATGCAAGAGTTTTGTCTAGTCCTTTGTATAGATATTATCATGAAGTAAATTTGAAAAGCAAAGCAGTTCGTTAAAGAGAGGAGCATTCACATTGGGTTTAGGACTTTGATTACTTTTGAAAAATGTCCTAGAAAAGCTTATCTCCGAACAGTTAGATGGTATTACATGAATTGATAAATATGAACACTTTCTCTTCTTTCACTGTTGTTAATGTTGTTTATGAGTCGTAATCAATCCGTAGCTGACTGCTGGCAGAGTTTCTGGGGCAGTTAATGGCAGGGGAGGTTATAACTCTCCTGTCGAGCAGCTAGTGGATTTGAACCATGTGCCTTCAGTATCATTTCTTTCATTCTATGCACTTATGTTACACTACAAAACTAACTTTAAATTCCTATAGAAATACATATTAGTGATGTGAAATTTGCATCTTAAGTAGACACAATTTTAAATTCATGTTTTTTTCTGAAGTTTTTATGAAAAAATTAAAGCTTTATTATTTTATGCTATCAGAAAACTTTAAAGTTTATAAAGTTCTATTACAATTACTTCAATTTAAATTAAGATCACTTTGAGCATCAAAATATGTAATTTTCAAGGAGGGTGCTATAATAATATTTTTTTGCAAATAACTAATTCATTATGTTAATCTTTATAGTTGGTTTAGAAAGCCTGCAGACACTTGTTTATCATAAAACTAATTTCATTAGATTCGTGTAGTTGGCTAGATTTTGAGTGAGTCACTTCAGAACAAATTACACTTTGGATGGCAGATAAACCACAAAGTTAAAGCAGAGGTTGCATGTTTAATAGATAGAATTTTCTGTGTGTGTTACTAGAAGCAGAGCTATATCTCTTCTAATAGCAAAAATTTCAATTCTTTGGTTTTGATGCTGAATTTTAATATTGTATTATGTGCCTTTGAATCAGAACTGACTCAAAGCTGACACACACACACACACACGCCAGTAGGTTCTCAGAGACTGTAAATCACACAGGGGGGTTGCCCATGTTCATCCACAGAGCAGCTGGAAGATTAGAGTTGCCTATTTCTAGATTGGCAGTACAACTATACCACCAGAGTTCAGTTATTGTATTTCTTCAGTTTCAAGGTTTTCAGCCTTATCTTTCACTCTTCAATCTCATCCCATTTTATTTACTCAAGCCTTTGTTGTAACAGACCAATACAAAATCAAAAACAGCATTGTTATTGACGAACACACTTTTGTAGAGGTTGGATTCTGGACACTACCAGGATTCCTCAACACTAGGTTGGCTAATTCCTTTCTGGGCTCAGTAGTTCTCAGCTCTACCCGCTGTGCACATATAATGTGTAGCAGCTTCTCTTTTACTCCATATACGCCAATAGCTCCAGCCATTCCTTATTAAAACAAAGCAAGACAAATTGTTTACAGATATTATCAAATGTTTCCAAATATTATTAAATGTTTCCTAGAGGTTAAAATCAAGAATGAGGCTTCCTGTCAAGTCAGATAAGGTGAGACATTCTTTGTTAGAAAGGTTGCTTGTCAACTTTGAATTTCACAACTGGCATCCTTTGGGGCCTGAATTTAGTTTCCAGAATTTTCAGTGTAATGTGTCTAAATAATTATAATTTTCAAATTATAGTCTATCCTGCTTGAATTGTGATCCTACAAGCATATCTACCATAACATCTATAGTCTCCTCATTATTTCTCATTAAAGTCAAACTTCACTCCCATTCCTTTCATTTGCTGATGAACCCTGCACTGAAATAGATCAAAGGAAGAACTATCTGAAAGGAATGGATGATTAGACATCACACATATGACAATTAACAATCTGGAACAAGACATGCACCACAAAGCAAACTGGGGAAGGTGGGGGATCAGGGAAGAAAATATATATCAATGAGTAAGAGAAAGTCCAACCTTTCTCTAAACTTCCACTAAAGTAAAAAGAAAACACCAATGTTCATAGCACCATTATTCACCATCACAAGAACATGGAAACAGACCAAATGTCCAACCATAAATGAATGTATTGAGAAATTGTGGTACATTCACACAATGGAATACTACACAGCACTGAAAAGCAACAATTTAGAGGAATACTACCTAAGCTGGGAGAGACCAGAGTGCTTTGTGTTCAGTGAATGAATTCTGTCTCATTAGGACAATTATTACATTAATACCATTACTGTAAAAATAGAAGGATAACAAAACATGTATGGTAGTCCAAGGGGGACAGGGGTGGGAGCAGGGAAGTGAGGATGGGTAGGGGGGAAATAACAGGGTTGCACAGTTCAGTGGGTAGAGGTAGGTGGTGAAGGAAATGGGAAAGATCAGGCCGGGACCCGAAAAGATAGGGTAATGGTGGGCAGAGTTTAATGATTAATTTTATGAAACACAATGTATGGAAACGATTGTATAACACTTAATGCCAATGAAGGAAAGTATGAAACACAATGTATATTAATTTTTAAAAAGAAAGATTTTACAATTAAAAAATCATTGATTAAAAATGCTTTAAAAATATTAATATAATACTGTACACAACGCTTTCTAAGCTTGGTCCCAGTTTGTCTCTTATGAATGTTATGGTTTTGGGCTTTACTCTAAGGTCTCTGCTCCACCTTGAGTTGATTTTTATGTATTGTGTGAGGTGTAGATCCTGTTTCAGCTTTCTAAAGGTAGCAGTCCAGTTATGCCAGCACCATTGGTTGAAGAGAATATTATTTCCCTATTTGATAGGTTTTATTTCCTTGTTGAATATCAGTTGACCATAGATAGAGAGGTCTATTTCTGGGTTCTCAGTTCTCTTCTATTAGTCTATATTCCTGTAATTGTACGAGTACCATGCTGTTTGGGTAGGTCTGCTGTATAGTAGGTTTCGCGGTCAGGAAGTGGTATACCTTCCACTTCATTTTTGTTGTTCAGAAATACTTTGCTTATTCGGGGTCTCTTTCCTCTCCAAATAAACTTGACAAGTTCCCTTTCAATATCCTTTAAAAATTAATTTAGTATCTGTATTGGATAGTGTTGAACATGTGGATTGCTTTTGACAGGATTGTCATTTTCACCATATTGAGTCTTCCTATCCATGAACAGGGGACATTTTTCCATTTTTTCCTTTTTTTTTTAAGGTCTTTTACTGTGTCTTGCAGAAATGTTCTGTAGCTTTTTTTTGTATAGGTATTTCATATCTTTCGTTAGGTTCACTCTCAAGTATCTCAATTTGTGGTTGGTTATTGTAAATGTCATTATTGCTTTTTTGGTTTTCTTCTCTGAGTTCTCTTTGTTATTATATAGGAATCCCACTGATTTATGGATATTAATCTTGTATCCTGTCACTCTGCTAAATAGATCTACTAGCTCTAACAGGTTTTTTTTTTGTTGACTCCTTGGAATTTTCTGTGTACACTATTATATCATCTGCATAAAGTGACAATTTAACCATCTCTTTGCTGATCAGGAAGATTTTACTTTCCTTCTTTTGTTGTATTGACCTAGCAAGTACTTCCAAGCTTAGAAGGGCTAGTCTACAGTATAAAGAAACTGCGAAATACAGCCAGAGTACACAATCAGAAGAGGATAACATTGATGAATGGGACATTCTAAAGATTAAATCTCTGTGCTCTTCAAAACCTTTTTCCAACAGGGTGAGAAGAAAAACTACTGACTGGTAACAAATATTTGGCAATACCACCTCAGACAAGGGTCTCATAATGAAAGTTAACAGAATCCTACGGGGCATCCATGAGAAAAAGACATAACTCCATTACAAAATGGGCAAAAAACAAGGAAAGACTTTGCACAGAGAAGAACATTCGGATGGCAAAAAGACACATGAAGAAATGCTCACCATCACTGGCAATAAGAGAGACGCAAATCACAACCACAATGAGATACCATCTTACCTCAGTAGCAGTGGCAAAGTTTGACAGGACATCAAGTAATAAATGTTGGAGAGGATGTAATGAGATAGGAAAACTTATACATTGTTAGTGGGTTTGTAAAATGGTACAATCACTCTGGAGGGCAGTTTGGCACTTCCTCAAAAAAGCTGAACATAGACATTCCATATGTCCCAGTTATTCAACTACTAGGAATATACCCTGAGAAAATGAGAACCGAGGCACAAACAGAGATTGGTACACTAATGTTCATAGCAGCACTACTCAATATCACAAGAACATGGAAACATCCAAAATGTCCAACCTCAAATGACTGGATTGAGATATTATGGTACATTCACATAATGGAATACTACACAGCACTCAGGATTTTGTAAATTATTACCTAATATGGGAGGGACTGGAGAGCATTATGCTGAGTAAACTAACTGAATCCCAGAAGGATAAAAATTGTAGAAAACTATTATTGTAGAATGAGTATGAGTATCCAAGGGGCAGGGGAGGAAGGTGGAAGCAGAGGGATAAGAATATGCAAAGAAAAGGGGAGATTAATCATGGAGTTGTACAATTTTATGGGTGGGGTGTTGATGGAAATTGAAAGAATCAGTTCTTGAAAACAATGTATTAGAATTTTGTAAATAAACTAGTATAAAAAAGGTTCAACTTGGGGAGGGTGAAGGGAGGAAGACGTGATAAAACATACAACAATTAATGAATGAAAATCTAATTTTTCTGTAAACTTTTGTTAAAAATCACAATTAAAATGAAAATAATTTATTTTAAAAAGCTGGATATAGAAATTCCTTATGACCCAGCTATTCCGCTGCTTAGAATATAACCTGAAAAAAATGACAACTGAGGTACAAACAGATTTGTACACCAGTGTTCATAGCAGCATTCTTTACCATCACAAGGACATGGAAACAGGCCAAATGCCCAACTGCAATGGATTGGACTGAGAAATTATGGAATACTCTCACAATGAAATACTGTGCAGCACACAAAAGCAATAATTTCGTAAACTTCTTCCTCACAATGGAGGGACTGAAGAGCATTATGCTAAGTGAATTAACTCATTCTCATAAAGACAAACCCTGTATTAGACCATCATTGTAAAACATGCATGAGGATCCAGAGGCAGGATGCCTTAAATATAGGGTCTCACAGTTTGATGGGTAGAGGGAGGAATTAGCAAAGGAAGGGGGGAAGGTCCAGGAATAGATGGTATACC
>NW_006399752.1:19796550-19819163 GCF_000299155.1 Elephantulus edwardii
TCATACTTGGAGGGTGGAGGGACAGCGCAGGAGGGGAAGACCCTCTATGAGATGGATTGATTCGGTGACTGGGGTAATCGGGATGGGTGTGTCAGGCGGTGCGGTTGGCGCAGGATAGAGCGGGGTTTAGAGCTGTTGTGCATAGGGTCGCTATGAGTCGGAAACGACTCGATGGCACATAACAACAACAACAACAACAACAACATGAACTTTTAGTGTAAACCAGTATAAAATAAAACAAAAAATGAAAATAAATCCTTGCTCAATAAAATGTCATCTTCACACAAAAATTAATAAAAGTAGAACATTACTCTGATAATTTGTCGCTTTCTGCACTGGCAATTGTTGGCTTTATGTGCTCTTAGGTCAACTATTACTCATAGTGATCCTATTATAACAGTTCTCAACCTTGCTTTATTCTGAACCAATCTCACTGTCTTTGACACACTTGAACCCTTTGCCATAGTCATTGCATTAATCCATCTTATCCATGGTCTTCCATTCCTTCGTTGACCTTCTACTCTTCCAAGAATGATGTCTTCCCCAACGACTAGATCTGACTTGCAATATGTATAGAGTTTCAAAATCCTTGCCTCCAAGGGGCAATCTCATTTTATCCTCCCTAAGACAAATCTGTTTGCTCTCTTGGCAGTCCATGGTATGTTCAAATCTCTTTTCTACACCACAACTCAAGATATTGATTCTTCTCCTGTCATCTTCATTCTTTGTCCAGATCCCAGATGCCCACCAAGCAGTTGAGAAGACCATGGCCTGAATCAAGTGCACTTTAGTCTCTAGACTGACTCCATCGCTCTCTAGTACTCTTGAGAGGTTTCTTACAGTAGATTTTTCCAAAGCTATTAATCTTCTCATTTGCATGGCTACTTTCTGGTATTGAGAGTGTTGATTGTGAGTCTGAGCAAGATGAAATTGTTTTTCTTCATCTAAAGTGATTGGCAATTAGCATCATTCTATTTCAGCATTATGAATGTGGCCTTGAACATGCTCTCACCAGTTTGTTTCAGGAAATTTACAAGGAAGCTGCCTTGGCAGCTGACTGAGATTCATATATGGTCCCATCCCTAAAGACAAGGTGACGCAGAGAATATGGAAATTATTGGAAAAATATCATTAATATCACATGCAAGCAAAATATTATTGAAGATTATCCAAAAATGGTTAAAATAGTACATTGGCAGAGAAATGCTAGAAGTCCAAGTGGAGTTTAGAAGAGGCCTTGGAACCAGGGATTTTATTTTTGAAATCAGAAGGATCTCGGCTCAAAGCAGAGCTAACTAGAAGGACACGTATGTGTGTGTTATTGGATACTCAAAGGCATTTGACTGTGAATCATAACAAATGATGATATACTTGATAAGAGTTGGAATTGCAGAACTTTTAATTATGATTATACAAAATCTGTATCATCTGAGGGCCCCTAACAACAAGAACACAACAACATATAAAATCTATACCTAGACCAAGAAGCTGTTGTTCAAACAGAACAAAGGAACAGAGAATGGTTTTAAATCCTGAAATGTTTACCTCAGGGATGAATCCTTTCTCTATAGCTATTAAACCTGTATGTGAGCAAACCATTCGAGAAGCTGAACTTTATGAAAGTTAAGTTTGGAACTCATACAATCATGCTTGCTTAAAATGAGGAGAAATTGAAGCCCTTGCTTCAGAAGATAAAGAACTGCAGCCATCAATGTGGACTACATGTCATTATTAAGAGGAATAAATTCACCACTGGGCCAACAGGCAACATGATGATACCCAATGGTTTCATCTTGTTCGAATCTATAATAAACACTTTTCATGTTAGCAGTCAAAAGACCTGAAGAGAGAAAGTCTGCTGTCAAAGCTCTTTCTAAAATCCTGAAGAGCATTGTTATAAATTTAAGAACTCAGGTGAACTTGATTTAAGCCACAGTTTTTTCAAATCACTTGCTGTGCCTCTGAAAGCTGGACATTGACAACAAATACCAGAAGAATTGATACATTTAAGTTTTGATGTTGGTCAAAAGTGTTGAATATTCCATGGAATGCAAAAAAAATAATAACACCCCAAATCAAAATTTAAAAAAGAACTACCCCAAAATAAGCAAATAAACAAACTCCCCACACGAAACAAACAAGTGTATGTCTTAGAGAAAGTACAGTCATAATATTCATTGGAGGCAAAGATGATGAAACTTCATCTCACATATTTTGGACAGGTAGTTAGGAGAGGGTGTTCCTTAGAAAGGAGCATCATGCTTGGAAAGTTGGAAGATCAGGAAAGGAGAGAAAGACCTTCAGTGAGATGGATCTATGGCAATGGACTCAAATATGTTGAGGATAGGACAGGATTGAAGAGAGCTCAGATCTGTTTTTCATAGGGTCAGTATGAGTCACACTTAACTAGGTGGCAACAACATTCTATAATTTCTCCCAAACTATATCATGTAGTAATTTACCTTGGCATCAGTGATTTTACTTATATTATACATGCATTATTCAGAACACTGTTGTTTTTTTCTACCCTACTCTATTCAGCCACTGTCCCATAGCTTCCTTATCTTTAAGAAAGTCATTAAATATTCTTTATATTCATTTTTTTTCAAATTCTTCCTTCTTATATTCTCAACACAGTATCAATTAGGTTTATAAAATGTTTAAAACAGTATAAAATACTGTTGAACTAATGAATAAATAAATTAAAGCCTTACTTTGGTACAGAATATTCTTTAAGGAAGGGTATTAGTCAACAGGCTTATTTTTCAAAGGTTCAGAACTCCTGGTTCAAAGGATATAGTAATATCTCAATTATCTTCCTTTTCTGTTCTAACCTCTTATAAATTATTCTTTTCTGAACAGTAAGTACTTTAAAATTTTCCTCTCAAGTTAAAAAAATCTGCTCTATCCTGTATTCTGTTCCCCCTAGCCCACTCTGAGGTTTCTTATATAATGATTAGTGAAGGAATGAGAAAGATGAAATGGGGAACTGAAGACACAGGTGATGAAAAATATAGATCAAAAGTAGCTAACTATATAAAACACAATGCATATAATGATTATCTAAAAGACAATATACCCGAATGAAGCATAATTTTTATGAATAAATGTATAAAACACAATGTACATGAAAAAATAATAGTAAAACTGGGGAGAAAAAAAGAAAAGCCAAACCTAAAACTATGTTCTCTTAAGTGCTTAGTTCTTTGAATTTTTTGCCTTCCTTTCATATTACTGTTTCTGTGGGACAATTTCATGAAGTCCATTTGGATAGATGCAGTTAAAAGTTTGGTCTCAGTTGTATCCATCATACTCTTCCTATTGTTCATAACAGTCTTTGTTTCAGTGCCTGGGGTGGTAAAATGCTGAATGTCCAGAAAACAAAAATACTTAAATGATATTTCAAAAACATCACTATTCTGCAGCACATTAATATTCACTACTCCTATTTATTATTCTTTAGTTCGTAGCATCAAATACCAAATGCCAAGTCACAAAGCAAATGATGGATGGGAATTTTCCTTGACTCTTGAATAGTAAAAGTATATAACATTTGGGAGTTTGTTATCCCTAAATTTATTGTCATTTAAGACTAATTTTTAACTGGATCTGAAAATAAAGTATTGGACTGACATTATTTATATACATTATAAAAAAAATTTATATCAATAATCTACAACTTGCCCAGTTGCACATTAACTCAGAAAGCCATTATTATTATGAATTTTATGAAGTTTCATAATTTGACCTAATTTCTAGAAATTTAGCCACTGATAATTGTATCCATACACATTAACATTCTAGAAATCACATTGCAAAAGATGGGCTTACACAGTATGGAGACAGTCTAATATTCCTAGGTAGTGGGGGTTTTTATGACAGTACATCTAGAGATAGGGTTGAGAGGGACATCATGCTGGGTAGAGTAGAGGGACAGAGCAGGAGGGGAAGACTCTCTATGAGGTGGATTGATTCAGTGACTGGGGTAATCGGGATGGGTGTGTCAAAGGCAACGCGATTGGCACAGGATAGAGCAGGGTTTAGGGCTGTTGTACATAGGGTCGCTATGAGTCTCAAACGACTCGACAGCACATAACAATAACAACAACATCTAGAAATGACACACTGAGCTAAATTTTATTTTGCTTTGCTTTATAGTCTCATCTAAAACAGATCTGCCATTTTTATCATATGAAAATAAATCACAGATTTACTATTTTGTTTGTTACTGTGACTTGTTAATTAAATCACAATGTGGTGGTTGTGTTTATTAAGTTACAAATTATACCTTTTGGGGAAGAACAAGTTTTGAAGTGGAACATGTTTACTTGATGTTTTCCCTCCCACCTGCCTTAA
The DNA here is from genome assembly GCF_000299155.1 of Elephantulus edwardii. Taxonomy (NCBI): domain Eukaryota; kingdom Metazoa; phylum Chordata; class Mammalia; order Macroscelidea; family Macroscelididae; genus Elephantulus; species Elephantulus edwardii. The sequence continues at coordinate 19,800,907 of NW_006399752.1, forward strand.
GGGGAGATATAATTAAATGTAACAAAGGAAAAGGCAAGTGAATGTGAGGATAAAACATTGTGAGAGAATTTCTTCCAGCTGAATAAAGCTGTAACTATGTAAAGGCAGATAAATTTTCACAGATAAAAAGCAAATGAATCTAAAGTAAAATTTAAACTAGGAGATTTTCTTTCTCAACCAATTCTTTAGACTTTCAAAATTATCTAAAACAATAAAAGTTAAATGTGTTATATTGTCTCTTCATTTATCCAGCCAGCTTTACATCATTATCCCAAAACTTCTTTGATTTTATCTACGAGCTACAAGCAAAGTTGTGTACAACTTCATTTAGAGACTCCAGAAAATTAAAATATAAGACATTTTACACCTGTAATATGGCAGCCACTGGCATAGCCACTTACAAATTTATAATTAAATTAGCTAAATAAAATAATATAAAGTTAACAGTTCAGTTGCTCAATCTTCCTAGTCACACTTTAAGTGCTTGGAAAATAATTCAACTAGTATGTACTATATGGGCAGTGTAGCTATAAACCCTTTGCAATACAGAACGTTCCACTGGATAGTATTGTTCTAAATACATATTAAACATTCTTTATGTGGTCCAATCCCCAAACTGATTGGAATGTTTACTGTTGTAATTAGACACAACACAAAGGAGGAATAAAGTCAAGAATGAAATTATAAGTAGTCAAAAAAAGTAGCTAGTCATCCCTCTGGTACCATATGGCAGCGTAAAAATACTTTTTCAAATCTCTACTCTTGCCTGCCTGCACATGCCTATAATTCTTAGCTAAGCTGCTAATTTGAGATAATACAAGTTTTATTATCTATGTTAAATAAAATCCATACCATTGACATATTACCATGAAAGATTTTTTTCCTCTGTTCCGAAAATGTTTTATATTATTTAGCAGGGCACATGTTAAGCATCTAAAGTATGACTCAACTCAACAATTGAATCTATCCTTGGTGAATTTAACAAACTCAAATCTGACCCCCCAGCAGGTTTTTGGAGGCTGTAAAACGTATGGTAGAAGAGTGTCCACCTTGTTCCCTCTGTGCCACTCTACCGGAGAGGGGCTGCCTTTGCATTAACAGTGTCATTCTCTAGGACTGCACCACCAAAGCTCGCTATAACTAAGTAGCTAAAAACTTGGATTCTCAACTCTCAAAAATTTAATTTTTTTTAAATTTTTATATAAATACTAAACAACATATTTCAACAAAGAGATGTAACCCTGGATGTGCTCACCAGGCTGTGCTGAGAAAACTGGAAGACAATTATGTAGCCAACTGACTGGAACAGCATTATCAAGAGAACTGCTGGATTTAAAAGAGGCTGTGGTACTAGGTGCATCATGGCCAATGTTGTATAAGTTTTGACTGAAATCAAAGAGTACCACAGAAATGTCTGTGTTTGACTATGCAAAGTCATTTAATTGTGTGGATCACAATAAATTGTTAACCTTTAGAAGAATGGGAATCTCAGAAAACACTTGCTTATGTTCACACAAAGTCTATAACTGGACTACAGAGCAAGGAAACACTGCATGTTTCCAAATCAAGAAAGGAGTGTGTCAGGGATGCATCCTTTCTCCATACCTTTTTAATCTATAGGGGGAATAAATTATTTGGGAGGCTGAACTCTGAGAACAAATGTGGTGTCAGGATTGGAGAAAGACTCATCAGCAATATCCATTATGCAGATGACACAACCTTGATAGCCGAAACTAGGTAGGACCTGAAGCATTTGCTGCAAAAGGTCAAGGTCTGCAGTCTCCGATATGGACTGAAGCGCAACATCAAGAAAGCATGAGGGGAAGGGAAAGGGTGTTAATCATAGGGTGGTACAATTTGACGTGGTGGGGAGTGACGGAAATATGAAGATCAGTGTGAAAAACAATGTATTTGAGCCTTGTAAATAAACCAATAAAATAAAAAAAAAAGAGTTGTACAAGGTAGAGGATAATGGCATTGGATTCAGAGTCTTGAAAGTCTAAGCTTCTTACATCAGTTTCTTTAAAATCTTGGCTTTTTCTTTGAAAATCAACCATGTATCAATTTCATGGATTTTTTAAAGAAAATCTAATGAGAAAATACATGTAACATGCCTCAAACATAGTAAGTCCTCAATAAAATTTAACTATTGAGCACAACTTATAGCGACCCTATGAACAAAAGGCCTGAAGCCCCTCTACAGCTATCGACATTTATCAAAGTTCATAAAGTTTCCAGAGGCCTGTTGCTTAGGAAATAGATGCCACTCCTGTTTCCACTGAGGTGTGGTACTGGAGAACACTGAGCATATAATGTACTGTCTTGGAGAAGGTAAAGCCATACTGTTCCTTGGAGGCAAGGAATTTGAAGCTCCATCTCACATATTTTTGGAATGTTGCTACGAGGGGACAATCCTTGGTCAATGACATAATGCTTGGACTTCTGGAGGGACAGCACAAGAGAAGAAGACCCAGGATGTGATGGATTGACATAGTAACCGAGATAATGGGGATAGTTGTGTTGGAGACAGTGAAACTGGCTCAGAATAGAGGAGGGTTCAGAGCTATTGTACATAGGGTCACTATAAGTATCTGGAGATACAAGAGTACATAACAACAATAGTCATGTATGCCCAGTTTTATAAGAAAGATAAAAAATTAAATAGGCAGTTTAAGAGAATATGTTGTTGGCGGTGTATATTGTTGAGTCATAACCAACCTATAGTTGACCTTCCAGCTGATTTTGAAAAGCAGTAAATAGCAGAGGAGGTGATAGCCTATCTTTCTCCCACGAAGCAGTAGATGCATTCGAATCACATACCTTTCCATTGGCAGCGCAATTCCTTACCACTAATCCATAAGAGTTCCCTTTAGAGAGTGTAAAAAGAATTATAAGACAGTGCCCTAGATTCCCTTCCCCTGATAATCCACTTCTCTTTAGTGTGAGTGAGACTAGTGAACACGATGAGATTTCACTATCATGACTGGTTGCTGTTAATTTTCATCTATACTAGTTAGTCAATTGATTTGATTAGAAGAGAAATTATTCCCCAATGGGCATGGCCTAGTCAGGTGACCCTTAAGAAACATTGGTATCTTCTCTATGAGGTTTTAAACTATGACAAAATCTTTGTTAGAACTAATGATGCAAACTTTCATGTTGTAGAGAGAGCCCTATGTAAGGAAATTTGGGTTTCAGCTTTTAATAGCTGAAAGCAATTGCAAGCTTACAGTCTCAAGAAAATAGCCTCCAATATACAACCTGCAACTGCAAGGGACTGATATCTTGTAACATATTGAATAATCCTGGAGGATCATGAGTTCAAATGATCTTGCAGCGCAATTAACATGTTGATGCAACCTTGTGAGAACTCAAGCAAAGAACTCATATAATATGTACCCAGAGTCCTGATCAATAGACTGTGAAATGATTAATGTATGTTGACTTAAGCCCCCAAATTAGAGGGAAATTACCATAACATGATAGAAAACAAATGCAGTGAATTTGTACACAACCTACTTAAAGAAATATGCCTTATATACTTGAACCCAAATAACATAATAATTTTCCATTATTAATTGCTCCTTTGTTGATATTTAAAAGTATTTATGTCCCAAATCCCCCAAAATTCTTAGCCTGATACTTTTTGAAGATGACTGATAGGGAAAAATGAGAATGAAAATTTACATAATCAGGGTGGTAGTGGTCTTGGTGGTAAGGGTAATAGTGTGCAAAATTACTATGGTGATGAGGCTGATGATAAAATACCTATTCACAAAGTTATCCTGTGTTTTGAATAATTAGTAAAATCATATCCTATTTTCATTTCAATGGACAATACGAGATGCCTGTGAAAATGTTGCTCTCATTAACAAGGATAACACTTATCCTAGAATCAATATCAGTGGTGTTTATTCACTCGGTAATAATCAATAATATGAAATACAATCACACTTTGCTTGACATCTACAATGCATTCTGTGGAAGTATTTGTAGCATACCCTAGTCATGCTTTTCATTTAAGCATCTTGAAGAGCTAGGTTCATACATTAGCAGGGATTGTCAATGTGCTGAGATAATTTGCTTTTGTGCTTGTTCTTCACTCTGTGTCATTAATAATTTCTCCATATCTGATATTGGTCCCTCTCCTATTTTTGTTAGCCTAGTACTTTTCAGTGGAGGTGATCCCACAACCACTTGGAGAATTTTGGGGTGTTAGTATTCTTTTTTAATTATAGAGCTGCACCGTCCCTAAATTGCAGGCAGTCGTGTTCACTGATTTTCCCACTTTCCTGTTGCTTAATAAGCCTTTCATGTCACTTCTTAATCAGCACTTTTCTGCTAGTTGCTGCAGATATCTCTGATACCTAAATGCCTACTGTGAAGAGCTATGATTCACTGCACAGTAATATTTTCTAAAGAAAACACTACAATACTCTATGACATCACCACATTACAACAATGAAGCAACCTTTGATACATAAGACAAGGTGATGTAGCCTAGGAGTTGAAGTTTATATCGTTTTGTTAATAGTAATTGGTTTAGTAATGAAAGGGAAACCTTTCAGAGAGAGTAGAGTTTGGCACAATAAGTAAGTCAATAGCATTTCTTACTATCAAGACATTCATATCATAGGCTTATACATGTATCAAGTAAATTCAGGTAGGAGAGACTCAAAGTCATTTGGTTCTTGAGCACTTTTCATTATATTCAGCTTCCTCTTGTTCTTGCACATGAACAATTGATATGTTCCACGGTCAGCATGTGGGCTGGTTTTAATTGCTGATATGGAACTTCTCCATGCTTCTTTCTACAAATATAGTCAATCTGATTCCTGTGCAGTCTGTAAGGTGAATTAAATGTGTAAAGTCACCTTTTATGTTTCTTATAAAGATGTTTGCTATGAAGAAGTCATTGAATGCACAAAATATACCTTGAATCTCCAGTCTCATTTCTGTCACGAAATTCATACTTTCTGACAACCATTCCTTTTTCACTGGCTCCAACTTCGCAAAACAGTCACTAATAATTATAAATACATATTGTTTGCATCTTTGATCAATTTCAGATTGCAAATGTTGGTTGTTGTTGCTATGTTCCGTTGAGTTTACCACAACTCATAGTAATCCTATGACCAAAGCTCTGAACCTTGCCCTATCTTGAGTCCATCTCATGGTTTCTGAAACACCTGACCGGATTGCCACAATCACTGTACCAATCAATCTTAACCCAAGTGTTCCTTTCATGCACCAACCTCCCAAGCATGATGTCTGCTCCCAGGACTGGTCCCTCCTGACAACAAGCCCAATGTATGTGAGACAGAGTTTTAAAATCCTTGTTTCCAAGGAACAACCTGGTTTCACCTTCTCTACCACACACTGGTTTGTCCCCTTGGTGATCCATACTATGTTCAATACTCTTTTCCAGCACTACAACTCAAAGGCACTGATTCTCCTTCTGTCACTTATTATCTAGCTCTCAAATGTATAGTAAGCATTTGAGAAGACTATGACCTGGATCAAACCCACCTTAGTCTCTAGACTGACATTTTTCTTTAGCACTCTGGAGAGGTGCCTGACTGCAGATTTTCCCAAAGCAACTCATCTTTTGATTTCCTGACCGCTGGTGCCCAGGATGCTGATTGTGGATCTAAGCAAGATGAAACAACTAACAACTCCAATCTGTTCTTCATTTATCATTATTCTGCCTATTGGCCTGGGGATGAGGATTTTTTTCTTCTTGATGACAAGATGCAAGATATTTCTTGAAAACTGCAGTCCTTGATCTTCCACAGTAATCACTTCAAGTCTTTCAGTTTCAACTAAGAATGTGTGTCATCTGCATAATTCAGGTTGCTGATGAATCTTCTGCCAATCCTGATGTCATATTCATTTCACAAACACCAATCAGCACATGGACTGAAAAGGCATGTAGGAAATATACATCCCTACACATTGCTTTCTTGATTTGAACTATCCATTATTCTCTTGCTCAGTTAAGACAATGGCTTCTTGATCTAGGTGTAGATTTCCATGAGAACAATCAATGTTCTGGGATTCTCATTTTTCTCAATGTTAGCTTAAAGTGGTGAGCTTCCTTTGCAGCTCAATAAAACACAAATATGTACACACACACACACACACACACACACACACACACACACACCTTTCTGTTACTCTCTCCTTTCAGCCAAGATCCGTCTGACAACAGCAATGATATTCTTAGTGTCGTGGCCTCTTTTAAACCTTGCTTGTGTTTCTGACAGTTTTCTGTCGATGTACTGATCTAGTTGGTTTTGGATAATCTTCAAGATTTTGTTTGCATGTGATATTAATAATGTTTGATAATTTTCATATTCTGTTGAAATCTTCCATTTCCTCTTCTTTGACTTTAGTTGTTGGTACATATATTTCATTAATAATTGTGTTGACAGGTCTTCCAGATATGCACAATGATCCTATCACTCACAACATTGTACTTTAGTATAGAACTTATTCTTTTCATTATGAATGCAATGCCATTCTCCCTCAGTTTTTCATTCCCAGCATAGTACATGATATGATTCTCTGATTCAAAGAGGCCCAGGTGAGTCCATCTCAGTTCTAAATGCTTTGATTATCAGTCTTGTTGTTGTTGGTGTTGTTAGGTGCTATTGAGTTGAGTGTAATCCATGAACAAGGTCTGAATCCTGTGCTATCCTCATAAATTCTGATTCACTAGAGCCCATTGCAGCAGTCACTGTGTCAATCCACCTGGTTGAGGGTCTTCCTCTCCTTCACTGACACTCCACCTTTCCAAGCATTGTATCAATCTCCAAGGAATAGCTATCCTCCAAGAAGCATTCTAACTATGCTTTATCCTAGACACTTTTGTTTGTTCTTTTGTCATTCTTTGGAATGTTCAGTACTCTTATCCAATACCAAAACTCGAATGCATCTGTTCTTCTGTCATCCTCATGCATTGTCCAGCTGTCAGATGCACAGCAAGTGATCGGAAAGATAATGGCCTGAAGGCTTAGACCTCAAACTGATATCATTACTCCTCAATAGTTTGGAGAGGTGACTGACTGCAGGATTTCCCAGTGCAATATACAACTCAACACTCACTAAAGATGACAGAAGAAGAATTAATGCCTTTGAGTTGTGGTTCTGGAGAAGAGAGTTGAACATACCATGGCCTGCCAGGAAGACAAATAAGTCTGTCTTGTAGAGGGTGAAATCAAGTTTCTCCTTGGAGGTAAAGATTTTGAAGCTCTGTCTCGTACTTTGGGCACATGGCTAGTAGGGACCAATCCTTGGTGAAGGGCATCATGCTTGGAGGGTGGAAGGACAGCACAGGAGAAGATGATCCCAGATGAGATGGATTGATACAGTAGGGCAATGGGGGTAGGTGTGTCAGAGTCAGTGAGACAGGCTCAGGGCAGGCCTCAGATCTGTTGCATATAGAGTCACTATGAGTCATACGCAACTTGATGACACATAACAACAACAACATACATTTCCTGATTTCCTGACTGCTGGTAACAAGGGTGTTGATTGTCAAAGTAAGATGAAGTTGTTGACAGTGTTATTCTTTTCTCCATTATGATGCTGCCTATTGGTCCAGTGGTAAGAATTATTTTGTTTGTTTGTTTTCTTGATGTTGAGATGCAATCCATATTGAAGGCTGTATTCTTTGATCTTCTTCAACAAATGTTTCAAGTCTTCTTCACTTTCAGCCAGCAAGATTGTGTCATCTGCATAACACTGCTTATTGATGAGTTTTCCTATGATCTTGATGCCACATTTTCTTCACAGAGTCCAGCTTCTCAAATATTTTGCTCAACATACGTTTTTAATAGGTATGGAGAAAAATTACAGCCCTGATAAACACTCTTCTTAATTTTAAACCATGCAGTGTTCTTGGTTCTGTTCGCACAAAAGCCTCTTGGTCTAGGAATAGCTTTCACATAAGAACAATTAAGTACTCTGGGATACCCATGCTTCTCAATGATAACTATAACTTGTTAGGATCCACACAGTTAAATGCATTTGCATAGGCAATAAAGTACAAATAGACATTTGTTTGGTGTTCTGTACTTCCAGCCAGGATTCATCTGATATCAGCAATGATATTCCTGGTACTATGTATGGCCTCCTCTAACTCCTATCTGAATGCCAGCAGTTCCCTATTATGTATTATTCTGGCTTTTTAAAAAATGCTCTTCAGCAGTACTTTGCTTTTATGTGATATTAATGATATTGTTCCATAGTTCCACATTCTCTTGGGTCACCTTTCTTGGAAATAGGAACGGATACGGACCTCTTCAAATCCATTGACCAGACAGCTTTCCTCCAAATTTTCCTGGCATAGACTTGTGAGCACATCCAGATCTGCTTCTGTTAGTTGAAACGAGTAAATTTGTATCCCACTTAGTCCTGAGGCCTCAGTTTTTGCCAAATGCTTTCAGTGCAGTTTCAAAGATAGAGGAGATAAAAAACAAACAAACAAACAAACAAACAAAAAACAACAACCCAAAGTGAATGTTAGAAGAAACTATGAAAATTGTATTATAGTATTGAGAAACCAAAGCAAAGAAAGATACTCAAGTAAAAGATATGAACAAGATTTCAAAGGCCACCTAAGAAGTCATAAGGCAATGGGAAAAGACCTGGAGTTAGAGTATAAAAAGGGAAGAATTCACATGGCATTTCTCAAACTAAAAGAATTAAAGAGCTTCTAGTAGCAATACTAAGAGATGCTATGCTGGGCAAAATCCTGGATGATCCAGGAGCCATAAAAACAAAGATGGAAAAAGTACAGAATCACTGTGCCAAAAATAACTAGTCAAAGTGGAAAAATTCCATAAAGTGGAATATGAACAAGAGTCAATGATAGAAAAGGAAGTAGTTGAAGCTGTGTTGAAGATACTGGCAAAAAAATAAGATCCCTGGAACCGATGTGATACCAACTGACATGTTTAAACCAGAAGGTGCAGCCTTGGGTATGCTCACCAGTTTATGCCAGAAAATTTGGAGAACAGCTGCTTGGCCTATTGACTGTAAGACATCTGTATTTGTTCCCATTCTCAAGAAATGTGATCTAACTTAATGGAAATTATCAAATACTATCACTAGCCAAAACATATTGCTGCTGAAGATAATTTAAAAAGGCCAAAGCAGTATATTGACAGGGAACTTGCAGAAGTTGAGGCTGAAGAATAGGTCATAGCACCAACAATATAATTGCTGGTGTTAGATTGATTCTGGTTGAGAACAGAGAATTACAGAAGAAGGTCTATCTGTGTTGTATTGATACTATGCAAAGGAATTTGACTGCATGGATCATAGCAAACTATGGTTATCATTGAAAAGAATGGAAATCCCAAATGTGTCCCAAATATAATTGTGTTTATATAAAATCTATACACCTAGCCCAAGAAGCTGTTGTCTGAATAGAACAAGGAACACTGCATGGTTCAAAATCAAGATGGGTATGTGTTAGGGTTTTAACATTTCTCCATGCCTATTCAATTTGTAAGTTGAGCAAATAATTCATGAAGCTGGACTTTATGAAGTGGAATGCAGCATCAGGATTGAAGAAAGATTCATCAATAAAATGTGTTCTGAAGATGACACAATCTTGACTGCTGAAAGTGAAAGGACCTGAGGTGTTTTCTGTAAAAGATCAAGGATGATAACCTTCTATACGAATTACAACTCAATATTAAGAAAACAAAAATCATGCACACCCAAGTTTATCGTGGCTTTGTTCACAATAGCAAGGAGTTGGAAACAACCTAAGTGCTCATCAACAAACGAATGGATAGAGAAGCTGTGGTATATTCACACAATGGAATACTACACTGCATTGAAAAACAAGGAACTCATGAAATATTATACAAAATGGGTGACCATGAAGGACATTATGTTGAATGAAGTATCTCAGTCACAAAAGGACAAATACTGCATGGTGCCACTGTTGTAAAACAGGACTGGCCTTGGGGTTCGGGGGAGACTGAGAAAGATGGGTTCAATAATGTATACTGCATTGAAACAGATGAGGGAGAAAACTGTTTATGTGGGATATGTTACTAGGTATTTTGATCATGACAGGAGTCCAGATCAAAGGCTGTATAGTGGAGTGGACCTGGAGGGAGGGATTATAAAACAATGAAAGAATTTTTCTTTAACTTTTCCAAGAGGCTAATGTACTGGGGGGGGGGGTTGGAAGGGGAAAAAAGTGCAACAATGAATGAATGGAAATCCAAAGCCTCTGGAAATTTTCATTGAAATTAACAATAAATTTTAATAAAAAGAAAACAAAAGTCCTTACCTTGAAACTATCAATGACTTAATCTTATTTGGATCCACTATCAATAGACTTGATACAAGTAATCAGGAAATCAGGAGACATATTGTTTTGGACAAGTCTGTTGTCAAGGACTTCACTAAAATACTAAAAAGCAATGATTCATTTTGAAGTGAAAGGTGTGTCTGATTCCGGTCATAGTCTTTTTAATCACTTGCTATGCATCTGAGAGCTGCATAATGAATAAAAATAACAGCAGTAGAATTTATGTCTTTGACTTGTATTGTTGTAGAAGGGTACTCAATTTCCCTTGGAAAGCCAAAATAATGAACAAATATGTCTTGGAAAAAGTGCACCCAGAATGTTCCTTGGAGGTAAGGAGAGCAAAGCTTCATTTCTCAAACTTTGGACATGTTGCTAGGGAGAAGCTATTCCACAGAAAGGAATATTATGCTTGGAACGGTACAGGAAGATTGTAAGAGAACAAGACCCCCTATGAGAAAGATTGACATGGTAACTGCAGCACTGTGCTCAAGTGGTTCAGTGATGATGAGGATGACACTAGATAGGACAGGGCTTAGGACTGTTGTTCATAGTGTCACCATGAGTTGTACTTGATGACATTTAACAATTACAACATTATTTCTATTTCTGGCAAGGTTTTTAATTAAGTCCTCATAAAAACAAAGACATATAGATCAAACATTGCCTGAACTGATATTATATGGGGAAGACTTAAGTATCTGCATTCAAAAATAAATGTGCTAAATACTTCACCATAACAAGACAGAAAAACTTTTACATTAATTCCCACCGAGTTTGTTTGGTTGTTTGCTTTTTCCTTTAGGAAATTATTCCATTCATTTTATACAATTAAATGTTGTAGTTGAAGTGAAATAAATAAAATAATTTCTATCATGAGTATGTACTTCTTTACAACAAACCTTGACCTAATAAATGCAGAAGATCATTTATGCCTATACAGAGTGAGGTCATCTTACTTCATAATAAAAGATAAATAGAATACAACGTTCTTTTACATGATAACAAAAATACAGGTCAGATACTCAGAAAGAAAAAAAAATGCATGCCTTTATCACTGTATTCATCAAAACAAAATGTACCAGATCTGTCCTAGTTACTGGGAACAAAAAGATAGTGTGCTGACGATTAATGGTAAAAAGGCCAAGTAACCAGCAGTCAGAATGCAATATTAGTTCATCTACAAAGATTAATCAAGCTCTACTTGTCCCATGATTGGTATGTATAAAAATAAGTAATTCCTGGAGGTCTTGATCTCTTCTTCAAAATGTAAATCTTCAACTTATATGGATAATGTTTCAAGGATATTCATATCAAAGATAAAATGAACATTTAGGATTTTCCCCCCTATAGTTTATATTTCAAGCAGGAATGTTATAATAGTCCAATTGTAAATTTAAGAATAGGATTGTTATCTGTTTGGTCTGCTATTCCTAGGAGAAGTGCCCTCAGCCAAAGACAGTTGTATTGCAGGACAGCAGCAAAAGTCTTGACCTCAAGTCCATAATTCAGTGATGAACAAAAAATTTCTTTTTGAAAAACTGTCTTTTGCTTTAGGGATGAGATGGAGTGTATGGTGGTTATTTACACAAAGATTCACGGGGGTGGAGGGTAGGGTGCTGATTTTACTGCTATTAGAGATACCACTTTCTTTCCTGATAATGAGGATAAAAGCTGATCTCTCAGCCCAGATGAGATGGATTGATACAATAACTAGAGCACTGGGAGTAGATGTGTCAGAGTCAGTGTGACTGGCTCAGGACAGAACAGGCTTCACAGCTGTTGAACACAGGGTCACTATGAATCACAGGCAACTTGATGGCACATAACAAAAATAACTCATTCAACAATTACTTACTAAAAGCCTATTCTGTACAGGTACTCAGGGACTGGAAATATAGTATATAAAAAGCACCATCAACTTTACTTCATGGAACATAGATCCATAAGAGGAAGCTAAAATTTAATACATAAACATATAAAAACTATGTGATTAGTAATGTGATGAGTATTATACAATACAGTGAATAGCTCATGGAACCTGGTTTATACTATGCAAGCACTTCAAAGAAACATTCACAGTGAAGTCAATATTTAAACTAAGGACAAGTAAAAACAGAGAAGAGTACTATAAATAAGGAGGAATTACACAGACAGAAGGGAAAGCTGTGGGTAAAATCTAAAGAGCTTAAAGGCCAAGGTGGCTGAAGATAATCAGGCAAAATATCATGAGATGAAGCTGGAGAACAAAGCAGGTCGAGATCATGCAGATGCCTGTAGGCCAGTTAAGAAGTTTGCAGTTTTACTGAGAGCAATCTATTAAAGTGCTCTAGGTTGATGAGGTTCATAATTTAACTTGCCGTTTTAAGTGATAGGTTTTGGGGAGATATTTATGAAGGTAGTAGGGTTAATTAAACCTAAATTATCTTGCTAGTGTAAAAAGCATGATAGTAATATATTCTCTAAACTCATGCAGTTGTCATTACACAGGTTTCTGACTTTTGAAATGAGATTGCATAGGAACCAAAGCAAGGACTCCCAAGCTTTTCTCTTTCTCTTTGTCTAAGCCATCTCCATGAAAAAAAAAATCTAGCTTAGATTTCAACTGTGGAAATGCTGAGAGTGGGTGTTGGCACATTCTTTGCTGTGGAGAGTTGGAGGCAGGGGTTGACTTCTGCATTATAGTTTCCATTATAGCAGCAACTTTGGTCATTTGTTACATTAGTCAGAGTGTATCACTCATTCGAATCTCCCCTACCCACTGTCATCCTATCTCAACCAGTTAAGGCAACCAAAATAGCCTACAGATGTTACAAAATAATGCCTGAAGGATGATATTCACAGTGGCTAAGCAGTGACAATCTAGCAACATTAAAGGGATACAATTATCATCTAAAGGTGCATCACATCTACAGGACCAACAGTCAAGAAAGAAGCCCAAGACTACTCTGCAAATAACCTTATTTGAGACCAGGTTGTCTCAATCAACATATGAATGATTTGTTTTCTATTGGGAGGACAACTTTGATATATAAAATGTGTAAAATACACATCAGCCAACTCCTTTGAATTTAGAAGAACCTTGAGTTGGTAAGGTTATTTGCATTGCAAGGAGCATTATTCTCATCTGTGAAGATGAGATCATACATCAAAGAGAAAAGATGAGCAAAAGTGACATTGACAATGTGGGCTGATTTTTTTCTCTCTCATTGTTTTAAAAATTATCTATCTGTTATGCTCATTCTAAAAGGATTGAATACCACATAATCATACCCTAACATAAAAAAATTAAACTCTTTACAACTGGGATAATAAACACATTATAATAAATAACAAAGAAATTAAAGTTGTCAAATATTTTATTCTTCTAGAAAAAATGTCCTGTGCAATTAATTGTCTAAGCAGAAAGCATAGTTACTTCACTGTGTGGCTGAGACACGAGCAGAGCATCTGAGTTCAGTGGAAGCAAGCATAAATAAATGTCCACTGAGACGAAGCAAAATTCTTGTGTCTGCTGCAGTAGCTAGGGAAAATTCTCAACTGCTGAAATGGTTAAATACTATTTGGTTTTCTCCAGTAAGCCACCTCATAACCCATATGAGCTACTACACCCCAGGTAGATGACTCAGTGAGAGGTTTACAGAGGCTAGAAGAGCAGCCTCCAGTGAAAGGCAATCTCTTCAGAAAGTGTCATACCTTTACCTGCATTCTCTTGTGAATAATCTTTTAGTTTTTTTATGCAAGAACATCTCTCTTCTATTTCAACTTCTTTGTAAACTATTTAATCATATCAAATAGATATCATAATTTTACACAAATAATTCTTTTGTTCTATGCCCATTTGCCAACTGTCACTCTATTGCACCTTCAGCATTTTCCTAATCAATAATTTAAAAATATCAATATATCACATTTAGTCACTAGTTTGAGGTCTGGTAAAAATAGCCAGCTGCAAGGACATTTCCTCAGGCTTGTATTCTGTATCAGATGTATATGTAAAACTGGTGAAGCTTTCTTCCCTTTTGGTCAGTCTGGAGCTTGTATTTGGCTCATCTCCACCTGACCTCGAATTCTTTAGCCTCAAGCATAAGGCCTGCTACATTGCTTGAAAATCTCAGATTTTGTGTCTCAGAAGCCAGCAGTCTTTACTTTGACTTGTTGAGCTTGGATTCATTAGTGTCTGACGCCATTTGAGTTAAGAGAAGCCTCTACTCTGATAACTGGGCCACATACTTGAGACTTACCAGACTTTACAAGTATCTAAGATATTTCCTTAAGATAAACTACTATTTATGTAATTTTCTATTTACTTTACAACCTAAGTTTCATTGGTCCTGCTTCCTTAGATATTCTAGCCTAATATAAACAAACACAGAATGTGCACATAATTTCTTTCTACTGAGTAGAAAATATACAGCTACCTAAGAATATAACACAATAACCTTGAGTAATGCAGTACTTAGTACTTATCTGTCAATCGAAAGCTTGTAAGTTCATGTTCACCTAGAAGTGTCTTTGATGAAAAGCCTTATGATGTACTTCTGAAAATAAGATCAGTGATTGAAAACTAGGAAGATGGGTTAAAATGGATCGAAGAACAAAGTTTGGCAATCTCCTCCCATGCGTTTTACAGCCTCTGAGAATCCACTGGAGGGCCAGTTCTGAGTGGGTTCGGCCCTGAAGGCATATCACAACAACTATATTGATATGCTACCACATAATTTGCAATAATTTGTGTGTTTTTAAATGGAAAGTTGAATGGTCTAAATTTCTATCACTAAATCCAAAGTACATTGACATCAATTAGATTACGAGTCATGCTGACGCTGTGTATGCCAGAACAGAACTGTGTTCCATAGGGTCTTCTTGGTTAGAAATTGTATAGACATATATTGCTACACTCTTCTTCTATGAAACTTCTACATGACTTTGAACTACCAACTTTCAAGTTAGAAGTCAAGTACAAACCATTGATACCACCCGGAGACCATTGCTATGTCCTGTTTAAAATAAAAGTGTATGCATACATCATTTTAAAAATCCTTCAAAGTCAATGTCGTACAATCATAACTTACTCAGCGCCGACCTTTCAGTGAGTTAGCAGAGGTTGTAAACAGCAAAGGAAGAGATTGCCCGTCTTTGTTCTCACAGTATCTCAGGTGGATTCCCACGGTGAGGGAAGTGGTGCTTTTGGGTTAATAATGCATCTCCCTACAGAATAGTCCATCTGAAGCCCTAGAGGATTATGTAGATCAAAGAAATAAAAACTCCTTCCCACAAGATGTTCAAAGAAAAACCATTATGGGAAATTCATTTTATAGAAAGGAATGGATAGCCAAGGATCTTCTGTTTGTGTATGCATCTGTAAGTGTGTGTGTGTGTGTGTGTGTGTGTGTGTGTGTACACTTGTCCCTGTGCCTATGAACACCTAGTGTAAAGAAATATTAAGATATAAACCAAAGTCTCAGTAATTATCTCTTTGGGTAGAAACTGTTTGGGAGATACTATACTTCTTTATATTTATAAGTACTGTTTAAAAAGTTTACACTAAATACTGAGACACTTTTTTAGGAAAGAATTTGGGGAAATAATAAAAGAATTAAGAGAAAATATGCTTTTCCCAGCACTGACAAGGCATCCTGAAGCGTTAACATGGTGTGCATTTTGTTGTGTAGCTCTCTCAGAATGTATTTTAGAACCACTCAATGCACTTTTGCTATAATGATTAGCTTACATTATGCAGCTCTTGAGTAGAATTTGGGCCAGTTCTGCAGGTTCATTATTCGTGCAACAAGCCAAGACAGCTAACTTTCACAGCGTGAAAAGTATTGATACCACTGATGGATGAAATGTTTTCTAAGTACTGAAATGGTGCTTTAAAAGGGTGAGGAAGGAAGCTGCAGGTTTCCAGGTCACCGGAATGTATATAAGGGTCATTTAGAGAGTAAGAGTTCCAAAAGCTAACACTCTAATCAGGAAACACAGCTGGTGAAGAAGAAATATAACAAGGAAACACATAAATTACATTCCCTAAATGTTACATTTAATACTGCAACCCCTAGGAGAAAAAGCATGTTGCTTGAAACAGTCATACAAAGGTAAGAGAGTTCTCAGACAAATGAACTTCCCTTAAAAAGAGATAATACCCCAAGTTAAAGAAGATAGTTGTTGGAGTTAGTTGCCTTAGCATCAGCACCAACTCTCAGCTATGTTATTTAACACAACAAAATGATGCCTTCATTCTCTTAATACTATTTAGTATGTTGAGTCTGTTGTGGGTATTGTGTCAACTCATTTAACTCATCATTTACCTTGTTTTCTTTATTCCTCTAATTCACCGAGGATGATGGCATCCTCCAGCAATTGGTCTTTCTTGGTGACATGTCAAAGTTCATCGAAGGCTCATCATCCTCATTTCTGTCACTCTCTTTGCCATTCTTCTGATATATTCATTCCTGTGGCAGTTTTTTAAATTTAATTTTATTAATTTTAATGAAAATTTACAAAGATTTTGGATTTTCATTCATTCATTGTTCCACTTTTTTCTTTATTCCCTTCCCCCAGTTTGTTCCTCTGTTTGAAAAGGAAAAGATACACTTCTTTGTTGGTATACCATTCCCCCCCCCATCCTGACCCTGCAACCACCCCACCTCCCCCTCCAGATGCACTCCACTATGCAACCTTAATTCTGGATTCCTGTGATAATCATAATATGCTATCATATATCACTTGTAAACTGTTCTCTCCCTCATCTGTTTCAATTCAGTATATATAATCTATCCAGTTTTTCTCAGTCTTACCCAACACTGATGTCAGTCACTTTCTACAACTGTAGCACCATGCAGTATTTGTCCTTTTGTGACTGGGATATTTTACTCAGCATAATGTCCTCCAGGGTCACCCATTCTGAATAATATTGCATGAGTTCCTTGTTGTTCAATGCAGTGTAGTATTCCATTGTGTGAATATACCACGACTTCTCTATCCATTCGTTTGTTGATGGGCACTTAGATTGTTTTCAACTCCTTTGGTGGTTTTAAACACTGACGTGTGTATTGGTATAATGTGGAAACTTTACCACTAGTAATATTTCAAATATCTACAGGGTCACCAATAGTGAGCATGATAATGAAGCTGCCACACTAGGGAAAACCAGGCAGTAAAGCCTGGTGATCTACTTGGTGTAGGATAAGGCCTCAGATCTGTTGTTCTAATATGAATCATCATCTACTCAATGGCACACAACAATAACAATAACAATATGGATCTGAAAGAAATGGGTAATATATACATGAGGGAAATGGTTCAATGTCTAAGTAAATATTATACTAAATTATCCTTTTCCAAATTTCACAAGCCAGTAAGTAGTCAATCAATGGAGAAGATGGTAGTTTCTCTTTTTTCAACATTCTATATTCACCCATTTTGTCCACTCTTATTCTCAAGCCCTTGTCTCTGATTCTCAGGGAAAAAACAAACAAACAAATAAGTTAGCACACAAAGCAAAATCATTGGACCAGAAGGCATATAAATCTAGTTAGTTCTTTCTGAAAATAAGTAGATGTGAATTTAGAGAAATTACTCAACCTCTCTAGGCTGAGACAAGTTAATTTAGTTAATTTAGATTATTTACATGTCCAAACTTTCATAATTATTTAGTCCACAAGGGTTAAAAAAAGTAAGTTAACTACATAAAGGGTTATTGTGGTGGTGGTGGTGGTGGTGGTATGTGCCGTCGAGTCGCTTGCGACTCATAGCGACCCTATATACAACAGCCCTAAACTCCTCTCTGTCCTGTGCCAATTGCACTGTCTCTGACATACCCATCCTTGACTACCCCAGTCACCGAATCAAGCCACCTCAAAGAGGGCCTTCCCCTCCTGCGCTGTCCCTCCACCCTCCCAAGCATGATGTCCCTCTCCAA
>NW_006399752.1:19825115-19826277 GCF_000299155.1 Elephantulus edwardii
GTGACTGGGGTAATCGGGATGGGTGTGTCAGAGGCGGTGCGGTTAGCACAGGATAGAGCAGGGTTTAGAGCTCTTGTGCATAGGGTCGCTATGAGTCGGAAACGACTCGACGGCACATAACAACAACAACAACAACAACACAAGAGGTTGGTGTATCATGGGCCTCTGGTATAAGGCTCGTTAATGTATTGCTTTATGGCTGATATGACATGAGGGTTATGCTGCTTTTATTTTTCCGTTTTGGATAGAAATGACCAGGGAAATATGATGGCCTGCTGATAAGAAATTGTGCTATAATCCCAAAGGCACACAATTTGAATCCACAAGCTGCTCCATGGGAGAAGGATGTGTACTCTCCTCCTGTACAATTTAATGCCTCTAAAAATACACTTGAGGGTTAGCTTTAAGTTGGTTCTGGCTTGACAGCACACAAATACAACAATACTGCATATGAATAGAAAAATAATGTTTTGATCTTCATACAGTACTTCTCTTCTGCTGCCAAGTATATCTTTAAAATACTAGAGATCAACAATATTAGTTTAATGACTAAGGTGCACCTAACCCAAATCTTGATATTTTAAATTGTTTCATATTGTGGTGTTAAGCGTTTATTGTTCTAAATGGCTTCCCTAACCATTGACTGATTTTGCCATGTGTATAGGCAAGAATATGTAATTATAGTGTATTAGCCTATCCTCAAGGTGACTGACTAGTTTCATCATTAAATTGGGGGAGTTCTGGGAGCCTAGTGGTAAGAATCCGTGCTGCAATCTTGAAGGCACGTGCTTCAGATCCATCAAGTGTTTCATGAGAAGTATGGGAAATCTCCTTGGAAGCAATTAACTATCTCTGAAAACCATTGGAGGGTGAGCTATTGGTTGGTTCTGACTCAATGGTATGCAACAACAAAAGCAGCAGCAGAATAGGAGAATCTCACCACCAGAAAAGAAGAAAGAAGTGAATACAACAGATCCTTTGGAATCAGACAGCCATAGCAGAATGAGAAAGCTGCTAGAGAATCAGAGACCTGACATGAGACAGAGCTGACTTTGGGATTGCTATGCCATAACAATAGTATTGTGACAGACTGGAGGAAAGAACTATAATTAGGACCAAGAGCCTAAAGCCACAAGGCTGACAGCTGGTGTGCCTATGAGCA
>NW_006399752.1:19827018-19828617 GCF_000299155.1 Elephantulus edwardii
AGGCTGTACTGAGTGACCGAATGACTGTATTCTGCTATTAACTTGAATTATAGCCTTTTGACTTCACTAGTATGGTTCTATGTGGTCTGTGAGCTATTGCAATGGGTTTTGAACCCAATAAGCATTAGTAAGACTGATGTTATGGATGAATAGAGAAAGGTACAGTAGCGTGAAGGATACATTAGACTTCATGAGAATTGGTTTTGAGTTGTTGATGTTGTTGGGGACAGTTTCCCTGTGTGGATTTAGTATAAGTCAGATATGGTCACCCCTACAGGGTCCTTTGTCTTTTGTGTTGTTGGGGTTTTTGGTTTGTTTGGGTTCTTTTACACACATATGCATATGAAAATTGGACAATGACTTACAAAGACTGAAGTCAAACTGATGTCTTTAAATAGTGGTGTTGACAAAAAAAATACTGAATATACCATGGAATGCCAAAGGAATCATTAAACCTGTCTTGACAGAAACACAGGCAGAGTGCCTTTTAGAACCAATGATCGTAAGCTGTCCTCTCACTTATTTTGGGCATGTGGTCAGAAGAGGCCAACATTTGGAAAAAGACATTGTACTTGAAAAGGTGGAGAGTCAGCAAGACAGGAAAACCCTCAATGAAATGGACTGACATTACGACTGTAACTGTGGCTTGAGCACTTCAGAGACTGTAAGGTGACTCAAGATCAGGCAAGTTTTGATTTGGTGTCCATAGGGTAAATGACAGTTAGTATAGACTTGAAGGTATCTAACAATAGCCTTTATCACAATTTATTTCAGCAATTTGCATATCTGCATAGTTTTCTCCTAGGTTGTTAACTATTTGAAACTGGAATTGCTTTAATTTTTTAATGTTCATTATCTGACACAATGCAGTTTTTTGTTGAGTCTAGAATATTTCTTTTATTGAAAGGAAGTTTATTGAAAAGACTGCACTATAAAGTTGATCAAGAAGAAAGATTTGGTCTCGGAGTAATCATACAGAAATTCATACATGTGTCCTCATTTTTAATAGGTAATACTCATAAAATTTCAAAGGGTTACAAGAAATAATTCTCTAAACTTTGTCTTTAATTACTCTGTTCTTCCCTGATCTCAGAGCGTCAAGAGATCTCCAACATTCACTAAATTATCAAGAGCCATTTTATGTAAATACTAGCATACTTGATTTTCTCAATTTCCTTTCTACAAAAATGCAAGAAAGACTGAGTTCCAGTATTCTAAAACTTGTTAGTACTAAAACAAAATATCTTAAAGTTCATTCACATTAGTCTATAAAGCATTTTCTCAGCTTTCATGCTTTTTTTGTTTTACTTTGAAAACATTCTCATATTTAATGGTCACATGGTATTTCACTGTTTTATATTTTACTTACTCTAGGGTCAGAGCCACCCGCCCACCCACTTTTGAAGGCCAAAAAGAACAGTAACACACAACGCAAAAGACCCCGGAAACCTCCCTTGCCTGACTGCCACCAAGAGGAGCCTCTATGGAGACGCCAGCCATCTCACCCGCTTAGCCGGCTGGCTTCCAGAGTGGAGGGAGACTGTTCCCCAAGGCTCTGTGAGGGATTTGAAGCTTGGGCCTGGAGAGGGCACCCGAGGC
>NW_006399752.1:19828717-19831037 GCF_000299155.1 Elephantulus edwardii
AGCCTGCTCCAGGCCCTAGCTTCATATCTCATTAGGTCCCTGCCTTTAATTGTTTTTGGTGAAACATTCTTCTAGGTCGTGTAACCCTGGTATGTCCACTTCCACAATAGCTTGCCTACCGGAAGTGTCCAGGACATCATTCATAGGGTCGCTATGAGTGGCCTGCAACTTGACAGCATTTAAGAACAACAAATTTTACTTAATGAGGTTTTCAACAAAGTTGCTTTTAATTTCAAATAAAAAGTCACTGGGGATCAGATTTCAGAAGATATCATTATTTTAATTGTACTTTTACTAATTCTACCTTTGAGAAGAATAGGAACCCCAGAGCACTAACTTGTGTTCCTGCAAAACTCCTACCTTGACCAAAAGGCTATGATGCGAAAAGAGCACTACACAGTTTGAAATTAAGAAAGAGAGGCATGTTTCAGGGTTGTATTCTTTCTCCACACCTATTCAATCTGTATGTTAAGCAAATTATTCAAGATGTTGGACTCTATGAAGAAGAATGTAGCATCATGATTGGAGGAAGACTCATTAATAACCTGAGTTATGCAAATGACAAAACCTTACTTGCAGAAAGTGAGGAGGACTTGAAGTATTTGCTGCAGAAAATCAAGCACTGTAGCCTTTAGTATGAATTGTATCTCAGTGTCAAGAAAACAATAATTCTCACCACTGGACAAATGGTGACATCATGATAGATGGAGAAAAGATTAAAACCAACAATGACTTTGCCTTACTTGGATCTACAGTCAGTACACTTGCACCAGTAGTCAGGATGCAGAGACACTGCACTGAGCGAACTTTCCAAATTACTAAGGAGCAATAATGTCAGTTTGAGACTAAGGTGTCCCTGATTCAATCCATGGTCTTTTCAATCATTTGCTAGTCTGCTGACAGCTGAACAGTGAATAAGGATGACAGAAAATGAATTGATGTAGTTGAACTGTGATGTTGAAGAAGAGCACTGCATATCCCATGGTCAGCCAAAAGAATAAAGAGATATATCTTGGAGAAGCTACAGCCAGAATGCTCCTTGGAGGCAAGGATGGTGAAACTTCATCTCATTTATTTATGTCATGTTACAAGGAGAGCCTATTCCTTGGAGAAGGACGTCATGTTTGGAAAGGTGGAGAAAAGGTGAAGGAGAGAAAGACCCTCAACAGGTGGACTGACACAGTGACTACAGAAATGGATTTGAGGGTGTTGAGATTGTGAAGATGGAACAGGATAGAACTGGGCTTAGATCTGTTGTTCATAGGGTTGCTTTGAGTCATACTCAACTCAACATCAACATCAAGAATACCATGGTACCTGATATTCTCAGGTATTCTCCCATGATAAAGTAAATGGTTGGCAAAAAAGAGGGAGACACAGTAAAATAGACTATCATAATGGTTACTACAGGCTTAAACATAAGGAAAAGGGGATGACGCAGGACCAGGATTGTATTCTGTTGTACACAGACTTGCTATGATTTGGAGCCAACATGACAACACCTAATAACAACAATGTTTTATGCATGTAATTAAAAATCAATATAGCTGTACCAGGTATTTTTAAAAATAAAAATAAGATGGAAATTCTATCACTAAAATATAAGTTTCTTCTCAAAAACAGTATTTTCATTCTTTGAAAAAGAAGCAACCTAACATCTATAAGGTTGCCCAGAATTTTCCTAAAATGAAAACAATCAATGATGACAGCTGAAAAAGGGTCAATGTGTTCCATGGGAAGTTATTTCGAGACTTTCTGATAATTTTTTTAAAATTACCATAATAACTTTTAAATTCAGACTGAAGTAACTAAAAAAATTTAAGACTCAAAAGTCTCTACAATATTAAGTTCTAGAAGTCATATAGACAATATTTGTAAGTTTTAAAAGGCAAATTTGGATAGTAGAAAATTTCTTTTACATTAAGATAGTTTTATAAACACAAATCATATACAATTATGACTTTATTATGCTTGGGTTGCAAAAATCAGAAACAAATCTAGCTACTTTAAGTGAAAATAACTTCAATATAAGGAAACTAAGTTAAATATATAATAGTAGGCAAGATGCAGGAAGGACTCTTGTTTGGACCTGTAAAATGACACCCAGAAAATTAGCACAGATGGTGACAAGTACAGATTTAATGTCACTTTATTTAACATAGTTATTGGAACATGGAATGTGAGAACCATGAATGTAGGAAAATTAGAAATTGTTAAGAAAGAAATGGAATGCATAAATATTGACATACTAGGCATTGGAGAGATGAGATGGACTGGCATGGGGCATTTCAAGTCAGATGATCATACAATATATTATTCT
>NW_006399752.1:19831137-19835287 GCF_000299155.1 Elephantulus edwardii
ACCTCAAAGAGGGCCTTCCCCTCCTGCGCTGTCCCTCCACCCTCCCAAGCATGATGTCCCTCTCCAAGGACCAGTCCTTCCTTACAACATGTCCAAAGTATGTCAGACAGAGCCTCAGAATCCTTGCCTCCAAGGAGCAGCCTGGTTTAACCCTCTCTAGGATGAACCTGGTTGTTCTACTAGCAGTCCATGGTACCCTCAATACTCTTCTCCAGCATCACAGCTCAAAGGCATCAATTTTCCTTCTATCCTCCTTGGTCATTTTCCAACTCTCTGATACATAACAAGTGGTTGCAAAGACCGTGGCCTGTATCAGATGCACCTTAGTCTCCAGAGAAACGCCATTGTTCTTCAGAATTTTGGAAAGGTCCCTAACAGCAGACTTTCCCATGGCAATACGTCTTTTAATTTCCTGGCTGCTGGTGCCAAGAGTGGTGACTGTGGAGCCAAGCAAACGGAAACTGTGAACAATCTCAAATCTCTTCACCATCCATCCTGATGCTGCCAATTGGTCCAGTGGTGAGAGTCTTTGTCTTCTTCACATTGAGCCTTGACTGGCTGAAGCAAGCGATTAAGGTCCTCAGTTTCAACAAGCAGGGTTGTGTCATCTGCATAATGCAGATTGTTGATAGATCTTCCACCAATCCTGAAACCACATTTTTCTTCATAGAGTCAAAAGGGTTATTAGGACTTATAAAAAGGGCAACAATGAAATGCATGGAAATTCCCTTCATAAAAATGTGCTCCTTAGGATAAAATTTTAAACGTTTACCACCTGGACACCAAAGAGAACTTGTGCCCTTTCTAGTATCTCATATCCAGAACAAGTAAGACCACCCATTGCCTCATCTCTTGCATCCTTCCAGCCTATGTGTTGTGGTATTCATAATGCTTTTGGAAGGCACAGACAATTTTTCTTGGGAGTAAATCAAATAACACAGACAGTATCATTGAAAATTGTTCTTTTATCTTCTCAATGAAATTCCTATATAATTCTGTTTCAGATGACCTTTCAATTTAGGATTATTTATCAAGACTAAATCTTTTTAGGAATCTACCCATTGTTGTTACCCTACAATGTATGTTTGAATCCTTAAAAAAAGAGCTCAGTTTCTGTGGTGCATCATTTTGAACACATATTTTGTAGTATGTTAGACATTTAGAAGGAAACATTTTTTGTTTGTAGGAAAATTACACTAATTGTAACAAATATGTTTATTCTAACTAGAATGTTTCACAGACTGCTGGATATATGAAAAGACAAATTAAAAACTGAGATTCCAATCTGAATTGGCAAAGTGCTTTGGTAACAATACTTCTGTTACTCAATTTAGGGCTGATTCTACACTTTTAAATTACCCAATTGCTTTTTGTTACATGTCTATCTTTCAGGTAACATTCCTGGATCCTTGCTTTAGGCTAATATTCTGCTGCCTGTTCCTCATTTTTCAGACTTTTCATTTTCTCTAGAACCCTATTATTTGCTTTGAAGCCTATCTTCCTTCAACCCTGTGTTCTCTCTCTTCAAACACTCAAGTATGATATATGTCCTGCTCTCAAGACAGTCTCAATCTCATCATTACTCTTTTCCCTCTTAGTTTCAGTATGTACTTCTTTCTCAGTTACTAATACGAGGACAAAGAAGATACAAACATATGTTTTCCAGTATTTACATTTATTCATCTTCATTTTCATCTCTTTCACATGCATCAAGGAAACTCAGCAATCACTAGAAACCAAGGTGGTTTTGCACAGTTCACATCTGTCAGATCTAAAAAGGATCCTGTCATTTATCTGGCCTGATTAGGCTAAAATTTTCCATGGATCCCTGGAGTCCTCAGGTAGATGCAGGAAATTCTGTGACACATGAAGAGTTTTATTATCAGGTTCCTCCTTTTTTCTTCTGGTGTTTCTGTTGTTGCTGGTGGTGGTGGTTTGTTGTTGTTTTGTTGTTGGGATATAGATAGATAGATAGATGATATAGATATAGATATAGATATAGATATAGATGATAGAGATAGAGATAGAGATAGAGATAGAGATAGATATAGATATAGATATAGATATAGATATAGATATAGATATACCTCCCTATTTCACTTTCTGATCTACTGCGGAAATTCTCTAGCAATTTGCCCCAAAACAATTTCTCACATCTTATCACTGTTATCTTTCCTTCTCTATCACCCTCATAGAATGATCATCTTTTTCTCTAAATTCTAAATTTTACTCTGCAGATGAATTTGTCAGGGTTATATCCTTTCACCATATCTACTGAATCTGTAGCTGAGAAAACCATTCATAAAGCTGGACTATTTGAATAATGTGACATCAGGGTTGAAGGAAGGCTCATCAACAACCTGTGTTATGCAGATGATATATGCTTGCTTGCAAAAAGTGAAGAAAATTGAAATACCTGCTGTAGAAGGTCAAAGACTAGAGCCTTCAAATGGTTTACATCTAAAAATCAAGGAAACAAAAATCCTTACCAGTAGAACAGTAAGCAACATCATGAGAAATAGAGAAAAGATTGAAATTGTCAATGATTTCATTTTACTTAGACCCACAATCAATCCGTATAGTAACAGTAGTCAAGAAATTTAAAAATGTGTTGCCTTGGGAAAATCTGCTTACCTCTTCAAAGTGTCAATGAGTAATGATCAGTTTCAAGACTAAGATGTGCCTGATCCCAGGTATGGTCTTCTTGATTACTTTCTATCCATCTGAAAGTTGAACAATGAAACAAGATGACAGAAAAAGATCGACACCTGTTGGGGAAGAGTGCTGAATATCCCCTGGACTGCCAAAAGAACAAGCAAGTCTTCCTTGGAAGAAGTACAACCACCATGATCCTCCTTACAGCAAGGATGGCGAAACTTCGTCACATGCACTGGGCATATTGTCAGTAGAGATGAGTCCCTAGAAAAGGACATCATGCTAGGAAAGGTAGAGGGTCAAAGAAAAGAGGAATACTCTCAAAAAAAGATGGACTGAAGCAATTATGAACTTGAGCATATTAGATACAATAAGGATGGCACAAGATACGGCTAGTTCCAGATCTGTTGTTCATATGATTCTTTGTTGACTCAATTATACCAAACAACATGAAGTCTTAAAAATATATTGTCCTTTACCTGCCCATTATGGATTAAATTGCTGTAAATGACACATTTTCAAGATAAAATTTCATGTAAGTTGAGGAAACATTGAAAAAAAAGGTTATTCACAACTTTTATAAAATTTGAGCCACATACTGGCCACTCTTACTTTGAACTTGTCCAGTAAAGAAACCAAGTGTCAATGTAAGTTTTAAAAAAATCTCTTGTTTTTGCTGTTCACACAGCCTTTTACTCCAGAAGCCTGGGACAGTATTCTAAGGAGACAGTCCTGACAAAGGCTCTCAACTTCCTCTGCCCCAACACCTTATAATCATCCTCTTTCCTATATATTTCTTCTAAGGACTCTGCACATTATTTATGCCTCCTTACCTAACCACGTAATAAAGACACACTACATTTCAAAACTGACAGTAAATATCACATTTATTTCTCATATGACTATAATGTGGTACTTATTTACCCCAATTTTATAGTTATAGGAGAAAGAGGTTTACCATTATGACTTCTTGTTGTTGTTGTTGTTGATTGCCGCCGAGTCAAGCATGATTCATAGTGACCCTATGAACAAAAGACTTGAAGCCGTTCTATAATTATCATCATTTATCAAAGTTCTTAGATTTTTCCAGAGGCATGTTGTTTAGAGCCTTGGAAATCCAATGGAGGGACACTAGAAGTCAGAACTGTTTCACAGTGGTGAGTAAATGAGTCATTCTATAGTTAAGAATACTAGGACTTCAATCAAAATAGCATCAGTAGGAAGTAGCAGTTACACCCAAGTTCTAACAAACTAAAGTACAAGTCCATGATATTTCTCAACAGGGAAGAAAAACATGTCTCTTGATTTCTTTATTTATTTCTGATCAGGAATTTTCTGACAAATATTTAGGATAGGTAAATTAGGCCCCTAAGAGGTTGATAGATCTTCCAGTCAGTTGGCCAAGTGGTTGTCCTCCAGATTTCTTGGCACAACTTGGTGAGCACATCCAGGGCAACATCTGTTATCTGAAATACTTCAATTGGTATACCATCTA
>NW_006399752.1:19837608-19851133 GCF_000299155.1 Elephantulus edwardii
CTGCCAAGAAAACAAATAGATTCATCGTAGAGAGGGTTAAACCAGGCTGTTCCTTGGAGGCAAGGATTCTGGGGCTTTGTCTGACATACTTTGGACATGTTATAAGGAAAGAGAGGTCTTTAGAGAGGGACATCATGCTGGGTAGATTGGAGGGACAACGCAGGAGGGGAAGACCCTCTATGAGGTGGATTGATTCAGTGACTGGGGTAAGCGGGATGGGTGTGTCAGAGGAAATGAGATTGGCATGTGATAGAGCAGGGTTTAGGGCTGTTGTACATAGGGTTGGTATGAGTCGCAAACGACTCAATGCCACATAACAACAATAACAACATTGCCATTGGGAAGGGTTGCCCAGAGAATGAGCACATTATATTTCTCAACATTGAAAAAGAAAAAAAAAATCTAAGTAACTAATCCTCACTAGTCGTGCAATTTAGTAGGAAAGAGTGTGTGTTATTAAAAAGCCAAGGGTTTTTACAAGCATATGTATTTTCCATATTCTCTATTTTTTCCAGCATAACACATTATAATGAACTCTAAGGGACAAGGGATGTAAATTCAACTCAAAATAATGAAGCTTAAGGGATATGACCGTCCCAACGGAAAGGAAAGCATCTGCTAGCCATGAATGTTGGCACTGCATTGTTACAGGAAAGAAACTTTTTAAAGTGAGTCTTAAAGCACTCTTAAATTTTAGGGTTTATTAAAATAGTGTTATTACTCTAAATAAAACAAAGTTACTTGTTGCCTTTGAGTCAATCTCCACTCGTGGTCACCTTTTAAGGAAAAATAGAAGTGACTGAGAAGGCTCCTAATACTATTCACTCACTCCTCACTTATCAACAAGGTTAAGTTCCAAACCAAATCATGATACAAAACCAAAACGTAAACACCTCAGATGACAAAATGTAGGATAACTGCATCATTACATAACTTCCCAATTCTATCATTGTATAACTTATAAACTATATCATTGCCTAATGAACAAATTTCTGAGAATCATGAACCAATCAAAGTGACATATAAACCTAACCAGTCATTATTCTCACCTCACACCTCTCTATTAGTTACTGACACTTTATGTTATTAATGTACAAAATGGGTAGTAAAATTTTTGTGAAATGTCAGAGATGCAATGAAAATGTATAATCTTTAGGGAAGTGGTCTGCCACATTTTTCTTCCCTGGAATGGCTGGTGAGTGTAAACTCCTGTCCTTTGTTTTAGTGGCAAATTACTTAACAAATTAACCACCAGAGTGCCTTTTCAACTAACAGACAAATTGCCTAACTATGAGTTTGTAAGCATTACCACAATAGAGAAGATACAGAATACAGAATACAATACAGAAGACTGAGAGAGCTTCTCTAGAACCCTTGATTTCCAAGGATCTGGAAGTTGCTGGCTGAAACCATCATAAAGTGGGAGAATGGATCTGCAAAGATATGGTGAAAAAAGCTTTTCATGTGCAAAGGGATTTAATCTTTGGAAGTCCCATTCATCAATATTATCCTCTCGTGGTTGTGTTATTTCTGGTTGTATTTATCAGCTTTTTTATTCATTGGGCTAGGCATTCACTCTATGCATGGTCTCACTTTATATCTCAAGATAATTATGTTGTTGCTGTTGTTGTTATGTGCCATCAAATTGCTTGTACAAGAGACCTAAATGCCGATCTATCCTGTGCCAACCTCACCATCTCAAACACACTCATTCTCACCACTCCACTCACAGAATCGATCCATCTCATCGAGGGTCTTCCTCTCCTGCACCACCCCTCCACTCTCCCAAACATGATGTCACTCTCCAAGGACCAGTCCCTCCTTGCAACATGCCCAAAGTATGTCAGACAAAGCTTTAGAATCCTTGACTCCAAGGAGCATTCTGGCTTCACCTTCTCCAAACCTGTTTGTTCTCATAGCAGTCCATGGTATATTCAACACACTTCTCCAGCACCACAGCTCAAAGGCATCAAGTCTCTTTCTATGGTCCCTATTCACAGTCCACCTCTCCAATACATAGCACATAATTGCGAAGACTATAGCCTGGATCAGGCGCACCGTAGCCTCCAGCTTGATGTCATTGCTCTTCGGTAGTTTTTGTTTTATATCTAGGTCTCTGATCCCCCATGAGTTGATTTTTGTGTATGGTGAGAAGTGTGGATCCTGCTTCAGATTTTTGCAGATAGTAGTTCAGTTTTACCAGCACCATTTGTTGAAGAAGTAGTTTCCCCATTTGATAGGTATTGTTTCTTTGTCAAATATCAGTTGACCATAGATAGATGGGTTGATTTATGGGATCTCTATTATGTTCATTATACCAATATAATGCTGTTTTGGTTATTACAGCTATGTAGTAGGTTTTGCGATCAGGGAGTGCTATGTCTCTCATTTCAGTCTTGTTTATTAGAAGTGCTTTGCTTATTCAAGGTCTCTTTCCTTTCCAAATAAACTTGCCGATTGCCTTTTCTATCTTTGAACAGTGAATTTGGTATCTGTATTGTGGTTGTGTTAAGCATGTATATTGCTTTTGGTAGAATTGTCATTTTCACTATATAAGTCTTCCTATCCATCTTGCTTGGATCCCACGGAACAGCTGGTGGATTTGAACTACTTCTTTGGGGTTGCAGCACAGATTCTTACCACTAGGTCACCAGAACTTCATAGATATATTTCATCTACCTTAGGAAAAAAGAATCATATTACCAGATATTTTCAAAACCTAATAATTTTACTGTTCTCTATTCAGTGACTATGCAAGACAGGAAAAAAATTTAAAATGAATAATTGATGATTATGTATGGCCAATCCTTACGTCTCAACTGGGTGAAGAGATTGTGGTTTTTTCAAACAACGTTCAAAACCCATTTTTCTGCCATCATTTATCTTTATTGCATATCAAATGCTCTATCTTTCCAATCAACCACTGATAAAATATAAGTAAAGAACTACCAGTGATGTTATAAATGAAGTACTTAGAAGCTTGCAGTAATAGGAGATATTAATAATAACTTTAATGAAAACTTGTAGCAGCCCAATTTATCATTTGAAAAAGTAGCAACAAATGGTATTTTGTGCTATTGTCAAGATTCCAGAAAGAAATCTTATTAATTAAGAGTGGGAAGAACAAAGTTGCAATAAATATAATCTCCACAGAAATACGTGAGTATATTACAAGTTACCTATCAATGTTGATAGCCATTATTATTTGTTTATCATTTTTTCTATAGGAACAAATTTAGAAGCTTCACAAGCAAGTAATTAATAAAAACCTTCATTGAACTGACAGTTTCCACAATATTTATTATAGTCTGCATTTTCACAAAATTCCTATTGCTTGTACTCTTCCACAAGGTGACCTTGAAGGCTAAATCTCTCCTTTTGTATGTGGCAGATTTTGGCCACTTTGAATACAGAGAAAATGACACCATATAGCTCCTGCAGCCAGGTAGAGATCCATGCAGCTTTTGGTGTGCCTTTTTTTGTAAGATGAGTCCTTTGGGTACCCCTCGTAATACCTTTACACTGGGAACTAGCTACCATGTGTTAAATCCAAGTCAAAATGAGATTATTTGTGTTACTCTAATCGGCCAATGCAGCCTCATCTTTATATTATCATGATTACTACACTTGTTAATAAAGGAACCTTCAGATGATTCTTTCCCCCAGAAGACAGAGTAATCTCTGGATATTGTTGTTATTAGATGGGGTCCAAGCCATCATGGTTCAATGACTAGGTCTTCCTTGTGACCTCTTCAAATTTCATTTTCAAAATCCAAAAGAATAACTAAAGGGTCACTGCTTTATACCATTAGAATGGGATGGTATGTTAAATAGTAACAGTTCTTTGGAACAATAATTAATAACAATGTTGTTGTTGTTAGATGTCATCCAGTCAACTCTGATTTAGAGACTATACAAGAGAAGTAAACCCTGCCTACTCCTTTGCACGTCTTAAAAAATTGCTGATTAAGTTCATTCTTATGGTTACTATAGCAATCCATCTTTTTAAGGATCTTCCCATTTTTCACTGACCCTTTCCTTTACCAAACATGATGGCCTTTTCCAGAGACTGTTGTTGCTATTGTATTCCTGTGAGTGAGAACCTAATCATAGTGGGTGCTCCAGCAGGTTTTCAAGGTCAGTAAATCACACTGGAAGATTGTACCTTTTTCTCCTATATGCAACTGGTGAATTTGAATGGCTTACTTTGGGGTTGGCAGCACAGCTCCTTACGTATTAAAGTCACTAGCACTCTCTTCTTCAGAAACTAGATTCCTTGGTAGCATGCCTAAAATATGTGAGACAAAGTGTGATTATCCTTGCTTTCAAAGAACATTTCCTTCAGTTCTTGCGACATAGACATGGGTTGTTTGTTTTATTGTTTTGGGGGTTTTTTTTTGGTAGTCTAGAATTACTTTTTGGTTGATAGAAAGGTTCCCCTTGAGTGCAATGAAGTATTCAAGAATTTCCATTCTTCACAATCATCTGTAATTAACCATCACTATTCTTCACTAATACCACAGTTCAAAGATAAATCTTCTCAATGCTCAACCTTCACGTGCATATGTTGTTGTTGTTGTTATGTGCCGTCGAGTTGCTTGCAACTCAAGCGACCCTATTTACAACATCCCTAAACTGTCCTGTGCCAATCGCACCGTCTCCGACACACCCATCCCGATTACACCAGTCACTGAATCAATCCACCTCGTAGGGAGCCTTCCCCTTCTGTGCTGTCCCTCCACCCTCCCAAGCATGATGTCCCTCTCCAAGGACCTGTCCTTCCTTGCAACACGTCCAAAGTATGTTAGACGGAGCCTTAGAATCCTTGCCTCCAAGGAGCAGCCTGGTTTAACCCTTTCCAGGATGAATAAACGTGCATATGAAGTTACTGCAAATGGCAAGGTTTGGTTTAGACATATTTTAGTTAGTTTTTAAAGTCATATCCTTAATCTTTAATACATTAAAGAGGTATTTCACAGTATATTTTCCCAAGAAAATATTCATTTCTTGACTTCTGCTTCCATTTGTGTTTATTATGGGTTGAAGTAAATTTAAATCCTTGGTAATGAAAGGCTTTTCTCTGTTATCATAATGTTGATATTGGCCCAGTTGTGAGGATTTTTGTGAGCTTTCATAGCATATTTTTGTTGTATGCTTTTGAGTCTGAAACAACTCATAGCTGACTCTCCTAGGGGCTTTCAGAGGGAGGAAAACACGTGAAAGAGAATTCCTCATCTTTCTCCACAGAGCAACTGATGGATTTGAACCATGTGACTTTGAGTTGGCAGTGCAATTCCTTACCACTAAGCACCGCTGTGTGTTTTGCAGCACCATGATGAATGGAGAAAAGATTGAGATTGTTAACAGCTTGCTCAGCTTCTCAGTCAAAACTGTGACACTAGCAGTCAGAACATCAAAAGGTGATTACTTTGGGTAAATCTTCTGTCAGGAACCTTTCCAGAGTACTGAGAAGCAACTATGTCAGTCTAGAGACTAAGGTATGCCTGATCTAGTCCATGGTCTTTGCAATTATTTACAATGAATCAGAGAACCGAATAATGACTACGGATGACAGAAGAAGAATTGATGCCTTTGAGTTGTGGTGCTGGAGAAGAGTCTTGGACATGCACGTACAGTCAAGAAAACAAATAGGACTGTCTGGGAGAGGGTGAAGCCAAGTTTCTCCTTGGAGGCCAGAATTTTTAAGCTCTCTCTCCCATACTTTGGGCACATGGATAGAAGAGACTGATCCTTGGAGAAGGACATAATGCTCTTAAGGGTGAAGGGACAGCACAGGAGAGGAAGACCCTGGATGAGATAGATTGGCACAGTAAGTAGGTCAATGGGCATATGTGTAGCAGAGTCAGTATGACTGGCTCAGGACAGGGCAGGCTTCAGAGCTATTGTACATAGAGTTGCTATGAGTTGCAGGTGACTCAATGGCACTTAACAACAAACACTGCTAACTCAAAGATGAAAACCCTCCAGTGACTCAAAGAAAAAAAACCAAACCAAAAATGGACAGTCCCTTCCATTGTGATTTATAGCTTTGGAAACCATTATCCTAAAGCTGTTAGAACAGCACAATGACAGAAAACTGTAAATAGTTCAAGCTGGGTTTAGAAGAGGCTGTGGCATTGTTCAACGTTGTTCAAAGGTTTAATAATCTAAATTATCATCAACAAATGAATATAAAACAAAATGTGATATGTATATACAATGGTTTATCATTAATCAATTACAGAAATGAAGCCTTGATACATGTTGTAGTATGGATGGAGCTCGAATATATTCTGCTGAGTGAGATAATTCAGTCATAAAAGAACAAATCCTAAACTTCACTTATATTGTAATACAACAAAATGAAAATGTATAGAGATGAAAGTTTATTAGTGATTACCAAAGGCAGAGGGAGAAGGAAATGAGAAGCTAACAAGGGGAAAATCGAACTGATTCAGGGTAGTGTTGCCCAGTCAATTTTCGTAAATGCTGTCAATAAACTGTATAGTTACAAAAAGTTGAAATGGCAAAATTTATGACAAATAAATTGAAAATAATGACAAAGATAGTAAGTATCCTGATGTAGTTTATTTACAACCAAAAACCTTATGGAATTATATTCTTTGGTTTGAAAGTTTAAGGTCATGGTTTCATGGGATCTTTCTAATAACTGGAAGAAAACAAAACATAAAACACCCATATTTAGCTCTTCTCTTATACCTCCTAGTTCATTATGTAGTGTCTTTGGATGTAAAAGATAACTACCACCATCTAAAGTACACAGTTGATTTCTAGTCACCTGGAAAAAGGAAGACAGTCAAGAATATATGAAAAATATGGTATGTGTGACTAATTTCCTCCCTGAAAAGCTGCCTCTTTTGCCATGAGTATGACTTGGATGGTAATCATTACTGAGCATTTTAGTCAAAGACTTCATAAAAGAACCATCAAAAGATAGAAAATGTAGAATTATCAAAACGTAGAAAATGCAGAACATAATTTCAAGGTTTTATAGACTAAAGAAATTTTTAGAGCCATGGATACTAAAGAAATACTTATAACAATTGTCCTTGAATAAATGTTAAACCTACAACAAAAAAATCTCGTAAATTCTTAAAATCAAACAAAAGTTTAGCTTAACTTGTAAAAAATTCTTATTTCTTATGTAAAACAATGTTACATCAGGATAGGAGGAAGACTTACCAACAACCTACATTATAAAGATGGCATATCATGCTTGCTGAAAGCGAAGAAGACTTGAAATCCTTGCTGCAGAAGAACAAAGACCTATACTATGGATTGAAATCTTCAATATGGACTATTTTTCAACATCAAGAAGCAAAAATCCTTACCACCGGAAAAATAGGGAACATAGTGATAGATAGACAGAGAAAAGATTGAAATTGTCAATGGTTTCATCTCACTTGGATTCACAAACATCCAAGAAATCAGAACAGATGTTTCATTAAAAAATCTGCTATCAAAGACCTCTCTGACGTGTTAAGTTGCAATGATTTCCGTTTAAAGACTGAAGTCCACCTAATTCAAGCCTTTTCAATTACTTTGCTATGCATTCAAAAATTGGACAATGAATAAGCATGATAGAAGAACCTCTGAGTTATAGTGTTGGAGAAGACGACTGAGGGCAGCCCAAAGAGAAAACAAATGTGTCTTGGGTAAAGTGCAACTGGATGCTCCTGAGCTGAGAGGCAAAGATAGTGAAACTTCATCGTACATACATTGAGCATGTTATTAGGAGGGACCAGGCCTTGGAAAAGACATCATGCTTTGGAAGATGGGTGGTCAGTTTGAGAGAGGAAGACCCCTAATGAGATAATTGACACAGTGACTCTAACAATGAGCTCGAGTGCAGCAGAAATGCTGAGAATGGCACAGGATAGGACAAAGTTTAGATTCGTTGTTCAGAGGGTCACTGTGACTCATAGTCAACTCAATAACACCTATCAACAAAAAATAGTAAAAACTATCTACCTGGAATATTTTTATTTTTTAAGATCTATCTCTAGATATTTAAATTGACAATAGAGTCTTGAAATACTTAATAGGAACCTTAGGAGGTAGTGAGCTTGTGTTAATGAAGAAGGAACAACTTAGAAAAGAATGAGAATGGTTAAACAATTGAAATAATATAAACAATGTTACTAAATTATACATGCAGACACTTGTGAACCAGTATATGTTTGGATCAACTACAGCAAAATGAATAAAATGTAAAGGAAAGAAGAGAGTACTTGCTTAGAATAATGTATTCACTACATTTACCAAAGATTCTTACTTATCATGTTTTGCTAACTTTTAAACTGCTATAAAATTTATTCATTACAAAGCAATAATCAAATATTTTTACCTAATGTTTAATTTGCACAAGAGAATAAATTTAAATAATTGGATTTTATAACACTGGTTAATCAAGACAAATAAAAATGCACAAATAATAAAATTAAAATTCTTAGATTTCATTATCTTCCCTGGTGTCCCTTAGTGAGTAGGGAGTTACAATGTCAACTCAAAAGCAGGCAGTTCAAATCCACCAGCTACTCCACAGAAAAAGGATGATCAATTTCCTTCCCTGCAATTTATAACCCTTGAAAATCTGCTGCAGAGTCAACTCTATATGTATCTTAAGAGTCAAGGAACTTTAAGATAAAATAAAAGAGTCAATTCAATAGCAATCTGTTCCAACTCACTGGCATTCAGAGAGAGAGAGAGTCTTAGGGAAAAAGTACCAATAACTAACAATGTATTTAATAATTAGTCTTCATCTCACTCATTGTCTTCTAATCAGAACTAACTCATAGCTAATCATTCATGAAGTATCTGAGGCTAGTCATTCATGAGGTATCAGCAGCTGTATGATGCACAGTATTGGGCCAGTTCTACTCTCTTCAGTAGAGGTACTAGAAGTTGGAATCAATATGACAAAAGTAGATTTGATTTTAATGTGGTTATGTATATTAGAGAAGGAGAAACATTCCAGAGAAAGATATATTGTTTAAATTATGCTTCAAGAAAAAGGATAAATTCCATTACACATTGCATATATATTTAAAATATTAAATATGCACAGACTCCTATGGGTTTGTGTGCTATTTGTATCTATGATTATCTCCAGCCGAAAGGAATAGAAATATTCATAATTGTAAAAGATTCTAAAATTGAAGTACACACTATCCCAATTAACTTTGTTTTCCATACAGAAATTTCAGATGTCTGATACTTATCAGAATCCCAGATGGAACTCACTAAAGCCTGTTTTATATTTGTAATATCAGAGATTTCAAAACACAAAAGGAATTTGTTCTCCTAGGGTATTTTGTCTAACTATGTTATAAAAACAACACTGCACCATTGTCTTCACTCACAGGAGTCTGTATGTCCCAGTGGGTCATTTTATTTTATTTCAAAGTGCTTTGACTCTTAAGATATGCATACACACACACACACACACACACACACACACACACACACACACACACCCCTCTGGTAGTATATTAGTAAGAAACTGTGATGCAACCCCAAAGACACATGATTCAAAACCACCACCTGCTCTGTGGGAAAAGAATGGGTAATCTTCTCCCAATGGTTAACTGTCTCTAAAAACTGCAGGAGGGTCAACTATGGGTCAGTTCCAATTCAACAGCATGCAACAACACAAC
The DNA here is from genome assembly GCF_000299155.1 of Elephantulus edwardii. Classification (NCBI taxonomy): domain Eukaryota; kingdom Metazoa; phylum Chordata; class Mammalia; order Macroscelidea; family Macroscelididae; genus Elephantulus; species Elephantulus edwardii. The sequence continues at coordinate 19,847,286 of NW_006399752.1, forward strand.
AATATATCCATAATAGGATCTCACAGCCTAGTAGATAAAGAGATGCACTGCCAAACTAAAGGCAGGCAGGAGTTAGAATTCACCAGCTGCTTTGCAAGAGAATGATGAGCAATCTTCTCTCATACTAATTGCAGCCTCTGAAGACCTGATGGAGGGTAGGTGAGTAAATGGAGATTTAACAGCACATAACAATAATATGTTACATATAGCATTAGATTGTTGTTATTGTTGTGTACCAGTGATTTGAAACCATTCCATAGCTAATCCTCCAGCAAGTTTTCAGGGGCAGTTAATTGCACAGGAAGAGATTGCCCATCTTTCTCCCATAGAGCAGCTGGTGGACTTGAACGCCAATATTTGGGGATTACAGTACTGCCTCTTGCCACTAGGCATTAAAGAAATACGTTCCTTGAAAGTAATGAAATAATATACCTGTTAAAAATATATGTAGATATATAGGTACACATAGATGGACACATATTTGCACGTGTGTGCACACACACATAATGATAAATTATTTTTTAAAATATTTAAACTTATTTGAATTGCAATTACATAGTGAATATATTATATGACATGGTCTCACTCCTTTAATTGTCATAATTAATGATAAAACTCGAGCTTTGAACAACAGATTAAGTATTTGACCTCAAGGAAGTAAATTCAGGAGAGAATAAAAATGGAAAGAGGAATCTCACATAGATAAATATAGAGATGAGAGATACCCACATACCATAATAGAAACTACTGGAAAGTAATATTCATACAGATCAAACTAATAGTGAAATGACAAACAATAGGAATTATGACTTCAGAAAAAGGGTCACAGAAGCTGTCACTCTCCTATTCAACTGCAGAAAGTGTTATTTGAGCAGTATCCTGACTGAAGTAAGGGAGAGAGAAATCCTTTTAAACAACCAAGAGATGAACATTCCAGATAAAGAGAACAGTAAGGATGTTCCCTAAGGGCACTGAGCCTATGTGGAAAGTTCAGGGAATAAGAAAGAAGTCTTTACTGTGGCAACAGAGTGAATAATAAAGCACAAATTCATGAGGGGAGTTTATTTACTCTGAAAGTATTTATAACATCCCTATTAAGTACAAAAATTGAGTGATTCCATAAACATGAAAAGAATATAGGACTACTGCCATGATGTGTCCCAATGCTGTGCCTAAAATCTACAGATCTGAAATTGAAAATGTAATTAAGAGTCCAGAATATCTTTGCTGAACGAGGTATAGAGAAGCAAATCTTAAAAGACTTGAAACAGCTCTGGAAAGCCAAGTTTCTACAGTCTAAAGCAATAGAAGACTTTTTCAGAAATAACATCTATTCCCATCTCTTTACCCTTCAGTGGCCACATGGCTTGCACCAAATATTGCAAACATAGAACTTATTACAAGTTTTAACACAGCAGACTGAGGACATCAAACTCAAGCACACATTTTTTTCTTTTCCTTCCAGTATTAGTTATCCTATTCATGTACCAACATGCATGACGCTTCAGACTACATCTGGTCATCTTTATAAAGTCAATGTGATCCAGATTCTAGGAAGAATAGATATCCTTCAGTATCCAATACAGCAAATACTTCAGCAGCTGGGGTCGCCTTCAATAATACATTTGAACATTCCATGGTTGAACCAAGAATCTTCTCTTCAAGTCTCTCCTAAAAAAATCATGAACTGGAAATCACGCAATTCTATATCCTGGGACAGAGGATAGAAAACACAAAGAGAATGTTGCCACTGATATATTTGTACCTTCAGGAAGTGAGCACACAGTCACATCCCAAGCAGCTTTGTCATGTCAGTCTTGTATGTGTTGTGCCTGTGCAGCAGGTCCTCAAATCAGATTCTGACATCTGTGCTCAGTGTGTCACCTCACAAGACTCAAAGTCTTCACAGTGAACCCTTCACCATGAGCCCTCAGAGGGCTCTGCTTCAGCACATGCCTGATATTTAGCTTCATGTTCTTAAATAGATTATATGGGTGTGGTTCTATAACAAAAGCAAAAACCTAGAGGAGTGCAGCAGTCTACTTGCTTCAGAAAAGGATCCTAATTCTCAGATGGATTCACATATTCCAACCAGCAAGGATATTAATGAAATAATACAAATCAATGTAACTGGACATGAGAATGAATTTCTAGGAATTATTGATAGACAAAATTGGAAATTACTTGAAGAGGCAATATATCAAATGAAAAGTCTACTCTTAACAGCAGTGATAATGAAGAGCCTTGAAGAAACATTGTAGAAGAGGACACTTTAAGTTCCAGAGATGAGGTTAGTGAGCCAAACTGCTGTGACTTGGATACTTTGTCCATCAGTATGATAAGATTCATGGGAACAAGAACAAATGGAAATTCTATCTGAAAGATGGTGTTATGAGTTTTGGAGGGAAAGACCAAGTATTTGCAAAAGCAATTGGTGATGTAAAGTGGTAAATCTTATGAGCTATATACTACAACTTTGTAAATCAGTGAGACTATATTACGCTTTGCAAAACTTTTTAAAAGTATATCCCAGCATAGAATGAGTAACATTTTTTTATTTACAGTATAAAGTTACATACACACACGTATGTGTGTGTGTGTGTGTGTGTGTGTGTGTGTGTACATATATATTAAAAAAAGAAGATGGAAGGAATACAATGTCATTGTAACAAAAGAAATGGTAAACATAGAAACATTTCAGGAAGTAGTGTATAAATAAGAATCAACGGTAATGCAAGAAGTTCAAGTTGCAATGAAGACACTAGTAAAAGAGAAAACTTCAAAATTATAATGAATAACAATTGAGGGGTTGCAGTTAATAGATGCAGGCCTGGAAATGCTATCTTATGCTAAGAAGTTAAGACCACCAGGTCAACTAGATAATATATGTATTCTCATTGAAAAAATTTCAATCCAATAGAGAGCAATTATCATAAATATGGTTTGCAAATAAAGTCTTGCTCAATATTATTAGTTTAGATGGCACATAACAACAAAAACAAGATTATTACAAAATTACTGCAATAGTACATTAAGAGTACTGCCAGAAATTCAAGCTAGGTTCAGAAGAAATCATAGGATAAGAGATATCATTGCTCATGACAGATGGATCTTGGCTGGAAGAAGAAAATGCCAGGAACATGTTTACTTGTGTTTTATTGACTGGGCAAAGGCATTTGACTGAGTGGAAAAACCACAATTTAAATAATAATGACAAGAATGTGAATTCCAGAACACTTAATTGTGCTCATACAAAACCTGTACATAGACCACGAAACTGTTGTCTTAACAGAATAAGGGAACACTGCATGGTTTCTAATCAACAAAAGTATGTCACGGTTTTATTCTTTCTCTATATCAATTCAATTTTTATGCTGACCAGATAGTTCAAAAACCTGGATTCTGTGAAGAAGAGCATAGCATCAGGATTTGAGGAAGGCTCATCAACAAGCTCCATAATGCAGATGACACAAGACTGATTGAAGACACTGATACAGATTTGAAGTACTTACTGGGAAAAGAAAAGACTACAGTGTAGATTATACCACAATATCAAGAAAATAATAATCTTCACCACATGAACATAAAGAACATCATAATAGGTGGAGAAAGGACTGAAATTATCTGTGACTTCAACAATGGAATACTATGCTGCATTTAAAAACAAGGAACTCATGCAATATTATTCAAAATGGGTGACTCTGGGGGACATTATTGTGAGTGAATTATCTCAGTCACAAAAGGACAAATAATGCATTGTTCCACTGTTGTAAAATAGGACTGACCTTGGGTTTGAGGAGAGACTGAGAAAGATGGGTTCAATAATGTATACTGCATTGAAACAGATG
>NW_006399752.1:19852178-19859921 GCF_000299155.1 Elephantulus edwardii
TGCATGCGGACTTCTGAGCTGTAAAAAAACCCAGTGATAGAGGGAATTTGGTCCAGGACTTAAGAACAATAAATGACATAGCTGAGCCTCTACATCTTGTGGTTCCTAACCTTTATACTATAATAGACAAAGTGTTAGTCAATAGGCCTTTTATTTTAAGAACTACCTTCCCTCTGTAACTTGATTTTTGCCACTGTTAGAATCTCTACTTGGAATATTATTGCTTTTAATTTTTGACTCATGTGCTTTTAACTTGTTAGTTAAATTTGTATCTTCTAGGCTGCAACAGTTCCATGATGCATCTTCAAGGATATAAACATGTACGGCTAAGCACAACTGATAACAGTGCATCTAAATTCCAAAATCAATCTCCACAATAGTCTAGGTGTTTCCTACTGCCAAAGGGGCCATTTAAAGTAGTGAGAGAAGATCTTCACTCTGAAATCTACAGCATCCCTTTTCAGCAGGAAGTAGCTATGAGAATACGCCATCCCATTTTCCTTATGAATCAGGGTGAAATCTCTCTCAGGGAGGAGTGATAGGGAATGGCAAAGGACACACTGACAAAGGAGATCAATCAGAACTGGTTTTGACAAGCACTGCAGCAATGGGACAATTAAAACAAACTTTCAAGGAATATTCAACCTGAAGCCTTCTGATCATGTGGAGATGTTTGAAAATTTTTTTGAGTTTGTTATGTTTAATTTGTTTTATTTTTTTGTGTATAAAGGATGCTCATCTAGATGATAACATAATTATGATAAAAACAAAAGGGGGGAAATATGGGAAAACAATATTAAATACTTATAATAAACTAAATGCTATTTAAATAACAAAAAAATTATCTGTTACTTCATTTTACTTGGGTTCATAATTGACATCCATAGAAGTAGCAGTCAAAAACAACTATGAGATATCATCCCACCCCAGTAAGAACAGCAAAATTTAACAAAACAGCAAGCAACAAATGCTGGTGAGGTTGTGGAGAAATTGGAACCCTTTTTCACAGTTGGTGGAAGTGTAAAATGGTGCAATCACTGTGGAGGGTGGTGTGGAACTTTCTCAAAAAGTTTCAAATAGAAATACCATTTAACCCAACAATTCCACTACTGGAAATATACCCGAAAGAGACCATAACTGCCACCCAGGCAGGTATATGCACACCCATGTTTATCGTGGCTTTGTTCACAATAGCAAGGAGTGAGAAACAACGTAAGTGCCCATCAACAAACGAATGGATAGAGAAGCTCTGGTATATTCACACAATGGAATACTACACTTCATTGAAACACAAGAAACTCATGCAATATTATTCAAAATCAGTGACTCTGGAGGACATTTTGCTAAGTGATGTATCTCAGTAAGAAAAGGACAAATACTGCATGGCACCACTGTTATAAAACAGGACTGACATCGAGGTTGGGGGGAGACTGGGAAAGATGGGAGATATAATGTATACTGCATTGAAACAGATGAGGAGGGAGAAAACTGTTTAAAAGGAATATGTGATTAGGTATTATTGTCATGAAGGGAGTTCAGAGTAAAGGCTGCATAGTGGAGTAGACCTGAGGGGAGGGATTGTAAAACAATAAAAGATGTTTTCTTTTACTTTTCCAAGAGGGGAGAGTAGTGGAGGGAGGGGTGGGCAGGGAGAAAAGGGCAACAATGAATGAATGGAAATCCAAAGTCTCTGTAAATTTTCATTGAAATTAATAATTAAAAAGAAAAAAAGGAGTGGCAGTTAAGAAATCAAAAGATGTGTTGCACTGAGAAAAGCTAATGCAAAGAACTACTCCAGATCCAAAGTGTTAAACAGTAAGGATATGAGTGTAAAAATTAATGTGCCCCTGATCCAAACCAAGGTATTTTCAATGCCGTTTATGCATCTGAAACCTGGGCAACAGACCAGCATAGTACAAGAAAAATCAATCCTTTTGAATTGTAGCATAGGAAAGAGAATTGACTGTCCCATCGACTGACAAAAGAGCAATCTTACAGGAAGTACAGCCAAGATGCTCCCTAGGGCAAGGATGGTGACACTTTGTATTTCCTACTTTGGCCATGTTGTTAGGAGGGGACAGTTCGTGGGAAGAGGCATTATGCTGCTGGAAAAGTTAAAGGATCAGAAAGAGAGGAAGACTCTGCAGGAAACAGACTGACACAGTGATGACAGTAATGAGATGAAGTGTGCAGGAGATCATGGGCGTGGTGCAGGAAAAGGAGAAGTTTCCAATCAGTAGTTCACAGGGTAGCTATGGATCATAGTAGACTTGACCACACATAACAACAACAACAACATATGTCAATCAGAGAGATACAAATCAAACCAACAAGGAGATATCATCTCACACCAGTATCAGAAGCAAAGGACAGAAACAATAAATTTTGGAGAGGATTTGGGGAGATTGGAATTCTCATGCACTGCGGATGGGATTGTAGAATAGTGCAGCCACACTGGAAGGCAATTTGCTGTTACTTCAGAAGCTAAACACAATGTTCCATATGACCCAGCTATTCCACTTCTAGGAATATATCCCAAGGAAAATAGAACTGAAAGATACATGGAGATTTATATATCTATGTTCATAGAAACTTTATGTACGATAGCAAGAAAATAGAAAGAGCGCTATTGTCCATCAACAAACAAATAAATTGAGATATTGTGGTATATTTATCAAATAAAATACTAGACAACACTAAGGACCGTTAATTTCATAAAATATTATATACCATGGGAGAGTCTAGAGAGCATTATGTTAAGCAAACTAACTCAAGTCTCATAAGGACAAATAGTCATAAGACAATTATTATAAAAATAGCATAACTAGCAAGATGATTACAAAAGTCCAAAAGGGGGAAAAGGGGGAAAAGTGGGACCCAATGGGGCAGAAAATGAGGAGAGGAGGAAATCAATAGAATAGTCCGGTTCAGTGGGCAGATGGATGGGAGAGGGAGACAGCAAGGGTGGCGTGAATGAGATGGAAGGAGAAGAGTAAGGACTGGCATAAATCAATGGTGATTAATTTTTATAAAAGGCAATGTATATAAATGATTGCATGAAACACAATGTAAATGAAGTAATGTGTGAAGCACAATGTACATGAATGAAACACAATGTATTTAAAACTTAAATAAAAACAAACAAAAAAACCAAAAAACCACAACACACACACAACCATGTGCCAGAAATTGGGATAGAATTATGCAACGGTCAGATGTCAACTTACCCCGTGAAACTAATTTTTAAATAGGGAAATATATCAAAACTAATTTACTAAAACATACATTAAATAGACATTTTGTAAAAGAGGACAATGTGGGGATGGCTAAGTCTGACTGCTACTATCGCCATAAGAGGGAACTGTCCCTATCAACAGCATCCATAACACAAAACCACCACCCGTGAGGTCAGACATGGCCCCCACGTGCCTGCATCTATCTTCAATTAATTATAAAACCTATTCTACTGTCTACTGGGTCTGAACTTCATTGCAATAGCTCACAGACTATGCAGAACCATACTTGCTATTATGAGCTATATTAGAGAAGTTAACAGGAATACAATCTCAGTCAATACAGCTTCTGAAGCACGCTCACATACCCTTTAAACTTCAGCCTTACTACTTTAGACTACTGTTGCAAAACTCTCTTAGTCCTATCAATTATGGCATTTCCCCCCCAAGTTCTTCAGCAAGCCTGGGTAAAGGCCACTGGTTCTGGTTCTATGGGGTAGCAGTCCCAGGTCTGCTCCGTCTCATATCAGGTCTCTGATACTCTGCTGTGGCTGCTTCTGCTGCTCTCCTTTAAGTCTGGCTGGTGTAAGAATCTCTGGCCCTGAAGAGCATGCACTGCATTCTCAGCTGCTTATTTGCTGGTAATGACCGCAAAATCTACACCTGAACCTGATCAATTTAGTGGTAAGACTAGCCAATCAATACTTTGGCTAGGTAAATGAGTCCTATTCACATGCTCCCACCCATTCATGTGGCAAAGTCAATCAGTGGACAGGAAAGACATTGTGAATACTAAACCTTTAAGACCACATTGTTTAAAAGTTGTTACAGGCATTGTTTCAAAGGTGATGAGTACTATGAGATAATTTAACAAGCGGACTTTTATTCAGTTGCACTGGGAAAGGTCTCTATGAAGAAGTAACTTTTAAATTATTAAAAGAAAAGGGGGGTAAGGGATTGTGCTGCCAACTCAAAGATATACAGTTTGAATCTACGAGCTTTTCAGTGGGAGAATAACAAGCGATCTATCCCTGTGTAATTTACTGCCTTTGAAAAACTGCTGGAAGATCAACCATGGTTCAGTTCTAACTTGATGGTACATGACAACAACATTAAAGGAAGAGAAAAGTCAGTCATAGACAATTAAGGGGAGGCAAATACTTTAGCAAAGGAAAAGAAACAAGTTATGGCTCCATCTTCATCTCCCAAGTAGCTACCAAACTGGAGTTATTTCAAGTTTCTTCTGAAGAATTTTATTTATATTCCCACTGTATCTTATTATGCCCAAGTCCCTCATTTAGTAACTACTCTGGGAATGTTTGTTCAGTTACTGGATGAAGGAATGAATAGACGGAAGGACTAACGAGTGGATGATAGAGATAAAATGATCAGAAAATAGTTTCTGGAAATAAAAGAACAACTGTGCACGGTTGTCTTAATTAGACAAACTAGCCAGAAAGTCTTCACTAAAATAAGTAGTCAATAAATTAAATGACACATTGCATCTACTGCAGGAGATTTCTTTAAAATGCTAGAGAACAAAGACACCACTTTGAAGAATAAGGTGTGCCAGACCATCATATTTATTTTCAGTTGCTTCACATATATGTGGAAAGTGAGACAATGCGTAAGGAATTCTGATGAGACTCAATGTCTTTAAATTGCAGTGTTGATGAATACTAAATATAACCTGCTTGCCAAAAGAACAGATAAATATGTCTCAGTAAAAGTGCAGCCAAGCACAAAAACAGGGAGACCTTTTCTCACATACTTTTCACACGTCATCAAGAGGAGTCAGTTATGAAGAAGGACCTCATGCATAGAAAAGTATAAACTAAAAACAGAAAGAAAGGACCTCAAAGACATGATTGACGCAGTAACAGAAAAACAATAGGTTTAAGCACACTGGAGATTGATGTTAGGGGAAAAAACAGGATAAATTGGACAAAAAGAGTCAGGTCTCACATTAGCCAATCAGAGGCAAAGGCCACTTGACACCCTTGATCCCATGCCTTGCTCAGTCAGAACCAAGGGAACTTTAATCTTGATATGCTTTAATGTTTTATCGGCACAAATGACTTCAAGAACAACAGATTGGAGCTAACCATCATGTTGTTGTTATGTGCCGTCGAGTCGCTTGCGACTCATAGCGACCCTATGTACAACAGCCCTAAACTCTGCTCTGTCCTGTGCCAATCGCACTGTCTCTGACAGTCCCATCCCGATTATCCCAGTCACTGAATCAATCCACATCATAGAGGGCCTTCCTCTCCTGCGCTGTCCCTCCACCCTCCCAAACATGATGTCGGTCTCTAAGGACCGGTCTCTCCTCACTACATGTCCAAAGTAAGTTAGACGGAGCCACCCGGTTTAACCCTCTCCAGGACAAATCTGTTTGTTTTCCTAGCAGTCCGTGGTATTCTCAATACTCTTCTCCAGCACCACAGCTCAAAGGCATCAATTCTCCTACTATCATCCTTGGTAATTGTCCAACTCTCTGATGCATAACAAGTGATTGCAAAGACCATGGCCTGTATCAGGCACACCTTAGTCTCCAGAGAGACACCATTGCTCTTCAGTACTTTGGAGAGGTCCCTAACTAGCAGACTTTCCCATGGTAATGAGCCTTTTAATTTCCTGGCTGCTGGTGTCAAGACTGTTGACTGTGAAGCCAAGCAAACTAAAGCTGTGTACAATCTCAATCTCTTCACCCTCCATCCTGATCCTGCCAATTGGGCCAGTGGTGAGAATCTTTGTGTTCTTGACATTGAGCCTCAATCCATATTGTAGGCTGCAGTCCTTGACCCTCTGCAGCAGGTGCTTCAGGTCCTCTTCATTTTCAGCAAGCAGGGTTGTGTCATCTGCATAACACAGATTGTTGATAAATTGTCCACCAATCGTTACCCCACATTTCTCCTCATAGAGCCCAGCCTCCCGGATAATCTGTTCTGCATATAGGTTGAAAAGGTATGGAGATGGGATGCATCCCTGGCGTACGCCCTTCCCAATTTTGAACCAAGCAGTGTTCCCTTGCTCTGTTCTGACAAATGCCTCCTGGTCCAAGTATAAGTTTCGCATTAGAACAATCAAGTGTTCTGGGATTCCCATTCTTCTCAGAGTCAGCCCTACCCTAACCATCATACATTCCATAAATCTTATCTCAAATCCAGAAGCACATTAAGCTGTGGAGCCAGCCCACTATTTTAAACGATGCTGCACCTGGTGAAGTGCCTTTTCTACCCCTACTTCTGGAGAAGTCTATCTCATTCTTTGGGATTTGTCTTTCCTAATAAACCTGCATTTTCTGGACAGATTGGGATTACTATTTCTGAGCAGAACATCAGGGGATTAATCCTTGGCTAATCTTTCCATCATTCTGTTGTCTTCTATCTGGCTCAATTCTATGTTAGAGAACCCAATATGTGTATATTCACTGTATCTAACATTTCAGAGAATGAAGCAGAAGCAAAGCAGGGTTTCGTTCCACTGTACGTGGGGTCCCTATCAGAGTCTGTTGGATAGCACTGAACTTGTGTCAGGATTGAACAGACTGAGATGAAAGAAGAAATCCAGGTGAGTTAGGTAAAATAAGGGGAACAATGATGAGAGAAAGCATTGTGAAGAAAACGAGTTCATCTGGGGTAAAATTTTCATAAGTTGTTTTGTTGCTGTGCACTGTCTAATTAGAACCCATAACTAACTCTCCAGAGTGTTTCAGACGCAGTGAGTCAAATGGGAGAAGATTGCCCATCCTTCTGCTATGGAGCAGCTGATGGATTTGAACCACTTACCTGTAGGGTTGCAGAGTAGCTTCTTACCCTAGGTCATCAGACCTCTCAATATTTATATGAGGGATTAATAAATCCGGTTGTTGCTGTGTAATATCAAGTCAGAACTGACTCATAAATGACCCTCTACAGGGGTTTCAGAAACCTTGGGAGGAGATGGTCCATATTTCTAATTAGAATTTGAAGAACAAAAGGAATAAAAGATTAATTTTTTTGTTTGTTTTCTCCTCTTTTTGGAGATTTTAATGAAAATTTACAGAAAAGTTGGATTTTTATTCATTCATTGTTGCACATTTTCCGCCCTACCACACAGTTCACTTTAAAAAAAAAATTCATTCACTGTTGCATAATTTCCTCCCTCCACCCACCACAGCTTCCTCCTCAAAGGTAACTGCTTGACTCCAACAGTGCTCCATGGAAGAAAGCTGGAGTCTCCTCTCATGAGATTTATTGCCTCCGAAAACCTACTGGAAGGTCAGCTACGGGTCAATTATGGATTGGTTCTGACTCTACAAAACTCAACAACAATAATAATGTAAAACATTAGGTTATAGATATTTATAATTTTGTTACAAAAGCATCAGGCCCAGTATTATGTCCACTCCAATTCTAATAGCTAGTAATCAGAAAGACTACGGCCTGAATCAGATGAATCTTAGTCCTCAAACTGACATCATTACTCCTCAATAATTTGGAAAGCAGACTTTAGTTTGCTTGGCTCC
>NW_006399752.1:19860411-19877515 GCF_000299155.1 Elephantulus edwardii
ATCGGGATGGGAGTGTCAGAGACAGTGCAATTGGCACAGGACAGAGCGGAGTTTAGGGCTGTTGTACATAGGGTCACTATGAGTCGCAAGCGACTCGAAGGCACAAAACAACAACAACAACAATTTGGAAAGATACCCAACTGCATATTTTCTTAATGCAATGCATCTCCTTATTTCTTGACTGGTTGTACCAAAGGTGTTAATTGAGGATCCAAGCAAGATGAAGCTACTGACAATTTCAATCTCCTCGCCATCCATCATGACACTACCTGTTGGTCCAGTGGAAAGAACTTTCTTTTCTTGAAATTGAGATGCAATCCATAGTGAAGGCTGTATTCCTTGATCTTCTGCAGCATGTGCTTCAAATCCTCCTCACTTTCAACAAGTAACGTTGTGTCATCAGCATAAGGAAGGTTATTGATTAATTGCCCTCAAATCTGAATGCCACATTCCTTTTCAGAGTCCAGATTCTTGGATGATTTGCTCAGCATATAGGTACATCTGATTCAGGCCATAGTCTTTTCATTTACCACCTGTCTGTCTGAGACGTGGTGAAAGAATAAGGATGACAAAAAAAGAACTGATGCCTTAGAACTGTGGTGTTGGAGAAGAGCACTGAACATCCCATGGATGACCAAGAGAATGAACAGATATGTCTTGGAGATGGTGCAGCCTGAGTGCTCTTTGGATGCAAGAATATGAGGCTTCACTTCACATACTTTGGACATGTTAGGAGGTACTATTTCTTGGAAAGGGACATGATGTTGAGAAGGATAGAGGATTGGCAAAGGAGAAGAAGACCCTCAATCAGGTGGATTGACATGGTGACTGCTGCGATGGGCTCTTGGGTGTCAAGAAGTATGAGTATAGAGCAGGACAGGACAAGGTACAGATTTTTTGTTCATAGGGTTGCTCTGAGTTGTGTTCGGCTCGATGGCACCTAACAACAACCAATTTTAATATGCCTATTAGATAGATAATATATGGTAGTTTGTATAATTGTCCCCAAATGACCACACTTAACCTGATATGGGGAGCTCTGGTGGCCTAGTGGTAAGAAACTAGTGGCACTACAATCCCAAGGCATGCTGTTCAAATCCACCAGCTTCTCCTCAGAAGGAAGATGGACAAACCTCTTGCAGGGTCAGCTGTGAGTCCATTCCCACTCAGCGGTATATACAACAATCTTACAGAGTTAAGTTCTCAGATTTGGTTTTCTATTTCTTTGTTTTAGTGAATAGTTCTGGTGCAGATTCTCTTTTGCCCTCTTTATTTCTAGACATACATATAGTACTAGATAAAGGCCAAGCAGATAATGTCTCTCCTTACACAGCTGTGTTGTTATTGTTGTGGGTTCGATTAATAAAGTTTTATTTTTACACTGCTGTACTTACAAAGTTTGTACACATTATTTTTCACCCTGGATTTTTTGCTGTTAGATGTCATCAGATGAATTATGATTCATAGCGATCCTATGAACAACAGACTTTAATCCTGCCCTACCCTGTGCCATCCTCAGCATCTCTGATACACTTGAGCCCACTGCTCCAGTCACCTCATCAACTCATCTCGTGGAAGTCTTCCTCCCTTTTGCTGACCCTCTACCTTTCCAAACATGACATTCCTTTGCAAGGAATAGCATCTTTTAGCTGTCCTAAGAATGAGAGATGAAGCTTTGCCATCTTTGCCTCCATTGAGCACGCTGGATGCACCTTTTCTAAGACTTCCCTGTCTGTCCTTTTACCAGTTCATGGGATAGTCAGTACTCTTCTCCAACAAGATAACTCAAAGGCATCAATTCTTCTGCCATCCTTATTACAGCTCCAAAATGTATAGTAAGTAACTGAAAGGACCACAGCATGAAGAAGGTGCATTTTAGTCTTCAAACTGACCTCATTGTTCTTCAGTATTATGGAGAGGTCCCTGACAGTGGATTTATCCAAAGCAATTCATCTTCTTATTTCTTACACTACAAATGACTAATCTAACCATATAGAGAATGTTGTCTATGTAAGGGTATAAATAGTGGGAAAATTCTTCTGGTTGGCTGTCATAAAATCCGTGCAGGACTATTCCCCCCTGATCAGTAAGTTCCCTGTTGCAATAAACTTTTCAACTTTTTAGTCTGTTCCTAGGTCAATTTTTCCATTCTGTCTGCGAATTTGAATGCTGTAGGACTTTCCCTCTAGGCAACAAAACCCAGGGGAAAGATAGACACGAACATGCAGGAATATGGATGCATGAACAACAATATGAGCACATTTAAAAAAAATCCTTCTGGCAGAATATTATTCCTAATCAATTAAGCTGCCATATTATTGTTAAACATTGCTGTTGTTATGTGCCGTCGAGTCGCTTGTGGCTCAGCAACCCTATGTACAACAGCCCTAAACCCTGCTCTGTCCTGTGCCAATCGCACTGTCTCTGACACAGCCACCCCCACTACTCCAGTCACTGAATCAATCCACCTCACTGAGGGTCTTCCTCTCCTGTGCTGTCTCTTCACCCTCCCAAGCATGATGTCCTTCTACAAGGATTGGTCCCTCCTCACAACATGTCCAAAGTATGTCAGACAAAGCTTCAGAATCCTTGCTTCCGGGGAGCAGCCTGGTTTAACCCTCTCTGAGATGAACTTGTTAATTTTCTTAGCAGTCCATGATATATTCAATACTCTTCTCCAACACCACAGCTCAAAGGTATCAATATTCCTTCTATAGTCCCTAGTCGTTGTCCAGCCCTCTGATGCATAGCAAGTGATTGCAAAGACCATGGCCTGTATCAGGTGCACTATAGTCTCCAGAGCGACACCATTGCTCTTCAATACTCTGAAGAGGTCCTTCACAGCAGACTTTCCCATCACAATATGTCATTTAGTTTCCTGGCTGCTCATGCCAAGAGTGTTGACTGTGGAGCCAAGCAAACTAAAGCTATTAACAACCTCAATCTCTTTACCATCTATCATAATGTTGTCAATTGGTCCAGAGGTGAGAATCTTTGTTTTCTTGATATTGAGCTTCAATCCATATTGAAGGCTGCAGTCCTTGACCTTCTTCAGCAAGCACTTCAGGTCCTTCTCAGTTTCAGCAAGCAGGGTTGTGTCATCTGTGTAATGCAGATTGTTGATAAATCGTCCACCAATCTTGACCCCACATTTCTCCTCATAGAGCCCCGCCTCCTGGATAATCTATCCTGCATATAGGTTGAAAAGGTATGGAGACAGGACACATCCCTGGCATACACCCATCCCAATTTTGAACCATGCAGTGTTTCCTTGCTGTATTCTGACAATTGTCTCCTGATCCAGGTAAAGGTTTCGCATTAGCACAATCACTGAGAAATAAAGGTTTCCAATTAGAATGGTGCAAGAATGTGCTTGTACACATAACTAGAAGAGCTATCAAAAAATCACAAAAATTATTTACTCTCTTTTCACTTAAAGGATAAAACTACTCAATTCTGAACACTGAATAGTTTTATTTCCTTTGAGGAATGTATATTTTAGAACTCAGGCAACTGGGAAGCTGTTAAAATAACAATAATAAAATGGTAAATTATGTTCATTAAAGTCAAAATGGAAAAAAAGATGAGAATAAAATTATTACTGCACATACAAAGAACAGAGAATGAATAGTGTTACTGGTATAATGTGCCTTCAAGCAGGATCTGAATCATAGTGATCTGATAGATAATAGAACAAAGCGTTTCCATATCCTGCACCATCTTCACAATCACTACTATGTTTGAGCCCACTGTCTACAAGCACTGTGTTCATCTATCTCAATGAAGGCCTTCCTCCTCTTTGTTGACCATAAACTTTGTCAAGCTTAATGTCCTCCTCCAATCTGATCTCCAAACAATGTTCTGTCTTCTTAAAAAAACTAGTTTGATTATCCACAGCAAAATCTAAAGGTTGTCAATTCTTAATTGGTTTTACTTATTCATTGTCTGGCATATAAGTTACACAGGAAGAGACTGAAAATATCGTGGCTTGGATCAGAAACACATTGGTCCTCGAAGTGGTATCCTTGCTTTTAAAGATCTTAAAGAGTTCTTTGGCAGCAAATTTGCCCATTGTAATATATAATAAGATTCCTGACCACTGCTTCCTTTGGTGCTGATGTGGATTCAAGTAAAATGAAATTCTTTACAACTTCATTTTTTCCTATTGGCTGTATATATATGCACCACCTTTTTAATCTAACTTGTATAAAAGAGAAGAAAAAAGAACTGGACAGAAGCCAAAGTTTATTAGTGGTTCTAAAGGGCAGGGATGGGGGAAGAGGTAGGTAATATTCACTGAGTACTGAGTTTTAGTTTATAGTGGTGGAAAGAAAAATCACATTGTTTAAGGTAAAGTTTCACAGATGATTATTTTCAGGGTGACAAGTAGCTTCATACACTTAAAAATGAATTAGCAAAAATTGTATATATATATATATATATATATATATATATTTAAAGACATTGTCAAACAAAAAGAGTAGCTATTTAGAGTGCTATGTGCGAATGTTGTTGTTAGATGCCATTGAGTCTTACATAGACGACTCATAGCAATCCTATGAATGAAAGGCCTGAGCACTGTTCATAAAGTTTCTGGAGGCAAGCCATTTCAGAAGTGGATGCCACTCTTGCTTCCAAGCTTGTTTTATTCTGAAAGAGCCACCAAACACAGTCCACCGTAGGTAACCATTATCACATTTGGCACATCAGTGTCACAGTGTTTAGCATCACAACAACCCCGAGTTACCTCTGTACAGCAATTCACAGACCAGTGCTATACCACATAGAAGCATGTTTGAAAAAAAAAAATTGAACTAGGCCTGAGGGTCACAGATTAAAATCACCCACGTTGGGCTTGGTAGCATAACTTTCTGTCCACTAGGCCAATATAGCTCTCTTATCAATGTCGTTGTTATTATTGTTAGGTGTAAATACCTCATGGAATTTGGTAACTTGCTTTGAAGGTTTTAGGTCATAGTTTCATGAGAAAGGTTATTTAGTTGACTTAATAAAGTGGTTCACACTCCTGTTCTACCTCCCAGTACTTTGCATAGTGCTTGGGGTTCTAAAAGCATACAAACAGCTATTTGAGACAAAGCAACTGGTCTCTGTCTTGAGAGACAAGAAGAGGAGAAAGAAATGGAATGTGTAAAACTCATGAGGGAGCCACTGCCTCTTTTGCCGTTACATCAGAAACACAGGATGGTTCGCAACCACAATAACTGTACATATTGATCAAAGATTATACAGAATAATTCTAATAAAAAGAGAGGAATCTATTTTTAGAACAGAATTTCAAATTCTCATTGGCTCTAGACTTTCTACAGTCATGGAGACTGGTTGAAAGCTATTCTGAAATAATCATCAAATCTTAAACCCAAAATATCCCGGAAGTCTCCTTAAAACCAAATGCATTGGATTTGTTTTTGTCTTGTTTTGTTTTGGTTTTTTTGGGTTTTTTTTTTTTACATAGTTAAGTTGTTGTTCTGTGCCATCTAGTCCTAACCAACCCATCACTGACCCTCCAGCGGGTTTTCAGAGGGAGCAAATTGAACAGGAGGAGTTGGACCATCCTTCTCCTGTGGAGCAGCTGATGGTTTTGAACTATGTGCCTTTGGGATTGCAGCACATGTGTGCTTTAATTATTATGCTTTTAGAGATCTATTTGGGTTAAAATTTGTGGTGACAGTTTGGATTAGGCAGGAACCTTAGGGGCAGTTATTAATTTCCAGATGGCTTGTATGTAGATAGATGACATAAAAAGAAAGAAACCTCATGTAAATCATGACGCTTATTCCAACAGCAGCAGGGACATAGAAAAGGTTGTGACTTCAATAAATTTTATCAGGAAGACATGGTGAGCTTACACTACTTCCAGGAAGAGAAATTGGACACCCCTTAAAATGTCTAGCATATCTCTTTATTCAACTCCCAGTGCAAAGTTAGAAGGAGCTCTTTGATATAGAGGTTGTAATCAGTCAGAGTTGGCTGCTTTTTCTCAATTCCCAAAGTTTGTGTTGTCTGTACTTCAATTAGAAATGGTATTGCAGAAGTTCTATATTAATTTCTCTTCAGAACTAATTAAATAAGGAGATTGTTCTTATTGCCAGTGTTATGAATATTAAGGAGTGAAAATTTGCTTCTAAATTGAGAAGAAAATCACAAAGCTATTTAGACTTTCAATAATGATGTTTTCTGTAAAATCTTAATGGTATTTAATTATGTGTTATTGCTTTTTAATAGATAGTTAGTAATATTAATAGATACCAGTGTCCTATTTTCTATATCAATTTTATGGCATATAGTAATTAACTTCTAAATTGTATAAAACATGAAACTATATTTTATAAGTGTGACATTTTAAGCAAAGAAATCAATATGTTTAACTTTAAAGAGAAACTAATAGAGAAAATTTTAAACTTGTAAAAATTCTTAAAATATAATAGAACAATCTATTAAATATATTAAACAATATATTAAATTTTTATAAGTAAGCTTAATATATGGATAACACACTCCATTAATAGATGGATAATATGTGCAGGTGATTGAGAAGACCACAGCCTGAAGCAGGCATACTTAATCTTCAAATTTACATCAATACTTTTCAGCATTTTGGAGAGGTCCCTGACAGTGAACTTGCTCAATGCAATACATTTCCTGATATCTTGACTCCTGGTACCAAGGCAGTTAATGATCATGTTGTCGTTTGTTGTTGTTATGTGCCATCGAGTCACTATGTACAAGAGCTCTACACGTTGTTCTGTCCTGTGCCAACCTAGCCATCTCGAACACATTTATCCCCACCACTCCAGTCACAGAATCGATCCATCTCATTGAAGGTCTTCCTCTCTTTCACTGCCCCTACACTCTGCCAAACATGATGTCCCTCTCCAAGGACCAGGCCCTCCTTGCATCATGCCCAAAGTATGATCATAGCAAGACAAAAATCATTGAAAGCTTCAATCCTTTCTCCATCTATGATAATGTTGACTGTTGATCTTGTAATGAGGACCTTCGTTTTCTTGATGTTGAGATGTAATCCATACCAAAGGCTGTAGTCGTTGATTTTCTGCAGTAAGTGCTTCATATCCTCCTCACTTTCAGTAAGCAATGGTGTGCCATCTGCATAATGCAGATTTTTTATAAGTCTTTCTACAAATCTTCATGTCACATTCCTCTCTCACAGAGTGTAGCTTCACAAATTATTTGCTCAACATGAGTTGTTATGTGCCGTTGAGTCACTTGCAACTCATAGTGACCCTAGGTACAAAACCCCTAAACCCTGCTCTATCCTGTACCATACCAATTGAAAATTTGGAGAAAGGACACAACCCTGACACACATACTTCCTGATTTTAACTAAGAGATTTTTTGACCTAGGTATAGATTTCTCATCACCACAATAGTGTTCTGGGCCTCCCAGTCTTCTCGGTGTTAGCCATAATAGCAGTAAATTACAAGGGAAGAGTTTGTCTCTCCTTCTCCCTTGGGGCAGCTGGTGGATTTGAACTGTGTCCCTATGGTTGGCAACTCTTACTACTAAACCAAAAAAATTAGTGAAACTACCAAATATTGAAAAATATGTGTAAAAATTAAATGTTTTATGTTGAATGGATTGTAAAATGACCCAGTCAATATGGGAATAGTTTGGAGTTCTGTAATAAACTCTCTTTCACATTGCCATTGAACTATAGAACACACTCATAACTGACCCATTGGTTTTCCAATGCTATCAAAATAACAGTAGGAGACTGCTCACCTTTCTCAAGAGGACGAACTGATGGTGGATTTCAACCATCAGACAGACACAACCTTGGGATTATCAACTATCAACACACATTTTTACCACTAAAGTCTGTAGCATTCAATTTTTTTTTTGTTGGTAGCATGCAATTTTTGAAAATCTTTTTTTTTTTGTAATTCATAGTGACTCTGTAAGTTAGACTAAATCTGCCCAATAGAGTCTCTCAAGCTATAATCTTTACAAGAGCAGATATTTTCTCCTTCAGAGTGGCCAGTGGTTTGGAAAGACCAGTCTTTTGATTAATAGCCCAGCATTTAACCACTGAACCATCAAGGCTCATCTTAATCATTGTTATTACTCAGCAATTGCTCTTTTGGGCATTTATAAATTTTTTACTAACCAAGTAACATTTACATGGATTTTTTTAGCACTTTTTGTCATTGTTGTTATTAGGTGCCAGGGAGTCAAGTAAAACTCCTAGTGACCCTGAGAACAAAAGATCTGAACCCTGTTCTATCCTGTGCCATCCTTACATTCCCAACACATAAAAGCCCACTGCAGCAGTTATCATGTCAATCTACCTGGCCAAGGCTCTTCCTCTCCTTTTGTGACCTTCCACCCCTCCAAGCATCATGTCCTTTTCCAAGGAATAGCTCCTCATAGCAACATGCCTCATCATTCTTGCTTCCAAAGAACACTCTGGCTGTACCATATCCAAGACATATCTATTTGTTCTCTTGGCTAGTCATGGGATGTTCAGTGCTCTTCTCCAACACCACAGCTCAAAGGCATCAATTCTTCTGTCATCCTAATTTATTTTCCAGCTCTCAGATGCATATTTTTTTCATAATAGACAAAAATTAGAATCAATCTGATACATTTCAAAAGGAGAAGGCATGAAGAAACTGTGATAGCCACACATAAAATATTGCTCAAGCAATAAAAAGAAATTATGCCTTGTAAAGTAAATGCAAATTTTCATATTATATGATTCTAGTTATATAACATATCATATTTGAATGACAACATTTTACAAATGGAGAATAAAACATTGTTTGCCATAAGTGAGCAAACTGGGAGGCTATGCCGGAGGGACATTACTGGGGAGGGAGGGGAGCAGATATGTCTGTACAAGCATAACATGAGTGAGACTTCATACGACAGAACTATTCTGTAATATGATAGCACTGAACACACAAACCTACACATTATGACGTAGTATAGAAATAAATGCAACACCTTACACACAAAAAGAGGAAGCTCTGGTGGCCTAGGAGTAAGAAATTCTGCTTTTAATGCAAAGGTATGCAATTCAAATCCAATTGCTCAGTAGAGAGAAGACAGGTGATCTTGTCCTGTGAGATGTATTGCCTTTGAAAACCAACTGGAGAATCAGCTTGTGGGTTGGTGCAACTCGATGATAGTACACACCACCACCACCACCACACAGAAAGAGTACAGGGATAATTGGGAACAACTGAATAAAATTGGAGATAAAAAACATACGCTGCCACAAAACATAATAATTTAATATATCAAGTTAAATTGTAGTTTGCAGGCCTTCCCACTATCATTAGGATTTTAAACAAATATTCATTTGAGTTAGTTAATATCCTTTATGTTTGGACAGCTAAATTAAAAAGCATCTGGTTCTAATTTATTATGCTATTAGTTAATTTGTGTAAAAGTAGAAATGAAATTGGATTAGGTGAACTTTTAAAAAAGAAAAGTGTGATGTTCAAGGAATGTATTCAAATCATAGTTATTACATATTCATTTATTATAGAATACAGGAGAATAAGCTGTGGATATCAAGTATATCATCCATAAAGAATGCAAAAGCTCATTAAAAAGAGGAAGGAGGAAGAAAAGGTCAAGATGATTCAGAAGAGACTGTCAACATTGCACTAGAGCATTGAGAAGTCAAAGCAAAAGGAAGAAACCAGGAAGTTAAAGAGCTGAACAGAAGATTTCAAAGGGCATCTCAGGAAGACAAAACAAAGAATTGTAATGAAATGAGTACAAAGCTGAGTCAGAAAATCAAAAGAGATTAGTTCACTTGGCATTTCTTAAGCTGAAGATACAGGAAAAACTAATTCATGCCTCAGGTGCTATGGGCAGAATACTGAATGATTCAGTATGTATTAAAAAGAAATGGAAGGAGTACATGATGCTACTATACCAGAAAGAACTGGCCTACAGAAGAATTTAATTAAACAATATATGATCAAGAAGCAATGGCGATAAAGGAGAAAGTTCAGGTAGCTTTGAAGGAATTAGTAAAAAAGCAAGGAGCCGGGAATTGATGGAAAACCAAGTGACATATTTAAACAAACAGATGCAGCCCTGGAAGTGCTCACCTGGCTGTGCCAGAAAGTCTGGAGGACAATTATCTGGGCAACTGATTGAAAGAGATCTGTATTTATTATTCCCATACCAAAAAAAAAAAAAAAAAAGAAAGATGAGACGTTTAGAAGACTTTGTGGTACCAAGAACATCATAGCCAATGCGAGATGGATCTTGGCTGAAAGCAGAGAGTACCAGAGGAATGTCTAGCTGTGTTTCATTGACTATGCAAAGGCATTTAACTGTGTGGATCACAAGAAGTTGTGGCTAATCTTGAGACAATTGGGAATCCTACAAAACCTGATTGTGCTCATGTGAAACCTATAATTGGACCAGAAGGCAGTTGTCAGAATAGAACAACAAAACACTGCGTTGTTCAAAATCACAAACGGAGTGTATCAGGATTGTGTCTTTTCTCCATACCCTTTTAATCTATACACAGAACAAATTATTTGGGAGGCCGGACTCAATGAAGAGGAGTGTAGTGTCAGGATTGGAAGAAGACTCATCAAAAACTTGCATTATGCTGATAATACAAACTTGCTAGCAGAAACTGAGGAGGATCTGAAGCATTTTTTTGCAAAACATCAAGGACTGCAGTATTCTATCTGGAATGAATCTCAACATTAAGAAAACAAAGATCCTCACCACTAGGCCAATTGGCATCACCACGACGGATGCAGAAGAGATTGAGATTGCTAACAATTTCAGCTTCCTCAGTTCTAAAATCAACACCCTTGGCACCAGCAATCAGAAAATCAAAAGATAGATTGCACTGGGAGTATCTGCTGTCAGGCACTGCTTCAGAATACTAAAGAACAGTATCAGTCTAGAGACTATGTGGCTGAATCAGACAATGGTCTTAGCAATTACTTGCTACACATCAGAAAGCTGGACATGACAAAGAATGACAGAAAATTTGATACCTTTGAGTTGTAGTGCTGGGGAAGAGAATTGAACCAACCCTGAACTGCCAAACAAACAAATCTGTCGTGAAGAGGGTGAAACCAAGTCGTTCCTTGGAGGTAATGATTTTGAAACTCCATCTCACATACTTTGGGCATGTTACCAGAAGGAGCTAGCCCTTGAAAAAGGGTTGGGGGACAGTGCAAGAGACGAAGACCCAGGATAAGATGGATTGGTATAGTAACTGAGCTAATGAGGGTAGTAGATATGTCAGTGAGATTGAGTCGGGATAGGGCAAAGTTCAGAGCTATGGTACATATGGTCACTATGAGTTACAGACAACGCAACAGCACATAACAATAACAACACAATTAAAAATGTGTCAGAATACAAAATAATGCAATAAAATACAATTAAATGGTTTATAGTATTATTATAGATGACCTGAGGAGAAGTGAACCTTATTTGCCTAGTACTTCAGAATAAAGTAATTTTTAAAAGGGATTATGAAATGTGTTAAATTTTTTTACAAAGTTTAGTAAATATAACAAATTTATTTATCAAGACAAAAGATTAATGGATTTTTTAACACATATTCCCATAGATAATGTAAAATGCTATTTTTAATATATTTCTGTTAAAATAGCCAAGTAATTCTCTACTCAAATAACAAAAGTGACTTGCATTTAACTGAGTGAATCATAATGAGAAATGGATAACATTGTAAAGAATATTATTTCAAGAGCACTTATGTGCTCTACCAGAAAAAACCAAAATATATTTTCTTAAAAAATGGCAATTGTATAAATGGCCCTCACATGATGTATTATGCAGAAACCAGATTGAGTACATCTGTGTGGCTAGAGCAGCTTAATAGCAGCACTCAAAACAAGGCCAGGCAATACTTGATTGGAAGATCTGCCCTGGAGATAAGCTTATTAAGAGCAGAATCCGACAGCAGTTCTCAGGCTTGGTGGAGGAGAAAGATTGAGTCCTACCCTGTACTCTGAGAATATTTACATTTGAGCGGATTTGTGAATCCACATTGGACTTGTGACTGAAGAGATTCACATTAGAAAGAAGGGCAAGCAGGAAATAAGAGAAGGAAAAGAAAAAATGAAGGAAAGAGATGATCTTTTTAAAACTGGAATAAGCAAATGCACAGATTTTGCCAGATTAACAGATGCAGCAGCCTACATTGTCTTGTGCGGGTGGTTTAGTTTTAATCAGTTATTTTTTGTCTTGTTTTTTTAAAATTTTATATTAGTTTGCATATAAAAGTCATATACACCCTGTTACATTCACATTCCTTCTTTCACAATGTGTTTCACTATGATCATGTCCATACCCTGTGTTTTATAAACACAATGAAATACACTGGGCTTTCCTTTTCACCATCAAATTCTACTGATGAGACAGACAGCATGATTGTCCTTAATTTTCATTATTAAAAGCCGATGGAGGAGGCAAGATGACAACACAGTGATCTTTTCCGCTCTACTATGTAATACATACACATGTTTGTTCTGTTTTACAACAGTGATATTATGCAGTATTTGTCCTTTTGTTACTGAGAAATTTCACTCAGCATAATGTCCTCCAGAGTCACCCATTTTGTATAATATTTTGAGTTCCATGTTTTTCAGTGCTGCATAGTATTCCATTGTATGAATATACCACAGCTTTTCTATCCATTCATTTGTTGTGCCATTTCATTCTCCCACTAACAGTGAACAAGGGTACCAATCTGTTCACAACGTTATCAGCATTTGTTGTTTGCTGCTCTGTTGAACTTTGCTATTATTACTGGGGTGAGATGATATCTCATAGTTGTTTTAATTTGCTTCTTTCCTAGAGCTAGGACTGACACGGGGATGGGGAAACTAAGAAAAGAGGGGATAAGTAATGAACAGTGCATTGAAATTGAGGAGGGAAATAACTGTCTAAAAGAAATGTATGTATATTATTTTCAAGACAATAGTCCAGAATGAGAAGTGCGTAGCAAAGTGTACTTTAGGGCAGGGGAGAGAAGAAATTGTGCAAAAGAGAAAGCATCTTTTTAAAGAGAATACTGGGGATGGATAGGGAGGAAAATGTGCAACAATGTATGAATGGAAATTCAAATTTTCTGTAAACTTTCATTAAAATATCAGCTAAAATATAAAATAATAAACAAGAAAATATTTTTTTTAAAAAGTCTATGTTTGCAGAGGTCATTGCTGTCACTTGTCAAGTATAGAAAACAGTGACTTTGCCTTTGATTACATTATAACCAAGATGGTAGGAAGCTTGATGTTGCTCCCTATTTTTTAAATTAACTATAAAATACCCACTTTTCATGAGACAGTAATTGGCAGCAATTAAAAATGACATCTTAAATAAAAAATAAAACAAAGACAAATTATGTAGCTATCACATTAAACCAGGTTTTAGCTATCAGATCAAATCAGATTTTGAAAATACTTCCAATGAATATAAGCATGTATTTAGCAGAAACTAAATTTCTATGGAAACGTCAATAAACTTAGTTAGGAATGTCTAGGATTAAACTAAGGAAGTGATAAAGATTTATGTATGAAAAATATGCCTAAAGATAAACTGGGTGTGTCATTATGGCTATTATTATGTGACACTGAGTAAGCTTCCATTCCTAGCAGTCCTATAAAAAAATAGAATAAAATAGTGCCCAATAGGCTATAATAACTACAATAATAATAATTCTGCGATCCAATTCAACAGCAAAAAACTGGAACAAGCTATTTGGCTTGTGAGGCAAGGTGAAGTTGGTACTCATCAGAGCTTATTTCAAAGACTTGAGGTTGGAGTATGCTCACTCATAGCAATCACTTCAATCTGAAGGAATGAAAATGGGAGAAATACAAAAGTGGGAAAACAGGCTGAGCTTGGACCTTCTCCTTTAGTGCTGCCCACCCAGCATTCACAGATGTGTGGATGAGCAGGGAGGGGTTGTCGGTTTGAGTTGTGAGGATCTCTGGCTTGTTGACTTGGCTCCATGTGGGGGGTAGGGCTGAATGAGGAAACCAGCAGGTCTGAGGCACAAGGAGCAGTATGGACTGTGGAGCTGTCAGCAGATTCCCATTAGAACCTACCTGCAAATGGCTATGGATGAGTTGACCAGAACCCAGCTAGATGAAGAGATGGCCTATGCTGTGAGTTAGGGTTGTTTGATTGCTGGAACCTGATGGCTTTTTCTGGACTGGACCTTGCTTGACGATGCAGGTGTTCCAAGTTTCCAAGCTGAACAGAGGATGCCTCAGAAAAACAAATATGCTTGTTCCTGCAAAGTATTGTTTTGATAGGGATGCAAAATCAGAAATTGGCTGTCTAAATGGGGGATATCAGGGCATGAGGCATGAAGTAACTGTCTTAAATGGTTTTATGAATATAGTTATTTGTAAGATGATTGTAAGGTGGGTAATACCCCATAATATACATGATTGAAATGTAATGTACATGAAAGATTATATAAAATACGAAGAAGAAAAAAACATGACAATTGCTAAATTGAGGAAAATAAATGCTATACAAGAAAACAAAAACTAGTTCCCCAGTAGTCCCATGGATCTGTCTCTTGCTTCAACAGTGTTTGGGCAGAACTGACCCAGCAACTCCCCACCTCCAGCTTCCGAATACCCTCCAACTTGATCGGCAGGCGTAACCTCGAGACCATCTTAGCCATCTCCTATTTTCGGGACCAGATAACACCATTTTCTTGTTAACCCCCAAACCTCAACCAACTATGAGCTCTCAAATCGATCAAAATTATTCTGCTGCAGGGGAGGCCGGCGTCAACTATTTGGTCAACCTGCAAATGTGGGCCTCTTACACCTACCTGTCTCTGGGTTTTTATTTTGACCACGATGATGTGGCCTTGGAAAGTGTGGGACACTTCTTCTGTGAGTTGGCAAAGGAGAAGCACGAGTGTTCTGAGCACCTCTTGAGTAAAACCAGAGCAGCAGCCGTGTCCTCTTCCAAGATATCCAGAAGCCATCCCAAGATGAGTGGGGTAAAACCCTGGATGCCATGCAAGCAGCGCTGGCCTTGGAGAAGAACCTAAACCAGGCCCTTTAGGATTTGCATGCAGTGGGTTCTGTCCATACTGACCCCCATCTCTGTGACTTTCTGGAGAACCACTTTCTGGATGAGGAAGTGAAACTGCTGAAGAAGATGGGTGACCATCTGACCAACATTAGAAGACTGGGAGGCCCCCAGGTAGTGCTGGACAAGTATCTCTTTGAGCAACTCACCCTCAAGCACCTGTTGGGACCTGTAGGGGGGACTTCTGCATCTTCCTGCCATCAGCAGCAAGCTTCTCTTTCCCATCCTCGTGTAGAATTTTAATCCACCCAGAACCCCCTGTCCAAGCCTTGAACCAAATGAAACAAGGAAGTTTTTTGTAACAGGAAAAAAAAAAAAAGAACAACAACAACAAAAACAAGTCCAGGGCTGACTGTGAAAAATAACATCAATTACAGCTAAGTTAAAAAATGAAAAGTAAATAAAATTAAAACAAATGCATGACAACCAAAATATAACTTTGAATCTATCCCAACTAAATTTAAAGGACAGATCAAGAATAGTTTTGAAGCAGTGAACAATAATGACTGAAAAAAAAGAAAAGTTATGTAATGACATTAAGGATATCATCCATGAGGAAGCCAAAAGGTTATTACAAAGACAGTGAGGAAAGAAAAGAACAGGTATCAAAGACACATTGAAAATTTTACTGAAAAGAACAGAAGCCAAAATCAAGGGGAAAGGATGTTTGAACAGAATATTTCAAAGCGCAACTTGAAAAGCAAAACAAAGTATCATAATGAAATGTGCAAAGAGTTTCAGGTAGAAAATCAAAAGGGAAGAACACACTCAACAGTGTTCAAGCTGAAAAATTAAACGGCAAATTCAAGCCAAAAGTGACAATATTGAAGGATTCTGTGGGCAAAAGCTTGAATGACTCAAGAGGCATCAAAAGAAGATGGAAGGAATATATGGAAGCACTGTATCCAAAAGAATTATTGATATTAGTGGGCACTGTACTATTTTAGGAAGTAGCTTATGAACAGGAATCAACAGTAATAAATGAAGAAATTCAAATCACCCTGAAGGCATTGAAGAAATATAAGTTCCTAGGAATAGATGTAACTGTAATTGATGTATTTGTACAAAAATATACAGCCCGGTTCATTCTCATTAGTCTATGAAATCGGAACACACCTACATGGTTAACCAACAGAAAGAGATTCCTATTTCTTCCCATTCTAAAACGAGGAGATCCAACAGAGTGCAGAAACTATCAAACAATATCATTAATATCACAGGCAAGTGAAATCTTGCTGAAGATGATTTCAAAACGGATGGAACTGACTTAAATTTCTGACATGAAACTGTCAGAAATGTAAGCTGGATTCAGCCGAGGCTGCAGCAGGAGGGTTATTGCAGATGTCAGATGGATCTCAGCTGGAAGAATACTAGAAAGATGTTTACCTATACTTAATTACGCAAAGTCATTTGACTGTGTGTGTCAGAACAAATTATGGCTAATATTCAAAATGTGCTCATGGAACATCCATACAGAGACCAAGAAGCAGTTTTATGAACAAAACAAAGGAATAAAGTATGTTTTAAAATCAGGAAAAGTGTGTAGGATAGGTATCCTAATTCTATGCCTATTATATGCTGAGCAAATCATTTGGGAATGTGAAGTATATGACGAAAAAATGTGACATCAGAATTGGAGAAAGGCTCATCAATAACTTGCACTCTGTGGACAATAGAATCTTGCTTTTAAGGGAAGGAAATCTAAAGAATTTACTCAAGAAGATAAATACTATAGCCACCAATGTGGATCCATCTTAATGTCAAGGAAACAAAAGTCCTCACCACTTGATCAACCAGCAACATTTTGATATATAAAGGACTGAAGTTGTTCATTATTTCATTTTACATGGCCCACAATCAACACTCATGGTAATGTTGTTGTTTTAAAGTGCTGTTGAGTAGTTGATGGCTCATAGCAACCCTATGAATGAAAGACCTGAACACTTGTATAACTTTCACCGCTTCTCCAGGTTCATAGGGTTTCCA
>NW_006399752.1:19877650-19879732 GCF_000299155.1 Elephantulus edwardii
GGACCATGAGGCAGTCGTCAGAACAGAGCAGGGCAACACCGCATGGTTCAAAATTGGGAAGGGTATACGCCAGGGATGTGTCCTATCTCCATACCTTTTCAACCTGTATGCAGAGCAGATTATCCGAGAGGGTGGGCTCTATAAGGAGAAGCATGGCGTTAGGATTGGTGGACGATCTATCAATACATTCATCCCGGAGAGGGTTAAACCAAGCAACTCCTTGGAAGCAAGGATTCTGGGGCTTCGTCTGACATACTTTGGGCATGTTGCAAGGAGGGACAGGTCCTTGGAGAGGGACATCATGCTTGGGAGGGTGGAGGGACGGCTCAAGAGGGGAAAACCCTCTATGAGACGGATTGATTCAGTGACTGGGGTAATCAGGATGGGTGTGTCAGAGGCATTGCGATTGGCACAGGAAAGAGCAGGGTTTGGGGCTGTTGTACATAGGGTCGCAATGAGTCGCAAATGACTGGACGGCACATAACAACAACAACAACAGTGTCACAGCGTTCAGCATTACAGCAAACACGCGTTACCTCTTACAGCAAATAGACAGACAGACCAGTGCTACACCACTTAAAAGAAAGTTTGACCAAAAATAATTAAAATCAGACCTGAGGGCTTAAGAATAGCCGTGAAGAAATCAAAAGACATGTTGCAATGGGAAAATCTACTGTCAAGGGCCTCTTCAAAGTGCTACAGAGAAATGATGTTAGTTCAAAGGCATATGAGTCTCATCCAAACCATGGTATTTTCAATATTTACTATGATTCTGAAAGTTGGACAATGTATAAGGATGGCAGAAGAATCAACACCTTTGAATTGTTTTTTTGTTTGTTTGTTTGTTTGTTTTGGTTAAAAGCCCTGAATATTCTACGGATTGCCGAGAATATAAAAAGTCTGTCTTGCAAGAAGTGTCGTTTATTATGCTTGTTATAATCCATGAGTGAGACTTCATCTTGTATACTTTTGGCATGTTATCAGGAGTCATGAGTCCTTGAGAAGGCAAATATGATTGAAAAGGCAGAGAGTTGAGAAAACAAAAAAGACCTTCAATGAGATGGATTGACACAGCAGTTGCGTCTATGGATCCAAAGCACTGCAGCAATTGTGAAGATGTCACAGGACTAGGTTGTTGTTGTTAGATGCCATCAAGACAGGTATGACTCATAGTGACCCTATGAACAACAGAGCTGAATCATGTCCTATCCTATACCATCTGCACAGTCCATTGCTGCAGAAACTATGTCAATCTACCTGGTTGAGTATCTATCTCTCCTTCACCATCTCCTGACCTTTCCAAGATGATATCGCTCTCCAAGGAATAGTCTGTCCTAGTAACATGCCCAAAGTATGTGAATGAAGCTTTATTATCTTTGTTCTCAAGGGACAATCTGGCCGCATCTTCTCCAAGACATATCTGTTTGTTTGGTTTCTTTTTTTTTCCCCCCTTTGGCAGTCCAGTACTCTTCTCTAACACCACAGTTCAAAATTCTCAATTCTTCTGTCATCCTTATTCATGTGCAGCTTGCAGCAGCATAACAACTGATGGAAAACACCATGTCTTGAAACAAGCACTTCTTAGTCCTCAAACTGACTTCGTTGCCACTCAATAGTTTGGAGAAATCTTTGGCTACAGACTTTCCCAGTGCAATACATCTAATCTCCTGCCTGCTGTTATACTAAGTGTGTGACTATGTATATTAAGACAAAGTTGAGTTTCAATCTTTTTTCCATCTATTATAATGTTGCTTATCAGTACAATGGCAAGGATCTTTATTTTCTTGACATTGAGATGCAACTCATATTAAATTCTATAGTTTTTATTTTCTTCAACAATTGCATCAAATCCTCCTCACTTTCAGCAAGGAAGGTTGTGTCATCTGCATTATAAAGGTTATTATTGATGCATGTTCCTCTAATGCTAATGCCCCATTCTTTACCAAAAAGCCTAGTTCTCTAACAATTTGCTCAGCATACACATTGATTAGGTATGGAGAAAGGATACAACCCTGATGCACATCTTTGTTAATTTTAAACGATTAAACTATGACTGATTAGTGTTTGCTATATAATTTTGTT
>NW_006399752.1:19880078-19884029 GCF_000299155.1 Elephantulus edwardii
CTCTTCAAGATGAATTTGTTTGTTCTCCTAGCAGTCCATGGTATATTCAATACTCTTCTCCAGCACCACAGCTCAAAGGCATTAATTCTCCTTCTATCCTCCCTAGTCATTGTCCAGCTCTCTGATGTATAGCAAGTAATTGCAAAGACCATGGCTGTATTAGGTGCACCTTAATCTCCACACTGACATTGTTGCTCCTCAGTACCTTTGGGAGGTCTCTGACAGCAGACTTTCCCAAAACAATTAATCTTTTAATTTCCTGGCTGCTGGTACCAAGAGTGCTGATTGTAGAGCCTAGCAAAGTGAAGTTGTCAACAACCTTACTGTCTTCATCGTTTATTATAGTGCTGCCAAACAGCCCAGTGGTAAGAATCTTTGTGTTCTTGATGTTGAGCTTCAATCCATATTGAAGGCTGCATACTCTTTAATAATTTTGATTTAAGATTGGTTGTTTTTTTTTAATGTTAAAACCCTTGTCTGACATATTTGGGACATATTGCTAGGAGAGGCCGTTTCTTGGAGAGGGATATCATGTTTGGAAAGGTGGAGGGTCAGCAAAAGAAAGGAAGACCCTCAATGAGATGATTGGCACAGTGACTGTAGCAATGGGCTCAAGTGTGTCAGAGGTGATGAGGATGGCACAGGAGAGGACAAGTTTTAGATTTCTTGTTCATAAAGTTGCTGTAAGTCATACTCCATGGCACCAAACAATATTGCTGTTTGAAAATATTGCCTGTCTTTGTAGTATACCAAAATCAATTTTATCCCATAGTAACTTTCTAGGACAGATGGTTTCTATTGCTGAAATCTTTGTGGAAACAGAATGCCACATCTTTCTCCTTTTGAGCTACTGGTAGGTAGGTTTCAATAATTGACCTTTTGATTAGCGGCCAAACACTTAACCACTGCCCTATACCACAAGGGCTTTTTTCCCTGTGATATATGATCATGGAGGGTTTTATCCCTCCACCCCCAATATGTGTGGTCACACCTACACGCTGACGTCGAGTATCTTGTGAATCTCAGTGTCAGCTGGATATGGACTCTTGCATCTTGAGGAGAGGCAAGTAGGGAACACTCAGGGCGCTTGGGGCTCTCTTTTTGCCCCAAGTAAAATATAGTAATGCCCTCGGGCAGCAGGCCTTGGGGTCTGTTTTTTACTGTTTTTGGTCATTCTTCTAGGTTGTATAGCCCTGGTGTGTCCACTTGCCATACAGAGGTAACTAACTTGTGGTTGCTGTTAAGCTGAACACTGTGACACTTATGTGTCAAATGTGATAGCAGTTACCCATGGTGGACAGTGTTTGGTGGCACTTCCCGATTAAAACAAGCTTGGAAGCATGAGCGGCATCCACTTCCATAACAGCTTGCCTCCGGAAACCCTATGAACCAGGAGAAAGGACGGAAGTCACACAAGTGTTGAGGACTTTTGTTCATAAGGTTGCTATGAGTTGCCTATGACTCGATGGCACTTAATAACAACAACATAACATATATAATTGTGTGTGTGTGTGTGTGTGTGTGTGTGTGTGTGTGTGTCTTCCTGACTGTGCTTTTGTCAATTTCAAGTTCCACATGAAATCAATAATGCTATTAATACATTTTCATATGTAAGTTATCTATCCTCAATGACCAGTGGGTAATATAGAAATGCATTTATTTTCTTTTTAGGAGGAGGTATACATTAGCTAGGCATTTTCTAGATATAAGCTCAATATTTTTATGAGAAATTTCTTATTTTTAGAAGAAAGAGTAAACTTCTTACATTAAGTTTATATATGCAAAATATATTGTTATTAATGTAGTCCTTTTTTGTTCATTTTCCTTTTTAAAGGGCACTAAATCATGTTCATGTCCAAAGATGGGCAAGGTTACTGCCAAATTAATATTTAAAATATATTTTTCTAAGATTTACATACTTCCTGACACTTGGGACATTCATAATGAACGTAGTAGGATAAATGAAAAGTTCTAGAGATTTGTTATTGCTCTCACTATGTCAAGCTGCTAATTAGTTAAATATTTAAATATTATTATGTATTATGCCTCAATAGAATATCCCACTCTCTTTCATTCTATGACTTTGGCTGTTATAATAAATAATAAACAGGGTCATTTTGTCTTATTCTTCAGAATTACTTTCTGCGTATTGTATACATTTGTCTAAAGTTCCTGCAATAAATTGACAATAATAAATTAAGTGAGATGAGAGGATCAGTAGAGTTTCACTAAGTAACTATAGCAAGTAGAATTGACTGCTGGTTTTACAAAGAATTAGCTTATGGTTCATCTTCTCTACATTATCACCATGGAGATGTCCTTGTTGGCCTGATGCATAAGACTGAGTCAGGACTTCTGGGATTTTTTTTTTCTAGAAGCAAGTGATTCCATGGGATTAGACACCTTAAGTCAAGTTCAACAGAATAAGAATCAATTGATTATGACACTATAGGTTAAATTATTCCATTATTATCCCTATCATAGTTTTAGTTGAAATAAACACATTAAGTCTTATATATGTGTAACTCAATATAACTGCCTATATTCATTCATACAACTTAACTGCTTACCCACTACACCACCATGACTCCTTACAAATAGAGACCAAAACTTTAAAACCTAAAGCAGGGGTGGCATCCACTTCCTAAATAACATGCTTCCAGAAACTGTGAACTTTGAAAAATGTCGATAGTTGTAGAGGGGCTTCAGGCCTTTTGTTCACAGGGTCACTGAGTCGTGCTCAACTTGAAGGCAAACAACAACAAAAACTGTCTAGTAGATTTTTTACTCATGGAAACTTTCTATTGAGTTTCCTAAAATATTAATCTTTGAGGCAACCACTTATATTTCTCCCATGCATCCCAATTACTTACCAGTGAGCAATTTAAGACCAGAACTCCTTATATAGAGAACCCACCGCAAATAGAGTTGGTTCCTACTCACAATTACCCAGTTTCTAATTTCTGAGGTTTCAAATCTTTATAAAAAGAGACTACCCATCTTTTTTTCTTGGAGTAGCCGGTACACACTCCACTACCTGGGATTCTTCATAAGATTTGAACTGCAACCCGAATATGTTACCCACTAAGTAACCAAGTATCTTGCATGAGTGGAGACAAAACCTCATTGCTCTTGAGTGGGTTAAAACTCTCAGTGACCCTCCTTTGGACTCTTAAAGCTATAAATCATTACAGGAGGAGACTGGCCATTTTCCTCCCACTGATTTGAACCACTAGCATTTGGGTTAACAGCACAAGTCACAATGCACTATGCCAAGAGAGTTCCTCTATTGGTAAAGAAAGTCTTCAACATGGGAGAATAAGCTTGAGTTAGCAAAACACTAACTTTGCTTCCTTTCAAATTGGTGGAATTTTATTTACCTCCTTTTGGTTTTTTTTTATGTCAAGTTTTAAAAATATGCTAAAGGAGGTAAATTCTGAGAAAACTCTTTAGAGACAGGCTACAAAGAAAAGCATACCATTTCTTGGAATTTGACAAAAAATTACAGAAGAATTGATGGCTTTGAGTTGTGGTATTGGAAAAGAGTACTGAATACTATGTCTTGGAGAAAGTGTAGCCAGGATACCCCTTAGAGGCAAAGATGCTGAAGCTGAGTCTCACATCTTGGGTATGTTTTTAGGAGGTGCCAGTCTTTAGAAAAGGGCATCACCCTTGTAAAGTGGAGAGTCAACAAAGAGGAGACCTTCAGCAAGATGGATTGAAGCAATGACTGGAACAATGGGCTCAAGTACATCAGAGATGCGGAGGAGGAGACAGGATAGGGCAAGGTTCGGATCCACTATTCACAGGATCACTAAATTATAGTCAACTGGGCAGACCCAACAACGAACAACAGCTCTTCAAAGAAGTCCAAAAGATCTTTCATTGTTAGAACAAGACTGAAATTCAACTCCTTACTGGATTTCTAAAATTTAAAATACCCTCATTACT
>NW_006399752.1:19888379-19897998 GCF_000299155.1 Elephantulus edwardii
GTGCTGGAGAAGAGTATTGAGAATACCATGGACTGCTAGGAAAACAAACAGATTTGTCCTGGAAAGGGTTAAATCGGGTAGCTCCTTGGAGGCAAGGATTCTGAGGCTCCATCTAACATACTTTGACCATGTTGTGAGGAGAGACAGGTCCTTGGAGAAGGACATCGTGCTTAGGAGGGTGGAGTGACAGCGCAGGAGAGGAAGGCCCTCTATGAGGTGGATTGATTCAGTGACTGGGATAATTGTGATGGGAATATCAGAGACAGTGCAATTGGCACAGGACAGAGCAGAGTTTAGGGATCTTGTACTTAGGGTCGCTATGAGTCACAAGCGACTCGACGGCACATAACAACAACAATGCTTTTCAGCTAGTAGTCAAATACAAACTATTTGTAAAACACAGGAAATTAGAATATCATTGTATATTTTTAAAATCTTCAATGTTTTTCTGAAAAAAAGATAGATACACACTCACACACACACACACACACACACACAATGACAAAGCTATTTCACCAGCAGATGGTTCCCCCCACTTTTGGCTCAGACAAGAGACAAGCAGTGTATCCTCACTGAAGTTTTCTTTTTGTTTTTATTGATTTTTCTTTGTGAGATTTTGCTTTGGGTGCTCTGCAGTAAGGGGATTGATAGGGCATCGGAAGTTGAGTTTGTGTTGTTTCCTTATGTACTCAATTTTTAATAGCAAGTCTTTGAATTACCAGATTGTGTCAATTACCCTCCAAGAAATCTAATTTTGTTAATGAAATTAGTTGCTTGGAAGAGAAACATAAACATTCATTTCAGTTTAGCAATTTCCCTTTGAGCAGCAGCAGGTGCTATTCGACGGAATTGCCAGCACTTGATTAAAGACTTTTTCTGTCCTCAACCTCAAATCAAACCTGAGCTTCAAACTGGTTCATTCAAGTTCGACACCCTGATGAGGATTTGCAACCCCCCCCCCGATATATAGGATAAGAATCTATAATTTCAGAAGCTCTTAAGTATATATAAGACTTACCTGGAGATCTATGAGGAATCACCTGGGGACCTTGTTAAACTGGAAAATACCTCTGAGCTGAAAATGCAAATTCTCAGCAGAGTTTGAACCAGAATAAACCGGTTTGAGGGTCTAAAACAAATCAATACTTCCCTAATAACTCCACATTCAACAACACAGTACAAGCAATTGGTCTGGAAAGAAAGCTATCCGAATTCCAATAAAGCACGAAATAATTCTCCGAGAAGCCATGTTTCATTTCTAAAGTGATCTCAAAACTACATTCAAAACCAAAAGGGTATTTTTCAGCACTTTTTCTTAAGATGAAAGTGTGTCCTTTTTTAAATTTTAATTATCAAGGTGATTCACTCTTTGTTAATTTGATTTACTTCACTTTGCTAATAGGAAGCTATGATATTTTAGTTTTTAAGATTCTTCATTGCACAAAGCAGTGAAGGTATATGGTGCTCAAATTTTTATTCACCTTTCCCCTCCAGCTTTCACGTAATTAGATTTGAATATTATATCCATGACACAAAAACAAACTTCACAACCCCATAGAAATAAATTTCATTTTATCACAATATGGATGGTGGTCAAATCTTTAAAATAGTAAATATCAAATCTGAATTGCAGTCTAGAGTTTCATCTTTTTTTTTCCCCCATATCCAGCAAATAAGGTTATCAATCAACAAACATTTCTCAAATACCTACTCTATACATAGATATTTCCTTTACCAAATGAAAGCTAAGTCCTGACTGCTAGAACTAATAATATGATGAGGAGCTTACCTTCCACATGGGAGTCTTGCCTTTGAGGTACTCTAGCCCAGACACTAAAAAGATGTAAGAAACATCCCCGAGGAGACACGGTAGGAAAGAACAAAAGAAGGAATAGCAGGTATCAGAAAATGTGGCCAGGCAAGGTTTTGTGAAGGGGGAGCGAGCCGAGTTGGTCTCATACAACGAATATGAGAAATGCAAGAAAAAGCCATTCAGAAAGAGAACTCTGTAAGCCGGACTGCAAAGAGACAGGACTAGCTTACTCAATTTCAGCAGGGAGAAGTTGTTATTTCATTAGTAAATCGAAGTGTTCTGGGGGATTTGAGGAAGGCAAAGCAGAAAATATTAACTGTGCCTGGATCATGGAGGATCAGAGGAACTTTGAGATTGTTCAGGAACCTGAGAGTCCTCCTCTCCTTCCTCTCCATCCATAAAGGGATACTAACTCATGAAATAATAAATAGAAGTTTTATGGCATTATTTAATTGGATAATTATTTTCTGAAAAGTTCTCTGGAATAAGCACATATGTATACATGCCAACGGTAACTAGGGAGCTCTGGTGGCCTACTGGGTAAAGAATTGCACTGCCAACTCAAAAGCAAGTAGTTCAAGTCCACTAGCAGCAAAAGAGAAAGATGGGCAATCTCCTTCTGCCCCCATGCTATTTACAGTCTTTGAAATCCCACTGCAGGGTCAACTATGAATTGGTTCCAACTTGATGACCATGAGATTTGAGTTGTTTTATGAATTAACTTGCTATGTGCTTGCTGTTGAGGTGGACTGACAACAAAGGAGTTGAGTTGATATGCACGTGTGTGTGTGTAGGTTTTGTATGTGCTGTCTATTCATAGCTGACCTTCTAGTGGGTTTTCAGAGACTATAATAAGCATGGGAGATTTCTTAGCTTTCTTCTGTGTAGCAGCTGGTGGTTTTGAACTACGAGTCTTTGAGGTGGTAACATAACTTTTTACCTTCCAGGCTATCAGACCTTTGGTAGCCTAGTGGTAAGAAGCTACACTGCAATCACAATGGCATGTACAGTTAACATTAGGAACATACAGATTGTTTACTATTTTTTTTTCATGTTTACTATATTTTTAATGTAGTTAAGTTTTGAACCAGTTCTTTTGAGTTTAGCCCCCTGTAGAGAATTTGCATTCCATCCCAGCTATACTGATTCAGAATCTACATTTTAATGAGTTTCGTAGGTGATTCTTATGTATATAGTAGATTTGTTAAAATGTAGATACTGACTCAGCCAGTCTGGGATGCAAATGAAAATTTTCTGCAGAGGGTTGAAATGGAATGAACAAGTTTGAAGCCTTTGTAAAGAAAACCCAATGTTTTTCTTTTAAATTATAACTTCAAAGAAAATTGTGATCATTAATATTTATATAATACTCTATAGTTTAAAAATTCTTTCTCATATAACTTATAAAATGCATTCTCATCATCTACTTATTCCTCAGATTAATGCTGCAAGGCAGAAAATATATGATTATATTCATTTTCTAGATAAAAGTTATTTTCCTCAGTTCAGATTTGAAATGATATTCTTTTCCCTCTAATCCTTGGAGTCTTTCTCCCATACTTAACTGAAGTATATGTGAAATCAATATGTTTCATGCTAATAGAAAGCCCTTCATAAAGTAAAGTTTTCATAACCGTAGGGACCACTGGCTTGAATCATGGCTACACTAAGGCTCTGTTTGATGCGGCCTCTGGTTCAGGAGGCCCTCTATCTGTATTGCAGCTGCTACTGCCTGAAAGAGATTCTCTAGAAGCAGCTTACCAGTTAAGGTCCCCAGCACTGCTTACTTGGCTCCAAATCAGACTTACATTTTTAAAAACAATTGTCCTTCTTTGGTTTTGATTTCTGGAAGTGCTGCCTTAGGCAGTCCTAGATTATACCTCCTCTTAGCCCCCAGAATCTCCTGTCAGATGCTTTCCTATGAATATAGTTCTCTTGTTCACTTGAACTATTATGTGGGACCCAAACTACCTTTAAAAATTCACGAATCTTTGGGGAAATAAACTACTTATCCTCATGAAGCTATTAAATGATAATTTAAAATGACACAGAGGAAAGGATTCCGTGAATACCTCCTTTCTTTAACTTGGGTTTTTAGGAAAGACTTTTTAGAGAATTTTATAACTTCCATTTTAGGTTAAAAATATACACAGCTATCCATTCAATTCTGAGGGGTTTGGGATTTTTTTAACTTGTATGCCCAAGGTTTTGTGTCAGTTAGTCATTGCCATGAAGTTGGAACTGACTGACAGCTGCTCTCCAGGAGGTTTTCAAAGGCTCTATATTGTGTGGGAAGAGAAAGCCCATCATCTTTCTCCCGTGGAGCAACTGGTAGAATTGAATGAAAATATCTTTGGGTTGGCAACACAAGTCCTCACCCATTAGGCAACCAGAGTTCCAGGATTTTGTGTAGCAGGTAAAAATTTAGACTTTTTTTGGACTAAGGTATTATTATATTATTTAATTATTTCATTTCATGGTAACATTAGACATTTGGGGGAAGAGGCCATATACTTTTCATTTTCTTTTATTTTTCATTTTTGTGTGTGTATGTGTACCATCAAACCAGATCTAACTGGTACAGGAGGAGTTTGCTCCTCCTTCTTCAGCTGAGCATCTGGTGGATTTGAACCACATACCTCTGGGATTGCAGTGCAGCTTCTTGCCAGTAGGCCAAGAGAGCTCCCTCATATAGTTTTTTTTTTTAAGAAGTCCTTCTGAATCATAAGATGGAAGTTCTTAATCAAATCAGATTCATACAAAAAAATTAATCTGTTGCCTAATGTTGGTTATTCACTATTATCCACTAGGTGAATTTAGAGTTGGGAAGAGTATAACAAAACACAAACTCACTTTCTTGTGTCAGTCACAACACACAGTTGCTCTTCACTGGGAGGTTATAGCACATCTTTCCCCTATAGTCCAGCTGATGGACTTAAAGTCTCAACATCGCAGTTATTAGTTATACCAGTAGGTGTACAAAAGTGGTTGTGTACCATCGAGTCAGAACCAAGTCATAGCTGACCCTTCCAGGTGGACTGACACAGTAACTGCAGCAATGGGCTCAGGTGTGTTAGAGATCGTGACGACGCACACGATAGGACAAGATCTGTTGTTCATAGGATTGCTATGAGTCATACTTGACTCAATGGCACCTAACAAGAATAACAAATCACATGTGGAGCAGCTGGTAGGTTCTAAGTGGGAGCCTTCAGGTTGGCACTGGAACTCCTATAACTAAGCTACCAGATCTCCCCGTACACAAAAATGATTGCAAAAAATGTTTACGATAGTAGACCCGTTAGTCCTGTTTCATTATCTACCCACACCAGAATGCTAAGCCATGCCTGCTCCTGGGCACTCTAACCTTTTTCCCCTCTTAGCGAATGCCTGCAATTCCTCTCTGGAGTCATCTTGTTTCTCCCACTTCCCTCTGAGGTTCCAAGGAATTCAGTTGACCTCTGGACAACTTTTTCCTTTACTTGGCTGCTCTGAGAGTGTTGCCAAGAGGATCCTGTCCTTGGCAAAAGATACCATGCTGGGAAAGGTTGAGGGTCAATGAAAGAAAGGAATATCCTCAACAAGATGTATGGACACAGTAACAACAACAATGGGCTTGCACACGGTAGTGACTGTGACAATGGCACAGCACAGGGTAATATTATGATGGTTGTTCACAGTGTTCCTATGAGCCCTGGACTTGACGGCCCCAAACAGCAAACTGCTTTTGTGCACACAGAGGACTTTGGTGTCCTAGTCCCCAGGAAGTCGTGCTGCTAGTCAAAGGCTGTGCCTCCCAGCAATTTTAATATGAAGCTCCACTTTCAGAAAGTTTAAGTTTGCAATTTGGAGCTATATTTAAACCTAATGCTGGGTGGGAGTTTTGGTGGCCTAGAGATAAGTATCTGCACTACCAACCCAAAAGGTTCACAAGTTCAAAACCATCTGCTGCTCCATGGGAAAACAAAGGCAATCTCCTGTGAAACTTATGGCCTCTGAAGCACACTGGAGGATCAGCTATGATCAGTTCTGACATGGTACATAAAAACAACAACAATGGTGGATTTGGGAAACTCTGGTGACCCTCGAGATAAAGAGTTTTTATGTCATCCAAAAGGCAAGAGGTTTGAGTCCATCAATTTCTCTGAGGAAGAGAGATAATTTCCTCCCTGTGTGATTTAGAACCTCGAAAATTCAATGAAGGATCAGCTACAAGTCAGTTCCAACTTCACAGTAATGTGTTCGAGCTTTGAGGGCTTTGTGCATGTGAAGTCATTTTTCCTACCTTTTTCAAGAAACTCTGAATGCGTCACAAGTCTGTCTAGACACAGTATGTGAAGTACTACATCTGACCCTCCTCCCTGGGCTTATGAAGGGGAGTTTTATCATTCCCTTTCCTCCACTAGGTCCAGATTTCTTAGGGAACATAACATCTACATATTCCCACACAGTAAATTTATTCTACTCCCCACAAGAAGTACTTCTTAACTATATGCTGGAAATGTTGACTTTTCCCCTGGCATCTAGATTCAAACTCTTGGAACACAGTTGATGTTTTCTTCCTTTCTTTCCATTCAATTCTATAAATAGTAGCTCCGAGTATATTCCACATTTATCGTCTTCTCATTTAATTGTTACCATCATAGTTCAGGGATCTATTATTCCTTCTGTGAACTATTAATAATATATTAATTTGTATTAAAGCAACTTAATTTTTTCCCCATCTTCCTCAATCCCATTTAAAATTTACCTTAATCCACTGCAAGTGTTAGATAAATCCATTGTTTAATGCATGTTTATGAACAAGGAACTAACACAAAGGAAAAATGGGAATTGGCTTTGTTTTCATGTAGCAGCTGAATGCCATCCTAAAATTTTATTACGTTATCTCACTTACTATGGAAAACAAAATTCAGTGGACTCAAAAAGTTATTAAAAACAAGCCATCCCAAAAGTGGAAATGAGGTGTCTTGTTGCCATCAGGAAAGAAGAGCAAGGAGAACAACTTTAGGGTCCAAGATTCTCTATGGTTGCATTTCTCACTTTCCATTCTCTTCTAAATAGAACCCTGATTCTATTTTATTCAGTAAACTTGTAATGACTAATGCTATGTATAAACTTGGTTAGGTTTCAGTTCTCTGTGGTTTGGAAGAACGCTTGGAATATAATAACTTCTAATTTTTTTTATCTAATGTGATACTAGATGGTGTGTCTCCTGCTTCCAGTATTATAGATGGATTTTTTTTAAAAGAGAAGTTCATTCTTTTCTTGACTGCTCTCTCATATCACCTGACCTCAAGTTCTTGGCTGCAAATCTGCAGAAGTCTCTGAACTGCTGCATGACAAGCAGATTTCAGATTCACCTGTAACTCAGTAATCCAATAGAAGTCTCTAACCTGCTACCTGACCTGTAAGCTCTGTGTTCCTCAGCTCCTGCATGAACGGTAAGGGTCTTCAGGCTGTTGCAGGATCCAATGCCTAATAATGTTGTCGGGTGTGTTAGGTGTTGTCAAGTCAACTCTGACTCATAGCAACCCTATGAATAATGAAATAAACCTTCCCATGTCCTGTGCCACTCTCATCATCTCTGACAATACTTCATAGCTGCAGTTACTGGGTGAATTCATCTTGTGACAGGTCTTCCTCTCTATGTTGCTCCAACTTTCCCATCATTATATCTTTATTCAAAGACTGACCTCCTTCTAACAACATGCCCTAAATATGTGAGATGAAGTTTCACTATCCTTGCCTCTAGGGAGCACCCTGGTTGCACTTCAAGAAATATTTGCTTGTTCTTTTGGTGGTCTATGGGATATTCAGTACCCTTCTCCAACACCACAAATGAAAGGCAACAATTCTTCTTCTGTCATCTTTAGCCATTGTCCAACATTCAGATGCATAGGAAGTAATGAAAAGATTATGCTGGCTTCCTCCGACAGCATATTTCCCCAATATAACACGTTCTCTTTTATTCTTGATTGATGGTATCAATGATGTTGGTTGTGGACTCAAGGAATTAAATCCTCAACTACTTCAATCTTTATTCCATTCCATATATCATGATGGTACCTATGAGTCCAGTGGTAAGACTATAGGTTTACTTCATGTGCAGATGCAATCTGTATTGAAGGCTGCAATCTTTGATCTTCTGCAACAAATGTTGTAAGTCCTTCTAATTTTCAGCAAGCAAGGTTGTGTCATCAAGGTTGTTGATGAATCTTCCTCTGATCCTGATGCCACATTCTTCTTTATAAAGTTCAGTTTCCTGAATGATTTTCTCAGAAACAGATTGAGTAGGTATTGAGAGCAAATACAAACCTGATGTACACCTTTTTTGATTTTATACCATGCATGTTCTCTTGTTTTGCTTGAACAGATACTTTTTGGTCTAAAAATATAGATCTATTAGGAGCACAGGTAAGTCTTCTGAGATTCTCATTATTCTTGGTGTTAGCAAAAACCCCAAGTATCATCTACTCATACCTGACTTTACAGTGACATTTCAGAGGCTGTAAATCGCATGGTAGGAGACTGTCCGTCTTTTGGTACTTCTAGCCATGGTTTTTGTAACTCACACTAGATGACTTGAAAGGACTATGTGAATGTAAGCTACATTAAACCCACTAGGGATATTCAATATTTTGTTTATAAATTAAATAAAATTTTATTACCTACTAGGGATACATGATGTAAATAAGGTATATGAAACACTACTAAGATGGGTGAGTTTTGCTCTCCTATGAGATTGAAAATAAATTATCCTAGTTGTAAAAAAGAAAGACTATTACGTCCATCAAAAAAGAGAAGTCAGAAGTAGAGCACATTTTTGGGACCCACAATTCATTAAGATAAAGTTTATAGATCTAGGATCCAGAAATATAACACCTAATGGGCAACAAGAGAGAGTGAAAGAAGACATAGGTAATAGGCACAAGACAAAGTAGAAGGCTTCCAGACTCACAGAAAAAGAAAGCAATGTGCCTCAGACTGGTAGAGTAGGATGTTTCCACACCTTTTCCAAGGGAAATAGTTTTGTCAACTTTCAAAACTAAAGTTAAGTACTTTTGAGCTAGATTTGATGGCAGAAAATGGTGTTTTAGTCTACTTAATTGGAAGCAACTTTTAATCAGAGGAAAACCCTAGACCAGGTGGATTGACACAGTGACTGCTACAATAGGCCCTAATGTATCACGAAAGGTGAGGATGGCACAGGATAGGACAGGGATCATATCTGTAGTTCATAGGGTCACTATTGCTTGTACTCGACTCATACTTAACAACAATAATAATAACAACTGGGGACACTAAAATAGCTTTCTCTTCCTCCAGTCCTAATGCCATATTCAACTTTATCTAGTCTAGATTCTCAAATATTTGCTCAACATACAGATGGAATAGATATGAAGACTACAACCATAACACATACCTTTCCTGCTTTTAAACCATGTAGCATTTCCTTTTCTGTTCAGACAACTGCTTCTTGGTCTAGGTCTAGGTTTTTCACGAACATACTTAAATATAATGAAATTGTAATTCCTCTCAACATTAGTCATAATTTGTTATTATTTACAAACCTAAATGCTTTTAAAACAAACAAAAATGCTTTTCTGGTATTCTAGTCTTTCAACTAAGATCCATTTGACATCAGCAGTGCTATCTCTGTTGCCTCAGCCTTTTCTAAATCCAGTTTGAGTAGCTGGTACTTCCATGCTTAAATATTCTTCCAATCTGTGTGTGTGTTAAACTTTTATTTTATTTATTTTTTAATTGAGATTTTAATGAAAGTTTATAGAGAACTTAGATTTT
>NW_006399752.1:19898933-19900076 GCF_000299155.1 Elephantulus edwardii
CTTTTAAATTGTTCTCTCTCATCTGTTTCAATGCACTATACATAACTTATCCAGTTTTTCTCAGTCTTACCCCAACCCTTATGTCAGTCCCATTCTATAACAGTGGCACCATGCAATATTTTCTGTTTCCAACTTTTTGAGAAAGCACCATACTGCTTTCCTGATTGGTTGTAACACTTTACACTCCCACCAACAGTGAATAAGGATTCCAATTTGTCCACAACCTCACCAGCATTTTTGTTTGCTGCTCTGTTGAATTTTGCCATTGCTGCTGAGGTGAGATGATATCTCATGGTTGTTTTGATTTGTATCTCTCTTAAAGCTAGGGGTTTTGAATATGTCTTCCAATCATTTTTTTAATAATCTTCAGCTTTTTACTTGATTTTACACTATTTTACTTGCCTATGATATTGTTCAATAATTTCC
Organism: Elephantulus edwardii; assembly: GCF_000299155.1. Lineage (NCBI taxonomy): Eukaryota > Metazoa > Chordata > Mammalia > Macroscelidea > Macroscelididae > Elephantulus > Elephantulus edwardii. The sequence continues at coordinate 19,899,360 of NW_006399752.1, forward strand.
ACAGTCGATTGGACCATCTTTTTTTGTAAATGAAAACAAATATAGATCTTTTCCATCCATTAGGCCAAGCTGTCTTCCATATTGGTTGGCACAGATTAGTGGGAATGTTCAGAGCTGTATCTGTTTGTTGAAGTCTATCAATTAGTTTTATATTAAACCTGTGGCTTTTTTGTTTTTTTGCCAGTACAATCAAGCTGAACATTGTCCATTTTTATCATTGGTTCTTGCTCATGTGTTACTTGTTGAGGAATCTCTTCTTGACCAACGATTTTTAGTGTAGTGATTCTAAGTATTGCTTCCATCTTCTTTTTATGCTTCCTTCATCTCTCAAAATTATGCCCATGGAAACCTTGAGTAATGTAACTTGAGGCTTGAATTTTATTTTCAGTTCTTTCAGTTTGAGAAATGTTAAGATAGCCTTCCCCTTTTGATTTTTCTAACTCAAATGCTTTGCAGTTATATGTCTTTTAAGCTGTCTTTTGAAATCTTCAGTTCAGCTCTGTTACTTCAGCATTTGTTGCATTTGTTTTTACTTCTTAACATTCTAGTGCAATTTACAAAATCTCTTCTGGATCCATTTTTATCTGCTTTTTATCCTCTCTCTTTGTAATGACCTTTTCCTTTCTCATGTGGGAACCAAAATATAACTTTGAGTCTATCCCACCTGAATTTCAGAACCGTCTCAAGAACAGGTTTGAGGCCTTGAACACAAATGAG
>NW_006399752.1:19902071-19918520 GCF_000299155.1 Elephantulus edwardii
TCTCAGTCATTAGTGTTCACTGTCTCTAATCTATTGTTGAGATTATTTTAAATTCAATGGGATAGATTGTGTTGTGTTTTAGCTCTTGTGGACTTATTTTCATTTTTTTCAGTTTGAATTTGAATTTTGACATGAATCATTGGTGGACTGTTCCACAGTCAGTCCCTGACCTGGTTTTGACTGCTGATGTTAGTCTTCTCTATCAGTTCTTTCCACATGTTTAGCAATAATTTGAGAAGCAAATAATTTGATACTATACTACATGAATAAGAATGTGGCAGCAGGATTAGAGGAAGATTTTTCAACAATCTGCATTGTACAAATGACGCAGTCTTGCTGGCTGAAACTGAAGAGGACTTAAAACCCTTGCTGAAGAAGATCATTAACACATTTTTCAATTGGGATTACATCTCAAGACCAAGAAAACACAATTCCTCACCACTGGGTAAATTAGAAGCATCCTGATAATTGGAGAGAATATTGGAGTTGTCAATGTTTTCATCTTATGTGAATCCAATATAAACACCCTTGGTACTAGCAGTCAGAAAATCAAAAGATGTGTTGCATTGGGGAAATCTGCTGTCGAGGATATTTCTAAATGTGCTAAAGAGCATGGATTTCCATTTAAGACTAAGGTGGGTGTAGTCCAAGCCACCCCAATCTTGGATATTTCAAAGACTTCGTAGGCATCTGAGTTGGACAATGAATAAGGATTACAGAAGAATTGATTCCTTTGAATTGTAGCATTGGAGAAGAGTATGGAATATCTTGTTGACTGTCAAAAGACAAAAGAAAAATGCCTTGAAAAGTACACCAGGCTTCTCCTTAAGAGTTAAGGATGATGAAACTTCATCTCACTTGGATCATATTGTAGGATGGATCAGTCCCTGGAAATGGATACCATGCTTGGACAGGTATAGAGTCAGTGGAAGAAAGAAGCTCCTCAACAAATGGATTGACACAGTGACTGCAAAAATGGAGTCACTGTATATTGGAGATGATAAGGACTGCACCAGATAGAGCATGGTTTAATTCTGTTGTTCACAGTGTTGTTATGAGTTATAGTCAACTTGATGACATCTAACAACAACAATAGCAACAAAATAATTTTGTAACACTTTCCTAAGCTTAAGAGAGGGCCGCAGAGGGGTCAACTGGCTTGTCATTTTGTATCATTATAAAAGGCTCACCACTGGACCAATTGACAGCATCAGAGTGGATGGTGAAGAGATTGAGATTGTTCACAGCTTTAGTCGGCTTGGCTCCACAATCAACACTCTTGGCACCAGCAGCCAGGAAATTAAAAGATTCATTGAGATGGGAAAGTCTGCTGTTAGGGACCTCTCTTAAGTACTCAAGTGCATCGGTGTCTCTCTGGAGACTAAGGTGCGTCTGGTACAGGCCATGGTCTTTGCAATCACTTGTTATGTGTCAGAGAACTGGACAATGACTAAGGAGGATAGAAGGATAATTGATGCCTTTGAGCTTTGGTGTTGGAGAAGAGTATTGAGGGTGCCATAGAGTGCTAAGAAAACAAACAGATTCATCCTGGAGAGGGTTAAACAAGGCTGCTCCTTGGCAGCAAGAATTCTGTGGCTTCGTCTGAGATACTTTGGTCATGTTGTAAGAGGAGACCAGTCCTTGGAGAAGGACATCATGTTTGGGAGGGTGGAGGGCAGACACAGGAGGGGAAGACCCTCTAGGAGATGGATTGATTCCGTGACTGGGGTAATCAGAATGAGTGTTTTGGAGACAATGAGATTGGCACAGGACAGAACACAGTTTAGGGCTGTTGTACATAGGGTCGCTATGAGTTGGAAGCGACTCAATGGCACATAACAACAATAACCACTCAAATCAAAGGGAGTTTAGTGGCCTAGTGGAAAGAAGCTGCATTGAAATACCGAAGCACACAGTTCAAGGCCACCAGCTGCTCCATGGGAGAAAGATGGAAAATTTCCTCCCATACAATTAACTGCTGTGAAAACCTGTCAGACAGTAAGCCAGGGGTTGGTTCCAACTCAATGGTACACAACAATAATCCCAATCAAAGGAGTACATTCTGAGTTGTTCTTGATCCTGATTTGTAATATTTTATTTCCCTTCATCAACAACATATTGTTGTTGTTGTTGTTATATGCTGTCAAGTCACTTGCAGCTAGCTCATAGTGACCATATGTACAACAGCCCTGTAACTGCTCTATCCTGTGCCAATATTATCGTCTCTAACATACCTACCTCCATTATCCTAGTCCCTGAATTAATCAATCCATCTCATCAAGGGTCTTCCTCTCTTGCACTGTCCCTCCACCCCTTGAAGTTTGACGTCCTTCACCAAGGACTGGTCCCTTCTTGCAGCATGCCCAAAATATATCAGAGGAATCTTCAGACGCCTTGCCTCCTGGAAGCAGCAGTGGTTTCACTCACTCCAGGAAGAACTTGTTTTTTTCTCCTAGCCTTCCATGGTATATTCAATACTCTTCTCCAACACCACAGCTCAAAGGCATAAATTATTTGTCTATGATTTCTAGTTATTGTGCAGCTTTCTGACACATAACAAGTAATTGCAAAGACCATGGCCTGTATCAGGCACACCTTAATCTCCAGGCTGAGATCATTCTTCTCCAGTACTTTAGAGAGGTCTCTGACAGTAGACTTTCCCAGTGCAATTCATCTTTAAATTTACTGGCTGCTGGTACTAAGAGTGCTGATTATATAGCCAAGCAAACTGAATCTGCTAACAATCTCACTCTCTTCTTCATCTATCATGATGCTGACAATTGGCTCAGTGGTGAGAATCTTTGTTTCCTTGATATTGAGCCTCAAACTATATTGAAGGGTGCAGTCCTTAACCATCTGCAGCAAGTGTTTCAGGTCCTCCTTGGTTTCAGCAAGCAGAATTATGTTATCTGTATAACACAGATTGTTGATGAGTCTACCTCCAATCCTGATGCCACATTTCTCCTCATAAAGCCCAGCCTCCTAGATGATGATTTCTGCATATAGATTGAAAATGTATGAAGATAGGACACATCCCTGGCATACACCTTTCCCAATTTTGAGCCATGCAGCATTTCCTTGCTCTATTCTGATGACTGCCTCATGGTCCAAGTATAGGTTTCACATAAGCACTGTCAAGTGTTCTGGGATTTCCATTCTTCTCAGAGTCAGCCACAGTTTGTTGTGATCTACACAGTCAAATGCATTTGCATAGTCAATGAAACACAGATATCCCCCGTACTCTCTGTTTTCAGCTAACATCCATCTATCATTAGCTAAAATGTCCCTAGTTCTATGGCTTTTCTAAACCTTTTGTCTTCTAAACTTTTTCCAAGTTCAGCAAATGTCAAAGTGTGGAATTGAATCAATGTGTTCTGGCTTGAAAGTTTTACACCTTTCTTCAAACTTATTTTTACATGTGGAAAAATACGAATTATTTTGTATATTTGTTTTATATTATATTGTTTTGTTGTACTGTATGTATGAGAAAATTTGAAGAATCTTGCCGCAAGAGAGCATTGGCCTTGAGTAGTAATTTCTGCATATATCAGAGGGTGGCTGGCAGGAGAATGGATAGGATTGCTATTTCAATGGAAAGAGCAGATCTGAAATGAAATCATCTTTTGGCTGAAGAGAAAGCAGCCCTCACTCTCACATCAGGGGTGAGGTCTGATAGCGCTGGCAGTGGAGATTCTTCAAAGAGCCCTACACATATGGCTCTCCACTTTATGCCTGCTCTTGAATGTGCAATGATACTCAGAGCTTCAAACCAGCTGATGTAAGAGGTCCAACACAGTACCAGAATGCATTCCAAACATCGATATCTAGCACTTGTAGCCTGCTTCCAGTCTACCTTTCCAACTCCCTCTAACCCACCCCCACCCCAAGTCCTTCCCTTCAGTGTGTGTTCATCCCTGTAGCAAAACACCACCACCTAGATGGGGGAGGGATTTCTCACATCAGTACTGATCATTCTTTCATAGGAAAAGTGAATTTGTATATAGATAATCTTAAAAATACAACCAGCATCTATTTACTGGGAACAGAAATAACCTCAACAGTTGGAAGTCTTTGTAATAAGGCAATGAAACATATGGTGAGGGCAATGGTAAAATCCTAGAAAATGAGATTAGCTCAGCATGAAACTGTTTCATATTTCAAAAATTAAAAAAAAACACAACAAACAAACAACCTCCATTCAAGTTCTACTCAACTAACAAATGAAATAAGGGTTTCTGTTCATGCTACATCATAGAAATGTGCATTATCTGTTCCCTCTCCTAAAAAGAAGCCAGAGGCACAAATTAAATCGGTCTGGTAGAGCTTCACGCATCTGTAATTTAATAAAGTAACTAGAGAATAACAGCTGGAGGATTTATACCATACTTCTAGATTTTTTCCCCACTGTAAATGTGAAATGACCTCTTCCTCCAAAGTGGTGTGCTTAAACTGATGTCTTGAGGGTAAACTAAATATAATTTATTATTTCATTCAATAATAGTTGAGAATTCAAGTTCTATCAGAGGAAGACTCATCTACAACCTGTATTATGAAAATGACTCAGCCCTGCTTCCTGAAAAGGAAGACTTGAAGTACTTGTTGCAGAAGATCAAAGGCAACAGCCTTCAGTATGGATCATATCTCAACATCAAAAAAATCTCTCATCACTGGACTGAAAAGGAATGTCATGATAGGTGGAGAAAAGATTCAAACTGTCAACAGCTTCATCTTATTTGGATGCACAATCAATACACTTGGTTCTAGCAGTCAGAAGATAAGGAAACATACTGCATTGGGTAAGTGTAGTCAGGGCCATCTTCAAGTTACTGAGGAACAGTGACGTTAGTTTGAGAACTGAGACGCACCAGATTCAGTCTTTCTAATAACTTGCTATGTATTTGAGAGCTTGGCAATGACAAAAGAAGAATTGATATTTTTAAGGTTTTAGAAAAGAGTACTGATTATCTCATTGACTACCAAAACAACAGATACATCTTGGAGAAGGTGCAACTGACATAATTCCTGGAGGAAAAGATGGCAAAGCTTTTTCTCATATACTTTGAGCATGTCTTTAGGAGAGGCTACTCCTTGGAGAGGGATATAATGCTTGGAAAAGCGGAGGGCCAGCAAAAGAGAGGAAGATCTTCAACCAAATGGATTGACATAGTCACTGCTCAGGTATGTCAGCACCAATGAGGATGGCACAGGATTATGACCTGTTGTTCAAAGGGTTTCTGTGAGTCGTACTTGATTCAATGGCACCAAACAACATCAACTCACCACTGAAATAATTAATTCAAACCAAGCCAATTTCATGGATATCCACTCAATTCCCAAGCTAAGTAAATTTACATTGGGTTTCCAAAGCTGTGAGCCTGCCTGTCTTCCTGCAATAGAGCAGCTGGCATACTTGAACAGTTGACCTCTCCACACCACAGCACGCTGCACATCCTGGAGCTGCTTATGATGGATTTGTGGGATAAATGAAAAATTCCAGAGATGTGATAACACTCTCAAAGTAGTATTCTATTCCATCCACCTCACTTGGGTTTAGAAATATCAAGAACAAAAAGTAATAAGCATTCATTTTTCTTCTATAACTGTCACTAAAACATGGACTATAAATATGACACATGATCAAGAAGTTGGATATATTGTGGACTCAAGGATACAAGGAATAGGCAAAACTCTTTCAGATCGTTGGCAATCTAAGAATGTGTCTTTTTTTCTACAGAAAGCCGGGTGCTTTAAAATGCTCTAAACATAAACATAAAGATCAGAAAGAAAGAATTAAAAGGAAAAAACAAGAATTAAATCTAATGTTACCTGGGAACTACTGGGATTATGCTACATCTTCCCTACTCCCACTGGAAGTGTAATTTGCATTACATCTGGTATTACAGCACGCTAAAGTTTATTAATGGAAACTGATTATCTGGCCAGTTGAAAGAATGCAGAGGGCAAATAGGTTAAAAATTTTCTCTTCACCATTAATTAATGTGCCTCGGGTAATCTCCTTCTTTCTAATTTCATTGTGCTTCATGAAAATAAAGTAAGAGCAGTTGTACATGTTAATCAGTGCTGTTGGCAAAATGCTATAAGATACAGACCCGAATGTCTCCCTCTAAATCAATAACAATAACAACACTCCCACAAGAGCAGAAACTATTAAAGACTGTCCATGTTAACATATATCCCATGGTTAATACTACCAATGTCTTTGCATCTAACTAAATTAATGCTAACTTTAGGAAAACAGAATTAATACAAAGAACAGCTGTGTTCTTATCAAAAGATTGTAGTAATAAGAATACACATAAAATCTGAATTACATTTATTTTACGTTGCTTTGGAAATATGTCATCATGACAGGATTTATCTTTCAAAGAAAGATTTACTGATTTGCTTTTCTAACCCACATATAATATTTGTGAACTAAAATCTCGAGAAATATTTTACAAACATTAAATAAAAATGTATTGGAACTTTCCCTTTTTTTTACATAAATACCTTTTATAGAGCTTAAGAAAGGGAATGTATTGCTCAAGTAACTGTGAAGGACCGTGTTCAGCAGGATTTTCCTTGTGTGTGATAGTAGTGATATAGTTCGATAATTTCCACACTCTGTCGGGTCACCTTTTTTTTCGAATGGGAATAAACACAGATCTCTTTCAGTGAGTTGGCTAGGTAGTTAACCTCCAGATTTCTTGGCACAGCCTGGTGAGCACATCCAGGGTAGCATCTATTTGTTAAAATATGTCAATTGGTATTCTATCAATTCTTGGGTACTTATTTTTTTCCAAGTCCTTCAGAGCAGCCTGCACTTCTTTCTTCATCACCATTGCCTCTTGATCATATGTTGTTTCTTGAAATTCTTCTGTGTCAGCCAATTCTTTGTGGTACAGTTTCCCTAACATTTTGGGAGATGGAAATGGGCCATGTTACAAGAAGAGCAGAAATTTGGATAATAAACCAAAGCAGTGAACTCTTCTTTATTAGGATTTCCCAGTATGTATTCTTCAGACCAGTAGTATCAACATCATCTGGGGACTTAACTTTTATTTCAGACATATTGAATCAAAACTTTAGGGTTGAGACTTACCAATTTATAGTTTCACACATGCTCTAAGTTATTCTAATGCATTCTAAGGTTTGAGAATCATTGTGCTACATGAAGATTTCAGACTGAAATCTTGTAAACTCATCTGCTCATAAAACATATACAATCCCCCAAGCTAAGAAACTAAAATTGCATAGTTTTATCATAATTTCCAAAAGTTATTCTATGACATTACAACTATCAATTAATAACATTGCAATTCATCAGGATATTTAAGATTCATTTGAGAGTTCTTCTGTCCTAATCTCCATTTACAATAATTATAAATTCTTGCCAAAATGACCACTTATACTTCTAGATCAGTCTCACTACTTACTTATTTCCCTGGTACATGTTTTGCATATAAATTCAAGTTTGTTTTCTCCTTGTACACAGAGTAACCTAATCAATGTACAAATCTGATCATTTCTTTCCTGCTTAGAAAAAAAAATCACAAAGGTATGTAGAATAAAATCTGCAGTAGAAGGAAATCATCAGCTAAGACATTTCCTAGCTCTACCCCTACTTCAGAAGGGAAGGAAACACAGCATTGGGCAAGTTTGCTGTCAGAGATCTTTTTTTAAGTACAGAGGAGTAATGTCTTAGGTTGAAGACTAATGGACAACTGATCTGAACCATGGTCTTTCCAATCACTTTCTATGCATGTGAGAGCTGGTCAATAAATAAGGATGAAATAAGAATTGATTCCTTAAAAATGTGGTGCTGGAAAAGAGTGTTAAAAATATCTCACAGACTTTGAAAAGAACAAAGAGTTCTGTTTTAGAAAAAGTACAGGTGGATGGTAAGCAAAGGAGAAGAAGACTCCCAAAGAGATGAATTGATTGACACAGTGACTGCAGCAATGGGTGCAAGTGTATCAGAGATGATGAGAACAGCATAAGATAGGATAGGGTTCAAATCTGATGTTCATAGGGCCTTTATGAATCATACTTGACTTTATGGCATGAACCAGAATGACACCACCCCTACTTTGTTCTCCCCATATCTCAAGTTAAGCTTCATGGATATTTTAATTTACTAGGATCTTATATAAAATATTTGTGCTTATGTTATCCTTATTTTTATGAAGCAAATGTTCAACTTTTATCAAGCCTTTGTTATTTTTTTTCTGTACACTGGTTTATTTACAAAATTTGTATACATATTTTTTCCCATTGTATCTTTCCCATTTCCTTCATTCCCCTTCCACCCATCATATTGTGCAACCCTATGATTTACAGCCCCCTCATGCCTCCCCACCCACCCAGCCTCAGCCCTCTACTCCCCTTCCCCCCTTAAATCTCCATACTCATTCTACAATAATGTTCTTATACAATATTTGTCCTTATGGGACTGAGTTAACAGAGCATATTGATAGTGAATGGTCCTCTGGAAAAAAATGAACACTAAAACCTCTTTTATTATGAAGACATTCACAAGCTTTTAAGATAGTCATGATAAGGAAACCCTACTATTTAATAAACTCTATAAGGAAGTCTCTCTGGGAACTACAATGCACTAGACCTAAGCCACAGTATTTCCAATCAGCTCATAAACATGAGAAGCCGATAAAAAATAAAGTAGACTGAAGGAGAATCAATACCTTTGAGTTGTACTCTTGGTGAAAAATATTGAGTATACTATGGACTTGCAAAAAATAAGCACATTTTTCTTGAAGTACAGGCATAAATTATGCTCCTTAAAATCAAGAATAGTGTTCATTCTTTAAGAATGTTATTAAGACTTCCTGAAGAATGATATCTGACTTGGTCAGTGAAAAAGGAAGACTCTTCACAAGGTGGATTGACACAATGGTTCAAGCACATCTGCCAGTGTGAGAATGGCACCAGACTTCTGATGTGTGTAGAACTTCTACAGTTGATTGTAATTCAGGATTACTTAACAGCATGCAGAATTAAGTGCGATATGAATGATTTGGCATGAACTTTAGCATACCCTAGTTATAGCTATCAATAGTAATTCTGATCTTAACAGAATCCAAAAAGCAAGAGTCTGAGTAAAGTAGTCTATAAGGGTCCAAAACGAAAACTATCACCAAATCTATTCTGACCCATAGCAAGCCTTCATAGAGTTCCTAAGGCTGTAAAGCTTACTGAGAGGAGACTTTGGGTGATTTCAAAACTCAAGATATGTTCAGTTTTTTAGTTAATAATTGAATGCTCCATGAACTATCCTCCAGAGTTCCTTTTATAGGGATGAGTATGATTCCTATTAATTAATATTCTGTATTACATGGGCCATTTTCATCAACAGCCCTTTGATAACTAAGGCCTTTTATGTAAAGCTATAGTGACCTGAAAGGAGAAGTGTTGATCAACAGCCCATTTGTGACTGGGGCCTCTTATTCAAAGTATCTTTGAGCTAGAAATTGGGCTTTTTACAGCAACATAAATTTAAAAATCTTCTTATGGTTGAAAGCATTGAACACCAATGACTGAAGACCAGATGAGTTATGGGATAACATCAAGGATTATAAACAAAGAGAGCAAAAGGGCATTTACAAAGACAAGGAGGAAAGGCAAAACCAAAATGAATGTTAGAAAAGACTCTGAAAATTGGGCTAGAGAGTTAAGAAGCCAAAACAAAGCAACAAGATAGTGAAGTAAAAGAACGGAACAGAAGATTTCAAAGGCTAGCTCAAGAAGACTAAGTAATAAAATGTGCTACTTAAACTTTATTGACTACGGAATAGCGTTTGACTGTGTGGATAATAAAAATATAATAAAAATTATGGCTAACACTGAAAAGATTGGGAAGCCCAGAACATTTAATTGTGCTCATGAAAAACCTGTAATTAGACTAAGAGGCTGTTGTACAAATAGAGCAATGGAGCACTAAAGGGTTTACAATTAAGAAAGCTGTGTGTCAGGGTTGTATTCTCTCTCCATACTTATTCAATCTTATTCCATCTGTAAGCTGAGCAAATTGTTCAAGAAGCTGGACTCCATAAAGAAAAATGTAGCATCAGGATCAGAGGGAGACACATCAAAAAAACCTATGTTATGCAGATGACACAACCTTGCTTGCTGAAAATAAAGAGGACTTGAAGCCCTTGCTGCAGAAGAATAAAGAATGACACCTTCAACAGGGATTGCATCTTTTTTTAAAAAATTTACTTTATAATTTTAATTAACATTTACAGAGATTTTGGATTTTCATTCATTCATTATTATACTTTTTTCTTTGCCCCCGACCCCAGTTCACTCCTCTCTTTGAAAAGCAAAAGATAAACTTCTTCGTTGGTATACAATCTCCCCAACCCCGACCCTGCCCCACCCCCTGCCCCCAATGCATTCCACTATGCAACCCTAATACCAAGAAAACAAAAATTCTTACCACTGCACTTATAGGCAGCATCATGAAAGATGGAGAAAAGATTGAAAATGTCAACTATTTCATATTCCTTGGATCTACAGCAGTCAGAAGATCAGGATACATATTGTATGGGGCAAGTCTTCAGTCATGAACCTCTCCAAGTTATTGTGGAGTAATGATATCCCTTTAAGGACGAAGGTGCACCTAATCCAGGCCATGGTTACTTGCTGTGCATTTGAGAGCTGGACAATGAATAAGAATGACCGAAAAAATTATGCATTTGAGCTGTGATATGGAAAAGAGTACTGAATATCCCATGGACTCCTGAAAGAATAAACAAATATGTCTTGAAGAAAGTGCAGCCAGAGTGTATCTTGGAGCCAAAGACAATAAGGCTTCATTTCACATACTTCAGACATGTTGGTAGGACTATTCCTTGGAAAGAGACATCACGCTTGGAAAGATGAAGGGCTGATGAATGAGAGAAAAACCCTCAACCAGATAGATGGACACCGTGACTGCTGCAGTGGACTCAAGAGTATCAGAAAGTGTGAGGATGGTACAGGATAGGAGTGGGTTCATATTTGTCGTTTATAGAGTTTCTATGGGTCATCTCAACTCAACATCAACTAATAATAACAAGAACCCCAATTTTTTTTTATATTTTCCTTATATTATCTCATGCTTTTAAAAATAGTCTCCACAATAGTTTCTTTGACTAGGCCCTTTAAATGTACAATTCTTTCCTACTAGGACCCGGGAAAGCACAGGTATTGAACTACTTGTATAATACGTTGACGTTGTTAGGCCACTGAGTCAGAACCAACTCAAAGCTAGCCCTCCAGAATGTTTTCGAAGCAGGAAATTACAAAGGTGGAGACTACCCATCTTTCTTGCTCAGAGTAGCTGGTAGAAACCTGTGTGTCTTTTGGTTGGCAACCCAACTCCTCACCACTAAGTCACCAGAGCTCTTTTTGATGAATAAAGAGATTAGCAAATAGTTCATGGTTCTTTCATTTTCAAAACTAAAATATGAAACATCATTTTGAATATATGCCTGGAGATTACATCCTTTTTTTCCTTTTTCACATAACAGCCAAACATTAGGCTTACAGTAAGCTCCTCAATTACTCATTCTACCCCAGCTAGGCTTTAGACAACTATTTTATTCTATTAAAATATTCATCAAATGTACATGACAATAGCTTCTGAATCGAGATATCTCTCATCATATCGAGAAAGGACTCTTTAAATTCTAGTTTAATCAGCTTATATTATAAATAGTTTCAAACTTTATCAAAGATATGTTTTAACATATTCAGATGATCTTGTGCATTTTTACCTTTATTCTATTAAAGTAACAAATTACATAGGATTATTTCCAAATTTTAACCACCTTTATATTCCTGGAATAATTTTCACATGGTCATTACATATACACATACACTTACACACACATCTGGGTTCTACTTACTAATTTTTATTGCTGCTCTTAGAATTTTTGAGTCTATGGTATTAAGTAACATTGGCCTATAAGATTTTCTTTCTTGAGAGTTTTGTCAGTTTAGGGTACTAAAATTAGATTGGTCTTACAATTCTCAATTTTCTCTACAAGTATTTTTATTGTCATGCTGTTTTATTCTCAGCCTTTTTTTATCCCACACATCTTTGTCCATCACTTTACTTGTTTAATTTTCTGATGATCCCTTTATTGTCTTAATGTGCAGCAATAAATAATCAGGTAAATAAGAGGGTTGGATTCAGATAAAAAAGATATTCTATTAATCTGTTGGATTTTGAGACTCTGTCTCACAAGTTTTGAGCATGTTGGCAGAAGGGATCCATCCTTGGAGAAGAATATTATGCCTGAAAGGATAGAGGGTCTGCACAAGAAAGAAACTCCCTGCATGAGATGGATTGACACAATGACAGGGGCAATGGTAGTAGGTGTGTCAGAGACAGTGAGATTGGCTCATGATAGTGCAGTGTTCAGAGTAATTATTCATAGGGTTGCTATGCATCACAGTTGATTTGATGGCACATAAAAACATATTTCACTTAGTCAAAAATATCTATAGGCTCCTTGGTGATCTGTGTCTGTCTGAACTTCATCTTATATGTCCTTCCTGGATTGTTGTTACATGTTCTTGGGTCAAGCATGACTTATAGCTGCGCTATGAGCAACAGATCAGGACTGTATCCTATCCTGACTTGATAGTCTTTCTAAAATACTGTTGTTGCTTTTGATGTGGATTGCCTTCGAGTAAACATGACTCATAGCGACCCTATGAATAAAAGGCTTGAAGCGCCTCTACAGCTATTGACATATATCAAAGTTCATAGAGTTTCTGGAGGCCTGTTATTTAGGAAGTGGATGCCACTCTCTAAAATACTACTCCAACCTATATAAAAATCCTTTACAAGCCCCTTCTGGCCTATCAAATTCATACTGTACTTAGCTCACACTTTGCCATGCTTCTGAAATTATTTTCTTTCTAACTCTACTTCTAAAAACTCTTCCTTTCTTTCAAGGTTCATTTCAAAATGGTTCTTTCCAGGAGGCTTAATGGTCCTCGTCCTCTTGGCCCTGAAGGAACAACTCCGCTATGGGGTCCTCATATCCTAGCTCTGTGCTGATGACTCTTTAAGAAAACCAATTTCACTCTTACCTCTCATAGTAGTTACATATGTGCAAGTTTTATTGTATCTTCCAACCTCAACTTAACAGTGAACAATTTAAAAGAAGTACATCACATCTGTTTATCCTCCGCTGAGTCCAGTCTAATGGCTCATAATTTTTAGACCATTAAAAACCAATTTGCTGAAGAGAATTGAATTGAAATTTGTATAGACAACTCACGATGTCTGGCCATCTTAATCTATATCTTATTGAACTATGTGCCAACTGAAATCTCCTTTCATGCAATGCCCTCCTCAGCTCTCTCTTTCCTTTCCTAAGGCATTTTGAGTCCTGCTGCTAAAGTAGATGGGTTAGGAAAATGTGTTTCTCATAGTGAATGGAATGTGGATAAGATTCTTACAAAAATAAAGCACTAGAACTGAACATCCAATTAGTAACTTCTAATAAACCCACACATTTAAACAAAAGTTACCATAAAGTACTGTAGCAATGCACAAGAGAATTTTTACCACCTCTATAAAATAATAATAATTAATAATAATAATAATAATAATAATAATTCAAAGTTACTTTATATCCTCAGCGTTTATTCTTTCCAAATGTTTGCCATCTATGCAGGATTTTGATGAACTGAAGGGAGAAAAAAGGAAAATAAACAAACTATGTCTTATAAAAACTATTTCTAACTTATAATTTGTAACCTGCAATAAAATACACATTCCTGTTTATACCGACTTTCTATTTAGAAAAAAAAGTGGATAAACAAACAGGAACAACAAGAGATGACAACCTTTCATTACCAAGAATATTATTATGGGTTGGTTTTGGAAAACTGTATTTAGTACCCTGACCATCAAAGCTGAAACTGTAAAGTTTAGGAGAGAATGGTATTTATAAATCAATAAAACATTAGATGGGGATCTACTTTTGCTGGAGAAAATAATTCCAGTGGTTTAAATGTTAAAATTAAATAAAATACGGAAAGAAAAGAAGGAATACTCAATATTACTCAATATTACTTGTCTTTCATCCCCTCCAAAAAACAAAAATGTAACAAGTTTTTATCAAAAGCATGAAAGTTTTGTAACAGAAACACAGAGAGGCTCTCGGCTAAAGCTAGTATTATCATAATAGCTTTGGTTGAAAACTATGGTTAAAGTGAATTCAAGTCTTTGTATGCTTATTTATGTGGATAATGAACCTGCTCTAATTTAAAACTTAAAATATTTTAGAATGTAGGAGAAGGTAGAAACTTAGAGGAAAATCATCTCTCTTTGTGAGTCACTTTGGGGTTGAGCAATAGGCTATTTCCACTGTAAAAATAGAAAGGATTGGATTCTCATCGGTTTAGGTTCTAGCATACAGGGATCAATGCTCAAAATGTGTCCAGGAAAAATAGTTTTTAAAATAAAAATAGGTTTAGAAATAAAAATAGTTTTAAAAATAGTTTTTAAAATAGCTAATAATTATCAAGTGGTCTGTAGATAGACCACTAGTCTATCTAGAATTTATTTTCAATCAAACAGCATGAGGTAATGATTTTTACTTTTATTTAAATGAATTGATGCATAAGCATAGCTAATAAATGGAACAGTCAGAGTTTGGACCTACATAGTTTTGCAATAAAATATGTACTTTTAATCACATTAAACAGTCTCTCCTAGCTACTGTCATGATCATAGAATGAGTTCATGAAGAAAGCGAGCGCTCAATTATGGTACCATCATGCATGGTAACCGTCAGCATAGTGATGCTCTTCTTGGAACAGAGCTGTATGCTGCCTAACTTATTTGACAAATCATGATGTTGGTGACTCCTGTTGGTTCAATATTTCCAATATTGTTTCATTAAACATTCTACTTTTAAAAAAGAAAAAAAAAAGATTATCAGCTCTTGCTCTGCAAAGAAAAACTACAACTGCTTCAGTGGCTACAAGAAATTAAATCCAAAATACGCAGAACATGAAAAGACATGCCTGAAGAAGACATTCACAGGGCCAATAGACACACAAAAAAAGGTCAAGATCATTAGCTATTGGTATTGTTAGCTACTTTCAAGTTTACTATGATTCATAATGACCCTAGGAACAATAGATCAAAACTTGTCCTATCCTTCCCTGTCGTGTCTATGTCTATCTATGTAATTGAGGAGCCTCTAATTTCCCCAGACTTTTGTATTCTTCTAATGACAATAAATGCTAATAAGGTGTGAAGATATTTGAATTCTCATATACTGCTGGTATAACTGTGCCTTTTTCAAAGACCAGTTTTTTCAGAAGTGCCTGGGCATCCCTTCTTCCTAGTCTGTCTTAATCAGGCAGTTTCATGTTAGTACAGCTTCTGAAATGCAAGCACTCTACCCGTAAGATCAGATGATAAAGAAGGAAACATGTACATATCTAAGATTTTAAGACTTGTTGTAGTTTGTGTTGTTAGGTATTGTCTAGTTGAGTACCACCCTAGCGACCCAATGAACAATAGAGCTGAACTCTATCCTATCCTGTGCCATCCTCGCACTTCCCAACATGTTAGAGCTCATTGTGACAGTCACTGTGTCAATCCAGCTGGTGGAGGGTCTTCCTCTCCATCTACCCTCCATTCGTCCAAGCATCATGTCCCTTTCCATGGAATAGCTCCTCCTCCTAGCAATGTGCCCAAAGTATGTGAGGCAAAGCCTCATTATCTTTGCCTCCAAGGAGCACTCTGGATGCCCCTTCTCCAAGACATATTTTTGTTGTTGTTATTCTTTGGTAGTCCAAGGGATGTTCAGGGCTCTTCTGCAACACCAGAGCTCAAAGGCATCAATTCCTCTTCTGTCATCCCTATTTATTGTCCAGGTCTCAGATGCATAGGAAGTGATCAAAAAGACAAAGTTTGGACCCTCCTGTTTGAAGCAATTGGATTCTGGAAGATAAAGTGTTTTGATTTAAATAACAACCTATTCCTGGTTAATTGGTAATTTTTGTTTCATTAACAATCAGATGCAAGATTATTGGTCATTTTGATTAGATTAATAATTAGGTGTAAGCTGATTGGTGGTTTTTTATTTGATTAGCAATCAGTTATGGGCTAGAAGGTTCTTTTTTAAACCAATCAATGTTGTTGACTGAAGAAAAAGAGACAGGGACACACAGTAACGGGGGTCAGGCCAGAAAGTATGCAGGCAGAGGGCTAACAGCTGGAGGACTGCAGCCCCTATGCTACCTTTTCTGGGTTTTTATTGATAAGATAAACAAAGGAAAATCACAAGGGAGTAGTAAACAAAAACAAAGGATCATGGGAAAGTCTTTTGTAAATAAGGACATTTCTTCTCCATTGTTTATCTTGTGCTTCTCTCAGGAGGGAGGGATTCAGTAAATACAAAATATTTTTTT
>NW_006399752.1:19920734-19927310 GCF_000299155.1 Elephantulus edwardii
TGTGAAAGGTATTGTTTCTCTTAGTTCTGGCTCTGTATTCTTTTTGTCGCTGTAGAGAAATCCAACTGATTTTTGTATGTTGATCTTGTATCCTGCTATTTTGCTGAATTGGTCAACTACGTCCAATAGTTTTCTTGCTGAGTCTTTAGGGTTTTCTAAGTATACTATCATGTCATCAGCATAAATACAAAATAAAAATTATTTAGACTCTTAAGGGTTGCCTTAATGCCTACCCTTGTAAACATTTAATGATTGCCTTAGTGCTACAGGGTGAATTCCAAATTGTATCAGTCTCCTTCTTATCCTGACATAGGATTTGGTTTATTATTAATATTAAATTTGATATTTGGCATCCCACAAATCATGACCTGGTGGTGTGCCTGTGTGATTAAAAGTCATTTGGGTCATGCCTAGGAGTCTTAAGGTTGGACCTTCCTGTTTGAAGCAGTTGGATTCTGGAAGGTAAGTTGTTTTAATCTAACTAACAACCAGGTGTATATTGTTTGGTGTTCTGTTCATTTATTTCATTAACAATAAGGTCCAGCTATCCTACTGTTGGTAATATACCCTAAAGTAACCAGAGCAGTGACACATTGTGATGTATAAAGACCCATATTTATTGCTTTATTATTCAGAATAGTGAAGAATTAGAAGCATCCCAACTATCTGTCAAAAAACAAATGTATGTTTATTTGGGGTCTCTTGTCTCTACAAATAAATTTGATAATTTCCCTGTCAATGTCCTTGAAAAATTATTTTGATACTGGATTGGGATTGCATTGAACATGTAGATTGCTTTTGATAGGATTGTTGTTTTCACCATATTGAGTCTTCCTATCCATGAACAGAGGTATCCCATTACTTGGAATGTACCCCTGAGAATATGAGAAGCAAGGTATAAACTGAGATTTGTACACCAATGTTCATAGCAGCATTATTCACCATCACAAGAACATGGAAACAACCCAGATGTCCAACTACAAACGAATGGATTGAGAAATCATAGTATTCAATGGAATACTACGCAGCACACAGGAGGAACAACTTTGTAAATTATGACCTAATTTGGGAGGTAATGGAGAGCATTATGCTGAGTGAACTAACTCAGTCACATAAGGATAAATATTGTATAAAACTGTTACTGTAAAATGAGTATAAGAATTCAGGAGGGGTGAGAGAGGCTGGAAACAGAGGGATGTGCATGTGCAGGGATAAGGGGGGGACTAATCATTGAGTTGTACAATTTGATGGGTGGGGGGTCAGGGAAATTGAAAGAATTTGTTCAAATTTGTATTTGAATTTTATAAATAAACTAGCAGGGGGGAAAAAACAAAAAAAACCCACAAATGTATGGAAAAAGTGTTGTACAGCCACACAACGCAATATTATGCAGCACTGAAAAGCAATAAACTTGTAAAACACTACTCCACATGGGTTATTCTGGAAGACATTATGCTGAGTGAAATATCTCAGCCACAAAGGACATATATTACACAACACTGCTATTATAAAATATGATTGGCAGACTGGGGACAGGGGAGAATGGGAAAGAGTGGCTAGTTAATGAACACTACACTGGAACAGATGAGGGAAAGAATTAAAGGAATATATGATTAGGCATGTTAGGTAGGAAAATTAATGATCTGCAGCAAGAGGTATATTATGAAGTGAATTAGGGATGAGAAAAAGAATGGAAGGGTAAAGATGTGCATCAATGAATGAATGAAAACACAGCTACTGTGGAAAGCAGTTCTGTGTTTTCTCTAAAAAGTCAGAACTTTCTATACTATTTTACCCAGTAATTTCACACTAGGCATCTATCTTAAAGGAATAGAAAAAGGTATTAAAGAGCTATAGCATGAATGGATATATGCACGTCTATGATAAAAAATGGCTGGAACAGTACATAGATAGGGAATTGCCAGAAGTTCAAGAAGGATTTAGAAGAGGCCATGGCACCAGGGATATCATTGCTGATGTCAGATAGATCCTGCCTGAAAGTAAGTAGTAGCAGAAGAATGTCTATTTGTGCTTTATTGACTATGTAAAGGCACCTGACTGTGTGGATCATAACAAGTGGTGGCTGAAATTGAGAAGAATGGGAATCCCAGAGCACTTGATTGTGCTCATGAGGAACCTATCCCCGGACCAGGAGGCTGTTGTGTGAATGAAGCAAGGGAACACTGCATGATTTGGAAGAGGGAAGAGATGGATTCTGTCTCCATATATGTTCAATCTATATGCTGAGCATATGATCCGAGAAGCCGAACTCTATGAAAAAGAGTTTGACATCAATATTGGAGGGAGACTCATCAATAACCTATGTCATGCAGCTGACACACCTTGCTTGATGAAAGTGAAGAGGATTTGAAGCGCTCATTGAAGAAGATCAAGGAACACAGCCTTCAGTGTGGATTGCATCTCAGTATCAAGAAAACAAATATTCTCATCACTGAACTAATAGGCAGTGTCATGAGGGATGGAGAGGAGACTGAAACTGTTAACAGCTTCATCTTGCTTGGACCCACAATTAATACCCTTGGTATGAGCAGTCAGGAAATAAGGCAACATATTTCAATAGGAAAAATCTGCAGCAAGGGACCTTCCCAAATTATTGAGGAGTAGTGATGTCGGCTTGAGAACGAACTAAGGTGCGTCTGATTCAGGCCATCGTCTTTCTATGCATCTGAGACCTGGACTATGAATAAGAATGACAGAAAAAGAATTGATGCCTTTGAGCTGTGGTGTTGGAAAAGAGCACTGAACATTCCATGGAAGGCCAAGAATATGTCTAGGAGAGGGTGCAGCTGGAATGCTCTTTGGAGGTAAGAATAATGAGGCTTCACATCACATACTTTGGACATATTGTTAGGAGGTGCTATTCCTTTGAGAGGTACATGATGTTGATGTTTTTGATTTACAGTAGTAATGAGATATAAACAGCCAAATTTTTAGATGAATGAGTAAGGGAAGTATGGTATTTATACACAATGGACTACTGTAATACACTAAACAATTCATGAAAGGAATTTTGGTTGAGTGAAATAACTCAGTCACACGAAGTGACAAATATTTTGTGACTCACTATTAGAAAATTATATAAAATATTAATAAGAATGAGAATTCAAGAGCACTTTAATTGTGCTTGTGAAAAACCTATACATAAACCAAGAAGCAGGTGCTGCTAAACAAGATAATACAGCATGGTCTAAAATAGGGAAAGATTGTGTCAAGGTTGTATCCTTTTTCCATAACTATTCAACCTCTCTGACAAGCAAATAATTATAGAAGATGATCTATGTGAAGGGAAATGTGGCGTCTGGGTTGGAGGAAGACTCATCAACAATCTGTACTATGCACATAACAAATCCTTGCTTGCAGAACATGAAGAAGGCTTGAATTGCTTGCTGTATTACATCTCAAAATCAAGAAAATAAAAATCCTCACCAATGGGCCACAGAAAACATCTGTATAGATGGAGAAAAGACTAAAATTTCCAACATTTTCATTTACTTCGACTTACAATCGAAAGAGAAATCAAAAGACCATTCATTGATAAAATCTGCTGTCAAGGATCCCTCTGAAATATTAAATAGAAAAGATGTTAATGAAAAGTCTAAGGTACACCTGATGCAAGCCTATTGCTTCCTGAAAGTTGGACACTGAATAAAGACAGAATGAGAACTGATGTATTTACATTGTGGTATTGGAGGGGAGCCTTGAACACACAATACACTGCCAAGCTAACCAAACATTGTCTTGAAAGAAGTACAACCAGGACTCTTCTTAGAGTTGCAACTCTGTGTCACTTATTTTGGCCATATTTTCAGAAGGAGACAGTCCTTTGAAAAAGATATTATGTTGGGAAAAGTAGAGGGTCAGTGAAAGAGAGGACAACTATCAGTGAAATGGCTCCACATAGTGATTATGACAACGGATTCAAGCATGACAGACAACATAAGGATAAAGAGAACGATATGGTAGGTTTCAGACCTATTCTTTATAGGGTCACTAGGAACTGTAGTCAAGTCAACAGCACCCAACAACAATGTTAAGAACACAGTGAATAGTGGCCTGAAACTAAAAACTCAGTGCTCCTGAGTCAATTCCAATTCATAGAGAACCTTCCTTAAATTTCTGAAGATGTAAATATAGATGGAAGGGACTGCCTATATTTTTCCAGGGAAACAACTGGAGGATAATTTGAATCACTAGAGACTTTTGTTTAGCAACGCAGCATTCTAAGCACTGATAATTTTTCACATAGTGGCTCAGGGTGGCTAAGTCAGTAGAAGAAAAAAGTATTACCTCACTTTGTTGAATGCAAAATACAGAACTTGAAAAATTCTAGCTGAAGACACAGAAAACATAAAATAATATAAAGTTTCTATAAATACACTGTAATATTTATTCTCTGAGGACCTTTCTCCCCTATATGAACTTAGACGAACAGAAAACTAACATCTGCTTTTTTCTGACAAAATTCAAGTCAGTACTGAAAGACGAGAAAAAAAATCAACCCATTTATTTTTGCAATCAAAAGATTGTAATCTATGGTCTTCTTTTTATAACTTGAACAAAACAGCTACTGATTTCTGTGATATCTAGCAGTTTCAGAAAAGGAGCATTTTATGAGTGATATCAAAGTAATACAAAAGTTCCACAGTAAGATACCTGAAATTGGAAATCCTGACAAAGTAGCAACTACTTTGCAATTTTCTCGAGACACTTGTTTAATACTGTTTCCTAGTGCTTGGCAGATTGTCTTCATCTCTGCCTCCCAGCACCTGAACACAAAGATAAATGCATCCGCAACACACGCATCTCAAAAGGAAAGGAACAGAAATGGAATCGTCGTGCCCAGCCGAAAAGTGTTGCAGGAAGATTTGATGGGCTCACAAAAACGCAGTCCTTTTGTTAATTCTGTCTTGGATTTAATCATAAATTCTGTGTGGAATTTTAATTTAAAAATCAAACAAAAAACCTTACACTTTTTCCTCCACGTTTTTACAAAGGAGTGATTATCTACTAGCATATTGTTCTCACAGAACAAGATGAAACTTCAGTATATCCTTCCAAAGCCTCACATGATTTAATCGTGAATTGAGCAACAGAAAACAAAAGAATCCATTTCCTTCTTAAGAAACAAATGCATAATCATCACACTGGACTCATGCCAACTTGAAAAATTCTTATGACCAGAAAACTTTTTTTTTAGGCACTTAATTTTTTTTCCAAAAACTATGCCAAGATTATTCACATTTCCCAAATTTCTTTTTTTTTCTTCATCTGAGCTTCCTATATTGCTGTTCTTTTTTTTTTATATTTTTACTACTCTTCTTCAATGTATCACCAGCTTGTTGTTAGGTGTTGCCAAATCAAGCATCATGCATATTGACCCTACACACAACAGATCTGAACCTTGTCCTGTCCTGCACTATCCTCGTGATCTCCACTGTGCTTGAGCCCATTTTAATGTCATTATGTCGGTCAATCTTCTTTAAAATAATCCTCTTTCCCTGACCCTCTCCTTTTCCCAGCATGCTGCCTTTTTTCAAGGATTAGCCTCGCCTGACAACATGCCCCAAATACTTGAGGCGAAGTCTCACCATCCTTGCTCCTAGCTACCACCCTGGTGAGCTTCCTCCAATACATATTTATTTGTTAGTTTGGCAGCCCATGGTGTATATATTCAGCACTCTTAGTCAATACCACAATTCAAAAGCATCAACTCTTCTTTGGTCATCTTCACTCACTGTTCAACTTTCAAATGCATACAAAGCAATGAATTCTGGAGAAAGAGTGGTCTGTATGCTGCTGTTGGATCTTCACAGTCTATCAGGGAAGGCAGATTTCTAACAACTAAGTGATGGGGTAACTGGGGCAGTGGGATTGGCTGTGTTGGAGTCAGTGAGTCTGGCTAGGATAGAGCACGATTCAGAGCTGTTGTACATAATGTCACTTCTTTAACAGAAGAATGTTAAAGGTACAGAGAAAAGAGACTCATCATATTCACTAGCATGGAGGTCAAGGAGACCTTGACAGAAATGTCTTTTTTGGTATTTAGAGGACTTTACTCTAGACATGTTACAGAGGCATTTGGATATTTGTCTCTGCAATTATAAAATGTCAAAGCTGAAGATATTCACTTGAAAAGCACCAGTATTGCCTAACCTAGGATGATGGAGAAATGTATAAATATTTCTCAAGCCGATACCTTGGAATGCTAATCTCATTAATTCAATTGCTTCATATGCATCTGTAGAATCAATTAAGACTGAGAAATATTCCATGCTTTATATTATTCCTTTGGAAGTTCATAATTACATTAACATTTTAAAAGCACTAACTAACAAATCTTACATTTAATCAAGATGTAGGAAGAAAACAAAGAGAAATGTTTATTAAAGAAGCAAGAACTCTCATGAGGATAAACATAATCAACTTCATAAATCTTATAATAAAACCCCAAAGAGAAGTTCTGTCATTGGCTGGTAGTAAAAGTTACACTATGAAGTTAAGGAGTGTCTTACTCAGTTTGTATTTCCAGAAATATGCAGAGATTATATATATATT
>NW_006399752.1:19927410-19933321 GCF_000299155.1 Elephantulus edwardii
TATTATATATATTTTGTTTTCTATGAATATTTGGTTGATAGATAAATGAGTAAGGAAATGTAGTAGCAATAAGTAATTCTTCACTTAGGTCTTTTGAAAAGTCTACTAAACATCTATGATAAAAGATAAAAAGATCAAGATTGGCAACTACACAATACAATGCAAATAGCAGAGTATGATACTAAATTTTAGAGAAATTATCTTCAAAATTCATAGCCTCTACTATGAGTACTTGAAATGTTTGTTGCAAAAAGTGTAAAACAAAATCCGTGGCTACGGATTGCACCTCAACATCAAGAAAACAAAGGTGTTCATCATGGGGCCAAGAGTCAACATCATGACACATGGGGAGAAAGGATAGAAGCGGTCAATGATTTCATCTCGCTTGGATCTACAATCAACACCCTCAGTACCAGCAGTCAGGAAATCAGGAAACATTACATAAGGGAAGTCTGTTGTCAGGGACCTCTTCAAAATTCTTAGAAGAAATAATGTTAATTTTAAGACTAAGGTGAGCCTGATTTTAACCATGGTCTTCCCAATCACCTACTACATATCAGAGAACTGGACAATGAATAAGAATGATGGAAGAATTGATGCCTTTGAGTCGTGGTGCTAGAGAAGAACACGGAATATCTCATGGTCCGTCAAAGGACAAACATGTATGTCTTGAAGAAAGTGTACTTTTTTCTTTTATTTGTTTTTTCCAGAGTGCTTCTTAAAGGCAAAGATGGCAAGCTTCAGAAGCTAGTCCTTGGAAATCATAGCAAATATTTTGTATCCCTTGAATATTTGCTTGAGAGATAAATAAACAAAAAGGACACCATGCATGGAAATATCAGTTGTCAATTAAGGAGAGGAAGATCCTCGATAAGACGAATTTACACAGTAACTGCAGCAACAGGCTCAAGTGTGTCAGCGATGATGAGGATGACACGGGACAGAGCCAGATGTGTTACTTATAGGTTTACTAAGAGGCATATTCGACTCAGTGATACTTAACAACAACAAATACTATGGATTTAGATATCTCTTGCAGCAGTTTTCAATAGAATGAGGTCAGAAGAGAATTTTTTTTCTCCATGAGACATTTGGTAATTTCTGGAAACATTTTTGGTTGTAACAATTGAGGATAGGGGATTTCTGCTGCTACTTACTGAGTTGAGAACAACATAAGGACTATCAAGTAACCCCATGATGGACAAGCTAACCCTTTACGGCAAATAATGGTCTGGCTTACCATCTGCAAGCATGTTTGTCAAGCTCATAATAGTCTAGTTACACTGGCTCTCATCCTTTACTTTTGACAATAAACACTATCAGATTAAACACCTTCTAGAAGCATCCTAAATTTTTAATTTCACTTAACAGAGATTTGCTGCAAATGGCTGAGGCTTAATGTAAATTCCCAAGGAAACACAACTTTCTCACAGGCTTTGTTACTCACGGCTGCTGTCAAATTGAACACTAACTCCTGGTGACCCCCTTACCCAACAGGATGAGACCACCATTATGCACAGGGTTTTCACTGGATTTTCAGAAGTTGGTAGATAGACTTTCCATCTAATTTATCTTAAACTGGAAGTTCTGCTGGAACTTAATCAGCTTCGCAGCAACACACAAGCCTCCACCGATAGATAAGTGGTGACTCCACTCCAGGTTCATTGGCCAAGCATTGAACCTGTGTATCCCATGTGGGATTTTGAGAATGAGAATCTCAGAACACTTAAATATCATGCTCATGTGAAACCTCTATTTGAACCAGGAAGCAATAGCTAGAACAGAGCAGAAAAATACACACTGCATGGTTCAGGATTAGGAAAGGTGTGTGTCAGGGATGCACCCTAATTCCATATATTTTTCGTCTATAAGTGGAACTCATCATTCAAAAGGCTTGACTTTTGAAAGAAGAAATGAAGAGCCTGTGTTAAGAAGATGACACAAACTTGTTTGCTGAAACCGAGAAAGACCTGTAGCACTTGCTGCAGAAGGTCAAAGAACGTAGTCTCCAATATGGGTTGAAGCTCAACACCAAGAAAACAAATATTTTCAGCACTAGGCCAATTATCAGCTTTATGACAGACAGAAAAGAAACTGAGGTTGCTGATAACTTCAGCTTTCTTGGTTCCACCATCAACACTCTTGATATCTGCAGTCAGGAAATCAAAAGACTGATTGCACTGGGAAAGTCTGCTGTCGAGGACCTCTCTAGAATACTGAAGAGCAATGACATCAATCTGGACACTAGGGGGTGTCTGATCCAGGCCATGGTCTTCACAGTTATTTTTTATGCATTAGAGAGCTGGAAATAATGAAAGATGATAAAAGAAGAATAGATACCTTTGAGTTGTGATATTGGAAAAGAGTGTGGAACGTATTGTGGACTACCAGAAGAACAAACAGGTCTGTCCTATAGAGGGTGAAACCAGGTCGTTCCCTGGAGGCAAGGATTTTAAAGCTCTGTCTCACATACTTTGGGCATGTAGCCAGGAGAGACCGGACCTTGGAGAGGGATACCAAGCTTGGAAGGTTGAAGGGGCAGCGCAGGAGAGGATAAATTAGGATGAGATAGATTGGCTCAGTGACTGGAGAAATGGGATTAGGTTTGTCACAGATGATGAGACTGGCTCAGGATAGGGCAGGTTTTAAAGCTAGTGTACATAGGCAACTAGATGGCACATAACAACAATATCCCATATGGGCTATACCACTACACCACTATTAAAACGCTCTTTCCTTTAGCGTTCATAGAGTTTTCAAAGGCCTATTGTTTAAGAAATGGATTTTTTTTCTTTTTTTGGAGGCAAGAATTATGAGGCTTCACTTCACATACATTGGGCATGGGTAGGAAGGGCTATTCTTTGGAGAGGGACATGGTGCTTGGAAGGGCTGAGAGTCTGCAAAAGAGAGGCAGACCGACAACCAGGTAGATTGAAGAAGTGACTGCCACAATGGGATCTAGTGTGCCATGAGGTGTGAGGATGGCTCAGGACAGAACAGGGTTCAGATCTGTGATAGCACCAAACAACAACAACATCCCATGTAGATATTTTCCCAGAAAATATTTTATTGTGTTGTTTTTATTGTGAAAAGAGTAAAGAAATTGTTACTAAGCTACATAGGAAAACATTATTTAAGAAATAAAAATTACAAGAGCATACTTATGACTACAATGGCAAATAGAGACTAATATAAACAAAAAGTAACCTCAACAAGATTAATTAACATGGTGTCTACAGTACTGGGCTGAAACATAACATAGGTTGTAAGGATGTTGCAGAACCTCAAAGCATTCCTCATGTAAAGGCATTATTTCCACAAAGACACATAACAATAGTAACAGACAACATATATATGGTTTAACAAAAGCTATACATACAGGAAAATTCTTATTATAAGGTGCTTCATTGATGAACAAGAATGAAAATGAAAGAGCTATAAATTAAAGCAGGAACAAAAAGACAACAAACACAAGTAGAGCAAAAGAAATGAATAATAAAATAAAAAGAGCTAATAAATTTGAAATTGAAAAATAAAGAAAACCAAAATATTTTAGTTTAAATATAATTAAGTAAAACACAATTGAAAAAGGATTTGCAACAAGGGAGGCAACAGGGACCTTAAAATTTGAAAGAGCACATTATATGTAATTTGCATATATTAAATAAGACTATGTTTATTTTAAAAAAGAAGATGTCATATAAAAATACAGATTAAAAGAAAAATGAACATAAAAAGAACTATAAATGAAATTGAAAAAGCTATTTAATAACATAAATGGGAAATCTGAAAGACAAAAAATCACAAAGTAAAAAAGTTGTGAAAGAATTATTTATCAGAGATATTTTGCATTAGAAAGTTTAACAAATAAGTCTTTCAAATATCAATGCCCAGCATGTCCTGGTCTTAGTCTATTCTTTATCTTTCTTTCTTATTTATTTTTTTATCATTATTCTTCTAATAACTGCTTTTTATTTCCCTAATATACCACATGATAGATGATGAAGAGAATGAGATCATTAACAGCTTTAGTTTGCTTGGTTTCACAATCAACATTGTTGGTACCAGCAGCTAAAATTAAAAGACAAATTGCATTGGGAAAGTCTGCTGTCAGAGATCTCTCTAAATTACTGAAGAGCAACAATGTCCGTCTGAAGACTAAGGTGCACCGGATACAGGCCATGGTCTTTGCTATCACTTGCTATGCATCAGAGAGCTGGACAATGGCTAGGGATGATAGAAGGAGAATTGATGCTTCTTCTTTCTGAAGAAGAGTATTGAATATACCATGGACTGCTAGGAGAACAAACAAGTTCATCCTAGAGAGGGTGAAGCCAGGCTGCTATTTGGAGGAAAGAATTCTGACGCTTCATCTGACGTACTTTGGGCATGTTGCAAAGAGGGACCAATTCTTGAAGAGCGACGTCATGCTTGAGAGGGTGGAGGAACAGTGAAAGACCCTCGATGAGATGGACTGATTCAGTGACTGGGTTAATGGGGGTAGGTGTGTAGGAGACAATAAAATTGGCACAGGATACAGCAGGTTTGAGGGCTGTTGTACATAAGGCAAGCAACTCGACACCACATAACAACAACAATATACCAAAAGCTTTCATTTCAGTTTTGCTTTTCCATTCTCACCCCACCTACCCCAATTTTCAGTCTGGCTGGCAGAATTCCTATGACTCTTGAACAAATATTTTAATGGTCTTTCTTTACTGTAACACTGAACCAATTTGCTTTTTCTGCATTTATATTATTATATATGTATCTTGTCCTTGTAAAGGAAAATTTGATAAATTGTGTATTCACAATGCTAAGTACTGTGACATGATACTGTGCTTGAGAAATGTTTCCTAAATTAAATTAAAATGGTAATTTTGTCCTCGCTGGTTCATTTCCATGGCTCTTAGATTTCCACTTTGCGCATTAGTACCCTATTCTTTGGTTTGTGCCTGTTTTGTTTGTTTGCTTGATTTCAGAAAGGGAGGCAAAACTGATTCAGACATTCATATCTTTGTAAATGATGAAAGACCTAATTTCACAATTGGTCTATTTGGCAGCTTTTAAATTATATAAATGATACCTCCATTCTTTCTGTGTTTGTCTGTTTCATATATATGATTTGGCCTGACTACAAACTACAGAAACACTAAATTACTTTGATTGTATCCTCATAATTCTAAAATCACTGGCTAGAGAATAAGGCAATTCATAGAAAGAATCAATCACGCCCTTGAATTTTTTGGTCAATTCTGTCAAACAGTTCTGTTTGGTGGTCTTGGGCATACTGCTGCCTCTTTAAGCCTTTATAAGTTTAATACAACATTTCACTTATACCAGCTAACCTGAAGATAGAATCTTTTTTAAAAAATGTAAGATATTTCATCTATAGCATTTCTTCTAATGTTAAATCTGGCCTCAATTAAATGCTTATTAAGAAAATATTTATATATCAATTTAACATTTCTATTTACTAACATAAATATTAGTAATAATACCACGGCAATTTAAGAAAGGCAGAAAACCAAATTGACCATATGACTTGAATTCAATCACATTAGGGAAAAAACAGTAATAATAATAAAACCTCCATTTGGGAAAAACAAATCAACAACTAGAAAGAAATACTCCAAAATGATCTCAGTAGTAATTTTGTACTACTGACACTTCAAATTTTGAAGATTTTTTTCTCTTTTGTAGATGTGTATCTTAAATTATATCTAAAAGATATATCTTATTTTTTTAAAAGAATGTGTGATGTTGTTGTTATTGTTCTTATGTGCCATCGAGTCGCCTGTGACTCATAGCGACCCTATGTACAAGAGCCCTAAAACTCCGCTCTGTCCTGTGCCAATCACACTGTCTCTGACACGCCCATCCCAATTATCCCAGTCACTGAATCAATCCA
>NW_006399752.1:19934545-20011256 GCF_000299155.1 Elephantulus edwardii
TTGGTGAGCACGTCCAGGGCAGCATCTGTTAACTGAATGTGTGATATTTGATATAAATGTGGTTAAAATAAAAAGTTTTAATTAAGTTGTAAGTTCGCTGATGAAAGATCTTACCTCCCTGCCTGAAGAACTCATTTCAAATTCTGACATCAAATTTCTAAGTCTGTCCCAATATCCACCTCCATTCTTCTGTTTGCATATAATGTGTGTCAAAACTTCACTCTCTTCTTTCTCTGGCATGCTAATAAAAGAAAAGCAAAGAAACCAACCATGAATTGTATCATTTGCCAATTTTCATTGTATAAATATGCCCACCAAGGCCAATTTTAGATTCCGTGACTTGTACACAAGATTAAGTACCTGGTTTCAAGCCAAAAGGCAGGTGACTGAAACCTCAGAAAAGGCTCAAGGATAGGCCTGCTCATCTACTTCCTCAGGGTCATGACCTTGAAATCCCTATGGAGCGATTCCCCTCCGCACGCATTCCAATGCTGCCAAATGAATGGCAACAATTCAACAACAACTAACAATAATGGTTTGGCAACCAGTTGTTTAGGTTTCAGAACATATAAAAAGGGAGGCAGCAAGACTCAATTGTTTCATGCTACTGAGAAAACATTAGATTCTCTTGAAGCAATTCTTCATTTAAGCACATTTCATTATGCTTTGCTATTTGCATTTATGTTTTTATCACTAGTCAAGGAATCACTTGAGGGGATGAGAGTAATAATAGTATCATTGCCAGTTTGGTGGAGACTGAGAAAATTAGCTGGGTAGCCTGAATTCTGGAAAAAGACAACTAGCATCATGGCCATTGGAAAGAACACATGCTTTAAACATGCATACATACTTAATGCTTTCAAACATTTTGAAGCTTAACTTCAAAAGTATACACATAATCCTAAACTCCAGTAAACTGGAAGGATACTATCTGAGCTTGGCGGGGGGAAAAATTGGTGTGTCCCTGCCTACATGAAAATATGTTAGAATTATCTTTGATCCTTTTTCTCTAACAATGTAATTACTAAACTACTATATTATTATTATTATTATACTAAATTATTATCTTTCAATATTAATACATCTATTCTAGTGCTCTAGAATCTAAATACCATTGTGATTTCCAAATGACTTTTGGAAGACGTATTAAAGGAACATTGTTTTCAAGGACAAGAAAGTTTTGATCCCTATACAACACCAACATAAAAGGAGAGATATACACACAAATCCTAATTCCATTCTGGGACTCCCTCAGATTTTTGTTCTTTAACACATTCATCAAAAAAGTCTCTCTTCAATGCAGTGTTCACTATCTATCCACTCACTTCCTATTCTCCCTCTAAAACCCTCATGTCAGTCCTGCTTTATAACAGTGATATATAATGCAGTATTTGTCCTTCTGTGACTGAGATATTTCATTCAGCATAATAGAACAGCATAAAAGGAATATATGATTAGACATTATATATGACAACAATCTAGAATAAGAGACGCATTGCAAAGTAGACTGGAGAGAGGAAAAGAAAAGAGAGAGATAAAGATGTGTAAGAATAAATTATTTAAAAAATAAAAGCGTTCTGGTGGAAGGAGAGGGAGGAAAATGTACAACAATGAATGAATGAAAATCCAACTGAAACAACAACAACAACAAAAAAAGTCTCTCCCCCTAGATCTGTGGTGATTTGTCATCTCTGAAACATTCCTATTGTTCCTGATCAGAATCAGAGGCCCACCTCTTGGGTAGAATGGAGAGATTATTGGTGTCATGGATGAGAAACGATTTCTCAATAAAATATAGTAATAACAATAGTTGAATTCCAAACTATTTCTTTTAGGGACAGATAATAAATAGTTTCAAATTTCTAGTCATACATGTTTCTGTCACAACTACTCAACTTTGTCTCATTACTCAAATGTATCTATAGTCAATATTTTTAAAAAGGAGGAATGGTTATATAGAAATAAAATTGTACAAGTAGTTGAGCCTAGGGCTATGGTTGGACTGATCCTGGTAGCATTATTACACTTCTCAGAATCACTAAGCCAGTAAGGAGGAAATATCAATGATGGTATAGAATAAAACACAGGCATTTTGATTATTCTATCAAAAGTAAAACCAGCTGATTAAAAAAAATTACAAAAGTCTAAATCTTCTACATCAGTAAAGGACAGCTAAATTTTACTCATGCACCTCATTGTTAATATAGCAATTATTTAGGAAGAAAAAAGTCAAGTATACATTTTCTTGTAATGTCAGAACACCCTAAACTATGTCCCACGTAGAATTTTTCTTTTTAATATGTAATATTTCAATCTCTATGCTGCACAGAGCATTCATGAGGCTGGGTTTATGAGGAGGAAGGTGGCATGACGATTGGAGGAAGACTCATCAACAAACCTACATTATGCAGATGACACAATTGAGGAGGACATGAAATGCTTGCTGTATAAGGTAAAGGACTGACTGCAGTCTTCAATATGGATCGAAGCACATCATCAAGAAGACAAAGATTCTCACCATTGGGCCAGTTGATGAAGAAGAGATTGAAGTTGTTAACAGCTATAGCCTGCTCGGCTCTACAATCAACACTTTTGGCACCAGCAGTCAGGAAATTAAAAGACGAATTGCATTAGGGCAATCTGCTTTAAGAGACCTCCCCAGAGTACTGAGAAGCAATGATGTCAGTGTAGAGACAAAGGTGCACCTAATCCAAGCCATGGTCTTTGCAATTACTTGCTATAGACCAGAGAGCTGGATAATGATTAAGGATAACAGAAGAATCCATGTCTCTGAATTATGGTTCTGGAAAAGAGTCTTGAACATATAAATGGACTGTCAAGAAAACAAATGGGTCTGTCTTAGACACGTGAAACCAAGTTTCTCCTTTGAGGCTAGGATTTTGAACTCTGTCTCATATACTTTGGGCATGTGGCCAGGAGGAACCATTCCTTTGAGAAGGACATCATGCTCAGATAGGTGAAGGAGGGAAAGCACAGAAGAGAAAGACACCTGATGAGATGGACTGATACAATAACTAGGCAAAGAGAGGGTAGGTGTGTTGGAGTAAGTGAGATTGGCTCAGAACAGGGCAGGATTCAGAGGGGTTGTACATTGGGTGGATATGAGTCACAGGCAACTCGACAGCACATAACAACAATAATATGCAAAACCCAGAACTATTAAAATTAAACTTTGTTTTGGCTATAGATTCTACATTTGACCATTTGAGAATGTGTGATGCATTTTATATTCTCTGATACTATGTCTGTATAGTTGAGTTAACAACTGCAATAGAGTCAATTTGGTATTTGCTGCTGTCTTAACAACCAAATCAAACTTCTACACGATCAATCAGTTGATCAATACATAATTGATTGTGAAAATACCTAGAAATATCTGCCAATTTGTTAACTGTGTGGAGATAGACAAAGTCAATGAGCAAATTGGAGCTGGGAAATTAAAACAATGTAATAAAAATTGCTCTGATCAAAAGGACAATTTGGATTAATGAGGCTCAAATTTTACTCCATATTTTTTCCCCTTGGCAAATACTGAGTATTTCATGCTTTGGATTCTTGACATTTATTAACTGCCTCAGCAATCTTCATACAGAACTTGCTTTTAATATGCTCTCCTTAATCCCTTCCCACTAACATTGTTTTTTATTTACTAAGAAATAGCAATAAAAGATACAAAAATAGCATATTTTCAGAAGTGAGTAGAGAATAAAAATATTTAACCAATTATTTCACATAAGCTGTATTATCACTATGATAAAGTTATATTCAAAAGAAGATTTAATAAAGCAAAGGGAAGAAAAGAAACAAGATAAAATTATAGTAACACCAATATTTTCTTTAAAAGAGGATAAAAATATAACTTCCAGCATAATTTAAAGTGAAATTTTAATAAATGACTCAATTTTATATGAATATATGAAAAATCATGTATCTGTATCTATCATCTATCTATCTAAATATATAAATATATAATTGGAAGCAAGAGTGGCATCCATGTCCTAAACAACATGCCTCTGGAAACTCTATGAACTTTGATAAATGTCAATAGGTATGAAAGGCTTCAGGCCTTTGGTTCGTAGGGTCACTATCAGCCATGCTCAACTTGATGGCAATCATCAACAACAACATATATAAAGTTAATGATTTTTATATTTTACTTGGTTTGTGTTATGTTTATATTATCTTAAACAAAGGGACTTTGGTGGCATAGTGTGTTAAATGGGGACTTTGGTGGCATAGTGTGTTAAATGTTGGACTGTTAACCAAAATGTCAGAAGTTCTAATCTAGCAGATTTCTCAAGGAAAAAGATGAGCAATCTCCTCCCTTATGGATTTTTAGCATAAGAACCTAATGGACAGTCATTGTGAGTCAAAATTTAAAAAAAAAGAGAATTAAGTTAGAGTAAGGATGGCAATGGATTTATAACTGCTCAAGCTAGTAACACTATATCGTGGCATGGAGGAGGAATAGTGGAAATGTATCCACATTTACAACATTCCTCTTACCAAAACCATTTATGGAAAATAGGTACTGCATTGGAACATACATCTCTGGATTGGAAATGATGATATTGTTAATACTTCTAGCCTTAAGCTTAAAAGATTATAATGTTCAAAATTATTTGTTATAAATTTGCTTAAATTTTTCCCTCTTTTAACAACTGGGATCTAGAGGGAAGAGAAAAGACCAGAGAATGGCCAAAATTATTGGGGCAGCTATTGCTGCCAGTTTAGGGCCTCTGTCAGGAAAAGGAAGTCTTACTCATATACAGTGCCACCCAAGGGTAATAAAGGAGGTCTGAATTGCTTCCACTGTGAAAAGCTGGGCCACTTCAGTAGACAGTGTCACAGACTAAAGCCACAGATAGGCAAGGGAGTAGAGAGGAAGCTCCCACTCACTTGCTTTAAGTGTGGCTCTGAAAGACACTTGGCCAAGGTGGCCCACATCAGGTCCTCGTGACAGATAGGACTGACAGGCCCCAGCTCCCAGCTGGAAACAAAGGAGGATGCTTCAATGATTTAGATCCTCCCAGAAGAGCTGTGGGTGAGCATTAAAATTACTGGTAAGTATATTCGTTTTCTCCTGGACACAGAGCCTACTAATTGGTCCTAAAAGGCTTCTGAGGTCCCACTCTTCTCACTATTTCGTAGTTGTTGGAATGGATGGAAAACCTCATAAGCAGATCCTTACTTCACCTCTACCTTGCATGCGAACTTCCGATTTGAAAAACAACCCAGTGGTAGATGGAATTTGCTCCAGGACTTAAGAACCATAAATGACATAGCTGAGCCTCTACATCTTGTGGTTCCTAACCTCTACACTATAATAGACAGTGCTAGCCTATAGGCCTTTTATTGTAAGAACCACCTTACCTCTGGAACTTGATTTGTGCCACTATTAGAACCTCTACTCAGAATATTATTGCTTTTCAATTTTTGACTCATGAACTTTTAACTTGTTAGTTAAATTTGTATCTTCTAGGCTGCAACACTTTCATGATACATCTTCAAGGATATGAACATGTAGGGCTAAGCACAGTTGATAACATTGCATCTAAATTCCAAAATCAATCTCCATAAGTCTATGTGTTTCCTACTGCCAAAGGGGCCCTTTAGAGTAGTGAGAGAAGACCTTCACCCTGAAACCCACAGCGTCCCTTTTCAGCAGGAAGTAGCTAAGAGAATATGCCATCCCCTTTTCTTTATGAATCAGGATGAAGTCTCTCTCAGGGAGGAGTGATAGGGAATGGCAAGGGACACACTGACAAAGGAGATTAATCAGAACTGGCTTTGACAAGCACTGTGGCAATTGGACAATTAAAACAGACATTCGGGAGGAGGGAAAGAAGAACGAACTGGGGAGGAGAGTGAAGAAAACAGTACAACAACGATTGAATGAAAACCCCAAATCTCTGTAAATGTTCATTAAAACTAATAAAATTTAATGTTGTTGTTGTTGTTATGTGCTGTCGAGTCGTTTGCGACTCATAGCGACCCTATGCACAGCAGCCCTAAACCCTGCTCTATCCTGTGCCAACCGCACTGCCTCTGACACACCCATCCCGATTACCCCAGTCACCGAGTCAATCCATCTCAATACATCAAAAAATTGATGTAAGGGCGGTGGTTTGATTTTGGGAACTTTCAACAAATAGATTAACAGCCATTTCCTGCAGAACATACAGGTATTCTGACAGATTTTCTCTTTTCAAAAAAAACACAACTTTATATTAAAGTTTTTGTGGACACACATGTGTGGTGCAACCTGATAGTTGGCAGTTCAAGTCCTCTCAGAGGCATATTAATGGAAAGTCTTGGCCATCTACTTTGGAGAAATCAGTCATGGCAAAATAGGGTACCCCTGAGTTACAATTGATGCCATAGTAGATGGTATATGCAACCAGACAGTACACTTTAAAACACGTATGAATTCAATGCTCAAGTCCTAATGGAAAATATGCATTATGGCACGTTAATATCCTTGCTCAACCGTAATTTCAAGTGCAACTGACAGTAATTACCATCAGTCATATTTTAAATATCAGGCACCAAAAAGTCAAATGAGTACTATAACATTCCATTAGTCACACTAACAGCTAATGGGTGAAATTGATGTATGTTCAAGGTATTCTGTCCTTTCCCACTGAAAAATTCTGTTCCCTACGCTATTAATTCTGATCTGTGGAAAGTAAGTTCAATGTTTTATAAACAATCTATCATTTTTTCTATGAGACTTGCTAAAACCTTGCATAAACAACAAACATAATGTTTGTCAAGAAGAGTTAGACGTTAAGCTACCCCAGTGAACTACCTGCTTTGGTTGTGGAGCAGTATAAAAACAGTTCCAGACTCACTCAGGTTCATATTTTAAGAACATAATTAACTGTTTGTCCAGACACAGTGTTCTAACCACAGGGGAGGGTAAACAGACTTGCTTTTCTCAGATGAGTCGATATGGGAATGACAATCTATGGTTGTTTTAGAACTGGACTCTGAAATCATCAATATTTAATGCATGAGAAGAATTGATACACTTACCCTCTTTCAACTACATTTCCTTCTTTTTTAGCAGTATCTTGTGAAAAAGTTTGAAACATAATAATAAAAAGGGAAAAAGACCCACCAACAAGTCTAAATTGTTATAGCCTATTGGGCCTGTAATCATTGTTAAGAATGAGAAATAACTGAGGGAGGTTTTCCAAATTTTTGAGAACCTTATGTTTGGAGTGGCAGGGGGGAGGGGTCATGTAACTATCCATGTTTTCTCTCTTCTACTCTAAATAGTATTGGGAATGTGACCAAAAAGAAATAAGCCAGATCATTTTGGCTGCACTTCAAAAGAAATCTGCTTTCCAATTCTCCACTCTCCAGTCTATACTATACAGAATTCTAAAAATTTGGTTTCTGTTATACTTAATAACTTCATAGTACTTAACAGAGTCTACAGCATTGCTTCAGTGCCTATCATCTGTGAGGCACTGTGAAAGGCACTTGGCATAGTGTTTTATTATTTAACTCTTCAAGGCTATCTTTCTTCAACTTACAAATGAACAAGAACAACAAAAAAATCCTCAAAAAATTACTCCACGTACTTTTATTATTAGTTCTTCTCCCTTCTTTTTTTCTATTGCTTCTTATCAAGAGTGTATGTGTCTCCTGTTCTTTTCCTTTACAACTTTTAAGTCACAAATTCTCGAGTATTTCTGACGTATCAGACCAATACAGTCACTTTAAAGACATTATCTCTGTTAACCTTAGTTGTTCTTCAAAAATCCAAGTATATGAATGATTGTATATAACACAATGTACATTAATTAAAACAAAAAAACCCCAATGTATAGAAATGACTGTCTAAAACCAAGTGTATATGAATGAAACAACATGGTGGAATGATAAAAAAGGCTCCATAAAGGGGGAACATAAATAATAAAAGTATAAGGTTGTAAAAATAACAATACTACTCAAAGTTATTTAAATCTCGCAATCCAAATTACAACAACATCTTTAAAGGAGACAAATGAATACATAACTAATCTTAAGTGTAAAGTAAAGGGAAATCAAATAAAGTTCTACTGAAGAACAACCACCAAAATAAACCAAAACCCCCCAATCATCATTATACCATTATTCAGCGATAAAACTGCAACTCAAATTTCTCTGACTTCAGATCTTATACTCTTAATCTCTACCAAGCGCAGTCGTGTTTTGTTATAGTATAATATGCATAGAAACAATACACTTAAACAAATTAAAATACATAGTAGAGATAGATAGTCTTTTAAAGACTCATACAGGAAAGAAGCCATCGAACTTCCTTTCATATATTATCTTTTACCTCATTCTCTTCACCTTAGTCATGGCCTATGAGAACTTATTCATGTATTTCTACTGTCTAAAAAAACCCAAACAAACAAAAAACAAAAACAAAAACCAAACTGTTTCCTTAATATATTTGGAGATCATTAATTCTGTGCTTATCCGGTAAAAAGTGTATGAGGGGGTACGGTGAGAGAGAGTCCTGTCAAGCTACAGGGTTCTTTTAATTATTCCATATAGAGCTCACTTCAACAGTACACAGACTACAATTGGAATGAACAGAGATTAGCATGGCCCCTGTGCAAGGATGACAAGCAAATTCCTAACACATTCCATATAGAACATCAGAGATGGACGCTAATGAATTCATACCTCTCCATTATTTTCCTCTTCTCTTGCATCAGGACTGATCTGTCACAGCAACAGGGCATGGAAAATGTGCTGTATGCCTTTACAAGATAGACAGCTTTCACCTTGGTGTCTCCTTCAGCTCCTTCAAGATCTAGCCACCACAAACCAGCTGGAGGGTTAGCTATGATTCAGTTTCAACTCGTCCTCAATGAATTGTTTTGTCAATGTGAAAATAGCTCAACTATCCTGCTGAGAAAAATGCATGGAAAAGCGTTTAGGTTATTAAAAAAAAGAGATATGGACTTAATTGAATCCGATCTTCACCCGAGTGCCAAGCATGGTGTCTGTTAAGTCAAGTTCCTATTAAACAGATTCTAAGACCTGAAATACACATGCAGGGGATTATTGGTAGATTATTCCCTTTGAGAAATGAATAAAGCAAGTTAGGGAGCTGAAGTTGAACCGGGATGCAGTTACAGCAGGTGAAACAGTGCTTTTACTGCTCTAGAGAATGTTGTTGTTGTTGTTATGTGCCGTCGAGTCGTTTCTGACTCATAGCGACCCTATGCACAACAGCCCTAAACCCTGCTCTATCCTGCGCCAACCGCACCGCCTCTGACACACCCATCCCGATTACCCCAGTCACTGAATCAATCCATCTCATAGAGGGTCTTCCCCTCCTGCGCTGTCCCTCCACCCTCCCAAGCATGATGTCCCTCTCCAAGGACCCGTCCCTCCTGGCAACATGTCCAAAGTATGTCAGACGAAGCCCCAGAATCCTTGCCTCCAAGGAGTAGCTTGGTTTAAGCCTCTCCAAGATGAATCTGTCTGTTTTCCTGGCAGTCCGTGGTGCATTCAGTACCCTTCTCCAGCACCACAGCTCAAAGGCATCAACTCTCCTTCTGTCCTCCCTAGTCATTGTCCAACTCTCTGATGCATAACAAGCGATTGCAAAGACCATGGCCTGTATCAGGCACACCTTAGTCTATAGAGACACTGTTGCTCCTGAGTACCTTTGAGAGGTCCCTAACAGCAGACTTTCCCATCGCGATACGCTTTTTGATTTCCTGACTGCTGGTACCAAGAGTGTTGGCTGTGGAGCCGACCAAACTGAAGCTGTGAACACTCTCAATCTCTTCGCCATCCATCCTGGCGCTGCCAATTGGTCCAGTGGCCAGAATCTTTGTCTTCTTGACATTGAGCCTCAGTCCATACTGAAGGCTGCAGTCCTTGACCCTTCGCAGCAAGTGCATGAGGTCCTCCTCAGTTTCAGCAAGCAGGGTTGTGTCATCTGCATAACACTGATTGTTAATAGATCTTCCACCAATCTCTATTCTAGAGAATATTCTTGTTTTATCACAAAAGTCAGAACTTTATGCACAAGCATGAAGAGTCTTGTATGCAGAGGATCCCATTCAAGAGCAGGACATGGGCTCCTGGACAAGGAAGCTCCATCTCGAAAAAAGGGTCCCGGCAGTATAATGTGGTATTTACTACATGGAATGAAAGATAATTGTAAATTTATTGGTATAAATGTATCAGAATTTCAACAGAAAAGGTGTATTTCCCCTATCTCAAACCAGCAGATCAAAAAGAGATTAAATAAATGCTAAGAGAGCTTTTGTCTTATTTCTTCAAAATTTCAAAGTAACAGAATACATCTAGCCTTTTGAAGTGCTAAATAAATTGTCAATTTAACTTTATGTAAGGATTTCTACAACAATATATTAGGACCACCGTGCCAAGAACAAACTAAGGATTATTGTTGTGTACCACAGTGTCGAAACTGACCCAGAGCTGACCCTCTGGAGGATTTTCAGAGGCAGTTTATCACATGGGTGGGAGAATTGCCATCCTTCTGAAGAGCAGCT
Source organism: Elephantulus edwardii (assembly GCF_000299155.1). Taxonomy (NCBI): domain Eukaryota; kingdom Metazoa; phylum Chordata; class Mammalia; order Macroscelidea; family Macroscelididae; genus Elephantulus; species Elephantulus edwardii. The sequence goes on from NW_006399752.1 coordinate 19,945,105, forward strand.
GGTGACCTCGAACTGCATGCCTTCAATATTGCCGTGCAGCTTCTTGCCACTCGGCCACCAGAGCTCCCCTGAAAACAGTGCTCCACAGGATTTTTTTTCAAATATTAGAAGCCTATTGCCAGGCCTTTCTTAAGCATTGCATTGTGTACTTACACCATCAATCTTTCACTTAGTAGCAAGTACAAATGTTCTTTGTATCTACCAATGACTTGACTAATAATTGATGTGTGTAAAATTTGATAAAAACAATAAAAGTCTGCAGAAGATTCAGCTATTACTATTGTTATTGTGGTCTCTAAACAGTGTAAATGAGTAATGCATTCAGGTGCTAAATTAGAGGTTGGAAGTTCGAGTATACCAGAGGAACCACAGAAAAAGAGCCAAAGACCTATTTCAAGGAAATCAGTCACTGATATCCTATGAAGCACATCACAACTCTGACAAGCGTGACTTCATGAATTAACTCACTGGCAACTGGGTATTATTGTTGTTATTACTAATTTTATCTTATTTCAATTAAATAGCTTACCCAGAAAAAAAATGCAGTCAGAATGAAATACAATTGTTTCTATTGTTCTAAGTATACAAAAAGGATTGTTAAAGATTAGTGTATAAATAAAATAATCATTGTTTTCTTAGAATACACTTAATTTAAAAGTCTTCTTAAACAGTTTTATGTGAATTTTTTTGCCAGTTTTACAAAGATGTAGTCTCTTTAAGGATATAGTGATAGTTTACATGTATTTTTATTTTTTTACAAAATGTCCCAACTTTAAATTAACAAGGTTCTTGTGGAGTCTCTTCCAACAGTCCTCTCCTGGCACCACAATCTTCAAACTAATTTTAGTGTAGAGGTAGGAAAATCAAATTAATATCGGCCTACTAGGAATATCTTGTCCAAAATCTTTTCCAATCCCAGAGCTCTTTTATTAGATTCTGGCTCCATTTTTGTTCTAATTGGCTGCAGAGAGAATCAGTTAAGGAAGTCTGTAGCCAAAAAAGAAAAAAAAAATAAACCTGATTGTGTTAAACTAATAAGAAAGCCTTAATTTCGTCTCTCCCTGATTTCCTAGACAGACAAGTTACAAACCAGGGAATCACAGATTAGGCTACACATAATATTACTGACAAAATTAAAGGGAAGGAATAGTTTTGTTTTGACAAATTAATTTTCCATTTTGAACAGCCTAAAGCAGCGCTGGGTTTCTGTTCCACTGTAATTTATATTAACTGGGTCTTGATGATGAGAGAAGTTGTATTTGCTTGCAGCAAGGAAAATAATCTCACCATCCTCCTGGTGGATATTCCCATTTGGCTTCAATACCATGGTCTTATATAAAGCAGAACCTTCCACCTTTCTGTTGTTGTTCCCAGTTAGCTAATGTATGGTTTTCAGTTGTTATTCTTAAGTGCTGTCGAGTCGAATATGCCCCATAGTGATCCTATAAACAACACATCTGAACCCTGTCCTATCCAGCACCTGTACAGCTTTCAGTAGCTGATATTAAAATGAAATAATACCACTCAAATCCTACTCATTCAGCTGCTTACCTTGGAAGCTTTCTAATAAGCTAGTAGGATTTCAGTCTTATTTAAAAAAAAATCTCACATTTATGGCGATATTAGAACTTCTTATTTTTGTTTCTATGATAGATGTAAGTTTTCCAGCCAAAACCTGGCTTCTTCATCAATATCTCATAAAATACCTAAAGGTTTTAAGTAAGTATGTGCTGACAACGTTTTAAAACAATTTTAAAACTAAAAGATAGTTACCTTCTCAGGATTCTCATGGCTCACCTACATTTGATTAGTGAAAATGCTAAAAAAAAAAATCCTAAAAAAGTAATTCAGCTCAGGCTTCCACTTTTCACAGTGCAAGTCAGTCTGCACAAGTGGTCCTTCCACAATATACAGAACCACTGGGCACTAGTCAAAGAATTCTGTCAAGAACAGACTACCTTTCTGCACCTGCTCAGAGTGCCCTTAGAGACAATGGATATTGTATAAAAATGGGTTATATAACAAACTAAACCTACTGCCCTTGCTGTCATTCTGATGTACAGACACTCTATAGGGCACACCAGAATTCCTTTATAGAGTTTTGACGTCTATACTCTTTAAGGGAGAAGATTGTAATTTTTTTTTCTCCTGCTTAGTGGCTGGTGAGTTCAAACTGCCAACTTTTTCTTTAGCATTGAGCATTTAGCCCCTGAGCCCAAAGGGGCCCTCCAAGTGGGTAAATGAAATGCTAATTATCCCTGGCCTTCAACACTAAAAAGGCAATACGTCTTTCATTAGCTAACCAGTTAAAAGAAACAAATTTTTTTACGGTCTGTTTTTGAAGTAAAACCTCGTTCAAACTTTCTGGCAGCACTCCCTAACACAAACTAAAAATTAGAATTCACATATTATTGCCCTAGAAACTGCATAGGCATAAATTAGTTCTAAGGAAATTATCAAACATTATGCAAAGATGTATAAAAACACCACACAAAAGATACACCAAAGTAAGAAAGATGTGTTTCAGGGTTGTATCCTTTCACTATATTTATTCAATTTATAATCTAAGCAAATAATCTGAGGATTTTATGAAAAAGATCTTGGTGTCAGGATTGGAGACTCATGTCACATGCAGATGACACCATTTTGTTTACTGAAAGGTAAGAGGACTTAAAGCATTTATTGATGAAGATCAAAGATCATAGCCTTCAGTACTCATTACATCTCACCTACAAAACCCAAAGAATCCTTACAAATGGAATAATAAGAAACACAATAATAAACAGAAAATACTAAAATACTGGAGCTGTCATAAATTTCATTCCATTTGGAAATACAATCGATACCTATGGAAGCTGTTGCCATTGATAGATGAAGTTGAGTTGAATTGAATATGACTAACAGTGACGTGATGAAGAATAGATCATAACCTTGTTCTGTTCCTGTGAAGTCCACATCACCTTCAATACACTTAAAACTCTCACTGCAGTCATTGTATCAATACATCTCATGAAAGATCTTTCGCTGACCCTCTACCTTTCCAAGCATGATATCCCTTTTCAAGGAGTAGCCTTTCCTACCAACATGCTCAAAATATGTGAGACAAAGTTCTGTCATCCTTATCTCCAAAAAGCACTTTGGATGCACTTTTTAGAACATATGTATGCCTGGGGTTTTTGGCAGTCCAGAGGAGATTCCATGCTCTACCACAACACTACAATTCAAAGGCATCAATTCTTCTTTTGCCATCCTTTTTCATTGCACAATTTTCAATTGCACAGCAATTGATTAAAAAGAACATAGCCTGAATCGGGCACACTTTAGTTTTCGAACAGACATCATTACTCCTCAGTAATTTGGAGAGGTCCCTGACAGCAAACTTGCCCAGTGCAATTCAACCCTGTGCTCTTGACTGCTGATACCACGGGTGTAGATTACAGATACAAGAAAAAAAAATTATTGACAATTTCAACCTTTTTATCCATCTCTTATAATATTGCCTATAAGTACAGTGGTGAGGATTTTTGTCTTCTTGATGCTGAGATGTACTCCAATTGAAGGCTGTAGATTTTGATTCTCTGTACTGCTCCAAGTCCTCCTCACTTTTAGCAAGGAAGGTTGTGTCATCTGCATAGTAGAGGTTGTTGATGAGTCTTCATCCAATTCTGTTGCCACATTTTTCTTTTTAGAGTCTGAGTTTGCGAATTATTTTCTCAGAGTACAGATTGAATAGATATGAAGAGAGGATACAACCTTGATGTACAGCAGTATTGATTTTAAATCATGCAGTGTTCCCTGTTTGGTTCAGACAACAGCTAAGTTTCACATGAGCACAATTAAGTATTTTGGGGTTTCCATTTTTTACAACATTAACTACAATTTATTATGAGTCACACAGTCAAATGCTTTGTCATAGTCAATAAAACACAAATAGACATTCTGGTGTTCTCTGCTTTCAGTTAGGATTCATCTGACATCAGCAATGATATCCCTGGTACTACAAATATCCTTTTCTAAATCTAGCCAAAACTTCTTGCTGTTCTCTGTCAGCGTACTGTTCCAGCATTTTTTACATGATATTCAACAATAATTTGCTTATATGTGATATTAATTATATCATTATATAATTTCCACACTCTATTAGATCACTTTTCTTGGGAATAGGAACATAGACAAATCTCTGCTAGTCAGTTGGCCAGAAAGCTGTCTTCTAAATTTCTTGGCATAGACTTGTCAGTGTCTTCAAAGCTGCGTCTGTTAGTTGAAGCAATGTCAATTGGTATTCCATTGATTTCCAGCATCAAATTTTCTGCCAATGTCATCAGTACAGCTTGAATTTTTTTCCTTCATTACCAATGGCTTTTGTTCCTTTGGTGTTTATGTGTACCATGGAGTTGGAACTGACTCATAGCTGACCCTTTGGCAGTGTTTCAGAGGCAGTTAATTGCATGGGAGGAGATTGCCCATCCTTTTCCTGAAAAGCAGCTGGTAGATTTGAACCATGTGTCTTCAGCATTTCAGCACAGCTTCTTTCTACTAGACTACTAGAGATCTATTACTATGGTTATTGTTGTTGTTATGTGCCATCAAGTCACCTGAGACTCATAGTGACCCTCTGTATAATAGCTCTGAAGCCTGCCCTGGTCCAAGCCAATCTCACTGACTCTGATACATGTAACCCCATTGCCCTAGTTAATGTATCAATCCATCTCATCTGGAGTCTTTCTCTACTAAGCTGTCCTTCCACCCTTCCAAGCATGATGTCCTTCTCCAAGGATCAATTGCTCCTGGCCACAAGCCAAAGTATGTGAGGCAGAGCTTCAAAATCCTAGCTTCCAAGGAGAAACTTGGTTTTTACCCTCTCTACGACAGACCTATTTGTTTTCTTAGTAGTCCATGATATGTTCAAGACACTTCTCCAGCACAACTCAAAGGCATCAATTCTTCCTCTGTCATCCTTGGTCATTATCCAGCTCTCTGATGCATAACAAGTAATTGCGAAGACCATGGACTGGATCAGGCACACCTTAATCTCTAGACTGATATTGTTGTTTCTTAGTGCTCTGGAAAGTTCCCTGACAGCAGATTTATCTAATGCAATTCATCTTTTGATTTCCTGACTGCTAGTGCCAAAAGTGTTGATTGTGGAGCCAAGTAAGCTGTAACTGTTAACAACTTTAATCTCTTCTCCATCCATTATGGTGCTGCCAACTAGCACAGTGATAAGAATCTTTGTTTTCTTGATGTTGAGCTTCAATCCATATTGAAGACTATAGTCCTTGACCTTCTTGCTGGGAGCACTTCAGGTCGTCTTCAGTTTCATCAGGCAAGGTTGTGTCATTCATATAATGTAGGTTGTTGATGAGTCTTCCTCTAATCCTGATGCCATATTCCTCCTCATAATGCCCAGCCATGGTCTATTCTGCATATTGATTGAATGTGCATGGAGACAGGTACTCCATAAAATGTATCTGTGTCAACTAGTTCATTTTAGTGCAGTGTATTTGTGTACTCCTTTCATCTTCTTTTAATGCTTCCTGGATTATCAAAGATTTTGCCCACCTATGGAAATAGCAACTGAGAAATGAAATTTGGTCTAGTCAAATCTACTAAAAAGACAGTGATAAATTCTTTTCTCTCTCTTTTTAAATGTCACTTTGAGGACTAAGGTGTGTTTGAACAAAGTCATGATATTTTTCACTTACCTCATATACATACCAAAGGAAGACTTGGGAGAATTTATGCCTTTGTCTTCCTGGGCTGTCCTTTGACATTTTCTGTTTCTCTTGCCTCATTTCTTCTCCTTGTTTTGACTTTTTTTCATTTAAATGCACGTTTCAGAGTCTCTTCTGACACACACACACACATATTTTATTTCTTCCCTATTTTTGTAATAACCTTTCGTATTCTACAGAGTCTTTGATGTCATACCACAACTAAATCTGATCTCTGATCATTGATGTTTAATGCTGTTAAATTTAGTTGGTATGTATACTTGAGGTCATATTTTGATTTTTGTGGACTTATTTTAATAGTCTTCAACTTCAGTTTTAACCTATAAATAATAGTTGATGACCTTTTCCACAGCCAGTCCCCAGCCTGGTTTTGACTGCCGATAGTGAGTGTCTTCAAGGACTTCCCACAGAGGTCTCTCAACAAGATAAGTTGATTTAGTTACAACAGGCCTAAGCATGACAGAGACCTTAAGGATGGTGAGAGGAAAGGACAAGTTTCAGTTGCTGTTCATGGTGTAGCTATGAGTTGTAAGTCAACTTGATGGTACCTAACAATACAATGACAGCATAATCTCCTGCATCAGAGCAACATGCCAGCCACCATAGCATAGCAAGAGGAAGACAAGTGGTGGAAAGGTTGCGTTCATGCATGTGAAAGTTGGACAGTGAATAATGAAGACCAAAAAATAATCAGTGTCTTAGAATTGTAGTGTTGGTGAAGAATATTGTATATACCATAAAATTCCAATAGAATAAACAAGTCTGTTTTGGATAGAGTATAATTAAATGTTCCCTAGAAGGAAAGATGATGCGTTCCTATCTCACATACTCTAGGCATGTTAGCAGGCAAGGCCAGTCCTTAGAAAAAGATATCATACTTGGGAGAATAGAGAGTCCATTAAATAGAAGAAAGTCTTCAATGATAGGGATTGATAACAGTGTCTGCAAAATGAATTTAGATCCAGCAGAGACTTTTAAGGATGATGCAAGATCAGGCAGGTTTTGTTCTATAATCTGCAGGGTCTCTGTGAGTTAAAGCCAACTCACAGCATTGCAAAAAACAAGCTATAATTCAAATGCCACAAGTGTGTGATGCAAAGAACGAGTTGTATCACTGTTCCATAAACTGTAAATTCTATAAGATGTAAGTTTTAATCAGGGTCCTGACTCTGTTCATTACCTCCTTGTCAGAGTTGTTGTTAGGTGCCGTTAACTCAACCATGGCTCATAGCAGGACTCTGAACAACAGATCTGAGCCTTGCCCTATGCTACACCATCCTGCATCCTGATCTCTGTCGTGCTCAAAGCCATTGTGGTAGTATCTATGCCAGTCTATCTCATTGAAGATCTTCTCTTTAGCTGATCCTGTTTGTCAGTTGATCTAGACATTTCTTGGTGTTCCTTGGCTTATAGTTTAACCTCACCTGGTGTTTCACTTTCCCCTCTGTGTAACCCTGTGTGACCATTCTGCTCTTTTCATTATAAGTCAGAAGCTATTATATTTAGAAACTACTGTGAATCCAGTATTTAAAAATTACTGTGGTAAAAGCTCATCTTATAGTCCTATATCCAAGAATGTTCTTCTGTTATTCATAGCCTAGTTTTTTTTTTTAAATCATCCAATCTCCAATATATGTTCAATGTTGTCTTTGTCTGCTGTCAAGTTGGAACCTACCCATAGCTGACCCTCCTGTGGGTTTTCAGCAGCAGTAAATCCCCAGGGAGGGAAGGTCATGTATTTCACAGCTAGTGGAGGAATGTTTATTTTCATTCCAGCTTCTTTGAATGGTGATTACTCCTCTCTAAAGTGGTCCTCAGAGCCTGACAAGTGAATTTTGTAAATGTTATAAAGCTTAGGTTTTTACATCAAAGCATTACAATTTGCCCTACAAACTTAGTGACAACCTACATATCCATTTTCACATGAAGCATTAATAAACCAGCAGACAGATTTCATTTTTATATAGATATGAAAGATTAAGTAAATGGAGGAAATGTCGCCCCCACACATTGAATATTCAGATATGATTACTTGTAAGTCAAGCTGTCAGTCTATTCTTAAAACTCAAAAGGAATCAGGAGATTAATGAATGTAGTTGACATGTCCTTTGAAATTATGATAGGTTCTTCTCTTTTGACAGCCAATGTTGATAACAGATTTTGGAATGCATGGGGATAAATTGATGGTGTTTAAAAAATCTATACCACTAACTCGCATAAATGTAGTTTTCAAATATATAATAGTTTTACCTGCCATAACAGCATTTACAATTTATAAAATTTAAAGTGTTAAAAACACCTTCCCCTTTTCTAGAGCAGTCCATTTTAGTAGACATACGCACAATTCATATGAATCTGCATTGTTTGAGAAGAAATAAATAATGGGGATTATATTTAAGAGAGAAAACTTATATCTGCATTTGATTTATGTCTGTTTAGATGATATTTTCTATTTAACCAGTATACCTCATTATTTATTTGTACCTATGGAAAATACTAAAAGTGATAATCCAACCTTCTACATTTATGTCAATAACAAACAATATTTCTGTGTTTAGGCTTCCGTGATGTTGTTGATCTCAATAATGTTCATTTGCCAAAGACATCAAATGTGCTGGCTGTCTAAGATTAGAGGACGATATTTTTAACACTTTAAATTCTAGAAAAGTTTAAATATGTTTGGCAGATAGAATTATTATATATTTGAAGACTCTATTTATTAAAAGCATATTTGAATAGCTAATTCATACAGACTTTCTTTGTTCAACTCTTTGAGGAAACACCATACTGCCTTCCAGAGAGTTTGTACTATTTTAGAACCTCTCCAGTAGTGTATGAGAGTTCCCACCTCTTCACATTCTCTCCAGAATTCATTGCTTGCTGCCCTGCTAAACTTTTACACTGCTACTGTTGTGATATGATATCTCTATGTGGTTTTGCTTTGCATCACTCTTATTGTCAGTGTTTTTGGGAATTTCTTCATGTGTCTCTTGACCATCTGAAAATCTTCCTCTGTGAAAGATATCTGGGAAATAATGCCTTTCCATGTCTTGTGCCCATTTTGTAATTGGATTATCACCCTGAAGAAATCAGAACTAAGACACAAATGGAGATTTGTATGCCAATGTTCACAGTAGCATTATTAACCACAGCAAAAACATTGAAAAACCCAAAGGTCCAACCACAACTGAGTGTGGTACATTCACATAACAGAATACTATGCAGCACTCAGGAGCAATGATTTTGAAATGTACTATATAACTTGGGAGAGACTGGCGAGCATTATGCTGTGTGAACTTACTCAGTCTCATAAGAACAAATACTGCATAAGACCATTATTGTAATAAGAGAAAGATAACTAGTCAAACAAATATGGAGACCCAAGGTGGAAATGGGTGGGAGCAGAAGAGCATGAATGGGTAGGGGCAAAATCATAGGGTTGCATAATTTGACGGGTGGAGGTAGACTGTAGAGTAAATTGGAAAGATATGTAAGGGACCTGAAAGACAGGGTAATTGTGGGTAAAATCAATGGTGATTAATTTTACAAAACATAACACATGAATTATATGAAACACAATGTGAATTATATGAAACACAATGTGAATGAGGAATAGTGTGAAATACAATGTATATGAACTTTGTAGGCAAACCAATATAAAATATTTTTTAAAAATTTAAAAAAGCATATTTAATAATGGAAGAACAAGACTAGTTCAAAATCTTTAGGGCCCGGACCACTACCGTCATGTTGCAGTAAGAACAGTCGACCAATGATCCAAATTACAATCCAATTCCAGTGCTAAGTATGTACTTTCCTTTGGAAATATATGTTGTTGTTGTTGTTGTTATGTGCCGTCGAGTTGCTAGCGACTCATAGCGACCCTATGTACAAAAGCCCTAAACTCCGCTCTGTCCTGTGCCAATCACACTGTCTCCGACACTCCCATCCCAATTATCTCAGTCACTGAATCAATCCACCTCATAGAGGGCCTTCCTCTCCTGCGCTGTCACTCCACCCTCCCAAGCATGATGTCCCTTTCTCAGGACCGGTCTCTCCTCACATGTCCAAAGTATGCAAGACGGAGCCTCAGAATCCTTGCCTCCAAGGAGCCACCCGGTTTAACCCTTTCCAGGACAATCTGCTTGTTTTGCTAGCAGTCCAGGGTATTCTCAATTCTCTTCTCCAGCACCACAGCTCAAAGGCATCAATTCTCCTTCTATCCTCCTTGGTTCATTGTCCAACTCTCTGATGCATAACAAGTGATTGCGAAGACCATGGCCTGTATCAGACAAAACTTAGTCTCCAGAGAGACACCATTGCTCTTCAATACTTTGGAGAGGTCCCTAACAGCAGACTTTCCCATGGCAATGCGCCTTTTAATTTCCTGGCTGCTGGTGCCAAGACTGTTGACTATGGAGCCAAGCAAACTAAAGCTGTGTACAATCTCAATCTCTTCACCATCCATCATGATGTTGCCAATTGGTCCAGTGGTGAGAATCTTTGTCTTCTTGACATTGAGCCTCAATCCATATTGTAGGCTGCAATCCTTGACACTCTGCAGCAGGCGCTTCAGGTCCTCCTCAGTTTTAGCAAGCAGGGTTGTGTCATCCGCATAACGCAGATTGTTGATAAATCGTCCACCAATCCTGACCCCACATTTCTCCTCATAGAGCCCAGCCTCCCGGATAATCTGTTCTGCATATAGGTTGAAAAGGTATGGAGATAGGATGCATCCCTGGCGTACACCCTTCCCAATTTTGAACCATGCAGTGTTCCCTTGCTCTGTTCTGATGATTGCCTCCTGGTCCAAGTATAAGTTTCTCATTAGAACCAAGTGTTCTGGGATTCCCATTCTCAGAGTCAGCCATAGTTTGTTATGATCTACACAGTCAAATGCCTTTGCATAGTCAATGAAACACAGATAGACATTCCTCTGGTATTCCCTGCTTTCAGCCAAGATCCATCTAACATCAGCTACAATATCTCTAGTACCACGACCCCTTCTAAACCCAGCCTGGATTTCTGGTAGTTCTCTGTTGATGTGCTGTTCCAGTCGTTTTTGGATCATCTTCAGTAAAATCTTTCTTGCATGTGAAATCAGTGAGATTATTCTGTAGTTTCCACATTCTTTTGGGTCACCTTTCTCTGGGATAGGAACAAATATCGATCTCTTCCAGTCAGTTGGCCAAGTGATTATTCTCCAGTTTTCTTGGCACAACTTGGTGAGCACCTCCATGGCAGCATCTGTTAACTGAAATATGTCAATTGGTATACCGTCTATTCCTGGGCCCTATTTTTTGCCATTTTCTTCAAAGCAGCCTGAACATCTTCTTTCATCACCATAGGCTTTTGCTCATGTGTTGTTTCATGAAATTCTTCTATGTCTTCTAATTCCTTTCGATACAACCCTATTTGACAAGGTCTTCTCAGACAAGAGAGGTACTCTGGTGGTATGCCAGTTAAGCATTTGGTTATTAGCCAAAATATTGGTGGTTCTAACCCACTAAACTCTCCACAAGATGAAAATGCAGCAATCTGTGTTCTTAAAGACTTACAGCCTTGGAAACCCTATCAGGCAATTCTACTCAGATCTATAGGGTCTTTATGAGTTAGAATTGCACTAGAAAGAAACAGTGAGCTTTTTAAGAGGGATAGTTTAAACAATAATGGGGGCCCTTGTGCATGTCCTGACACCATTCTCTGAAGGCAACCCTCTCTCTAACATCTCAGTATACCAGCTCTAGGGGTCCAAGGAGGAAAGGTGTGGGAGCAGAGTGGTGAGGATGGGCAAGGGGGAAATCATAGGGTTGCACAACCTGGTAGGTGGAGAGAGCGGGTAAAGGAAATTTGAAAGGTCCTGTGGGGATCTGGAAAGACAGGGTAATGTGGGCATAGTCCAACGGTGGTTAATTTCATAGAACATGAGGAATGGGAATGATCGTATAAAACACAATGTGAATGAGGGATAGTGTGAAACAATGTAGATAAAATTTGTATGCAAACCAATATAAAAGATGGCATGAGATTACATGGCAGCAGAAAGAGCAGGGGTGGGAGAAACCAGAAAATTATACCGGAGTTAGAAGTTTCAGTTCCTAGCCCAAGGAATGAGAAAGCTGAGTGCCTGCAGGTAGAATTATAGGCTTTAAGCACTTAGGGAACTACATCTACCAATGAACAGAATGAGAGCCAAGAGTCTTGGGTCTGTGTTTATTAATGTCAGAGTGGGGGCACAGTCAGGTACATATTTCACAGAGATATAACAGCTTTATTCTACTTTTTGAAGCAGGGCAGAGGCCAAGCCACAAAGCAGCAGGTCAAAGAGAGGCCTCCTACCTCTAAGCACACGGAAGTTCAGGCTGTCCTAACTAAAGAACTGTATCTTCGGTGCTGCCAGATCTGAATTATAACCTATTTGTTGTTCTTAGGTACTTTCAAGTTGTTCTACAAGCAAAATCATTAATATAACCATGATCATTAGCACTGAGGGATTTTTGCAATCAATTAGCAAATTCAGGACAAAAGTTGTAGAGTGCCGGGGGAACACAGTTGGTTGACAGAACTGGTAGAATCAAGTTTACAGCATGAAACATGGGGCAGGTCTGACCCCTCTGGAATTAGGCTGTTGATGTTGAGGCTGTTGATGATGATTCTTCCCCCTTGTGAAGATGGCAGAGGTCAGACACTGTCAAACCTAGGCCCACCCTGTTTTAAATCTGTGCAAACTTTATCTCTCACCACTCTTTTCCCCACAATGCAGCCACAATATTACAAAACACAAATTTGATCCTGTCCCCTCACCCTAGAGCGGTGTTCTCTCCTCTTCGTCCTTCACATTAGATCAACTTGGACCATCACTTCCCTGGAAAATCCCCCTTGCCCTACTACACCCAAGTAAATAGTTGTATGTATTTGTAGTACCATGAGACCCCTCTTTATCAATTGTGTAACAAGTTGCAATTTTATAATTCTAGTATTTAAGCAATTATTCCACACAGACTTGGTTTCATTTTGTCTTATCTCTAATTTCCTAGTGCAATTCAGGGTATGACATAATTGTTGAATAATGTAAGTGGTCTGCTCAAGAAGATTTGGATAGCAATTTATATTCACATCTGAACACAGGGTTTATTTCAATGACAAACAGAGACTTGAGTTCATCAAAGCTTGGTACAATCTTTACAACATAGAATCTTGCTGGAATGTTGAAAGGACCACAATTCATCATGCATATTCCTGGGAAATACTATATCAATTATGGGGTTTTTATAGAAAGGTTATTTATTGGGTTTTTAAAAAAAATATTGTTTTCCTTAGAAAGTTTGTAGACATTGTGTTTCACAATATTCCTTATTCACATTGTTTTACATGCAATCATTCTCATGCATTTTGTTTTACAAAGTTAATCACCATTGGACTATGCCTATCATCATCCTTTCTTTTCAGATCTCCACTGGATTTTTCCCATTTCCATTTCTATTACCTCCTCCCTCTACAAACTGTGTGACCCTGTATGTTTTATAGTCATGAGACTAAGTAGTTTAAGAATTTCAACAAGCAAACTAGTTGTACTGAACTTAAGAAAGCGACTAGTTGCACTGCACTTCAGAAAGCTATTCCTCCTTGATTATAAGAAAATGGATTATTTAGTCCTCCTAAGGAAATAAGAATGAATACTTATCTTGCTTGGAAGCATTTAAGCAAAATATCATATGGGAGAAAATGTCTAGCTACTTAGTTTCCAAGGAGCGTTGAATCACCAAATACCATTCTTTCACTCAAATTGTATTTTACAAAGAGATAACAGAGAATCAAAACTACGGTTCTGGTGTTCATGCAAAAGTCAAGATACACACAGTCTAGTGACTCTTTTGTTTCTCCCCTTGTCCCCTTTAACGTGATGATAATCAGAACAAATTGATTTTTGTTTCTCAGATTGCTAAAATCCTCCCAACACTTTCCTCAACACCGGTGCTGAATAAATCACTGTAATGTTCCCCTGAAGTGAATTGAAAATTAATTTACACAACCAAGATGATCCTCCTAATAACAGGGTACATGGAATGGGGAAATTGGAAATCATTACCCAGCAAACATTATCTGCATTATTTTTGTAGCTGCTTTAGATTGCATTGTAATAGAAAATTAGGAGACTGGCTGTGAAGAACTTTAAGAGGGTCCCCTGAAGAGCGTCTGCTTTAAAATTGATTCTTTAAGAAAGCATTAAAAAGCTATTGGAATTGATTGCCTGCTAATATAAAGGAAAAACTCTTCGCCACCATTTGAGCTAAAAAAGAGCATCTTCATTCATGCATGTTATTAAAACTACTGGCCTGAAAGCCCCTGTAGAAAGATAAAGGATATGGATGGGATATTAAAACAGCAATCTTTACCTTATCTGGGATTTCAACTTAATATGTTGCTTTTATTAATTTAGCAAGAATCATTAGTTAGGATGTCAAAGAGTGGATTTACAATTAAAATGCCATAGAATTGTGGTATCTTTAATAAACACTGGACCAGGAATTCTTCATTAATCTTCCAAGCATGAGGCGTACCCCTATGAAGAATAAATCCTGATTTTTCCGTTTTCTTTATTGCTAAGTTTTCAGTGCAAAAGCAATAAAAGTCATAGAAGGTAACATCCCTGATTAGCTCTTCTAGCTTCTCCTGAAATAAGGTAATGACCAATCAGATCTCAGCAGTTGGCCAGATAGAAAATTGTATTCACTATCTTAAAAAAGGTTTCCAGTGAGCTTTGAAAGATTTCCGTGTATCTGATGTATTTGGCTATTGTTTGAGAAATGATATTATACACAGATATACAAACACATAAGCAAACCCAATAGGGTGCCTCGACACTAAATTATTTTCTTTTTATAGCCTTTTGATTTTTTACCACATTTGGAGGAAAATTGCCTTGTCTATTTTAATACATGATAAGTAGGACTACTTAACAGCAAGGAATAATGAGTTGGAAATGCCTTTTTCAAATCCAACGCATTATCTTTTGCTTTAGAAGTTATCTCTGTATTTAGTTAAACTTTACCCTTATCCCAATCACTCCCTTTAATATCTTTTAATAGATTTTGAGTAATTTCTACACACTTTAACTACATCAGAAGAATTTGAGGGAGAATCAGTAGCAAAATGTACATAATGCAAGCTTCAACTGAAATTCTAGAATTAAAATTGTACCTCAGTACCACCTCTGAACCACCCTCTTAGTCCTATCACGTGGCCCTTGGTGATGCAGTGAAAAACAGTCTTTTAATGAGGCCCTTTGGGTACCTCAGTTATAATCCCCTTGGAGAGAATAGAATCAGGCCCACCCACATAATATTGAATTCTCCAGTTTTCTAAATATCTTGGTAACATATTTCTCATATATCAACTTCAAGCATTAATATTAATATGAAACCTAGAATGCTTTTAGACTTAATGCAAGAAAAATTATTTATTAAACTATACTCCTCAAAATAGATTTTTTAATAAGCTCTCCTATGTCTGTTTATTACTGTTTTCTTTTCAATTGATTAGTGCAGGACTAATTTTGTAGGCCATGAATTACTTGAGACAGTCTCAATCTAGATCTGTTGTCCTGAAGTAATAGCAATCTCTTTCTCTTTCAAAAGTATATGATTTGGAAGATAAATTATACGTTCACTCTATTATAAATAATTTCAGAAATACGTGACTTTCCCATCATTTGTAAAATAACATAGAGTAATTTTTGGCAAAATATTTCATCTTAAAGTTAAAATAGCAATATATTCATGCTAAAAATATTCAATTTCAGTGCCACACATAAAATTCCTTAAAAGCTAAAATCACAGCTAATCCAAAGACAAGTTATGGACATTTAAAAGATATTTATTAATGCTAGTGGAGCTCTAGTGGCCTAGTAGCAAGAACCTATGCTGCAGTACTGAAGGTAGGTGGTTCAAATCCAGCAGCTGCTCCACAGGAGAAGGATGGGCAATCTCTTTCCACGTGATTAACTGCCTCTGAAAACCAGCCAGAGAGTCAGTTCTGTGTCTCGATGTTGTTGTTGTTGTTATGTGCTATTGAGTCGTTTGCAACTCATAGCAACCCTACGTACAAGAGCCCTAAATCCCATTCTATCCTGTGCCAACCTCACTGTCTCAAACACATTCATTCCCACCATTCCACTCACAGAATCGATCCATATCATTGAGGGTCTTCCTCTCCTGTGCCGTGCCTCCACTCTCCCAAACATGATGTCCCTCTCCAAGGACCAGTCTCTCCTTGCAACATGTCCAAAGTATGTCAGACGAAGCTTCAGAATCCTCAACTCCAGAGAACATTCCGGCTTCACCCTCTCCAGGACATACCTGTTTGTTCTCCTAGCAGTCCATGGTATATTCAACACTTTTCCAGCACCACAACTCAAAGGCATCAATTCTCATTCTATCATCCCTGTTCACTGTCCAACTCTCCGATGCATAGCACGTAACTGCAAAGACAATAGCCTGGATCAGGCACACCTTAGTCTCCAGCCTGACATCGTTGCACTTCAGTACTCTTGAGAGGTTCCTCACAGCTGACTTTCCCAATGCAATAAAGATGGTTAAAAAGTTGTATTGTTAAATGCAAACAATAAAAGACTAGATGACGATGTTAAAATTAATATCAATCTTAATAATATTGCTTAGTAACACCATTTTTAGTTGGTGTGTAACATTTTTTTCAGATTGATTACACAACTCTTACATGAATTGGTTAAGAAAATGTTGGTTACTATTATGGATTCAATTGTATCCATCAAAAATATATGTCAAACTGACTAGGCCATGATTGTGCATTTATTCCCTAATTTGTGATATGACGTAATTTCCTATGTATTATAAACCCTAACCTCTATGATTTTATTTCTACATTCTAAAAGGACGTGAAATTGTAAAAATAATATCATTAATATTACAGTATATCACAAAGTTTTCTTAAAATCATTAAAAACTGTCTGGAAAAGTACATCTGCAGGGAACTGTCAGAAATGCATGTTGGATTTAGAAGAGGCTGTGGCACAAGGGATATTATTACTGATGTCAACTGGATCTTGGCTTTAACAGAGAAAACCAGGAAGATATTTTAACTATGTTTTACTGATTGTGTGAAGACATTTGATTGTGTGGATTATAACAAATTATAGATAACATTGAGAAGAATGGGAATTCCAGGACACTTAATTGTGCTCATGCAAGACTTATCTATAGACAAAGAAGCTGTTGTTCAAACAGAACAAGGGAACAACACTGCATGATTTAAAATCAGGAAACACATACATCAGGGTTGTATCCTTTCTCCATACCTATTCAGTGTGTATGACGAGCAATAATTTGAGAAGCTGGACTATATGAATATAAAGATTGGAGGAACATTATGATTGGAGGAAGATTTATCAAGAACCTACGTTACACAGATGATACAATCTTGCTTACCAAAAGCGAAGAGGACTTTAAATTTTTGCCGCAGAAGATCAAAGTCTCCAGCTTCAACATATGTTACATCTCAACATCCAAAAACCCTCACCACTGGACCAATAGACAACATTATGATAGATGGAGCAAAGTTTTAAGTTGTCAAGGATTTCATATCTTGGATCCACAATCAACATTGGTAACAGTAGTCAAGAATTCAAGACAAGTAGCATGGGGGAAAATCTACTTCAAAGGAATTCTCGAAAATGTGAAAGAGCAATGATGTCAGTTTAAATATCCAAGTGTGCCTAATCTGAGCCATGGTCTTTACATTACTTCTTATGAATTTGAAAGTGGGACAATGAATAAGGATGTCAAAAGAAGCCTTATTCAAAGGACACACTGACAAAGGAGATTAATCAGAACTGGCTTTGACAAGTACTGTGGCAATGGGACAATTAAAACAGAATTTTGGGGGGGAAGAAGAACAAACGGGGGGAGGGTAGAGAAAATAGTGCAACAATGAATGAATGGAAACCCAAATCTCTGTAAATGTTCATTAAATTAATAAAATTTAATAAAAAAAATTAAAAATAAAAAAAGAAGCCTTATTGTTGCCTTTGAGTTACGGTGTTAAAAAAGAGTACTGAAAATCCTGTGGCTTAGATGTCACCTAATAACCAAGACGACATGATGTTATTGAGACAGGTTTAGTGGCAGTTATGTAAATGAGGTAGGATATAACCTACTAGAGCAAATTTTATATGAGATCATCTCTTTTGAGAGATCAATAAAGATAAATTGTTTGAAAAAGATAATTAAGAAATTAGAACAGAAATCAGAGGACCCTCAGTACCACAAAGACGGAAGAGCCAAACGTAGAAAGTATTCCTTGGATCCAGGGCCCCTTTGCTCTGGCTACTTAGATCCAGGGTAAGGCTGCTAGATCGCAAGATACATGGAGAGCTCTAAGAGACACAAAACTCACGGATGAAAGAAGGTAAGGGGCCAATTGAGAGAATGCATTCGCCTGGAGCTAAAACCCTTAATTAGTACTTCTAGCCCTTAAACTGTGAGACAGTAAATTTCTGTTTCTTCAAGCCATCCACTTGTGCTATTTCTGTTATAGCAACACTGGATAAGTAAGACAGTGACTAAAATGCTAAGTGAAATGTTTCCCAGAACACAAAAGTGACCATTGTTAACAGTGACTCTGTCTACCAATATCCGCACAGAAGTAGGGCCTTTTCCCCCAAAAAACAAGATCACAATATTTTAAAACATGTCTTTCTTCACTATGTTTCAGGAACCAGTAATAAAAGAAGATGCCTTAAATAACAAGTTTCAACATGTTTCTAGATTATGTTGATAAAAGGCAAACAACAAAATAGCATATGTTGACAGAGAATAAAGCAAATCTGTACAGCATATGGGTTCCCCCCGTCCCCCAGTATATACATATATATATATCTTCCAATTAAGCCCAATTCAGTCTGGGCTGCTCTAAGTCCTTTTTACTGTAATTCTTCATTAATTTATGATATGAAACACCACACCAAAATTAAAACAAAGAAAAATAATGAGAGCAAATTAACTTGAATACTTAAATAAAAAACAAAAATAAAGGTCCAAAATCAATAATCCAAGGTTCTAAGTAAATTTAAAGGTATATTTATTACATAGATACATGCCAAAGACAAAGTTTTATCATTGATATTTAATATGAATCTTTTTAAATGGAGGTGATAAAGTCCCTGAGTGGTATAAATTGTTACCACACTTTGATGTTAATCAAAAGTTTTAGTAATAGATTCCACCCAGAAGTGCCCTGGAAGAAAGGCTTCCCCAAAGCCAGCCATCTTGACCAACATAGGGTTTCCATGAATTGGAATTAACTTTAAAATAACTGATTTTTAATGTTGGTAAAAACGATGACAGTAATTGCATCATTAAAATGCAAATACACAATCGAGAAAATTAATAAAATCAGTAAAAATATAGTTCTCAATATTAGTTTTATCACTATTTTAACCTTTTTTGAGATTATAGTAGTCTTATATAACAGTTATATGAAATTCTTCTTTATATTATCTTGTAAATACTTTTTCTTTAATAAACATTGTTGCTAGTTATAATCTTATAATTTTTCTATTCAAACCAACATATAGGCACACAATATAGTTTCAAACATTATAATAAACATTGACTATCAAGATTATTTTAGTGTGCTGGATCATATAAATATCATCCATAGACACTGATGATAGAAATAAAGGGATGCAGACATTTGCAATTGTCCTCTATCACAAGATCACGGAAACAGCACAAATATTCAACTACAACTGAATGGATTGAGCAACTGTGGTACATTCACACAATGGAATACTATACAGCATTGAGGAGCAACAATTTAAAAAATTCTACATAACTTTGAAGAGACTGAGAGCATTATGCTGAGTGAACTAACTCAGTCTCATAAGGACAAACACTGCATAATACCATTATTGTAATAATAGAAGGATAACTAGTAAAACATATGGGGACACAAGGGGTACCAGGTGGGAGCAAAGAGGTAAGGATGGATAGGGTTGAAACCACAGGGTTTCATAGTTTGGGAGGTGGAAAAAGGGGGTGAAAGAAATGGGAAGGATCCAGCTGGGACCTGAAAAGATTGAGTAAAGGATGGTTAAGGTCCAATGGTGATTGATTTTATAAAGCATAATGTATGGGAATGATTGTATGAAACATAATACGAATGAAGAATAGTTTGAAAATATAAGAACTTTGTGAGGAAACATATTTAAAAAGTGCATGGGGGGAGGTGTTAAGGAGGAAAATGTGCAACAATGAATGAATGAAAACTTCAACTTTTCTGTAAACTTATATTAAAATCACATTCCACTTTTTAAAAAAAATAAGCATTGTAAGATTTTTTCCTCAGAAATTACATATGTGTGGCTCTTTTTAAAATTTCTATTACTGTCTTGGAGGAGGCACACATCTAGGATGCTGTTCTATAATTCTAACATATTGTGGTTTGTTGCTGTTGAGTACAACCCATAGTGATCCTACAAACAAGAGATCTTAACCCTGTCCTGTCCTGTACCATCCTCACAATTTCTGGCATTGCTCATTGCTGCAGTCACTGTCAATCCATCTAGTTGAAGACCTTCTTCTCTTTCACCAGCCCTCCACTTTTCTAAGCATGGTTCCTTCTCCAAAGAATAGCTTCTCCTAGCAACATGCTCAAAGTATGTGAAATGAAGCTTTATCACCTCTGCTTCCAGGGAGCACTCTGGATACACCTCCTCCAAGACTCATCTGTTTGTTCTTTCGGCAATCCATGGGATATTCAGTACTCTTCTCCAACACCAGAGCTCAAAGGCATTAATTCTTCTTCTATCATCCTTATTCATTGTTCAGCTCTCAGATGCATAGCAACTGATTGAAAAGACTATAGTCTGAATCAGTCACACATTAGTGCTCAAACTGACATCATTACTCTTTTAGAATTTAGAGAAGTCCCTGACTATAGACTTCCTCAGTGTAATTGTTGTTATTGTTGTTACATACCCTTGCGTCACCTGTGACTCATACTGACCCTATGTACAACAGCCCTAAACCTTGCTCTATCCTGTGCCAATCTCACCGTCTCTAAAACACCTACCCCCTTTACCCCAGTTACTAAAT
Source organism: Elephantulus edwardii (assembly GCF_000299155.1). Classification (NCBI taxonomy): domain Eukaryota; kingdom Metazoa; phylum Chordata; class Mammalia; order Macroscelidea; family Macroscelididae; genus Elephantulus; species Elephantulus edwardii. The sequence goes on from NW_006399752.1 coordinate 19,965,974, forward strand.
CAATCCATCTCATCAAGGGTCTGTCCTGCACTGTCCTTCCACCCTCCCAAGTATGACGACCCTCTCCAAGGACTGATCCTGCCTTGCAACATGTCCAAAGTATGTCAGACAACGCTTCAGAATCCTTGCCTCCAAGGAGCAGCCTGGTTTCACCCTCTTCAGGACAAATCTGTTTGTTCTCTTAGCAGTGATAGTATATTCAATGCTCTTCTCCAACACCACAGCTCAAAGGTATCAATTCTCCTTCCATTCTCCCTAGCCATTGTCCAGCTCTCTGATGCATAGCAAGTGATTATGCCTCCTGATATCCTGACTGCTGGTACCTAAATGATAATTTTGGATCCAAATAAAATGAAGTTATTGACAGTTTCAATCTTTTCTCTGTCTGCCATGATGTAGCTTATTGGTCTAGTGGTGAGAATTTTGGTTTTCTTGATATTCAGCTGGAATCCATATCAAAAGCTATATTCTATGACCTTCTGTAGCAAGCACTGTAAGTCCTTCTCACTAACAGGTAGCAAGGTTGTTTCCTCTACATAACACAGATTGTTGAAGAGTCTTTCTCCAATCCTAATGCCACATCTTTCTTCATAGAAACCAGCTTCTTTCATGATTTGCTCGGAATGCAGAAAGACTATAGAGAATAGAACCCTGACATACACCATTACACCACTCCTGGTTATCAATCATGCAGTATTCTCTTGATCTGTTCGGACAACAGTTTTTTGATCTAAGTATAGGTTTTTCATAAGCACAAGTAAATGTTCTGGGATTATGCAGATGTGTCTTTGCACATTACAGTATAATACTTTGCTGTGTCTTCTCTAGTTATCCTTTGAAATATTCTATTTAGCTCTTTTACTACAGCATCTTTTTTGGCTTCTCAATACTCTAGTCCCATTTTCAGAGCCGCTTCTTACATCCATTTTGGCTTTTTCTTTCTCCTCTATCTTTGTAATGACCTTTTGTTTTCTTCATGGTTATCCCATTGATGTTCAATGCCACAGACCTCTTCTTAAAATGAGTTTTAAATTCAAGTGGGATAGATTTAAGAGCCTATTTTGGTTGTTGTTCATTTGTTTTATCATGGATCCCACTAAGAGAAAGAAATTAACATTGTTCCCTAAAACTAAGAAATTACTAGAAAAGAAAGTGTTCATTAGGAGCTCTCTTCTTTTCACATTCATTTCTTAATGAATCTAAATTGCTGCTCCAATGCTCATATAAAAAGATAAACCCAACATCAGCTTATATATATGTTAAAGGAGCCTATTTGAGTGGATAGAAGTCAGTAGTCATGAAAGACTAGGAAATAGAACTGTTAGTGTATATCTCCCCATTACTTCATCTTTACCAAACAGATGAAAGAAGACTAAAAATAATAAACACTCCTCACCATGGCTACCTGTTAAGTTTGTTTCAAATAAACAATGGACACAACAATTAAATTGCTTTTCCATTGGGAAAAGTGGGATATAAACAGCGAGAGGAAAAATGAGACGGAGAAAAACACCACATTTAATAGAATATTGAGTCAGTCAAGTCATTCTACTTTATACTAAAAAATTCCTGGCCAGGATCAACATAGAGGTTTCAAATTTCACATAGGGAATCATTTCCCCAACTTTTCTTCCTTTAATTAACATAGTAAAAGAAAGAGAACTACTTGAAGGACTAGTACAGTGAGGGACATTCTTTTTAATGAGACTAGATGTCATCCTTTAATTGTCTTGACCAGATCTGGAAATTTACTCTTGCCATGTCACTATTGGCAGGTCTGAAAAGGGGGCACCCACCCCGAAACACACTCGCTCAGCCATGCTCATCCTTCTCCATCAAGAAAAAAAAAATAAAATCTTTGCACAGCAGCACCTGAACAGATGGCTCGGAGACAAGTGAGAAATGGAAATGACTATGAGAAGAAAATTGCAAAAGTCAGGCCTAGACATCAAAACCCAGGCTACAGGCTATTCAGAAGCTCCACTCTCCAGCTGAAATGGAAAGGTAGAATCTCCACACCCATGTGCTAGCCAAACTTCCACCCCGTCCCCTGGTTCATGCTAGACTCTTCACTGGTTTCCTTGCATCATAAATTCAGCTCTGAGAGGGGTGAGGTGTCACATATGTACGTCCTTCTATTCCTAGAAGATAGTTCTTCAGGGGTTTAAGGGCAAAAAATTCTAATTTCCAAACACTTGCATGCTTTATTTGGGTGCTCTCCGCCTTCCCCTCTCACCAGCCTCTCTGTGGCCAGGCCTGCCCCCTTTCCCAGCCCTTACCTCTACACCCTAATTCTCCTGTTATTCAACATGGCAGATGTGCCAATTCTACAAATGTGGAAGACTGCTTTGCTCAGAATCCACCATCTTTCCTGCGGGCTGTTGCCTGGCAATGACTGAGTGCACTGAAGGCACTTTTAAGCAAGTTACTCACTGAACAGGTAACTTTGTCTCAAGGACTGACTGGAAATTTCTTAGACCTGTGTATCGTTCAAAATTATACTGCTCAGCATTCTTTTTTAATTCTCTCCCCCCATCCCAGTCACAGAAGTCAGACCAGAATCACAATTTGAAAATTGCCCCTTGACTTTCACTTTCATCCTCATCATTTTCCCTCAGAGTCATTTTCTCCCGTAAATTAGCCATGGACGGCAAAAAACCAGCCTTTGTGGGTGCTTTTTGGAGGAACTAAGCTATCAAAGGGCTCTGTACCTTTGTATGTCCTATACTATTCTCTGATACAATCCTGGGAAGATCACCAAGTCAAAAAAGTTAACTACCAGTAAATTAACTGTCAGTCTGAGGAAGTTTAGAGTCAGTTGGCAAAATTGCAATGTGATGTGTGGTAAGACCAGAGAATCAAAATATGAAATTCAGAATAAGAGTTCTGATGGAGTTAATAATTTTCCGATCTGGTAAGAGAGAGACCATTGTTATTTGCCTTGAAGTTGCCTCCAACTCATAGTGAGTCCATGTACAAAAGATGAAAATGTCCAATTTCATGCGGTTTTCATGATCATCTATCTGCATGCATGCATGTAGCTTTGCAACATGAAGGTCCATCTTCCAGCACTATTGAATAATAGTCTCTTACTACCTCCATGGTTTTGATTGGCTAACTTTTAGAAACAGACTGCCAGGGTTTCTTTTTAGTCTATCTTCTTATGGAAGCTCTGTGAAAATTTGCCCACCATGATTGAGCCTTCGGGTGTTTAAAACATCAGTGGCATGGCTTCTAGGACGGTGATGACAAACAAGTCACCACAGTGTGACATAATGATAGATGGGAGAGAGATGGAATATATATAGTTACTTAAAAGCATTGAAGGAAAAGATAATAGAGATAAAAGGAACAAAATGTGCAGACAATATACTAGGACAAAGATCCTCGTTCCCATTCACTAATAACATGTCATCAACTCACTGGACCAGCACAGAAGATAGAAATAAACTGAATTGCTTATCAAAATCTGAACAGTAACTGAAGAAAGAAAAAAAAAATTAACAAAAACCCCAGAAGCAGGGCTCTGAAAGAAAAGCTTCTTGTAAAGCAGGGGTAGGTAAACATTCTCTGTAAAGGGATGGATAAAATGTAAAACAAAATTCTAAGCTTGAGATACACAGAAAACAAGGAAAAGATCAAATTGGTCCACAGGTTACACATTGCAACCCTTTGCCTTTGGCAATCTTTTTCCCCAGGAGACAATTCAGGAAACATAAAAATGTCACATGTCTCCTTCATCAAAGGAGAAATAATTTCATGGTATTCTAAGATGAAAGTATGTATTCTTGTAATTTAGATAATCTATTTAATGGAATTGAAATATGAAAGAATCTATGTTCTTTCAAAGTCACTGGAATGAGAAGTAACTTTGCATCCTTGGAGGAGGCATAACAAGGAGTCAGCATTCTGACCCTTTGGTTAAATGCCATCTGGGACAACAGCTTGTAACTAAGAGCCAGAGGCAAACGGTTTTATTTCATTGGTCAGAACCATTCACTGGTGCTGACTCACATAGACGCTCAAGCGATGCTTACCATTTCTTTTTTTTTAGTATATCTACTCATCACTCCTCCCTCCCATTTTTGTATTATACTTTACATGAAAGTTTATATAGATAATTAGTTTTACATTCAATCACCTATCCACATTTTGTCTTATGACACTAATTGCACATCATCACATCATTTTTACCACTGGTGATTTTTCTTTTTTCATCCAAACTTCTGTCCTATCCCTTCCTGCCTTTTGATCCTTCTCCCTGGGTACATACTGACCTTTTAAACTTGTATTATTTATTGTTCTAAGGAGTGAGTGCCTTTGTGGTGTTATTGTTCACTTTATAGGCCTAGTATTGTATGGTTGAAAGTCAAGTCAGAGGTTGAGCTCAGCTACCAGCTCAAAGGATGACTACGGGCAAATAACTTCTGAGTTTACACCAGTCTCTATTAGACCAATAAGCCTGGTCATTCTTATGATCTTTAGTTTTGTTCCACACGTCCTTCTCAATCTATCCAGGACCCTCTACCATGACCATTTTTAGAGCAATGATAGCCTGGAGTCATCAAGTTCTGACTTCAGGGTAGCAGAGTTTGTGCAGTTCGTTAGTCCTCTGGACTAATTATTTATTTGCATCTTTGATTTTCTTCACTCTTCTTTGCTCTAGATAAGGAGAGGCTAATAGCACCTTATATGGCCACTGAAAACTTTTCAATCTTCATCTTTTTTGATGAGGTTTCCATTACCTGAGATTTGCTGGAAAATGTGTTTATCATTAGTAACAGCAAAGACATAATGATATGTTGTTGTTATTAGTAGCCATTGAATTAGCTCCCACTCTTGGTGATTGTAAATTCAACAAAGCATTGCATGGGTTTGCATCATCCTCACAGCCACTGTTCATGTGCATGTTCAAGTTCATCACTGAATCCACCTCACCACAGGTCTTCTCCTTGACTGTCCCCCTGCCTCAATACATATGATGACCTCATCCAGTGATTGATCTCTCCTTATAACGCATCCAAAAATGTTGATGAGAAAACGTTCAGTTGTGATCCATAAAATTTTCATTGGCTAATTTTTCTAAATTCATCTTCTTCAGGCCTGTGTTCTTAGTCTAAAAAATATGTAGAAATCTGTCCTCTATATATGACCATCCTGGTATTTGAAATATTGGTGGCACAGTCTCTAAAATCACAGCAACTAAAAACCCACCACAAATTTAATAACCAACAGGTTGTGAAAAGATAATATAGTAATAATGATCAAGCACTCTTCTCTGCTTTTCTCTAACAATGAACCATTGGGAGGGACCATGCCATCCTTGCAAAAGTAGAGACTAGGGAAATAGAAGATGCTGGGAGAGGAATGGTTTCTTTGCTTTCGTGAGGGGGATGCTGAGTCATGTAATCTGAGGCTGCCAGGGCCCTTTGTTTCTTCACACAAGCACTGCCTGCTGGTGATTGAAGCTAATGACTAGGAAAATAGAGCTTAGAAATGCAAAGAAAGTGAATCCTATGACATCCTCTGAATCCGACTGTAACTGAAACAAATGTCAATCCTTGAACTTTCCAGAAACAAAAAACTAGCCCTTCTAATTACAGGACTTTGTTAATTACTATAATTTCTTATCAAAGACAATTAAGAGAGTGGGTTATGCCAATATTAACAATGTAATCAAGACAAAAACATGGCAATTGTACCTAAGTGTTCCATGCATATCCCATCATGGGACAGTAAAGTCAGTGTTGATTGAAACTCAACAGGATAGTCTTGTTTTTCCAGATCTTACAAGTTTTCCACCTCTGATAGGGTGTGTCCACCATTTTTCCACAGTACTATGTTCGTTTTTATTTTCTGACAGATTTCTGCCTCATATAGCTTCTAATTTTTGCAGATTTTATTGTTAGTATTTTTGTTATAATTATCTGTCTCTGTGCTTTTCCATAAATCCTTTGGTGATAGTCCCTCAGACTTAATGTTCAAAAAAGGCCTTTTTAATAAGCAAATTTTTAGGTAATTTATAAGTAAGAAAATGTCACTGGAATATGTTCATCCAACATATTTGCATGACCTAACAATTCATTTTATTAAGAGCCACGATAAAAAGATTAGGCCCTTATTAGAAAACTTTTCCCAATCATTCTATATCATGCAGTACTGGGTACCATCAGTCCTCACTGTGTCTGTCTTTCACTTCCTTCATGTTACTGTTGTTGTTGTTCTTTCCCATTGAGTCACTTCTGAATACAGCTTTGGCTATTACCCAGACGTTTTGGTATGTTGTGTTTTTATTGCTATTTGTTTCAAGAAATTTTTTAATTTCATTTTTTATTTCTTCTATTACCCACTTATGTTCAAGCAAGGTTTTGTTCAGCTTCCAAATGCATGTTTGTTTTTTCCTCATTTATCCTCCTGTTATTAATTTCTAATTTTGTAGCATTGTGATCTGATAAGATGCCTTGTACTATTTCCATGTTTGTTTGCTCTTAATTTATTGATGCAGGTTTTGTGACCTAAAATGTGATCTATTCTGGGGAACATTCTATGCACATTAGAGAAGAAGGTATACAACACATATCTGTGAGAGAAAGTTGGTTTATTGTGTGGTTTAATTCTTCAGCATCTTTGTTGAGTTTCTTTTCTCAACAGTGGTGAATTGAAGTCCCCAACTCCTGTGGTATTGTCTGTTTCCTTTTTTCAGTTTTGTTAATTTTTAAGGTTGTTAACAATTACAGCTTGCTTAGATCCACAATCATCACTCTTGGTACCAGCAGTCAGGAAATAAAAAGTCAAATTACTTTGGGAAAATCTGCTATCAGGGATCTCATCAGAGTACTGAGCAGCAACAATGTCAGTTTAAGGCATGCCTGACCCAGGCCATGGTCTTAGCAACTGCTTGCTATACATCAGAGATCTGGACAATGACTAAGGATGACAGAAGAAGAATTGATGCATTTGAGTTGTGGTGCTGCAGAAGGGTCTTGAACATACCATGGACCACCAAGAAAACAAATTGGTCTGTCTTAGAGAGGGTAAAATCAAGTTTCTCCTTGGAGGCTAAGATTTTGAAACTCCATCTCACATAATTAGGACATGTGGCCAGGAGGGTCCAGTGCTTGAAGTAGGACATCATATTTAGAAGGGTGGTGGGATAGCACAGAAGAGGAAGACCCTGGATGAGATGGATCAATATAGTAACTGCAGCAGTGGGGGTAGCTGTGTTCTGTGTCAGTGAGACTGGCTTAGGACAGGGCTTCAGAGCTATTGTGTGCAGGATCACTATGAATTGCAGGCAACTCGCTGGCACATAGAAACAACTTTCTCACTGTTTTAAAAAAATGCATGTGTGTTACTCAGTACCCTAAGAACAAATACTGTATAAGACCACAATTTTAGAAATAAATAACTAGTAAAATGTATATGAGGATCTAAGGGAGGAAGGCGGGGAAACAGAAGGGTGGGAATGGGTGGGGAAGTAATCATGGTATTACATGGTTTGATGGGTGGAGGGGTTGGGGAGGTGAAGGTGATACAGTGTGAGGGACAATGTATACGAACTTCATAGGTAAACCACTATAAAATTTAAAATAATAATTGCAAGAAATTTAAAAAATAATTTAAAATGTGTGTGTGTGTATATAGATTTCTTATAAGTAATTTGGGGGGTTATGATTTGTTAGGTTTTTAAAAAGGAAACCCCTTTGCAATGATTTTAATCATGCATCATAATTCAACTAGACGTGAGTTTTTATAAGAATGTATTTACCTCTTTATAGTGAGCCTTCAAGTTCATATTTTATCTTTCTAATATCTCTATTGCCATAGAAAGATTTAAGTATTTCTACTCCCCTTCTTTGTTCATCTCCAATGAGAATTTCAGTATACTTTAATAGCTATTCTTCTTAGTTAACTTTTTATAGGAATATAATATTATTTTTCAAATATGCATATGCCCCAAGGAAATATTTTTCTTCCATCTTATTAGACTAGCTATGAGAAACATTTATCTTCTTTCACTAGTTAATATCTCAATCTGTACTTTTTCAATGCACCAGAAGTGATTGATAAGTTCTATGATCAGATAGCAGAAAAATCAAGTAACTCATCCTAAACCTGAAACTGAAAACAAGTACTTATTCCCACATAATCAAATAAGTTAATTACTTTGCTATCACAAATCCCATATTCTAGCAAATTATGGATAACACTGAAAAAAATAGGAATTCCAGAACACTTGGTTGTGCTCATGCAAAACCTCTTCCTAGACCAAGAGACTGTGGTGTGAACAGAGCAAGAAAATACAATATGGTTTAAAATTAGGAAAGGTATGTGTCCGGGTTGTATCCTTTCTCCATACCTATTTAAACTATATGCTGACAAAATTATTAAAAATGCTGGACAATGTGAAGGAAAGTATGTCATCTGGATTGGCAGAAGACTTATCAATAACTTTTGTTATGCACATAATGCAATTTGTGGAAAGTAAGAAGGTACTTGAGACTCTTGCTGAACAAGAGTAATATGGCAGCCTTCAATATGGATTACTTCTCAACATCAAGAAGACAAAATCCTTGCCTCTGTACTGATGGGCAACATCATGATGGATGGAGAAAGGATTGAGACTTTCTTACTTGAATCCACAATCAGAAAATCAGAAAAGGGATTGGCACCTTTGAGCAATGGTGTTGAAGAAGAGCACTGAACATCCTATGGATGGTCAGGAGAATAACAGATATGTTTTTCAGAGGGTGCACCTGGAGAGCTCTTTGAAGGCAAGACTGATAAGGGTTCACCTCACGTGCTTTGGGCACACTGATAGGAGGGGCTATTCCTTGGAGACGGACATGGTAGGAAGAGTGGAGTGTCAGCGAAGGAGAAGAATACCCTCAACCAGGTGGACTGACACAGTGACTGCCACAATGGGCTTTTGTGTGTCATAAAGTGTGAGGATGGCACAGGATAAAAGCAGGTTCAGATCTTTTTTTCATAGAGTCACTTTGAGTTGTACTCAATTCAATGGCACTTAACAACAACAACCAGCAGTCAGAAGAACAGGAGATGTATTGCACTGGGAAAGTCTGTAGTCAGGGACCTCTCCAAATTATTGAGGAGTAATGATGTCAGTTTGGGGAAAAAGATGTGCCTGATTCAGGCCATGGTCTTTTCAGACACTATGCTGGAAAATTAGTAAGGATGACAGAAGAACTTTGAACTATGGTATTGGAAAAGAATGCTCAAGATCCCATATACTGTCAAAAGAACAAACAGATATGTTTTAGAGAAGGTGCATCAGATTGTTCTTTGGGAGCAAAGGTGATGAAGCTTCATCTCCTTCTTCGAGGGACAAGATGCTTGGATGAGTGTAAGGGCAGCAAAAGAGAGGAAGACTCTCAACCAGGTGGGCTGACATGGGGACTGCAACAAAAGGCTTGAGGAGTGCGTCAGACAGTGTGAGAGTATTCATAAGGCTGCTATGAGTTTTCCTTGACTCAATGGCAACTAACAATAATGCAATCAATATTTTTAGCACTTTTTGTTTTAAATTCATAAACACTAGATCATCACTGTCCTCAAAGAGAAAATTTGTATTATTAAACAGGACAACAACAGAGCTACCTACAAGAAGCTGCACAAAATAGATACTTTATTCAATCAGTATGTACTTACAAATTAAATGGTAGTGTACCAGGAAAAGGTACCCCATGCTATCCTCTAGGTAGTGATGCTGCCGGGAATGTAAAGAATACACGATATTTATCCTTGATTTCTTTTTAAAAATCAATGTTTCTAAAACAATAGAAACTTCCATTCTGAAATTTCCATTCAGTTTTACTAGAGAGTAAGCATTTTTTTGCTTAGCTCTTATTATTTTCTTCTTCCAAATAAAGGTTTGAAATTCAGCTACTTTCAAGCTGTCTGGACCTTGCCCTAAGAATAGGTACACCTGCAGAAGATCAAAAGTTCTCATTGACCTTGGGAACACAGCAGCTCCAATGGAATAAACTCATTTAGTAAAAAGAAAACCATATGTGAATCAGCATTAACCGCTCTTAGCCCACATCAGGGATGATGGCTCCCTTGGCACCAATCTGAATTTTGAGCTAAGGAATTTGGCCTGACTTTCCAGTGCTCAGCCAGAACAGATTGATAAAGAGGTACAACATTAGCCTAATCAGTTGCTCCATATTTCTGCCTTTTTCTAAATATATCCTTCATAAGGATGCTTTCAACAGAAATACAGAAAGGAGGCACGTTCACAGACATTTTATTTTAATGCACAGTTCCTAGTGCATTAAAGAGCAATGACCTTAGCTAATAAGAGTAACAGGAATGACTGACATTTAGTGCTCACTCTATGCCAAGGACATGTCTGACAGCTTTGCGCACTTTACAATCCACAATCTTCCTAAAGTAGCAAACATCATCTTGGTTGTACAAAGAGAAATGGATGTGCAGAGAGATTGGGTAGGACTGATTATAGAAACAAGAAAATACTTACAATAAAATACTGTTTTATAAGCATTGAATCACATTTTTCTATCTTTACTATTATATTTAGAAATTAAATAGCTAATATTTAAACTCTGTTTACTCTGTGCTAAATACTATTGTGTGTTATATATATTTACCCATTTTATATTTCTATTTACAACTCTAACAAGAGATTATTGTTATTACCAATCTACAGGTAACACAACTGAGGACTAGAGAAGGCAAAGATGCTTGATGTAGGGTTCACAGTTTAAGAACAACCAGTCGTGTTCTGAATTACATTCTTTGAACTGTAAGACTACAACAACATTAAGTGGCTTCAAATCATCATCTTTAAAGGTAGTTATTAGGATATAAAACTGCACACCCCAATTTTGCACATCAGAAGAGAGAATATCAATGTGATTTATACCAGCAGATGAGAAGGAGTGCTGTGATTTTCTATATGTCACAGATGCAGGGGAGATCAGATAGTGGAGGCATCCTGCTGCATAAGTTGATTTCTAAGTCTTTTATAGCAAACAAGAAATGTTAGAGCAACAGACATTTCATCCTAAATAAAGGGAGGACTTTTTTTATACCAACATATTAGTATTTCTAAATGGTACAACAAACACCAAATGGGTTGAAGTGTAGATAAATAATGCTGCACCAAGGGATGTGATACCTAACATACAATTTCCATCAAATTACATTTTTTTGAGACTTCAAATTACAACTGTAATGCATAAATAAAAATACAGTGATTCTGATAGGGAAAAAAAATCACAGAACCCTTCACAAAGGAGGAATAAAAAGAAGTGGTAATGTTTATAATATCTAGCAGTTGCTGGTGGGTTGGTTACATTTAAAGCAGAGTGACAGAGATGGTTAATAATCTGTCTTTGGGGACCTGGTCATGATGTAACCACTTGACTTACCACAGCAAAATAAATTTGCTCTAAAACATGTTGTAAGACTTGTGAGCAATGATCATTCTATTCAAGAATGAAATGTGTGGGGTGGGGGAATGTAGTATTCTTTTCACTTGATAAAATAGTAAATATCAACACTGAACTCAGACATAATTTACTGCCTAGATATTAACTGTTGAAATACTTATAAAAATAGAGCCTCCCTTTGAGCACTGGAAGTGATCCTCTCTCAGCCACACCTCTCTTACCCCTCTGGGAGTTCAGATCTGGACAATTACTAGGTTGCAAGCCGTTGTCCCTGTTGCATAGTACTGAATTTTCACATGCAAAAATGTAGACTCCACTTCAGAGGGGTACTTCATTCTGCATTTATTATCATTAAATCTGATTCTACTATACTTAGAAGAGAGACAGTTTTATTGCTTTCTAACAAAAAAATGTTGTTGTTGTTCTTGATCGCCATCGAGTCGAGCACGACTAATAGCAAACCCGGTGAACAAAAGATCTTTCTATAACTATCATCATTTCCCTACGTTCATAGAGTTTTCAGAGGCATGCTGTTTAGGAAATTGGTGCCACTGCTGCTTCCAAAACATATAAAACAGTGTATTGTCGTTAATACAGATTCTTTCTTAGAATTTTGATTGTTAGGTTATTGAGCTAGTATTGGGTAACCTCTAATACTCTGAATTGCATAATTTATTTAGAATTAATGTAGTATAAAATTAATATATTAATTTTAAAATTAATATATTAATAAAATTAATATAATATTTATTTCTAATGAGATACTGAATGATTTATTTCATTTAGTATAAACAGATGAAAGTGGTAAATAGCTTTGTATTTGCATAAAATGAATATTGTTTTCTTAGACTAAATAATAATGTTTAGAAAACTCTATATCCTCTCTCAGACTATCAAAATGGCTTTTAAATAACTTTTTGTCCCCTTTTTTAGCGCTTTTGATCCATTTAAAAGTCAATATCTGCATTTCTGAACTTGATTTCTCACTATCCTCAAGGAAGGATGTTGTTAGATGCCATCCGGTTGACGTCAGCTCATAGTAAGCACTACCTAGCCCTGCGTCCTCTTCACAATCTCTTCTGTTTGAGTCTATTAATGTAACCACTGTGTTAATTAATCTCACTGAGGCTCTTTAGGGTTTTTGCTGACCCTCTACTTAACTAAGCATGATGTCTTTTTACAGGGATTGGTCTTTCCTGACAACATGTCTAAAGTAAATAAGATAATGTCACTACCCTCACTTCCAAAAAGCATTCTAGCTGTACTATCTCAAAGTCACATTTATTTGTTTTTCTGGAAGTCTAGATTATCTTGATTTCTTCTCTAGATTATCTTGCTTTCTTCACATGCACTCTACTTCTAACTCAGCAATTCTGTGGTCTTCCTTGTTAATTCTCCAGCTTTCAAATACAAATGAAGTGACTGTAACTACCATGGCTTAGTCTGGAACATCTTAGTCCTCAATGTGAAATCTTCCTTAAACCTTTAAAAAGCAGACATTTGGAACATATTTGCCCAGCACATCTTTGGAAAAATGTGCTTCAGGATTGGATTCTTCCTCCATAGCTATTCAATCTTTCTAAGAAAATAATGAGAGGAGCTGAACTTGAAGGAAGACTCCTCAACCTATGCTATGAAGATGATGCAGTCTTGCTTTCAGAAAGTGAAGAAGATCTGACACTTATGGGAAAAGATCAAAGCCTACAATATGGGTTACATTTTAATATCAAAGAAATAAAAATTCTCACCAAGGGACTAATACACAACATTAAAACAGATGGAGAAAACTTGAAAGTTACAATTACACTTTACTTGGATCCACAAACAACTTCCACGTTAATAGCAGTCTAGAAATGAAAAGATATGTTACATTGGGAAAATCTATTGTCAAGGATCTATTTAAAGTGCTAAAGAGCAAAGACAACAATTTAACTACTAAAGCGTGCCTGATTCTAGCCATAATACTTTTTTGATTGCTTCCTATGCATCTGAAAGCCAAGCAAAGGATAAGAATGACCAGAGAAAAATTGGTTGCCTTTGAATCATGGGGCTGGTAAAGAGTTCTGTTTATAGCAGGGACTGCTAAAAGAACAAGCAAATCTGTTTTGAAGGAAATGCAACCAGGGTTCTCCAGGCAAGAATGGTAAAAGTTCTTCTAACATTCTTTGAGCATGTTCTCCAATCCTTGGAAAAGGACATTATATTGGAAATGGAAAAGGGACAACTTTCAACACACTGTAACAATGGGCTTCAGCATGTGGTAGATCAAGAAGATGGTGCGAGGTTGAATGAGGGTGTTCACAGAGTCACTGTGAGTTGTAGCTGACTTGAAGGCACATAGCAAAAACAAGACATCATTTGATTGTTTGACGTGTTAAATGGAGTCAAGTAAAATGAAATCCTTATTCATTTCAATCTTTTCCCCATTTATCATGATATTGCTTATTTGGTCCAATTCTGAAATTTCACGTTTTCTTTATCCTGAAGTGTAATAATTTATACTGAAGATTTGATTTTTATCAAGTTCTTCAAATCCTTTTCATTTTCAGTAAGTAAGGTTGTATCAGCTGTATATCATATTTCTAATAAGTCTTCCTCTCACCCTCAGTTTGTCTTCTTTGAATAATCTAGCTTCTCAGATTAGTTAGCTTACAGCTTGAATGAATATGATGAAATGATACAACCTTGACACCTACTTCCTGATTTTAAATCAAACAGTATTTTTTTTTTTATCTATATACAAATTCTATTTAAGCACACATAAATGGGGTGGATTTTTAAAATTCCCATTCTTTGCAATGTTAACTATATTTTTATTGAGATTTTAATAAAAGTGTATAGAGAACTTGGATTTCCATTCAATCATTTTTGCACATTTCCCTCCCTGCTCCCCTCACCGCAGTTTGTTCTTCTTTTTGGGAAAAAAAAATTCTTTCATTGTTATACAATTCCCCACCTCCACCTCAGTCCACTTTACTATGCAGCTCTTATTCTGGACTGTTATCACTCAAATAATACCTAAACATATACACTGCATGGAAACAGATGTGGGAAAGAACTGCTTAAAAGAAATATATGATTAACTATAATTTTTATGATCTGCACATTTGAATGCCTTTCCATACTTAGTAAAACAGTGATAAATACTAATTCAAGTTGAAATTGAAGAAAATTAAAACAAATTACTATGACTAAAGTACAACTTTGAATATAATCCCACCTGAATTTAGAGACCATCTCAAGGATAGATTTGATACACTGAGTACTTAAGACCAAAGACCAGACAAATTGTGAGATGATATAAAGGACACTAATCTTGAAAAAAGAAAGAACAAAATGTGTGCCAGAGAGACTCAGAAACACGCTCTTGAATATGACGTAAAGGAAGAAATGTAAGAGAACTGAACAGAAGATTGCAAAGATTGATAGAGAAAAACAAAGTATTACAATGACAATTGCAGCGGCCTGGAGTTAGTATACTTGAGATTTCTCAAGTTGAAGGAATTGAAGAACAAATTCAAACCCCAGGTTGCAATACTGAGGTATTATCAGGGTAAAATGTTGTACAAAGAAGCAAAAGTGAAAAGAGGATGTAAGGACTGCACACACAGAGTCATTGTCCACCCACCCCCCCGAGAAAGGTTAATGTTCAATCATTTCAGGAGAGAACATATAATCAATAACTGATGGCACTAAAGGACGTAAAGTCTAATTGCAGTGAAAACATTGACAAAAAAGCCCAAGATTCCAGGAATTGGCACAAAATCACCTAGATATTTCAACAAATGGATGCTAAACTGGAAGAGCTCATTTACTTATGTCAAGAAACTTGCAACTCAGAGACCCCATGTTCAATAGCTCTGAACCCTGTTCTAGGTTAAGTCTCCAATAGATTCCCTCTAGACTGCTATTGTTTCTTCTCAGTACACTGGAGAAGTTCCTGACTGTAGATTTTCCTAATGCAATTTGTCTTGATTTCCTTGCTGCTGGTACCAAGACTGCTGATTGTGAAGCCAAGCAAGGTGAAGTTCTTCCAATTTCAATCTCTTCTCTTTCTATCATGGTGCTGCCATTTGGCCCAGTGGTGAGAACCTTTGTTTTCTTGATGTTAAGCTTTAATCCATATTGAAGGCTGTGTCCTCCTCAGTTTCAGCAAGCAAGGTTGTGTCATCTACATAACACAGGTTGTTGATGAGTCTTCCTCCAATTCTAATAACACATTCTTCCTCAAAAAGTCTGACCTCCCTGAAGATGCATTCTATACATGGATTGAAAAGATATGGAGATAGGATATGTCCCTGGCATACATCTTTTCTGATTTTGAGTAGTGCAGTGTTTTCTTGCTCAGTTCTGATGACTGCCTCCTGGTCAAGCATAAGTTGCATAAGTACCATCATGTGTTCTGGGGTTCCCATTCTTCTCAAGGTTAGTCACAGTTTGTTGTGATCCATACAAATACTAATTGTCTAGAAACCTGTAAATTATTGGTGCTAAGGAACTGGATCATCATTGTAATGACATCCAAAGTTTAGTAACATAGGCTATTTTATTTTATTTGGAATTTAACTGACTCGATGGCACATAACAACAACTACAACTTAGGTGACATAGCACTATTGAAAATGGCTTGCCTTTTATTCAACTAAAGACATGCCATGTGCTGCTATAGTCCATAAATACTTTTAAAATGTAAAATAAGAAAAATGGAAAAATGTAACAATCAAATGCAAGAATGTTACTCATCATGTGAGGTCCAGGATTTAGTATTCATTCGATTACTTCTAGTCATGAGGTCAAAGTCAGACAGTATCAACTAAATTCTCTGTTTTACTCTAGGCGATGAACTGAGTATATTGTAGTTCACTCAGCATGATTATTGATAGAGGTTTAGAATGAAGTCTTTGATATCAAAGTAAAATCCCAAGATCCTAGGGCAATATATATTTTAAAGGAGTTTGTGGCCCGAGGACTAGGATTAAAGCAAAGAGAAATTGCTTATGCACAATTAATTGACATTGTAAAAAATTCAATACCTTCATGGGGGTTTGGAAATAGAAGACAACAGAGGCTTTGGGGAGAGTTATTTTTGTATTGAGGAAAACAAACAAAAAAAATGAAGTACTATTGTTTTATCAAATAATGTACTGCACAAGTGTATATATTAATACTATAATAAGATCAGTGTAATTAAGTCACTTAAGATAATGTCCAGAAAGTGAGTAGTTTTTCTTAGCAGTTTAAAAATTAGAAACTTCTTTTAAATGTATCCTGACAAAGTCCTTACAGTCAATATTTTGCAAAAAAATTATTAAAAAACAACAAAATGTAAATCTTACAGAAGAAAATTTTACGAATAACTACAGGTTCCCTTTGGTTTTGTTTACTTGAAAGAGGGAAAGATTTGAGACCACAGGCTCCATTTTGGCTTATTGTTGCTTGCCATCAAGTTGAGCACGACTCATAGCGATCCCACAAAGACCTGAAGCCTTTCTCTAACTGTTGTCTTTTCTCAACACTACAGCTAGATTTTCACCAAATTAATCCTCACTTTAAAAAAGAAAATACATTACTAATTTGTAAATCTGTCTTGAGAATGAAATGTGTCCCTGTTTCAGAAATACATCACTAATATCAAAATGGAGTCTTGTTCTAGCATATAAGATTTATTTGAAATGTTCTATTTCAGATATTCCAAGAAAGGTAATTTTGTAATTGAAATTCTAGTACTCTCCTAAGAAATGAAATAGAATTGAAATATGGGCAGTTTCCCAATAGTAACCAATGACAGCAAGTAACTATATCAACTTGCTCTGAAATTTCACGTCACTATTTATTTAAAAGGAGCGTGGGTGGCTATGTTGCCAACCCAAAAGCACATAGTTGAAACCACAAGTTACTCTGGGAGAGAAAGATAGGCACTCTCCTTCCAAATGATATATTGCTTCTGAAAAGCAGCTGAAATGCCAGCAATGAGTCAGTTCAAACTGGACAGCACGTAACATGTATTAAACAGTATTTCATGAACACCCAGGAAAGCACTTTGCGATATCTACTAAGAGTTCAGTAATAACCCATAACACTTAAATATAATTTTATTATTTCTTTATATGCTTTTCTTTAAAAAGGGAGCTCTGATGGCATAGTCCTTTGAGAACTGTGCTACTAAACCAAAATTCACACCTCTCTAACAGTTCAAATCCAACAGACGTTCATGGGGAGAAAGATGGGCAGTATCTTCACAGATAATTTAGAACAATGTAAATGCACTAAGAGCCCCACTTGATAGTAGCCTGTCAGTTTTCTATAAACCCTATTTTTCTTATTTTATCTTAAAAGATAAAGGTTCTTATCTTCTTCTTAATGATAAGAAAACGTAGTGAAACATCTATGTGAGTATGTGAAAGATGACTGAGATAAACTATGTGAGACAAACCGATCATTCTTTGCCTCCAAGGAGCACTCGGGCTATACCTTCTTTAAGATATATTTGTTTGTTAGTTTGGTAGGCCAAGGAATCTTCATTACTCTCCTTTGACATCACAGCTCAAAAGCATAAATTCTTCTTCTGTCATCCCTTTTCATTGTCCAGCTCTCAGCAGCTTAGCAAGTGATTGAAAAGACCATGCCCTGAAAAGGGCACACCTTAGTCTTAAAATTGACATCACTGCTCCTTGGTAATTTGAATAAGTCCCTTACTGCACACATTCCCAATGTAATATGTCTTCTGATCTGCTGGTACCAAAGGTGTTAATTGTTGATCCAAGTAAGGGGAAGTAGCTGACTCTTTCAGTATTCTGTCTATTATGATGTTGCCTATCAGTCCTGTGATGAGAATTTTTGTTGTCTTGATGCTGAGATGCAATCAACATTGAAGGCTTTATTCTTTGTTCTGCAGCAAGTGTTTCCTCCTCACTTTCAGCAAGCAAGGTTACGTCATCTGGCTAGTGTGTGCTATTGATGAGTCTTCTTCTTCATAGAGCCCAGCTTCTCAAACTATTTGCTCAGCATACAGATTAAATAGGTATGGAGAAAAATTACAACTGTAACACACACCTTTCTTAATTTTAAACCTTGTAGCCTTTCCTTGCCATGTTTGCACAATAGCATCTTGGTCCAGATATAAGTTTCACATGAGCACAAGTAAATGTTCTAGGATTCCAATTCGTCCCAATGATAGTCATAATTTGTTATAGTCCACAGAGGCAAATGTCTTTGCACAGTCAATAAAGCATAAAAAGACATTCTACTGGGATTCTACTTTCAGCCAGAATCCATCTAACATCAGAAACAATACGCCTCTTCTAAATCCTGCTTGAAACTGTTTGAAATTGTTTGACTGTTATTTTCTAGCTATTTTTGAATGATCATTGGCAGTAATTTGCTTGCATGTGATACTAATGTCATCGTTCAATAAAATTATGATTCTGTTGGATCACTGTTGATATTATTCTGTTGGATCACTTTTGTAAAGAATGGGAACAAATATACATCTTACAGTCAGTTGGTCATGCATCTGTCCTTTAAATTTACTGACATATATGGGTGATCATATCCAGGGCTGCCTTATTTTATGCTGGTGCATTTAGTGCCATTTGAACTTCATCACTCAGAACCATTGGCTCTTGACCAGAACGTACTTCCTGAAATATTTCAGTATTCAGTGAAAGAATTCCTTCCATGGATATAGTCATTCTGATTCCTTTGCAATCCATCAGGAGAAGTCTACGTGTAAAGTTACTGTGGTTTGTTGTGGGGTTTGTTTTGTTTTGGTTTTTAATAAAAAAAGTATTTGTGGTGAATAAAACATTGAATAAAGAAAATTTGATCATTCTTTTTTGGACTTCATTTCTGTGACCAAGTTGTTCATACGTCCTCACTCTTTATGTTATTCCTTCTTTACTTTTTCCAACTTTTTGCATTCCAGTCACCAATTATTATTAATGTATCTTGATTGCATGTTTGGTCAATTTTGGGTTGCAGGACTTGGTAAAAATCTTCAATTTCTTCCTCTTTGTCTTTAGCTGAGGAGCATCTATTTGAATAATAATCATATTCACAGATCATTTTTGTATCCTTGAATAGTCAAATACAGCACAAATGGGTGTAAAATTGTGACAGCCAAATGTCTCTTTCAGTGCTTTAATTTTGTAAAATGAGCTAAGTCATAGTTTAGGGTGACATCAGCAACTAACGTGCTTGATTGCTAAATGAAAGCTTGGAAGTTCAAATCTAGAATTTTTTTGGAAGAAAATCTTGGCAGTCAATTTGCAAGAAAAATCATCAGTTGAAAATGCTATGGAGCACTGTTCTATTTCAAAACACATCTCATCACTATGAGTCTGGATGGAATCAATGGCAACTAATTAAGAAATGGTCATTGGTGACACTGGCCAGGACATGACATTGTTTTGAAACTCGAGTAAAATAAGTAGTATAAACATATTTGAAGAAAACAACAACACTCAAAACATCATAAAATGTCTCTTTTTATTAATTGCTGCACACTTCTGATTTACTGTATGCAACAAAATAGATTACTTCTGTTGAATTGTTCAGTCAGTCTTTTTTATATGTTCACCTAGTCTATTAACTTCTAGTTGCCAGGGATCTGATATTGGCATAGAAATGAGTAATTAATTTTGCTTATATGTCACCCAACACCCAAGAGTCTCTAGGCACCTTGCCAAATCCTTTTTTAAATATAGTCATTAAATAGTGGAAAAGAGCCAAGCAAGTTCCTATACTGGTGAGTTAAAAAAAAAAAAAAAGAAGAAGAAGAAGAAAAAGAGCAATTGGTAAATGAGGACTCAGGCAGGGGTCATTTACGAGAAGTCCATTCATTGTCTAACTGCAATCCAAATTTAATAGAAAATTAGTTGTATGGTTTGAACCACGATTCTTCCCCTCAATATACTAAACTATGAATTTTTAAGTAAAACCTCCAGCTTTTATTTATTAAAAATGTAATTAGCCTTTCATCATATCAAATCCCAAGTTTAACACACTGGAAGAGACATGGCACTCACCTTGTTCTATCCTTTGAACTTCCAGAGAAGTTAGCCCTTAGTTAGCACAACTCTCTACAGACTGTGCCATCAGAGCCAAAAGGAAGTTCAAAGGTTCAAATCTACCATCACCTCCAGAAAGATGGCCAATCTCCTCTCATGTGATTGTTAGCCTCTGTAAACCCACTGGAGAGTCAGCTATAGGTAGATTCCAACTCAAAGGCAATAGGAGAGAGAAGAAGAAAGGCAGAGGGAGAGAAAGTGAAAGAGAGAGAGGGAGCTTTGTAGGAAGAGCATTTGGTAGTGAGAGAGAGGGAGTTTTGTAGGAGAAGCACTTGTTAGTGTTGTATTGACATCCTTAGCTAAAGGAAGGAAGCACTTCTCCGTGCAGAGGACTCTAGAGTTTTCTCCTGGGATCATTTCACAATTGAATCCCTGGGGAGCACAGATGTTTAGTGTGTTTGACTACTCAGAAGAAAGGCTTTGCAATCTACTCCCCAAAAGTAAGCCATTAAAAACGATTATTTAGCACAGGTTTACTCTAACACACACAGGTCCTCATGATGGAAAATTTTCATGTTGATTTCAGAGTGTAGACTAGAAAGACCCAACCCTGTCCATCTTGCCATTCTATCTATTCCTATTCTCTCCTCTCTACCAGAAAGAAGCACAATCACATGACTGGTATTTTGACTTAACTTTCGTCTCTACCTGCTCCACTGGGAAGATTTTATTTTATTATCTGCTTTACCTTTCTTGACTTTTTTTCAGCTTCAAATGCTTCTCCCTTTCATCTATTAATAACTTTAAATATTTCTTAGAATGGTAGACTGATAAAATTCAGAGAAACATTATTCGTGGACTTAATTTTCTTCTCACCACAAAATTCAGTACATTTTAAAATTCTCTTATATTATCCTTTTGAAGATTTTCCTGAGAGACACCTCATGTTTAAACTATCCTCTATATTTCATCAGATTCTATTCCACCCAACACAAATAGAATTTCTAAAACCGTTTTTTCCTCATAAACAAGATATTGAGTAATTGTCTAACAATGCTGTCCTTTAAAACACTAACAACTTGCCCAATAATGATGACAAGTTTGAATAAATTATTAGAACAAAATGGGCCTGTATAGACAAATTATGAAATATTTGTACTACAAGAACCCTGTTAAATGATGTCTGATTCTGATATCAATATGTGATATTATTATCAAGGACATACTATTATTATAGTATTTCATGTTCTTATAACTTGTTTTACTAATTATGTTCAAAGATAATTCTCATTTTCCATAGTCAACCTTAAATCGTTAATTCCTAAATATGTGTGTAGTTACAAACCGACTGAGAGGGAAATAAAAAGAACCCTGAAGTGGCATATTAAGACCTATGTTCACTTTTGATTTTAAAACTTATAAGAAAATTAATTTTAGGTAGGTGCTTTAGGATTAGAAGATTAATCAGCAATGCATTATGCAGATGACACAACTTTGCTTGCTGAAACTGAGGAGGACCTGAAGTGTTTCCTACAGAAGGTCAAGGACTATAATATTCAATACAGATTGAAGCTCAACATCAAGAAGACAAAGTTGTTACCACTAGACCAATTAGCAGCACCACAATAGATGGAGAACAGATTACGGTTGTTAATAATTTCAGCTTGCTTGGTTCCACGATCAGCATTCCTGGCACCAACAATCAGAAAATTAAAAGAATAATTGCAAAAAAAAAAAAGAATAATTGCATTGGGGAAGTCTTCTCTCAGAGACCTCTCCAAGATACTAAAGAGCAATGACATCAATCTAGATACTAAGGTGCACCAGCTTCAGGCCATGGTTTTCACAATTACATGTTATACATCATAGGGCGGGACAATAAGTAAGAATGATAGAAGAAAAATTGATTCTTTTGAGTGTGATACTGGAGAATAATACTAAACACACCATGGACTGCCCAGAAAACAGAGTCTTGAAGTGGATGAAACCAAGTATCTCCTTAGATACAATCATTTTTAATCTCTGTTTCACATACTTTGGGCACATGGACAGGAGGGACCAATCCTTGTAGAAGAACAACATGTTTGGAAAGGTGGAGGGACAGCGCAAGAGAGGAAGTTCCTGAATGAGATGGATTGATCCGGTAGCTGGGTTAACGGTGGTAGGTGTGTTGGTGTCTGTTAGAATGGCTCAGAATAGGAAAGAGTTCAGCGTTATTGCACATGGGTCACTATGAGTTGCAGGTGACTTGATGGCACATAACAGTAACAAGTTGTGATCAATTTTTAGCAAGTATCTTCATCTGTTCCTCCCCCGCACACTTTAATCACCATAATCCTTCTTTAATGATCTTCTGGAATGTTTCAATCTCCTCATTTGATCAATTATA
The DNA here is from genome assembly GCF_000299155.1 of Elephantulus edwardii. Taxonomy (NCBI): domain Eukaryota; kingdom Metazoa; phylum Chordata; class Mammalia; order Macroscelidea; family Macroscelididae; genus Elephantulus; species Elephantulus edwardii. The sequence continues at coordinate 19,988,806 of NW_006399752.1, forward strand.
CCTTCATGATTTTTTCATTCCTCTCCTTACTCCAGTTTAGTCTGTATCACTCATAGATTCAAATTCATCTTGATCTAAATTCCTTGGGTTCTTTTATATTATATCCTGTGCTCCAGCTCAACACTTGTCTGACAGTTCGACACAGGGTGATGTTTTGTATGCTGCTATGATGGTGGAAGCTCTGTCACCAGTATTTTAAACACCACCAGGGTCGCTCACAGTCGACATGTTTCAATGAAGTTTCTAAATTACAGTGAAACAGATCTTTGGGAAGACTACATTCTACTGCCCAAAATGAGTCCATGACAATCATAAAAGTCACAACGGAGTATTATTGATATTGTGCTGGAAGATGAACTCTTTTAGGTTGAGAAGCCCTCAAAATAGACAGTGACTTAAGCAGTGGACTCAAGCTGGGAATCATGAGGATGGTGCAGGATTGGGGAGCATTTTGTTTTGTGGTTATGGGGCCATTGTGAATGAAAAGTCAACCAAAACCAACAAATTACAGTAACAACATTCTCCAGGTAACACTATGGCCCTTCTCCTGTTGTGCCTTTGACATTTTCCTACATCCCCTCCTCTTGTCAATACCATACAAATCTTTCAATCTAATTCAACTTTTCATTGAACTAAATTATAATTCCACAGTTTCCGGATAATCACACGTTATAACCTGTGTTACTTAGTACCCCTAAGTGACTAATATCACTGGCTTTCTAATACAATCATGGGCTACCTTTTCTCAGTCCTCTAGCTATGCTGGATACTCCTCGAGACCTGGACTGTGTCAACTTCATTCTGGAATTTCTGTAGCACCCACCACAGTATTTTGACAGAGCAGATCCTCACTCCATGTTTTTATCTTTTGAGTTGTCCTAACTCCTCTCTTAATTCTAGCTTTTAAATACATCTTCCGAACGAATCATTTCAGATGGTTGAAATTTAGTGTGTGGCAAATAAATATATAATAAATGCGGAAACATTGGAATAACAGTAAGAATAAACTCAAAATGTCCAACAATTATGCAATAGTACCACAAAGCCTCTAAGCACAGCATATACTAGGATTGTGACTTTAATGGGTGTATGGGTGCACACGTGTGCTGTCAACCCAGCCAGCTGCCTTATCAGCTCTCCTGCAGAAAAGGCCACAGAGAAGGAGAACTATTCCAGGATGGGCAATCACTTGCATTCAGAAAAAAAGACTTTTAATTGACTAATTTTTCAGATGGTTGAAATTGAATTGGTGCTGCACTGCAGGAAAAAAAAATGCGTGTTTGGGGCCTAAATTGTCTCTTGCCTTCTAGGGAGACCACCATAGAAGCATGAGCTCCACTCAGTTTGAGAATTTTCAACATTTTAATCTCAGAACAACTCAAGAGAGACTTATCCATCTGGACCTTACGGGGTCTCCCTTAATTAAGTTGAAATTCAATTACAACAGTGAACTAAAGGTTCATCATCATATTTACTTGGTCTTCATGCAGACACTTTCAAAAAGAGCCAAGTTAAAGAGGTAAAGTCATTTATTATGACGTTTTTAGAATATTCTAAAGGCTTTAGGTCTGCATCTGGAGAAGAAAGAAAAAGATTAATGAGAAGAAAATTGTTTTATATCTTATCTTGCCTCCTCCTTCCTCTTCAGATTCTCTCCCCATCATAAAGTTTCCTCAGCCAAGCACTAACACTTCAGGGACTGCTACCTCAGGCAGGGCTGTCAATGCTGGGACAACTGAGACTTCGTCTTTGTATCTTAATTACAGCTGACTCTTTTTTCTCCTTGTTCTGAGCCATGTTCTATCAAGGAGAAGGGGAGATGAATGACTGACCGGTGCGCCTGACATCTAATATCTGCTACTTCAGATTTGGGGTTTGATTTAGTGTCACTACCAGAGAGTTTGAGGAAACAAAGTCTTTTATCTTCTTTAAATAAATTCATGCGCTGACGCACAATTTACCTTCCTTGGCAGTTTTATTATTCAGAACAATGGGCTTTTTCAGTTGTGCCATATTTTGGCTTTCCCTTTTCCTCTCACATTGGAAAACAAAAACATTCTGTTTGGTAGTTTAAACAAGAATAAAAGAGAAATTATTCACAACACTCAGATGACAAAACTACCATAGTGTCATTGTCATTTTCCCTGTATTAAGGACATAAAACAAAAAGCAAAATAGTCTTCACTCTTGCTTTTAAATAGCAGCCTGTATTCCATTACATTAATATGACCTGGTCTGTGGTTGCATTCTCATTGTTACCTCTTTATCTTTCAATGTATATAAAACCTGATCCAATTAGTTCATAAATCACTGCAGAAAGATTCCTGGTCAGAGTAGCAGAACCCATTGCCATGACGTGGTTCCAGCTTATGATGATGCCATGCATTGCAAAATAGAACAATTTCCATAGTCCTTTATTTATTTTCTTTATTGTATTCTTTACACTCAAAGATATTTAAACCTTTCTTTCACAGTGCTATTAGATGGGTGTGGACAGACAAACTTTAACTTAACAGTAAAATGCAAAACACTTGCACCTCATGGGACCTCCCACAGTGTTAAGTGGGTTGAAGTCCACATCCCAGGTGGTCCCATGTGGAGCTATCCTTTCCAAAAAGACTTAGCACCTCTTTCTCAAAATAAATGCAACATCAGCTCTTTGTAACTTTGTAGAACTGTACTGACTCAGAAAGCATTGTACATTTTTTTTCTTTGTTGACTTTCACAGAAAGAACATCTTTGTATTTTCCTAATTTGCATAAATTTACCGTGTGACCTGCAGGAAACCGATGGGCAGTCTCCTCTCATGTGATTAACTATCTCCTAAAACCCCCTGGAGAGTCAGTTCCGACTCTACAGTACACAACAACCACCACCACCATGTGACCTCGCTGCAGCACTGGCCTAGTGTATCTGATGCATGTTTCTGAAAGAATAGTGTGAACAAAGTACAAGCAGAATGAAACTGTTTTCACTAACAGAAACATATTGCATAGATTTTGTCAATCAGAATTTACTTGTATTGAAAGTTCTTTCATAGCAAGGGAAGAAGTTGGGAAGATGGTTGAGAGTCTGGCAGAGATGTTCAAATGAGGTATGCTCCACCGGGGAAGATGTTAGGGGGTAATTAGTTTCTCAGAGAGGGGAAGGTGATACCAAAAAATAGGTTCATTTTGCACAATTATTCCTAGGAAGCAATTTGAATGGACTAAGTTTGTGATAAAGTGGAGTACAACTTGATGAATTATCCCAGGATGAAATATTTATTCTAAGTTTGAGGCATGCTGTGGTATGAGTGTATAACTTGAGTTTAATAAAAATACCCTTAAGGTTAAGACTTGCATTCATTCCAAAGTCTTTCCTTGGTAGGAATGCTGTTGTTATGTGCTTTTGAGGTAAATATGAATGTTGTTGCTATTGTTGTCATTAGGTACTGCTGAGCCAATCACAACTCATAGCTACCCTATAAACAACAGACCTGAATCCTGTCCTGTGCTGTGCCATCTTCACTATCTCTGATAGATTTGAGCCATTGTTGTTGTTACCAGATTAACCCACTTCGTTGGGGGTCTTTCTCTCTTTAATTGAACCCTCTACATTTTTGAACATGAAATTCCTTTCCAAGGAATAGCTTCTCCTAGCAACATGTGTAAAATGTGAGAGATAAAGCTTCACCATCCTTAACTCCAAGCAGTATTCTGACTGCACCTTTTCTAAGAAATATCTCTTTGCTCTTTTGGAAGACTATGGGAAATTCAGCACTCTTCTCCAACACCACAACTCAAAGGCATTAATTATTCTTCTGCCTTCTGTTTGTCCAGCAAACAATTGAGAAGACCATGGCCTAAATCAGGCACACCTTGTCTTCAAGCTGACACCAGTGATCTTCAATGGTAACTTAGAGATATTCCTAACAACAGACTTCCCCAGAGCAATACAGCTCCTGACTCCTGATCTCCTGACTGCTGGTGCCAAGGATATTGATTGTGGGTCCAAGCAAGAGGAAATCATTGAAATTATCCTTTCTCAAATTATCAAAATATTGCCTATTGGCCAAAAGTAAGAACTTTTTTCCTTGAAGTAGAGTGGAATCCGTGTTGAAGACAATAGTCTTTGGGCCTCTGTAGCATGCATTTGAGGTCCTCCTTACTTCTATGCAGCTATGACTCGACAAACCTAACTGTATTCTTCATATCTCAGTCACTCTTGTTGAAAAAGACCAACGACTATACCACAGATTCTAGAATAATCTTATAGTATCCATGTTCATCTAGGCCTATGATGATTCCTTGTAATTATTATATTTTACTATTTTCCTTACAATGGCTGCAATTCTTCTCTACAATTGTTTATCTCCTATTCTACCATTTTGACTATTATTTGCACTGATGGTAACTAATTATTTCAGAGAGAAAATAAACATGAACTCCTGCTGAGTTTCCTCTACTACAATCTTTCATTCATTTAATAAGTATTGATTGAAGACTTGCTGTGTACCAGGTACTTAATACCTAAACAAACCATCTGGAACAATATTCTTTATTTCTTCCTGCCTTTTTATTAGATCTTATTAAAAACCTTATTAGATCTATATTAGCTTCTGTGTTCTGGATCTTATCCTGAAAGACCTTCTCAGATATCTATTTTTTAAACTCTTTTTACTCCTTTATACTCAGTTTCTCCTTCCTATTAGCAAGCAAAAGCTCTCTCAAGTTATCCTTGAATCTGATTACAGATTTCTCTCTGCTTCTTCATAGACATATTATTGCCTCTTGCCATCATCACTTCCTCACTTAACACTCTAAAATTGCTAAGCTTGCCCTACTGTTGTTGTTGCCATTAGTATGTGTCATTGAGTTGAGTGCAACTCATAGTAACCCTATGAACAACAAACAGATGTGAATCCTGTTCTATCAGCACTAACTTCATCATCTCTGAAATACTTGAGTCCGTTGACAAAGTCACTGTGTCAATCCATCTCATTGAGCATCTCCCCTCTTTCAATTCCTTTCCACCTTTCCTAGTATGATGTCCTTTTCCAAGGAACGACCCCTTCTAGGAACACGGCCTAATTATTTGAGATGAAGCTTTGAAAATTTAGCCTCTAAGAAGCACTCTGGCTGTACATTCTCTAAGACATATCTACGTGTTCTTTTGACAGTCCATAGGATATTCAGTAATTTTTTTCCAGCACCACTACTCAAAGGTATACTGCAAGATGCTATGGGAAAACTCTGGAATGATCCAGGAAACAACAAAGGAAGATGAAAAGAATACACAAAGTCACTGTACCAAAAATATTGACACTGAAATATTTCAGGATGTAGCAGTGATAATAGAAGAAGACAATGGAAAGACAAAATAGAATACAAAGTTCAAGCTGCACTGAAGGCACTGGTAAAAAAAATAAGGCCCTAGGAATTTATGAGATACCAACTGATACATTTTAACTTACAGATGCAGCCATGCATATGCTCACAACTCTCTCCCAAGAAATTTGGATACAACCATGTGGCCAATTGACAGGAACAGATTCATATCACTCCCATTCCCAAGAGACTAAATCCCAAAAGAAAAACATAAGACATATCATAGTCAAATTCACTAAAATAAAAGACAAAGATAGAATACTAAAAGAAGAATGAGAAAAACAAAAAGTCACCTATAAGGGAGAATCAATTAGATTAAATTCTCATTTCTCAATAGAAACAGTGTGGGCAAGAAGACAATGGGATAGCATACATGCACTGAAATAAAACAAATGTTGACCAAGTATCCTGTACTCAGCAAATCTGTCCATCAAATATGAAGGAGAAATTAGATCATGTACAGAAAAGCAGTCACTTAAAGACTTTGTGAAAACAAGAACAACTACACAAGAAATTCCAAGGGGCATCCTTCACACAGAGACACCAAAGGAAAGTGGATAGACTATGGTAACAAAAGGTAACAGAAAAAGAAGCATAACAAAATGGTAGTGATAAAACCTGCCTTGACAATAAACATTCTTAATGTGAATTGATTAAATACACTAGCCAATACAAAAAGAGTAGCAGAATGGATAAAAATAAAACAAAGCCCATCAATATGTTGCTTAGCACAGACACATTAAAAAAATAAGATAGACTGAAAATCAAATTGTTGTTGTGTGCCATCGAGTTTCTTGTGACTCATAGCGACCCTATGTACAACAGCCCCCTGCTCTATTCTGTGCCAGTCACTCTACCTCCGACACAACCATCCTGATTACCCCAGTCACTGAATCAATCCACCTCATAAAGGGTCTTCCCCTCCTGCACTGTCCCTCCACCCTCCCAAGCATGGTGTCCCTCTCCAAGGACCCGTCCCTCCTGGCAACATGTCCAAAGTATGCCAGACGAAGCCCCAGAATCCTTGCCTCCAAGGAGCATCTCGGTTTAACCCTCTCTGAAATACTGAAGAAAAATTTACCAAGCAAGTGGCATCCACAAAAACCCACAGGAGTAGCAATGTTAATTTCTGATAAAATAGACTGCAGGATTACCAAAGGATAGGTCAACTCAAAAGAAACTTGCAAATATGTGGAAGGTCTAAATTATAAAACCAGCCAACTCAACCTTGTGGATGTATTCAGGGTACTGCATCCAACTAAAAGTCAATTTACTTATTCTCAAGTACACAAGACTTATTCTCTAGAATTGATCATATGTTAGGACATAAATCAAATCTCAACAAATTAAAAACATTGAATTACTACAAAGTATCTTTTCCGAATACACTGTTGTTATTGTTATGTGCCGTCAAGTCATTTGCGACTCATAGCGACCCTATGTACAACAGCCCCAAACTGTGCTCTATCCTGTGCCAATCCCATTACCTCTGACACACCCATCCTGATTACCCCAGTCACTGAATCAATCCACCTCATAGAGAGTCTTCCCCTCCTGAGCTGTCCCTCCACTCTGCCCAACATGATGTCCCTCTCTAAAGACCTGTCTCTCCTTACAACATGTCCAAAGTATGTCAGGCGAAGCCCCAGAAACCTTGCCTCCAAGGAGCAGCCTGCTTTAACCCTCTCTAGGATGAATCTGTTTATTTTCTTGGCAGTCCATGGTACATTCAATACTCTTCTCCAGCACCACAGGTCAAAGGCATCAATTCTCCTTCTATCCTCCCTAGTCATTGTCCAACTCTCTGATGCATAACAAGTGATTGCAAAAGCCATGGCCTGTATCAGGTGCACCTTAGTCTCCAGAGAGACACCGTTGCTCTTGAGTACTTTAGAGAGGTTCCTAACCACAGACTTTTCCATCGCAATACGTTTTTTGATTTCCTGGCTACTGGTGCCAAGAGTGTTGACCGTGGAGCAGAGCAGACTGAAGCTGTGAACAATCTCAATCTCTTCACCATCTATCCTGATGCTACCAATTGGTTCAGTGGTGAGAATTTTTGTCTTCCTGACATTGAGTCTCAGTCCATATTGAAGGCTGCAGTCCTTGACCCTCTGCAGTAAATGCATGAGGTCCTCCTCAGACTTAATAGAAAGGAAAGTAAAAAGTTGTTGGAAACAAATTATAATGAAAATACAACATACCAAAACCTCTGGCATGAAGCTAAGGCAATCTCCAGGGGATACTTCATAGCAATAGGCAAATATACTAAAAAGAAAAAAAAAACAAAATTAATGACCTAAGTCAAAACCTTCATCAAATAGAAAAAGAACAGAAATTTAACTCCACAACTTCTAGAAGAAAGGAAATTATAAAGATGAGAGCTGAAACCAATGGGATAGAAAACACAAAACAATTGTAACCAGGAGCTGGTATTAGAAAGGGTCAAAATAGATGAACCACCTTGTAAACTTGACAGCAGAAAAGAAAGAACACAAATAGCTCAAATAAGAAATGATAGAAGTTACATCACAACAGATAAGATGAAATTAAACCAATAACTTCAGAATATTCTGCAAAGATTTAGGACCAGAACTGCATTAAAAAACCACAGAGCTTCACACAGAGCCAGTGCCTGGTTTCAACTTTGGGGCGCCTAATTGGCTTTGGGAACCATAGCAAATCACACAAGGTAGGAAACTTGGACTACCATCTTGCCTTCCCCTCAGGTAAGCCCCATTCTTTCAGGATCCCATTGGCTTTGTTAACAATCAGCCAGCCTAGGCCAGACAAGACATTCAGGCCCACAGCTGTGAAAGACCCAAAGGCTGTGGCCTTTGAGCAAAATAAACAACACTAGCATGCCAAATCTAAAGGAGACCTAGTTCTCACCTTGGAAATTATTGTGACAGCCATGTGGTGCAAAAGAAAGAACAGAGACACTATGCTACAAGACAACAGTCCAGTAGCAGAAGCTCCAGGGCAAGAACCTTTCCCCAGTACTGCCTGAGACAAAAATCCTTCTCTGAAACTGATTACATGGAATTTGGACTTAAATCCTTCAGAACATGATATAGAATCAATGTGAGAGACCAGCAACATTCTGAGGTGCAAAACATCATAGAAGTGACTTCTAGCCTAAGCCATCATATTAAAGTGTTGCTGGGTGCAGGGGGTGCTGGATGGGGTAGGACGGAGAACAAATGATGCTAATATTCAGTGAAAGGGAAGGGATGAGACAAACAGAAGGAGGGCATTTAATGTATGGTTATTATCTCAGTAAGGGAAGTGTCTTTTATTTGCTTCTTTCTCTAATATGCTTTTCAGTCAGATGTTATCCTAAAGCTAGGCATCTAAATTAAGACAGACTAGGAAGAAAGATTGGCCATGCACTACTGAAACAAAACAGACCTTCCAAAACCCTAAATGCAATAGAGCACACATAGAGTAGAATAACACATATGGCAACTGAAGCTGAGCCCTCAGTTTGGAAACACAAAGGGAGAGGAACTGTTGTAAACAAAAACTAAAGATCGGAACGTGGAATGTGAGAAGCAAGAATGTAGGAAAACTTGATACTGTTAATAAAGAAATGGAACACATAAATAGTGACATAGTAGGTATTAGCAAAATAAGATGGATTGGTATGGGACATTTTGAATCAGATGACTATATGATCTACTACTCTAAAGATGAAAACGTGAGAAAAATTGGGTCATTTTCATAGTTATAAAGGTCATTTCTAGATCCACCTTGAAAGCCAAAGAGGAGGGAATAGTTGATTTCTACCAAATTTTGCAGTCAGAAATTGATCAAACATGCAAACAAGATGTATTAACAATAATGGAATACTATAATGCAAAAGTTAGGAACCAGGAAGAAGGATCAGTAGCTGGAAAACATTGACTTGGTGACGGAATGAGGCTAGAGATAGAATGGTAGGATTCTGCACAATCAATGATTTATACATAGCAAATACCATTTACAAGAAACATAAGTGCAGGCTATACATGTGATTTCACCTGATGGCATGCACAGGAATCAGATCAATTACATCTGTGGGAGGAATTATTGGAGAAGTTCAGTATCAGCAGTGAAAACTAGGCCAGGTGTTGATTGCAGAACAGACCATCAACTACTCATATGCAAGTTCAAAGTAAAGCAAAGAAAGTAAAATCAAATCCACAGAAATAACACTTTGACCTTTAATCTGTTCCACCTGAATTTAAAAACCAACTCAGGAATAGGTTTGAGGCCTTGAACACTAAGGAACAAAGACCAGATGAGCTGGGGGAGTAGATCAAGACTATCATACAGTAAGAAAGGTCATTACAAAGACAGAAGAACAAGAAACGACCAAAATGGATGTCATAAGAGACTCAGAATATTGCATTAGAGTGCCGAGAAACCAAAGAAAAGGGAAGAAATCAAGAAGTTAAGGAGGTGGATAGAAAATTTCAAAGGGCAGCACAGGAAGACAAAGCAAAGTATTGTAAGGAAATGTTCAAGTACTGGAGTCTGAAAATCAAAAGGGAGTCTGAAAATCAAAAGGGAGTCTGAACTCTCTCAGCATTTCTTAAGCTGAAGGAACTGAAGAACAAATTCAAGCCTTAAGTTGTAATACTTAAGGATACTAGGAGTAGAATATTGAATGATCCAGGAAGTATTAAAAGAAGATGGAAGGAGTATACAGAGCTACTATACCAAAAAAAATTGATTGACACAGAAGAATTTCAAGAAACAACATACATGATCAAGAGGCAACAGTGATGAAGTAGGAAGTTTAGGCTACTCTCTGAAGAACTTGGGAAAAAAAGACCCATGGAATTGATGGAATACCAACTGGCATATTTCAACAAACAGATGATGCCCTGGATGTGCTCACCAAGCTGTGCCAAGAAATCTGGAGAACAACCACTTGGCCAACTGACTGGAAGAGATCTATATTTGTTCCCATTCCAAAGAAAGGTGACCCAAAAAGGGTGCAGAAATTATTAAACAATATTAATTTTACATGCAAACAAAATTCTGCTGAAAATGATCCAAAAATGATGAACAGCACATCAATTGAGAACCACCAGATGTGCAGGCTAAGTTAAGAAGAGGCCATAGTACCAGTGATTTTATACCAATCCCAATACAGATACCGAATTCATTTTTTAAAGAGATAGAAAAGACCACTGACTAGTTTTATTGGAAGGAAAAGAGATCCTAAATAAGCAAAGTACTTCTGAAAAACAAAAATGAAGTGAGAGGCATAGATTCCTGATATGAACACCTTTTACACAGCTGTAATAACCAAAACTGCATGGTCCAAGTACAATGACAGACACATACACCAATAGAACAGAATTGAGAACCCAGTAATTAGGCCATTTCCTAGTTATGGTTATTTACCATCAAATCACTTGTGACTCATAGCAGCCTTATATACAATAGCTTTGAAGCCTTCCTTATCCTGAGCCAGTCTTACTGACTCTTATAAACGTATACCCATTACCCCAATTACTATCTCAACACACCTCCTCCAGGATCTCCCTTTCCTATGCTGTCCCTCTATCCTTCCAAGCATGATGTCTTCCTACAATGACTTGTCACTCTTGGTTTAAAGTCAACTAGTATTCAACAAGGAAACTAATGGGAAAATGACAATTTCTTCAACAAATGGTAATAGCAACACTGGGATTCTGTCTGCAAGAAAGTTGAAGCAGGATCTGCATCTCTCACCACGCACTAAAACCAACTCAAGTTTGATCAGAGACCTAGCAGTAAATCTCGAAAAAAATATACCTCATAAAAAACAAAATGGGGTCACACTTAAAAGGCCCAACCTAAAGTATGAATAGGCTAGTAAATACAGCCAGAAATGCACAATCAGGAAAGGATAACATCACTGAATAAGACTTTCTAAATATTAAGTCCCTGGGTGAATAAAAAACTTTTTCAAGTAGGATGACAAGAAAACAAAAAAAAAAGAAGAAAACCTAATGACTGGGGTGGGGGTGGGGAAATCATTTGGTGAATATATGATTACTATTGTCATATTAAGAGTCCAGAATGAAACCTGCAAGGTGGAGTGGACTGAAGGGGGGGCAAGGGGAAGATGTATAACAATGAAATATTTTCTTTTACTTGTCAAAGAGAAAAGCAAACATGAGGGGAGGGGTGGTGAGGGAGGAAAGTGTGCAACAATGAATGAATGGAAATAATAAAAAATAAAATTCAGAGGCTTAAAAAGAAAACATTTGGCAATAACATTTCAGAGAAGGATTTCATAATGAATGTTTACAGAAGACTATAGGACTTCCACAAGAAAAAGCCTGATATTCTAATTACAAAATGGGCTAAAGACATGTTTTTCATAGAGGAAGAATTTGGGTGGCCCACAGGCACATGAAGAAATGCTCTAAATCACTGGCAATAAGAGAGATGTAAATCAAAACAGAAATGAGACACCATCTCAATCTATTATCAGTGGCAAAGTTTAACTGAATGGCAAGAAAGAAATGTTGGAAAGGATGTAGAGAGATTATAACAAATGTTGGTGGGATTGTAAAATGGTCCAACCATTCTGGAAGGCAGTGGGCATTTTCTCAAAACCTTACAGAAATTCTATATAACCCAGTAATTCCATTGCTAGGAATACAACTGGAGGACAATAGAATTAAAATGCTAATGGAGATTGGTACACAGATGTTCATAGCAGTGTTATTCACAAAAGTAAGAAAGTGGAAACAGCCCAAATGACCATCAAGAAATGCATGGATTCAGAAATTGTACATTCACAAGATGAAATACTATGAAATTATTTTGAAAAATACTATATAACAAGGGAAAGGCATGAACTAACATGTTCAAGGCAATCCCAGTACAGATACCAAATTGATGTAAAAATAGGATAGCTAGTAAAATGTGGATAAAAATCCAAAGGGAAAAGAAGAGGAGGGCAGGGGGCCGTAGAGTGGGTTTGGGGAATAAGTATGCCGTAGCCAGCTTTGGTGGATGGAGGGTGGGGGTGAAGAAATTAGGAAATACTCAGTGGGGACCTAAAAGATAGGGTATAGTGGGCATAGATCAAGGGTGATTAATTTTTTAAAACAATGTATGAGAGTGATTTAGGAAACAAAATATGAATGAAGGAATGTGTTAAGCACTATAGACATGAACAAAACACAAAGTATAAGAATTATTTATATAAATCAATATAAAATAAAAAGGGAAAAAACCCAAACATTATAATCCCATATGATCTAGCTAGTAAGATTGCCCTACTAAGAATATATACCACGGAAATCAGAATTGAAACACAAACAGAGCTATGTCCACCTATATTCCTACCTGCATTATTCACAATAGAGAGAAAATGCCCAAACACACATCTACAAACAAATGGTTTAAGAAATTGTGGTACATACACACAATAGAACACAGTAAGATGCAGCACTAAGGAAAAATGACTTCATAAAAAAACTATATAAATTGGGAAAGGCTAGTATACTGAGTGAAATAACTCAGTCAAATAAGGAAAAATACTGCTTAAGATCACTATTGTGAAAACAGGAGGCTGGCTAAGCAAGATATGTATAAATGTACAAAAGGAGAAGGATAAGGGGATAAGGGAGGGGCAAGTAAATGAGGAGGGGGAATTCAGTAGGAGAGCAAAAGCTGGGCAGATGGAGAAATGAAGAAACAAGAAAGATTGAGAATTTGAAAAGATGGGGTGATAATGGGTATAGATCAATATTAATTAACTATATAAAGTACAATGTATATGAATTCTTGTATTAAACACAATATGCATTAATGAAATACAGTGTATGGTGAATTATTCAAACCAATAACATTCTTAAAAAAAATAAATTGATGTTTCATTTCGGAAACCTGATGGAAGGTCGCTATGAGTCACTTTCTGCTTAATGGCAGTGAGTTTTGTTTTTGCTTTTGTTATTAAGGACTTAACTAGATAAAATATTTTTGGTTACCAAAAATTGTTATTTTTCCAACATTGATTTCTGACATTTATATTGTGTCAATGAAGAGACCAAACTGAATTTTCTTTCTTTAAGGGTATGCTGTAACGATGGGGGAAGTTGGCGCAGGTGGGCTTTTGCCCTAGTAGACAAGGATCCAAGGAGCACAATGGACAGCATTTGCTGGGTGTGTCTTTAAAATTCTGTAATGGCTGGGGGAGTCTGCACAGCTGGCCAGGGAAGTCGCTGTGCTATGTGGTTCCACTTCAGAAGTCCGGTTTCTCCTTTCTTGATGGGGGTCACATAAATAGTCTTGGTTTGCCTTTGGTTTATGTTTGGCTTGGATTATTGGTAATGCAATCAATATTGAAAGCTACATTCTTTGATGATGTTTGTTCTGTGTCAATGGTTTTCCCCTCCACAAGCGGCTTTTGCCCTACTCAACAACGACCCAAGGGTGGAGCAGAGTCAACAGCTTTTGCTGAGTGTGTCTTTAAAATTTTGTAGGATCAGAGGACCACAGTCCCTCAGGCCAAATTTATTAATGTGAGAATGAACATTCTTTAATACAGCAGTTGTTTGCCCATTTGCTGTGCTGAATAACTTGGAGTTATCACTGTGCCGTTGTTCGATTCAGATCAGTTCAGGTTTGGAAGAAGGAGTGGCATCCACTTCCTACACCAGATGGCTCTGGAAACTATAAACTCCATAAACATAAAGTAATGATGTTAATTATAGAACAGAGTACATGTCTTCTGTTCATAGGGTCACTATGTATTCAGCTTAACAACACTTAATCACAACTAAGTGATAACTAGTGTTGCTATATTTTGGAGGAACATTCTTCCACTTTGTACATCACTGCTTGTCAGTTTGCTGTACTGAGGTAACAAAGATGTGTGCATCTAGGGAGGCATCTAGTGGATAAAAAAAAATCCATTATTTGAATTCCATTGATTCCTGAGGCCTTATTTTTTCCCAATGCCTTCAGTGCAGCTTCATCCTCATGCTTCAATACCATTCGCTCCTGCTCATTGCTGTTACTGTTATGTGTCATCAAGTTTCCTGTGACTCATAGCCAGGCTCCACACAACAGCTCTGAACTCTTGCATATCCTGAGCCAATCTCATCATCTCTGACAGACCTAATCCCATTTCTCCAGCCACTGAGTCAATTCATCTCATCCTGAGTCTTCCTCTCCTGTGCTGTCCCTCCACCCTTCTAAGCACGATGTTCTTCTCCAAGAACTTGTCCCTCCTGGCTAAGTGCCCAAAGTATGTGAGGCAGAGCTTCAGAATATTTACCTGCAGGGAACAGCTTGGTTTCAACCTCTCAAGGACCAACCTGTTTGTTCTCCTGGTGGTCCACAGTATGTTCAACACTCTCCGCAGCACCACAACTCAAAGGCATTGATCCTTCCTTTATCATCTTATTCATTGTCCAGCTCACTGATGCATAGCAAGTAATTTCCAGACTATGGCCTGGATCAGGTGCACCTTGTTTTCCAGACTGGCATTGCTGCTCTTCAGTACACTAAGAGATCCTTGACCTCAGACTTCCCCAATGCAATTTGATTTCCTGGCTGCTGGTACCAAAAAAAAAGTACTGATTGTGGAATGAAGCAAGCTAAAGCTGTTAAGAATCTCAATTTCTTCACCTGTCATGAGGTATTAACTGGCCCAGTGGTGAGAATCTTTGTCTTCTTGATGTTGAGTTTCAATCCATATTGAAGACTGCAGTCCCTGACCTGCAGCAGAGTCTCATGTTCTCCTCAGTTTACAAGCAAGGTTGTATCATCTACATAACGTAGGTTGTTGATGAATCTTCCTTTAATCCTGATGCCACATACCTCCTCATAAGTCCAGTCTCCTGAATAATCTGTTCTGCATATAGATTGAAAAGCTATGGAGATAGGATGCATTCTTACTTCATGAACTTTTTCAGTGTCAATCAGTCAGTTCTTTCTTGTACAATGATTCTGTGTATTCCCTCCATCTTCTTTTGATGCTTCATGGATCATTCAACATATTGCCCAGAGCATCTTTCAATATTGCAACTTGAAATATAAGTTTTTCCATTCTCTCAGCTTGAAAAATGCAGAGTGAATTTCTCCTTTTTTTTTATTCTCCAATTCCAGCTATCTGAACACTCCATTTTAATATTTTGTTTTTTCTTCTTGGGGTGCCATTTGAGATCTTCTATTTAGCTCTATTTTTGGCATGCTTCCCCTTTGTTTTGGCTTCTTAATTCTCTAGTGCAAGTCTCTTTTGACATCCATTTGGTGGTTTGTTTTGTTGTGGTTTTTTTTTTGTCTTCTTTCTCCTCTGCTTTGTAATGATCTTTTGCTCTCATGTTATATAATATCCTTGATGTCATCCACAACTCATCTGGTCTTCTATCATTGATGTTCAATGCTGCAAACCTATTTTTAAGATGATTTTTAAATTCAAGTGGAGGGGACTCAAGATCATATTTTGGTTTTCAGAGACATGTTTTAAATTTTTTTGGCCTCAATTTGGACTTAAACATGACTAATTGATGGCCTGATCCACAGTCTTGCCTATGGCAAAATTTTGACTGCTGACATTGAGAGTCTCCAATGATTCTTTCCAGAGATATAGTCGATCTGATTCATCAGGTGAAGTCCATGTGTAAAGCTGCTGTTGTTAGTGGTTTTAAAAAAAGATATTTGCAACGAATAAATCATCGAACAGATATCATTCTATTTCTAGTCTCTTTTCTGTCATCACGTCCAACTTACTGACTCCCAGTCTTTATTATTTCCAACTTTTGGACTCAAGTCACCAATTATTGACTGATTGTTTTGTCAATTTCAGACTGCAAGATTTGGTAAAAATTTTCAATTTTCTCATCTTTGACCTTAACTGCTGGAACATATATTTGAATAATAATCATATTAATAGGTCTTCCTTACATGTGTATGGATAACATTTTATCCATACATCACAACATTATACTTCAGGACAGAACTTGCAATTGACTTTTTGACTATGAATGCAACACCTTTCTTCTTGCTTTTTCACTTTCAGCATAGCATACCATGTGATTACTTGATTCAAAGTGGCCAAAGCTAGTCCATATCATCTTACTAATGTATATAATGTCGATGTTCAAGCATTTTGTTTCCTTTTCACAACTTCTAGTTTTCCAACATTCATGCTACTTACAGCCCATGTCCCAATTAGTAAAGGATGTTTGCCACTATTTTTTTCCTCATTTCAAATGACTTCCAATCTGAGCTCCAATTCTTATACTATAACTACCAGTGTTCCTCTACTGTTCATAGGATTTTTGAAGACCTGCTATTTAAGAAGTCAATTAGCAATCCTGCTAACTTGTGTGAGTTAAACTGGGAGCCCCAGTGAAACCTATCCACTATGGGTAACCATCTGGTGTTGGTGGCATAGCTTTCAGCATCACAGCAACCCACAAGTTATCTCTGTACAGCAAACTGACAGACAAGCGTTGTACTAATTAGAACAATGTATCCCCAAAGTATAACAAATGGACAATTTAGTATTATACCCCTAATAGCAAAGCAAGCTTCACACAAAGTCTACAGTCACAAGCATAAGGACCCAACCAATTGTTAACCACAAAAGCCCAGGTTCTGAGTCCTAGCTGTTTTAAACAAGAAGCTCCAAACCCCTACTGGACTATTAATCAAATTTAAAAAACCGAAAACATTAGAGGCCACCATTTGGAGGCTAACATTAAGTTTACCACAGTTTCTTTCTATTTTGTTTTATTTGCATACATTAAACTTCACTTTCTGTGCTATATTGTTGTTGTTAGGTGCTGTATAGTAAAATGAGACTCATAAAAACTCGATGAACAAAAGATTTGAACTCTGTTCCATCCTGCACCATCCTCACACTTTCTGAAACACAAGAGCCCATTGCAGCAGTCACCATGTTAGTCCACCTGGTTGAGGGTTTTCCTCTCCTTTGCTAGCCCTCCACCCTTCCCAACATCATGTCCTTCTCCAAGGAATAGCCCCTCCTGGCAATAAGCCCAAAGTGTGTGAGGTAAAGCCTCATCATTCTTGTCTCCGAAGAACACTTGATTGAACCCTTTCCTAGATGTTATCTGTTTGTTCTCCTGGCCATCCAAGGAATGTTCAGTGCTCTTCTCCAACACTACAGCTCAAAGTTGTCAAATCTTCTTCTGTCTTTCTTATTCATTGGATTGTGGGATGATTTCAAGGATATCGTCCATGAAGAAAGCAAAAGGTCATTACAAAAGTGGAGGAAAAAGAAAACATTGAAATGGATGTCAGAAGAGACTCTAAAGATTGCACTGGAGCAACAAGAAGCCAGATCTAAAGGAAATCATGTGACATTAAAAAGCTGATCAGATGATTTCAAAGGGCAGCTCGGATGACAAAGTAAAGTATTATAATGGAATGTGCAGAGATCTGGAATTGAAGAATGAAAATAGAAGAACTTGCTCTGCATTTTTCAAGCTGAAAGAACTTCATGTTGCAATATTGAAAGATGCTATGGGTAATATACTGAATCGCTCAGAAAGTATCAAAAGAAGATGGAAGAAATACACAGAGTCACTGAACCAGAAAGAATTGTGTGAAACTGAAAAATTTCAGGAAGCACCATATGAACAGGAGCTAATGGTAATAAAAGATGAAGTAGAAGATTCATTGAAGGTATTGGCAAAAAATAAAGCCTCAGGAATAATGGGATACCAATTGACTTGTTTCAGTTAACAGATGCAGCATTGGATATGCACACCAGCCTATTCTAGGAAATTTGGAGGACAGCCCTCTGGCCAATGAATTGGAAGAAGTCCATATTTGTTCCAATTCCCGAGAAAGGTGATCCAAATGAATGTGGAAACTATTGAACAATATCATTTAAAATATTACATGCAATCAAGATATCATAGAAGATCATTAAAAAAATAGCTAGAGCAGTACATAGATAGGGAACTTCCAGAAGTTCAAGCAGGTTTTAAAAGAGGCTATGGCACCAGAGATATCATTGCTGATGTTACATGGATCCTGGCTGAAAGTAAAGAATACCAGAAGAATGTTTATGTGTGTTTTATTAACTATGCAAAGGCATTTGTCTTTGTGGATCATAACAAGTTGTGGCTGATTTTAAGAAGAATGGAAATCTCAGAGCTCTTCAAACTCTATGGGCTTTTATACTTATGTATCCATCACCCAATTTCCATACAGATCTGTTCCTTCATTCTAAAATGTCCCTATTCATCCTCTTTGTAGTCAGTTACTATCCTTACCTGCTTAACTCTTGAATATTGAGGTTGTAAGACTTTTTAATATATTTGTGGATATTTTAACAAGAGTTATAAAGGTACTAAACTAGAATATGTTAACCAGATGATCTCTTTCTATAAATTTTAAGTGAGAATTTAACAAGTGTTTTCTATCAGATGCCATGGTGTAGGCATAAAGTATATATAGAATTATTCCTAACTGAAGATTTTCCAAATGAAAGAAAGTATTTTATACTTTTAATTATTTTATTATCTTATCAAATATAAAAGACAACTACCTTGGCAACTTACTAGAAGGGATCCCTACTTGTTTTCATTCCCCAAAAATATGATTCAACAAAATGCAAAAAGTATTAACCAATATCATTAATAGAACTTGCAAATAAAATCTTACCAAAGATTGTTTTAAAGAAAATTACTACAACAGTACATTGAAAGGTAACTTTCAGAAATTCAAGCTGAATTCAGAAGAGGCTACACAAGGAATATCATTGTTGATATCAACTGGATCTTGTCTGAAAGAAGAGAATATCAGAAAAATGTTTACTTATTTTACCGATTGTGCAAAGGTATTTGACTGTGTGGGTCACAATAAATTACACTGAGAAGAAAGGCAATTCCAAGAACATTTCATTATTCTCATGTGAAACCTTTACAGTGGCCAAATAGTACAAGCAAACACTACATTGTTTAAAATTGGGGAGGGTGTGTATCAGGAATGTACATTTTCTCCATACCTATCCAATATATATGCTGAACAAATAATTTT
Source organism: Elephantulus edwardii (assembly GCF_000299155.1). Taxonomy (NCBI): domain Eukaryota; kingdom Metazoa; phylum Chordata; class Mammalia; order Macroscelidea; family Macroscelididae; genus Elephantulus; species Elephantulus edwardii. Next base: position 20,008,191 of record NW_006399752.1, read on the forward strand.
AGAAGCTGGAATATATGAAGCAGAACATGGCAGCAAGAGTAGAGGGAGATTCCACAATAATCTGAATTATGCAGATGACATTGTTTATAGAAAGTGAAGAAGTTGTTGTTTATTGCCTTTGAGTCAAGCACGACTCATAGTGACCCTGTGAACAAAAGGCCTGAAGCCCCTCTACAACTATCAAGATTTATCAAAATTCATAAAGTTTATGGAGGCATGTTATTTAGGAAGTGGATGCCACTCCTTGTTCTTATATGCCATTTAGTCACCTGCAATGTATAGCAAACCTATGTACAGCAACTCTGAACCCTTCCCTGTCCTGAGCCAGTCTCACAAATTCTGACACACCAATCCCCCTTGCCCCAGTTACTGTATCAATCCATCTCATCTGGGGTCTTCCTCTCCTGAACTGTCCATCTACCCATCCGAGCATGATGTCCTTCTCCAAGGACCTATCTCTCCTGGCCACATGTTCAAAGGAAGTGAGGCAGAGCTTCTAAATCCTAACCTTGTTACATTGGGGAAATCTGTTGTCAAGGACCTCTACAAAATTCTAAAAAGCAAGTATATCAGTTTAAAGGCCAAAGTGCACTTGATCCTTGTTGTTAGATGCCATCAAGAATAATTCATAGTGACCCTATAAATAACAGATCTGAACCATGTCCTATCCTGTGCAGTCCTCACAATCACTGACACCCTCAAGCCCATTGCTGTGATCTTTGTGTCAATCCACCTGTTTGAGGGTCTTTTTCTTCTTCATTGACCCTTTACTTTCCCAAGAATGATGTCCCTCTCTAGACCCTTCTTTTCAATTGCTTCCTATGTACCTGAAAGTTAGACAGTTAATAAGAATAACAGAAAACTAATAGATGACTTTGCATCATGGTGTTGGCTAAGGGTTCTTAATACACATGGACTGTCAAAATGACATACAAATCTGTCTTGAAAAAGTGCAGCCAGAATACTCCATAGAGGCAAGGATAGCAAAACTTCATCTCACTTGAGGCATATTTTCAGAAGGAATCAGTCCTTAGGGATATTATTCTTGGAGGTAGAGGGTCAGTGAAAGAGAAGAAGACTCTCAACCAAATGTAACAACACAGTGACTCTCACATTGGACTTGGGCAGGACAGAGATCAGGAGGATGACACAGAATAGGTCAACGTTGAGAAATGTTCATAGGGTAACTATGTGTCAAGTCAACTTGATGACATTTAACTGCAAAATTTCCTTACTATTTTAACTTTACTATTCAGTTTGATAAAAAGCAAACGTGTTAATTAAAAATTTGATTCAGAAGAAATGTTTAATGTGGCATTAATGAAGATATACAGAAGAAATAAGACAAAATTTTAAACTATGTGTGCTTTTAGAAATGTTAATATCTAACTCAATGTTTTAAAACAAATCTGAAATTTTGGAATACATACCAACTACACTAATGTCATATTTAATTTAAAATCCATAAATATAAAACTGGAATAATTTAATTGTTAATAAGCCTTATCTCTCATATTGTTAAGAAAACTCTGAAAACCACTTTGCTCCTCTGAAAAAAATGTTATCTCAGGCCAACTCTGTGTGCATGCATGTATGTATTGTTATTGTTGTTATTTAGTGCCATTGAGTCAAGTAGGACTCATAGTAACCTCTAGAAAATAGATCTGAATCCTGTCCTGTCCTGTACCATCCTTATCATCCCTGATACATTTGTGTCAATTTCTGCAGACACTGAATCAATCCATCTCTTGAAGAGTTTACCTCTCCTTCAGTAACACTTTATCTTTGAAAGTATAATGTTAATTGCCAAGAATCAGCCTCTCCTAAAACATATCCATAATATGTGAGTTGAAACTTCACCAACTTTGCCTCCACAGGATAGTCTTCTTTCTTTTTTTTTTTAGGATATTCTTATTGTACTTTCTCCAACATATATTTGTTTGTCCTTTTGGCAGTCTATGGGATATTCAGTACTCCTCCAACAACAAAACTCAAATGCATAGATTCTTCTTTCATTATCTTTATTAATTTTCCAGCTCTCAGATGCATAGCAGGTGACTGGAAAGACTTAGGCCTTAATCAGGTGCACCTTAGTCTTCAGACTGACATCATTGCTCTTCAGGACTTTGGAGAAATCGCTGACATCAGAATTTCCCAGTGTAATATCTCTCCTAATCTCCTGACTGATAGTACCAAGGGTTTTGATCATGGATCCAAGCAAGATAAAATTGTTGACAATTTCTATTTTCTTTCCATCTATCATGTTGCTGTTTATTGGTCCAGTAGTGAGAATGTTCATTTCTTGATATTGATATATAATCCATACTGAAAGCTACCATCCTTGATCCTCTGCAGTAAATGCTTCAGGTCCTCCTCACTTTCAGCAAGCAAGGGTCTGTCATCTGCATAACACAGGTTGTTGATAAATCTTCTTATCCTGATGTCACACACTCCGTCATAAAGTCTAGTTTCTCAGACAATTTACTTAGCATAAATATTGAGTGGTATGGAGATACCCAGTGCTCTCCTTTCCATAGTTTTAAACGTTGCAGTGTTATTTTGTACTATTCAAGTAATAGCTTCTTACTCTAGGTATAGATTTTGGACAAGCACACTTAAGTGTTCTAGAATGTTCATTTTTTTCAAAGTTAGCTGTTGTTTATTATGATCCAAATAGTCAAATACCTGTGCATAGTCAGTAAAATACAAGTAGTCATTCTTCTGATATCCTTTGTATTCAGCCAAGATGCATCAGGTATCTGAAATAATATCACTGATGCCATGATCTTTCCTAAACCCAGCTTGAACTTCTGGCAGTTCTCTGTCAATGTACTGTTCTAACCATTTCTGGATGATCTTCAATAATACTTTGAAGAGGAGGGAATTATTATTCATCTTTGAACCCTTCAAAATCTTATGTTTCCTGCTGTTATTGTTGTTATGTGCCATTGAGTCGTTTCCGACTCATAGCGACCCTATGCACAACAGCTCTAAACCCTGCTCTATCCTGCGCCAACCGCACCACCTCTGACACACCCATCCCCATCTCATAGAGGGTCTTCCCCT
>NW_006399752.1:20019641-20020278 GCF_000299155.1 Elephantulus edwardii
GTGTCATCCGCATAACGCAGATTGTTGATAAATCGTCCACCAATCTTGACCCCACATTTCTCCTCATAGAGCCCAGCCTCCCGGATAATCTGCCTTCAGCTTGTCAGATGCCTAACCCCTCCTCTGAGCGGCCTGCCGGAACGAATAGAAAAAAAAAACAATATAAAAAAAATGCCATGAAAATCATACCCAAATAAAAATAAAATAACCTATCATTTTCAATTTTGACTTGCTGCTCCACTTTTTAAATCAATTTTTCAGAATGACTTAAGACTCTTTGTTTGCTTAAATATGTGCTTGCTATAATGCACCTCTTCTTTTACTGTCTGAGCTAGATCTTCCTTCAAGGAAAATCAGGAAATAGACTCATTAGTTGTTCCGGGACAGCAAAGCCTTGGGGTCATCATGAAAGTGTTAAGAGACAAAATCTGAGAACCACTACCTACTGCTTTTGTCTCTCATATTCTTTGGCTACAATTACAGAGCATTTGAAACATTCGAAATGGAAACATCTGCAAACCAGGGTCTCCTATTACTGATAGGTTCTTTTTTTTAAATTTAGGTTGTTTATTTTTCATTTCAATGAACATCTACAGAGATTTTGGGATTCCATTCATTCATTGTTGCACCCTTCTCC
>NW_006399752.1:20020378-20025735 GCF_000299155.1 Elephantulus edwardii
ATGCATAACAAGCGATTGCAAATACCATGACCTGTATCAGGCGCACCTTAGTCTCCAGAGAGACACTGTTGCTCCTGAGTACCTTTGAGAGGTCCCTGCTATCTTCTTAATTATACAATTTATTCTGTTTAAACATACAAAGTGTTGAAGCAAATATATTTGGATAATTCTTAGAGAATAATTATCTTTAAAAGTGATTACTAATTAGATTACTCCTTCCATCATAATGATTGTCTGCTGGAAAAATTGCAGTCAGTTGAATTTATAAAACTAATAAATTAGGAAATATTTTTTGTGATTATACTGAATTATAAATGTAAATAGTGCAGGAATTGTAAATATTATGTATTTTCCCATAATAAAAAGAAATGTTATTTCCAATACATTTTACTATGTGATTTATTATAGGAGAGAATTAGCAATTTAACACCTATCTAAAGAATCTTAGAGACCTTTTAATTAATTTGCATTCTTACATTCACTATTAGAAAAAGAACTCAATTCTCCTCAGCTGCAATTTTGTGGACAAAATGATACAAGTATTTTCACACATATGACAGATAACACAGCTTTCAGGAATCTTTTAAGGAAGACTGCTGAGTTGGCAAATACATTCTCAACTGAGTTGACATGGTGTTATTTTGAACAAACACTGGAGTAAGAAAAAACACGGAATCATTTATAACTTTATTAAAGAGAATTGGATATCCTTAGAAGTGAGATTGATAATGTTATTGTGTAGACCTGGTGAAAACTTCCACTGGTTCCAGTCCTAGCATGTGAGAATGAGAAGTGACCATGGAGGTCATCTAGATAGCATATTTTGTAATTCAATCTTGTGTTTACAGTTGAATGTCTCATGTATTCCTGTTATCTCTCTGCTAAAAATAAATCCATTGAATACTAACAGAATGTGATCTCTTTGGGATACTATTCTGCAGAATGATTAATTCGTTGAGAGAAAGGTTAGGTGACAACAGAAATGAAAACAAGTAATTTTTTATTCGTCATTCCAAAACATATTTGACATTCTGTTGTAAACTATATGTTTCTAGCAGCTGTTGTGGTAATTGTTTTGCCAGTTTCTAATTGCAGATGTTGGCAGCTGGAAATTAGGAGCAATCGTGGTTTCTTTAGGGGATAGAATTAAGTGTATGAAAACATGAGTTTACATCATGCTTTTTTTCAGGCGTCTTCAAAGCTGCTCTGAAGAGCAGAGTTATAGAATTTCTACTAATTATTCTAGGAACCTGATCACCTTAAACATTAAAAAGCTTTAAGCCTCTACGAGTTATAAAAATCATGTCACTTTTCATGAGGAAATTAGATGACAAAGAAGTCTCGATGGCCAGAGCAAAGAAAGAAAAATAAGGCTTTATTTGAATAATTAAATAAAAGGAGGAGTTTTATTGAATTATTCAGATAATTGCTTCAATTCTCCCACTTAGCCTTGCCTGTGCAGAACTGACAAAATGCCCTTTTCTCCTACATTTAATCTCCAGAGCAACCTAAAAGGATGCTGACAAACATTAATTTTGCATTATAAAGTAGTCTCAGTAAGTGACAGCAATTTCAGGAGTAATGCTGCTTGCCTCCTGAGAACAGATTTCAGGAAGGGAAAAGGTGCTCTTAAACTCCCCACTCCCACCCCCGCCCGCTTGTGGCTTACCTAAGTTGATCTCTGTGTCTCAATGAAAGTTTCCAATCAAAGAGACTGCTGAAGACGACTTACACCTGTAATTAGAAACAGAGTGCCTGTTCCTAGAGGTATCAGTTATACTGGGGAGTTCACTCAGCTAGTCATCTATACTAACCTCCAGGGTGCTGCTCTAACATTTACATTCAGATATCCAGTAGCCAATAAAGGCAATACAGAGGAGGAATTTGAAATACACCAAAACTTTTACACTGTAAAAGACTCTGTTACATTAAGGAAAATACATCCATATACAGATTGGAAAAACTGGTAAGTCATGTATCTGGCAAAGGACTTGTCTTCAGAGAATATAAAGAGCCCTCAAACTTTAACACTGACAGAAATAATTAATGAAATAAAAACAAGAAAAAGATTTAATCAGACATTTTGCTGAAGAAAATATACAAGTGACAAAGAAGAACATGAAAAGATGACACACTCTAATGGTTATTAGGGAAATGCAAATAAAATCTATGATGACATATTCCCACATTCCTATTAGAATGGCTAAAATTAAAACACTGGACACCACAGGGAGCTCTGGTGGCCTAGTGGTAAGAATCTGTACTGCAGTCTAAATGCACAAGTCACTCTGCAGAAGTTTGTGTAATCTCCTCCCATGCAATTACTGCCTTTGAAAACCCTCTGTAGGATCAGATGGCACACAACAACAACAACTAGACAACTCAAAGTCCCAACAAGAAAGTAAAATGACTAGAAATCTCATATTTTGTTGGGGGAAATGGTATAAAAACACGAGAAACAAAACATACTTTATAGTTAAAAATTGTGTTTATACAATAGATTAGCAATCTTGCTCCTAGGTATTTATTGTAGAAAAGAAAAAACTTATGCTAATGCAAAAACCTGCTCACAAATGTTTATATATAAGTTCTATTCTTAATTATATAGACATGATAAATTTCCCATGTTTCATCTACTTCAATGAGTGAATTGATAGGCATACTATGATTCATATATATAATAGAATGCTATAATAAAAAAGAATAAGGATTTGATATACACAAAAATATGGATGAATCACAAAACCTTTATGCAGAGTAAAAGACATCCTGTTTCTAAGGTTAAGTGTTAAATTATTACATTTATACATTCTAGAAAGAAGAAACATAGGCGTGGGAAACAAATTGTGTAGGTATGCTTGATGGTTTGTGGCAGTGACTTCATGAATCCATGTGTTACAACAAATATACTTTTAGATAAAAAGGAAAGGTTTAAGATGTATTAATTTTAAAGTGATGTTGTGCTTAAGTACCGTTGAGTCACCTGTAACCCTATGTGCAATAGCTCTGAAGCTTGCCCTGTCCTGAGCCAGTCTCACTGACTGACACATCTACCCTCATTGCCCCAGTTACTGTATCATTCTATCATATCTGGGGTCTTCCTCTTATGCACCGTCCCTCCACCCTTCCAAGCATGATGTTCTCCTCCAAGGCTTGGTCCCTCCTGGCCATGTGTCCAAAGTATGTGAGACACAGCTTCAAAATCCTAGCCTCCAAGAAGAAACTAGGTTTCACCCTGTCCAAGACAGACCTATTTGCTTTCTTAGTGGTCCATCGTATGTTCAAGACTCTTCTCCAGTACCACAAGTCAAATACATCAGTTTTTCTTCTATCATCTTTAGTCAGAAGATGGAAGGAATATATGCAGAATCACTGTACCAAAAAAGAATTGACTGACATGGAACATTTCAAGAAACAACACATGATCATGAGGCAATGGTGAAGAACTGCAGGCTACTCTGAAGGATATGGAAAAAAATTAAAACCCCAGGAATTGATCAAATATCAATTGACATATTTCAACAAACTAACACTGCCCTGGACGTACTCAAAATGTTGTGTCAAGAAATCTGGAGGACAATTACCTGGTTAACTGACTGGAAAAGATCCATATTTATTTCCATTTAAAAAATGACCCTACAGTGTGGAAGTTAACAAACAATATAATTAATATAACGGATAAGCAAAATCCTGCTGAAGATTATCCAGAAAAACAACTGAAACAGTACATTGACAGAGAACTACCAGAAATACAAGCTGGGTTTAGAAGAGGTCACGGCACTACAGACATAATTGCTACTGTCAGACGAATCTTGGAAGAAAGCAAAGAGTACCAGAAGAATGCCTATCTGTGTTTCGTTGACTATGCTAAGACATTTGACCACGTGGATCACAACAAATTGTCGCTAACCTTGAGGAGAATGGGAATCCCAGAACAGTTTATTGTGCTCATGTGAAACCTATACTTGGACCACAAAGCAGTTTTCAGACAAAGCAAGGAAACATTGTGGTTCAAAACCAGAAAAGGAGTCTGTCAGGGATGTGTTCTGTCTCCATATCTTTGCAATCTATATGCAGATCAGATCATTTGGGAGTCTTGGCTTTATAAAGAGGAAGGCGACATCAGGATTGGGGAAGACTCATCAACAATGTATGTTATGCAGATGACACAACTTTGCTTGCTGAAACTGAAACACTTGTAATCTTCAATATAGATTGAAGCTCAACATCAAGAAGACAAAGATTTTCACCACTGGACCAATTGACAATACCATGATAGAAGGAGAAGAGATTGAGATTGTCAATAATTACAGCTTGCTTGACTTCACAAACAACACTCTTGGTACCAGCAGTCAGAAAATCAAATGACAAATTGCATCGGGTAAATCTGCTGTAAGGTACCTCTCCAGAGTACTGAGAAGCAACAATGTCAGTCTGGAGACTAAGGTGTGCTTGATCCAGGCCACGGTCTTTGCAAACTTAAAAACAGTAATATAGGATTCTCCCACCGCCCCCGCCGCGGGTCCCAGCAGCACGGCGGCGGGCAGAGAGGCAGTGCCAGAGCAACCAGCTTCACAAAGGCTCTGTGCGCGCAGCGGCCCACAGGCATCCTGCACAAGCCCTCCCTGCCGCCAACATGCCCAAGAGGAAGGTCAGCTCGGCCAGGGGTGCTGTGAAGGAGGAGCCCAAGAGGAGATCAGCGAGGCTGTCAGCTAAGCCAGCTGCAAAAGTGGAAACGAAGCCCAAAAAGGCAGCAGGCAAGGAGAAGTCTTCTGACAAAAAGTGCAAACAAAAGGGAAAAGGGGGGCAAAGGGAAAACAGGCTGAAGTGGCTAACCAAGAAACTAAACAAGACTTACCTGCAGAAAATGGAGAAACTAAAAACGAAGAGTCCAGCCTCTGATGAAGCAGAAGAAAAAGAAGCCAAGTCTGATTAATATTTGTCTACCATGTCTTATCAGTGGTCCCTGTATCTCCTTCCTTGTACAATCCAGAGCAATATTTTTATCAACTATTTTGTAAATGCAAGTTTTTTAGTACTTCTAGAAACATTTTTAAGAAGAAGGAAATCCCATTTCATCCCATTTTTTAAGAGTAAATGCTTTTTTTTTTTAAGAGGTGACATCATTTGCTGTTTGTTTATTTTTTGGTACAACCAGAAAATATGGGATGTTAAAATTGTGGGGGAGCTTTGGATGTCAGTGTAACATTCATGTGGAAAAGGAAGGAACTGAAGAACAAATTCAAACCTTGAATTGCTATAATCAAGGATGCTTTCAGCAGAATATTAAATGATCCAGGAAGTATTAAAAGAAGATGGAAGGAATATACTGAGTCACTGTATCGAAAGGAATTGGA
>NW_006399752.1:20029220-20047141 GCF_000299155.1 Elephantulus edwardii
CCCCCCCTGCACCTCCCCAAACCCCACCAGGTTCTTAATTGTCAGTAATTTTCATCATGCTATGAAGCTCTAATTCCCTCTCAAAATCATAATGCTTTCAGTGGACTATATCTTCACATCCTCTTTCTCTAGGTAAAGCCCTCCTTGACACTCACAGTAGTAATTGCACATTTGGGTGTATTTTTCTTGCTCTCCTCTAAACTGTCTGAAGCTAGTACATTGAAGTCTGCAGTTGCTGCACCATCCACTTTCTTCTGCCTTCTTTCACAAGTTAAAGTGTTACTCTGCTTCCAAAAAAAAAAAAACCCACAATAAAGTCCAGATGTGAGTCTAAAATTGGACATCAGATAAAAGCCAGATAACCCATTTTACAGGGCTCACTGGTCTATCTAGATCAGTCCCCAGTTCTTGGGTGTTCTATCAATGTCTGAACTTGGCCTTGTCCTGTGCCATCCTCATTGTCTCTAATATCCTCAAGCCCATTGTCAGTCCATCTTATTGAGGGTCGTCTTCTCCTTCTCTGACCCACCACCTTTCCCTGCATCATGATGTCTGTTTTCCAGGACTAGCCCCCTCTGAAAACATGTGCAAAGTATGTGAGACAAAGTTTCACCATTCTAAGGAACACAATGATTGCACTTCCTCCAAGAGAGACTTTATTTTTTTTATAGTCCATAGAATATTCATCACTCTTCACCAACACCAGAATTCAAAGGAATCAGTTCTTCTGTTATCCTTATTCATTGTTCAGCTTTCAGCTAGACAAAGAGCAATTGAAAAAACATGGTTTGAATATGCACAATTTAGTCTTTACATTGACAGTGGATTCTTCCCATTGCAACATGTCCTTAGATTTCCTGACTGCTCTTACCAGGGGTGCTGACTGTGGATCCAAGCAAGAACAGATCACTGACAATTTGGATCTTCTATTCATCTATCATAGGGTTACCTATTATTTCAATTGTGAGGCTTTTTCCCCCTTGATGCTGAGATTCAATCCTAATTGAAGATTATAGTTGGATCTGCAGCAAGTCTTTCAAGTTCTCTTCACTTTTAGCAAGCAAAGTTGTACCATCTGCACAAAGCAGGCTGTTGAGTCTTCCTCTAACCCTGAGGCTACATTCTTCTACATAGAGCTCATCTCCCAATTCTAAATGTTTTGTAGAGTTGGATTTGTAGGTAAGTCAGAGAAAGTATACAGTTCTTAGTCAGCCTTAATTTCATGCATGATAAGATTTGAAATCATTTCAATTGCTGAGAGCAACATATGCAGTGAGTGAAGGTGATGGTGATTTAAGGGTTGTGATACTAACATACTCATATCTAGTCAACTTGCAGTAGGGTTTACAAAAACAAAGAGTTAGAAATAAGCCAAGTGTCCATCAACAGATAAATGTCTTAAAAAACTATGAATGTGGTACATTCACATGGTGGAGTGAAAAATTATCAATAATTTGAGAAATACTGCACAATATATATGGGCCTAGAAAAAACCCTGTATGATGTGATATAAGTCAGTCACAAAAGGGCAATTTTAATATAAGAAGACTAACATAAAAAGCCAAGGAAAAGTTTATGCACAGATAGAATAAAATTTGTAAGGTTAACAGAGATGATAAGAAAACGAGAGTGGAGCAAAAAGTAATAAATAGGTAATGAAGGGAAAAAGCAATGTGTAATAGAGATTGATTAAATAAAATTAATTAAAATTAATTAATCAATGTTATTTATTGTTATAAACAAATGGAAAGAAAGTGATGGTGATGAAGGATTTTTTTCAAGTAGGGGTTGGATCAATTGTTTTAAAGTAAGGGTAAATTTAAAGACCATTAGTCAATTAAGGCACGTATAAGCTGTCTGTATAGTAAATGTTTGTGCCTGTATATTTGACTGAAGAAAGAGGTTACCAGTATTCTGAAACAGTACCTGTGTTTTTGACTTCTCACTTTGACTCTGATTCTCAAAGTGTGGCTTTAGGGTCACATCCAAGGCTACATGTTTGCCTCCAGGTTGTCCACAGGCTTGTTCTTAATACAGTGTCTGTTTTACAGTAGACTAGAAGGAGCTCTCATTGTGTGAACTAAAGGGAATTGTATTGCTAACTCAGAGGCTTAGCTTCTCTGGCAGCTGCAGCTATGATGCACTAGCTCACACGGGCAACCTCCTCTTGGGCACTTTACAGCCTTGGGAACCCAACAGGGGATCAGTTATGATTCTCTACTGGTTCTGACTCAATGAGTTATTTTGAGTTCATTGTTTTTTGTGTTTTGTTGGTTTTTTTTTTTAACATACTATTAAAGTTTATTTGCTTCTAAAGCACATAGAGTATGTTATTGTGTGCTGTCAAGTAGGAACCAACTTATAACTGACCCTCCAGTGGTCTTTCAGAGACAGTTAATTGTAATCAAATGGAAGGAGATTTCACATGGAAGGAGATGGCCCATCCTTCTGCAGAGCACTTGATGGTTTCGAGCTGCATGCCTTCAAGATTGCAGAGCTGCTTCTTACCACTAGGCCACCAGAGCTCCCTATAAGGAGTGTGCTGCTGCTGTTCTGTGCACTGTAGAGTCAGAGCAGGCCCGTTTCTCACACTCCAGTGTGTTTTCAGAGACAGTTAATCACATGGGAGGAGAATGTCCATCTTTCTCCTGCAGAGCAGCTGGTGGTCTTGAACTGCATGCCTTTGGGATTGCTGAATAGTTTCTTACCACTAGCCTACCAGAGATCCCTAGATATGGAATATAATCTTATGAAATATAAACTTCTACTAGATATAGTTAAAATATAAACTTCCATTAGATATAGTTATCTAATTGTATAATGAAAAATAAAGGTATACTTAATTTACTTGTGTCTTTTGTTATTCTATCAACTGAATTTAATTGTTTTAAAAAATCATTGATCATAATATGTAATTTTAATTTCCTGGTGCCTCCATTTTTTCTGATTTCTCTTAAAATCAAGGAGATTTTTGTCAATGCCAACAGCCAACTGCTTGATGACTCCATGAATTTTTAGCATTAAAGCTGATTTACTGGTAAACATTAGTGATGTTTCATAATAATGTTCAACAAATCAAAGAGTCTCGCATATTATCTTTCATTTTTCAGAGTCAAAATTCTGGAATATATCATATTATAACTAGGGGTATTGGAAATGGGTCAATTAGTTCATGGTCTGGATTATCTTTTGGCATTATTACTCCACATCTTCTGTCTCTTTTCAGAAGTTACTTTAAAGTTTGTCTTTCCAAGTTTCATTATCACTTTATCTATGTGATTTTTACTGACTTACAAGAGATTTTCCATAGTACCAAAGGTCATTAGCTTTTGAAAGACCCACAACAAGAACCAATAGAAAATGCCCTTTGTATGGTGACTAAATCCAGTAAAGAGGTTCCTTCACCTAGTTCCCAAAAGTGAGCAATATGTTTTGGTGCATTATGCCCACCTGCCCTTCAGCTCTTCTGCCGTATATATATTCCAAAGTCAAGGTTAGTTTTGGTGGCTCATCTCTGTCAAGAGACTGTAGAATAATAGTGGTTCTCCCCCCATTTTTACTGCCACAGGAGTAAACAGACTTTTCTCCAACTTCAACTCCTTCACTCTCATTTCCATTGCTTCTTCTCTTTTCCATTTCAGCTTATGCAATTTCCCAGAGTGTTTCACTGAATATTGTGGTCCTGCCCCCTTAGGCCCAGTGTAGGCCTAGCACAGAAAGTGGTAGCCATGATCTCCTTCCAAGCCTGGAGCATCCAGGGAGAGTTTATTGTTTTTATCTGGCATAAAATGAAGTTATTTATGACGTATAGGGAACTCTGCTGGCCCACTTGAAAGAAGCTACAATGCAATCTCAAAGGCTCATGGTTTGAACTCAGTAGTTGCTCTGCAAGAGAAGGAAATGGGCAAAGTAATGTCTTCTATCAAAAGAAAGCCAATGCTTTCATTAAATTTATGGATAATAGTCCAACAATGAACTCTCTCCATACAAACAATTCTAAAAATGGCACAGATCTGTTCACCATTTTAATTTTGTCTCACACACACACACACTTACTCACCTGAAGATCATTCAAAACTGGCCAGAGACAGTATCTAGATAGGAGCTGCCAGAGGTTCAAGCAGGATTTACGAGAGGTCATGGCAGCAGGGATATTATTGCTGATGTCAGATGTATCCTGGCTCCAGGTCAAAAGTAAAGAATACCAATAGAAGGTCTATTTGTGCAAAGCAATTTGGCTGTGTGATCATAATAAATTGTTGCTAACATTCAGAAGAATGGGAGTTCCAGAGCACTTAATTATGCTTATGTAGAAGCTATACCCAGACCAGGAGACTGCTGTGCAACCAGAGCAGGGGAACACTGCATGGTTTAAAATTGAGACAGGAGTGTGGCAGGGTTGTGTCATACCTATTTAATTTCTCTGCTGAGCAAATAATGCAAAAAACTGGACTCTATGAAGAGGAGTGTGGCATCAACATTGGAGGGAGATTCATCAATAACCTATGTTATACTGATGACACAACCTTGCTTGTTGAAAGTGAGGACTTGAAGCACTTGTTGCAGAAGATCAAGGAACGAAGTCTTCAATATAGATTGCACCCCAGTGTCAAGAAAACAATGATTCTTACCACTGGACTAATAGGTAACATCATGATGGATTGCGAAGAGGTTGAAACTGTCAATAGTTTCATCTTGCTTGGATCCACAATTAACACCCTTAATACCAACAGTCAGGAAATAAGGAGATGCATTATTCTGGGAAAATTAGCCATTAGAGAACCTCTTCAAATTACCAAGGAGTAATGATACCAGTTTGAGGACTATTGATTCAAGCCATGGTCTTTCCAAGTCCCTTGCTATGAATCTGAGAGCTGGATAATGAGTAAGTATGACAGAAAAAGAATTGATGCCTTTGAGCTGTGGTGGTGGAGAAGATCACTGAGAATCCCATGGATGGCCAAAAGAACAAACAGATATTAGAGAGGGTGCAGCCAGAGTGCTCTTTGGAGGCATGAATGATGAGGCTTCGCCTTACATACTTTGGCTATGTTGTCACGAGGGGCTATTCCTTGGAGAGGGACATGATGTTAGAAAGGGTGGAGTGCCAGTGAAGGAGTGGAAGACCTTCGTCAGGTGACTGACTTCGTCAGGTGACTGATGCAATAGGCTCTTGTATGTCAAAAACTGTGAGGATAGTACAGGATAGAACACAGTCCAGATCTTTTGTTCATAGGGTCGCTATGAGTCATACTTGACTCAAAAAACAGTACCTAACAACAAGAAGATATATGGTTTCCTTGAGTCAATGATGATTTAATAGTCACTAGCAACAACAGTTTAACTTTATTAGTAAAAATTTAAAATAGAAAATTTGGGTGTTCAATGAGTTTGTTTGCCAAAATAGTTTGTACATTTGAAGAAAAATTGCACAGAAAAACACTTGATCAACATCTCAGTAAGTAAAATTTCTTAATCTAGAGTCTCTTTTATCATTTACTGTTTTCCAATAAAGAGAATAAAGGCTGTTTTTTAAAAATTAATTTTTAGGTACTTTTAGCTATTGTTCTCACAGATACAATTGTCACAACACTGTCCATACTTCAGTACACATATTCTGCCTATTCTGTCCACTACCTCTTCTTTCCATTAACCTTTCTTTTAATAAAATTTCTAAATTGCTTAAATCATCACCACTCTATAATTTGTTTTCATAACTACAATTCAATAATAGCTTAATCTATATTTTAAAAACTGTTTTAGCAATTCTTGCTGTTTCTAGTCCCTAATACAGAATAATTTTCATAATAATTCCTTCTCCATCCACACAAAATTAAGAATTTTCTTTGAAACATATTAATGTATAACGAGAATTTATATATATCAATGATCATGAAAATGGTATAGAATTAGTGATTGTTTCATTCTGTTATCCATAAGGTTGCCAAGAGCAGCAGTAGATTCCATGATATAACAAGGCAATATGTTAGACACATATTCTGCCTTCCTTGTGTGCAGGGACCATAATTGGCATTGTTCACACCTAGCACAGAATCAGAACAACAATCAACACTTAGACTTACTATGTTTAGTAACATTTGAAAATTGCTTGCTGAGTGGATGAATAACCATACTCACATTTCTCCACTGTTTTGGAAGAGAAAAAGAGTACTTATGATAATTCACATTGTTACAGCTGACTTATGTTTAGGTTTTATTTTTTTTCTGTTTATCTGATTGCCTTTCTCACTTCCCAAAAGACTCTCCTCCAAGTGCTAGTTCTGGTTTTGAGTCTAATAACTCTTCCCATATGATAACTGATCAGCATAGACAACTTCAGAACTGATTCTAGCACTATTTGCTGGACTATGCAAGTCACACTTCTCAGTATCCACTACCTCAGAAATCAGTTAAATATCTATTTTGTTTTTAAAATAAAGTTCAGTTTATACCAACTAATGGATATAATGCTTTCTGAAAGAAGGAAAGAAAAATAAAATTAATATTAATTTCAAGCAACACAAGAAAACAATGCAATTCCTTAATTAAGAAATTGAAAATGTCTTTGGTTTATTTAAATTTAAAAACATCACTTATTTGTCCTTGTGTGGGCCAAATGGATAAATACTTACTTGATGATCATTGAACCTGAGATCATTGAGTCTGATACTCGGGATAGCATTGCTGATATCATGGCTAAAAGCAGAGCATAACAGAAGGATGACTATTTGTGTTTTATCAATTAATCAAAAGCATTTGACGGTGCATCCCAACAACTTGTAACACTGAGAATGGGATTCCCAGAACAGTACTCAAGTGAAAACTATGCCTAGACCAGGAAGCTCTTGTCAAAACAGATCAAGGGAAAACCTCATGGTTCAAAATCAAGAAAGGCGTTTGTCAGGGATCTATCTTTTCTCCATATCTTTTCAACCTGCATAGCGAACAGATAATCTGAGAGACTGGACTTAATGAAGAAGATTGTAACATCACGGTTGGTGAAACACTCATCAACAACTTGTGCTGTTCAGATGACACAACCTTGCTTGCTGAAACTGAGGAGTACTTAAGTTGCTTGCTGCAGAAGATCAAGTACTAAAGCCTTCAATATGGTTTGAATCTCAACATAAAGAAAACAAATATTCTCATCATCAGTCCAATAGGCAACGTTATAACAGAAGGAGAGAGATTGAAGTTGTTAACAATTTCATCTTGCTTAGATCCATAATGAACACTTCACACCACTGATCAGGAAATCAAAATAAAAGTTGCATTGGGGAAAATCTGTTCCCAAGGGCCTCTCCAAAATGCTAAAGAGCAATGATGTCAGCCTAAAGACAAAGTGTACTTGATCCAAGCCATGGTTTTCTCAATTGTTTGCCATGAATCTGAGAGCTGGACAATGAATAAGGATAACAAAAGAAGAATTGGTGCCTTTAAGTTGTGGTCTTAGAGAAAAGTATTGAACATACCATAGGATTTCAAGATAACAGATATATCTGTCCTGGAGAAGGTGAAACCAGATTACTCCTTGGAGATGAGGATTTTGAAACTCTGTCTCACATATTTCAGGTATTTTGTCAGTAGTGACCAATCCCTAGAGATAGACAGCATACTTGGAAGAGTAGATGTTCTGTGCAAGATAGGAAGACCCTGGATGAGACGATATGACACAGTGACTGTGGAAATGGGGTCAAGTGTGTCACAGATGGTGAAGTTCAATTAGGATAGGGCAAGATTCAGACTCGTTCTTAGCTTTTCTATGAACCATTGTCAACTCAAAGGTACATCATAACAATGTTGTTGCTGTTTTTAGGTACCATTGAGTCGAGTACGACTCATAGCGACTCTATGAACAAAAGATCTGAACGTTGTTGCATCCCGTACTATTCTCACACTTCCTGACATACAAGAGCCTATAGCAGCAATCACTGCATTAATCTACCTGGTTGAAGGTCTTTGTCTCCTTCACCAAACCTCCACCCTTATCAGCATCATGTCCTTCTTCAAGGAATAGCACCTCAAAGCAACATACTCAAAGCATGTGAGGGGAAGCCTCCTCATTTTTGCTTCCAAACAGTACTCTGGCTACACCCTCTCCAAGTCACATCTGTTTAGTCTTTTGGCCATCTATGGGACATTTAGTGCTTTCTCCAAGACCTCAGCTCAAAGTATCAATTCTTTTCCTGTCATACTTGTTTATTGTCCACTTCTCAGAATCATAGTATCAGAAAGATCATAACCTGAATCAGACGCATCTTAGTACTCAAACCAACATCATTATTTGTCAATAATTTGATCCCTAACTGCAGATTTCCCAGTACAATGCATCTCTTTATTTTCTGACTGTTGGTAATAAGGATGTTAATTGTGGATCCTAGCCAGATGAAGCTGTTGACAGTTTGAATCTTTTCTCCATCCATAATGACAATGCCGATTGGTCCAGTGGTAAGAAATAACATTGAAAGTTGTTTTGTTGTTGTGTACCATCGAGTCTGAAACAACCCATAGCTGACACTCTGGTGGGTTTTCAGAGGCAGTTAATTGCGAGGGAGGAGCTTGTCCATCCTTCTCCTGAGAAGAAGTTGGTGGATGCTTTTGACATTGCAGTGTAACTTCTTGCCACCAGGCCACCACAGCTCATTATCATTGAGGGTTGTTGTTGTTAAGTGCTATTGAATGAAAGACCTGAACTCTTGTATAACTTCCATCATTTCTCCAGGTTCACAGAGTTTCTGGAGGCAAACTATTTCAGAGGTGGATGCCACTCTTGCTTCCAAGCCTATTTTAATCTGTCCACAATGGGTAACCATTATTACATTTGACACATCAGTGTCACAATGTTTAGCATCAAAGCAACCATGGTTACCTCTGTACAGCAAATGGGCAGACCAGTGCTACACCATTTAGAAGAATGTTTGATCAAAAACAATTAAAACCAGGCCTGAGGGCCACAGATTATAATTACTCACCTTTGGCTTGGTAGCACAACTTTCTATCCACTAGGCCAAGAGAGTTCTCTTTATGACTCACAGCAATTCTATGGACAACAGATCACTGAGGTTTAGTGGTTGAAATTCACATAGGGACATCTTGGAAGAAAAAAACCAAGCAGTCAACCCCAAAAGATCACATCATTGAAAATTTTATGGAGCATAGTTCTACTTTGACACACCTAGTCACTATAAGTCGGTATAAAATCAACAGAAATTGGTCTTATTTTTTTGTTCTTGTTGTTTCAGTTATTGAAAATAAACTATGTGGTAAACTTACGATATGTGATCATTTTTCCTTGGAATCTTTAATAATCACAAATAACAATTTAAACAGAATTTTGACTCTCAAGTTACAGGTGAGTATCTAGAGATTTGGAGAAGTTCAATTACCTTTTTATGGGAGAAGTAATGACAGCATTAGAACCAGGTGATTTAATTGTAAAAGGCTGTTAAAACATAAGGCTGTGCTATTGTTGTTGTTAGGTGTTTTTAGTCAAATAAGACCATTAGTGACTTACGAACAACAAATTTGAACCCTGTTCTAACCTGTGCCATCTTGACACTTCCTAACATATTAGAGAACCCATTGTGGCAGTCACTGTGTCAATCCACATGGTTGAAGGTCTTCCTCTCCTTCTCCAACCCTCTATATTTCTGAATATCATGTCCTTCTCCAAGAAATAGGCCCTTCTAGCAACAGGCCCGAAGTATGTGAGGCAAAGCCTCATCATCCTTGCCTCCTAAGAGCACTCTGGCTGCACCCTTTCCAAGACCTATTTGTCTGTTCTCTTGTCAGTCCATGGGATGTTCAGCACTCTTCTTCAATACCACATAGCTCAAAGGCATCAATTCTTTCATCCTTATTTATTTATCAGAAAAAAATGACCTGAATCAGACACACCTTAGTCCTCAAAACTTGTCATTGAAGCTCAATAATTTGGAGAGGTCCTTGACTGCAGATTTTCCCAGAGCAATGTATCTTCTTATATCCTGACTGCCCATACCAAGTGTGTTAACCGTGGACCCAAGTAAAATAAAGTTGTCAAAACTTTCAGTCTTTTCTCCATCCATCATGATGCTGCCTATCGGTCTAGTGTTAAGAAGGCTATACCAAGGCTGTACCGTCTCCTGAAGTCATATGTACAAATCGCCAGCTTATACAAAGACTGGAGAGATCCTTAAACAATTCTTCTATGATAAAGCCACAGCAGCAGCTGGGGCTCAGCATGCCCCACCCAGACTGTTTCCTTCTCCGCCCTCTAAGCAGAGACAGTTCTTGGTGTTCTAATAATGATGTTTTAGTGATGACATATTTTAACAAAATGAGGAGAGGGAAAGGGAAAACATAAGACAGAGAATAGATGTATTTATAAAGCAACTAGCTTTGAACAGAACATTTCAGTCTTAGGAGACCTGAGGCGGTAGAAATTGTTAGTTGTCACAAACTCAAACTGGCTGGGAAGAAGGGCACTCTTCAAAAGAAAGATTGGTTGTAGCAGCCTGTATTTACAATGTGTCTTTACCACCTCTGCAGGTCCATAGGCTTTCGTCCTACCTGCCCATTTAATACTTAAATACCTAAAGTGCATTTTAAAGTCTTGTAACAGATTTGTCCTCTTGAAAAGCTATTAAGCTAGTTACCCTGTAGCCCAGAGGGCTCTTCTTCAGTAAAACTGATTATACCACGCCATCACCATTAGAACTGTCCTGCACAGCTGCCTGCATAATTTCTGTAAAAGGTCACCACTACTTCAACTACGAAGCCCTTTTTTCTCCTACCAAAAAAAGGGAATAAAATGGTAAATCAGCTATTTTCAACTTTTCCAGAACAAAAACTGACATAAAAGCCCATGTGAAGGTTTTTTCCCATCTCCAACCTACTTATTTTAAATGCATCCACTTGCAAGCCCCCAAATGAAGCTACTTCATTATGTTAGAATCTAAACCAAAACCCATTTTAATTTCTACCCTTGTATTTAACTATCTGTTCCACTCTTCTGAGAGCCCTCGTGTTCAGTGTAGAATTTTCTAATAATTGATAGCAAAATGCAGGTTCCAGACCTGGATTAGGCTGATATTTTAATGACTTGCCCTGCAGTAAATCTGTAAACAAGTTCACTGCATGTTGCCAATGGGGAATCACAGTAAGAATCGGCTGATCTCCTGTGTGACATCAGCTCAAAGCGTGTGTCCTACAGCCAACCTTGACACTGAGGAAGACTGCCTCGTGATGGAGTCACATATGGTAGGTTATAATAGGATTGTAAGTTATTTCAAAGCACTACATTACCAGTTATCAGATTATCAATTTCATCTTCATAGATAGCCACCTTCTCCCAACTCAGCTACCTCTAAGTATGTTTCAAAATCTCTTGGTCTTCTGTTGTCTGTGAGTAGACTCTAATTGAACAGTTTATTCAGAGGCTAAAGCAGGGAGCCTGGACAAGAAGCAAAGCAAGAGCAGATGGAATTTCAGTAAAACATCATCATTTTTATTATAAATATATATCTATGTATTCATCAAATATTTAATTAATAAAATATGACTAGATTGACATTCTTTCTTTGAATTTCTTTTAAGTGGACAACTAGTTCTATGGATTTTGCCTAAATCATTTAAGAAGAAATTTCTACTGCTTCTGCATTACAAATAGCTTTTCTCTGAACAAACACTGCTCTTTTGATCTTGTATGGTTGACTGTTCTAATGAGTGCATACCTTTGCTGTTGTTCACTTTATAGTGAATGGCCTATCATTGGACTGAAAATGGAGCCACAGGATGAGTTCAGTTCTAATCTTGACAAGCCATAGTCCAAGGAATTCTTCCTACCAGCGTCTATCAGGCCAATAAGCCTAACCTAGTTTACAGTTTTGAGTTTTGCTCCACATTTTGTTCACACTCAAACCTTTTGTGATTCCTTTCAGAGCGGTGTGGTTGTTACAGAGTGTCAAGTTCAAAGTGTGTCACAGCTGTCCCTCCAGCAGGTTTTCAGACACTGTAAATTGCATAGGAGGAGACTACTCACTTTTCTCCTGGGGAGCAGCTGGCAGACTTGAACTGTGAGCCTTTGGGTTGGTAGCACAACCCCCTGCCCCTAGGCTAAAAGGTACTTATCTAGTTCTTTCTTCACAGGGTAATGAAAGTTGGAGTTCAGATTATAGTTTAGCCCAAGGATAAAATTCAAAAGGCAGGAAAGAATAGGAAATAACTACAATTGGAAAAGATAAATACCAGAAGTAAACTAGATGAACACTATTATACTGTTAGGAGTTGAAATAAATGTTTAAAACCAAAATGTGTATAAACTGAAGAATAGAAAACCAATTTGTTATGTAAGCCTTCTTCAAAAATCACAATAAATTTTAAAAATGAGCGTAACTAACTCAGTCCCATAAGGACAAATACTGTATAAGACTGTTATTGTAGAACTAGATAACTAATAAACATGTGTGAGGATCTATGGGATGAGGATGAGGGGTGGTAATCATAGGATTGCATAATTTGATGAGTGGAGGGAGGGGTAAGTTAAGGAAATGGGAAAGATCTGATGTGAAAAACAATGTATACAAACTTTATAAGTTAACCAATATAAAAAAAGTTATATATTAAAAAAAGGAATATAAAACATTTTTCCAAAAAAATGAGAAAAAGACTTTGGAAGCTCTAGATTCATTCTGAGTATAAAGACTTTGAAAAGCACCATCTTCTTAATTCCTTTCCCAACCCAAATAAAATGAGTAAGCAAAATGTTTTTTTTTTTTAATATTTGACCATTTTTTCTTAGTAATTGAAATAAAATACTTTCTATAAGTAGATTATGTGTGTAATTTTCTGGGAGTATACATTGTTTAACTCTAGAGAGGAAATAGGCCAATGTCTGTGGGTGATATAGTAGTGAGTTAGTGGTTAAGAATGTGGTCAAGAGGTGTTGGGGGATGGGGAAAGGTGGTTATTATTGCTATGTGCTATTAAGTACCTTGCAACTCAGTGACTGATCTATCCAAAGTCAATCTGTCTCTGACATACCTACCCCCCATTACTCCAGTCACTGTGTCAATCTATCTCATCCAGGGATTTCCTCTCCTGCACTGTCCCTCCACCTTTCCAAGAATGATGTCCTTCTCTAAGGACTGGTCTCCTTGCAACATACAAAAAGTATGTGAGACAGAGATTGAAGATCCTTGCCTCTAGGGAATAACTTGATTTCACCCTTTCCAGAATAGACCTCTTTGTTCTCTTAGCTGTCCATGGTATGTGTGATACTCTTCTCCAGCACCACAACTGAAAGACATCAATTCTACTTCTGTCATCCTCAAACACTGTCTACCTCTCTGACACATAACCAGTATTTGTGAAGACCATGACCTTTTTCTCCAGATTGACATCATTACTCTTCAGCACTCTGCAGAGGTCCCTGGCAGCATATTTTCTTAATACAATTTAGTCCTTTGATTTCCTGACTGCTGGTAGAGAGGTGTAAAAACAATCCTACTAGCCAAACAGTTTTGAGAAGTAAACTAAAAAACTTTCATATTAACAACAGGTTCTTTCAGCTGGATTCTTGATGTTAGAGACCTTGTGTTAGAGACTATAATAAAGACAGTGAAATTAAGACTAAAAGATTAAATTAGATATATTCAGATTCACATAACTTTAAGTTACTTAACAAGTTGATTTCCTATATCATGTGCCCCTCCTTTCATGTTCTTGTTTGCAAAGAAACAAGATGAATTTGGAGGGATCACACTTTGATAATGTCAACCTTAGGTGCTTCTAAATATTATTAAAATTTTAAGAGATAAACCCTGACTTTCCTTCAATAATCACTTAAAAGGAGTTAAACTATTATAAAATAGTGGACAATAATCTTTAAATGCAAAGACAAAGAACTCATGAACACTTGATCACTGAAAAACTGAAAGAATTAAAAGGAGTAACCTTTCCTCCTAGAATAAATATATATTTCATTGATAAATCTTTTAAAAATATTTTATATTGGTTATATTTTTTAATTGGCATATGAAATTCATATAACATTGTGCTTTACTCTTTCCTCTATTCACATTGGCTAAATTAAATTTTAAAATAATTATAGAACTTAGTTACTGGAAGGATAAAATAGAATATTTTATACAGATAAAGTAATATTGTGATCTAGGAAGCAAAGAAGAAATCAGGCAGAATAAATATCTAAACAATAAAGCAATGATATATTTTTATTTCTAATCTACTCCATTTTGTCCACATTCTTGTCAGCCAAATAAGTTGTTGTTGTTGGATGCCATTGAGTCGCCTGCGTCTCATACTGACCCTACGTATACCTCTGAAGCCTGCCCTGTCCTGAGCCAGTCTCATTGATTCTGACACACCAACCCCATTGTCCCAGTGTATCAATCCATCTCATCTGGGGTCTTCCCTGTACCCTTCCAACCATGTCTTTCTCCAAGAATTGGTTCCTTCTGGCCATGCGTCAAATTATGTAAGATGGAACTTTAAAATCCAAGCCTCCAAGGAGAAACTTGGTTTCACTCTTTTAAAGATAGGCCTATTTGTTTTCTTGGTGGTCCATGGTATGTTTAAGACTCCTCTTCTGCACCACAACTTGAAGGCATCTAATCTTCTTCTGTCACCCTTATTCATTCTCCAGTTCTCTGATGTATAGTAAGTAATTACAAAGGCCATGGCCTGGGACAGCCAAATATAGAAGCTTGAAATATGTGCATATTGTAGGAAAATAAGAGTGAATACTGTAGGGATTCAATAAGTATTAGATAAATGAACACATGACAATGAGTGAATGGTGCTTAATAATTTAATCTTAACTTATATGTTGTATAATTTTTATAAACAGGAGTAGCATCCACTTCCTAAACTACATGCCTCTGCAAACTCTATGGACTTGGAGAAATTACTATAGTTCTAGAAAGGCTTCAAGACTTTTGTTCATAGTGTTGCTATGAGTTGTGCCCAACTCAGCAGAATCAACAACATCAGTACATATCTTATGACAAAACTTGACTCAATTCTTTGCCTTCAATTCAGAACAGACTCATAGTTGAACATCCAGAGAAAGATGGTAGCTGGAGACAAGAAGGGGCTCAGGTAATGGCTAAGAAAACCAACTCTAACCTAACTGTGGATTACTCCCTGGCTTTTCTAGTAATTAATTCTCATTATCTGAAGGATCAGCCTTCCACTTACAATTATCGATATTTAGGGAAATAAATAAGCCAGTTACTTCTGTCATTATGTCTTAATCCTCCAACTTTAGATAGCCAGTTTGTATTCTGAGGAAACAAGCATATGCAAAGTATAAGAATGTAGGAACTGAGATGGCTGAAATAAAAACAAAATTCTACCAAGATAGAACTCAGGCTCCCCTGGGAAAGAAAAATAACATATGAAGGAACCAGAAATATTTCTCCTACCTTTGGTCACAAAAAAAGTAGTCCAGGAGGCAGAAGTCATAACCACAGAATATGACATAGAGGAAATGCATAAGTGTGTAGGTAGTTATTGACAGCTGCTGAGGGACCGGTACTAAAATGGATTGTAAGAGTTACTAGTTTAGGGACAGCATCTGTGTTTCTGTATGCTGAAGAATGGAGGAACATATATGGGTTCATTCTAGTCTCACAATTATCTGTACAACAAAGACTTTGCCAATAAACAGAGCAATATAAAGCTAATAAGTGTGTGCTTAACTCATGTGACCACCTGGGTTAAAGGTTTGGCTGTGCTTGCTGGGTCAATGAAAGAAAAGCTGACTTATAACTGCTTTGAAGGAAACCTTGCTGGATGATTTGGATTTGTACTACTAAACTGAACTGTGACTTTTATTAATTAAGTAATTGTATTTTGCTATTAATCTGGCTTGAGACTGTTGTTCTAAACCTAGACGTGAATTGTGAGATATTCCTCCCCTACTCTCCAACATATTTCCTTCACAAATCTCACTCTTGACACCAACTGTCTTCATTAAACTATGTGCTAAGATTAGCACTACTAATCAGAAGCCTCAAGTCAACATAACCATAAATATTCATCTAGTTATATAAATCTATAATGTCTGATATTAACAGCTCTACCCATGGCTCAGTTTTGCAATTCCTCTATGGTCTTTGGGTTTGGTGAAAAGATTTGCTAAAACGTCCTACAGAGTCTCAAACTCATCAGGGGAATGATTCATGTGACTGCAGATATGCAGGCTGGCTTTTATGCAGGAACTAACCGACAATGGGCCAGGCTGAATGCTGCTGGATGCTTAAACAAAGTGACGCTACTGCTCCGGTACTGGTGTTTTCACACAGACCCCAGTGTGGAGAGTTCTCTCTTATGCTGATCCTCCAGCTGTTACTGATTTGTGAGACCATGTGTCCCCAGTTAAGGTAGTTGGAGATCAGAGGGGGCTAAGGTAATAGCTAAAAAAAGCCAACTTTAGGCTAATACTACAACTGATGGATTCAAACAGCCATTTTTCTTTATGCTGGCAGCCGAACTTTCTACCCACTTGTCCACCAGAACTCCCTCAATAAAATTTTAGTCATATATATTAATGTTCAACAGTTCTCTTACAATTAAGGAACTCCAGTGGAAGAGTCTGTGGGGAATTGCAATGCTAACCCAAAAGCCACACTTTCCTGGCAATTTTAATCTGCTAGTGACTCCACCTGTAGCATGACAGAAGCTTTTGGCAGGAGTCGCTGCTCTATTGTCTGGGCTGACTTCCACCCACCCGTGGCTTCCAGGCTCCCAATTCTGCCCAGCAGCATGCTCTCTGTGTCTCTCAGCACCTCCTGACCGATTTTGCCTCTGTACCTGAGCAACGGTGTCTCTCTGGAGACTAAGGTGCACCTGATACAGACCATGGTCTTTGCAATCACTTGTTATGCATCAGAGAGTTGGACAATGACTGGGGGGACAGAAGTAGAAGTGATGCCTTTGAGCTGTGGTGCCGGAGAAGAGTATTGAATGTACCATGGACTGCCAAGAAAACAAACAGATTCATCCTGGAGAGGATTAAATCAAGCAACTCTTTGGAGGCAAGGATTCTGGGGCTTTGTCTGACATACTTTGGACATGTTGCAAGGAGGTACAGGTCCTTCAAGAGGGACATCATGCTTGGGAGGTGGAGGGAAGGCGCAGGAGGGGAAGACCCTCTATGAGATGGATTGATTCGTTGACTGGGGTAATCAGGATGGGTGTGTCAGAGACAGTGAGATTGGCACAGGATAGAGCAGGGTTTAGGGCTGTTGTGCATAGGGTTGCTATGAGTAGCAAAAGACTCGAGGGCACATAACAACAACAACAAGTGACTCCAAAGGATAAAGATTTGCAATCTCTTCCTGTATCATTTACAGCCTTGGAAATCCAAAGAGGGTTCAAACTCAACAGCAATGGGTAAGCAAGTGACTAATTAAAAAAAAAAAAAGCTCAAAATAGTTTGAACTTTTTCCTTTCTATTAATGAGCTCCATGAACTCAGCCACCCTGCTTCCTCACAACCCAAAATGAACAGTAAGTGAAGAAGGTATTTTTACATTTGCTTTGGGAACAACAAAGCATGGTTTGGGAAGTCTTTGAGTGGTACAAATGATTAACATACTTTTCCATTAACCCAAAAGTTGAAGGTTTGAGCCCAGTCAGAAAAACCTTAGTAAAAAAAAGGTCAATTTCTGAAAAATCAGCCATTGAAAGCCTGTGGAGCATGATTCTGCTCTAGAGTTACCATGACTCAGAACCCACTCTGCAGCATCTGATGGAAGTCAGCTATTAAAGCATTTTAGAGATGTTAACTACCAGTCTCATCTCCAGGAATACCTCATTTTAAGAGACATAAACGCAGGTTATATACCTGGATTTCACGTGATGGTATACATAGGAATCAGATCGATTACATCTGTGGAAAGAACCGCTGGAGAAGAT
>NW_006399752.1:20049091-20051724 GCF_000299155.1 Elephantulus edwardii
GTGACTGGGATAATTGGGATGGGAGTGTCAGAGACAGTGCGATTGGCACAGGACAGAGTGGAGTTTAGGGCTGTTGTACATAGGGTTGCTATGAGTCGCAGGCGACTCGAGGGCACATAACAACAACAACAACACAATCAAAGAGGCTGCAGTCCTATCCCTTCCTGCCTTCTGAGTTAAAGGTGCGGATAAAAGAGAAATGAAAATCAGAGTCACAACAAACAAGTGGGAAGAGTGCTGATATATTATGATAAACGTAATTAATGCCATAAAATAAACTGTATATGAATGCTTGAAAAATCAAGTAATACTGTAACCTTTCACTCAAAACAATGAAGTTTAAAAAGAAGCTGATATGGATTCTGTAAATATGCTGAAAATGTACATATTTTCCGGGGTACGTCCAGGTTTTGTGAAATATTAAACTGATACAATTTGGCACAGGATGACAAAAAAAAAAGCAGCAATATTACAAGAACAGTAATAGAGGTCCTGACGTTTAAGTGTCAGTTACTTGGGAGTGGAAAATCCCCTGTGTAGAGGGGTTGGTGACAGGATCACCTTTCCACACTCGTTTTGCTTTGCCAACTTCCTTTCTATCTGCCCACAGATGCTGAAATGTTATGATCTTTGTGGATCTTTTCCTGACACCTGATACCCAGTCACAGAAAGCACAGTCACTCCAGAGCTGCTGTGTATTCTTGTCATTGCCACTATGCCTTCAGCTGTTTCATAATTGTTTATGTGCCTTACTGTAGTAAGCAGAATAATCGCTCCACCCCACCTCCCAAAGATAGCCACATCCTAATCCTCAGATGATGTAAATATGTTAGGTTATGTAGCAAAAGGGATTTTGCAGCTGTGATTAAAGATTGGCAGTTTATCCAGGATCATCCAAATGGGCCCAATATAATCACAAAGAGGCAATGGGATGAGGGAAGCAGAGGAGAAAGATGGAGGCATAGAGACGACTTCACCAGGAAAGCAGGTGCTCTCTCAAAGGTGGAAAAGAAGAGGAAATGATTTTTCCCCCTTAAGAGTCTTCATAAAAATACAATTCTATGCAATATTTGTCCTTTTGAGACTGTTGTAAAACGAGACTGACATTGGGGTTGAAGGAAGACAGGAGGAGAGGAACGATGTATATTGCATTGAAACAGATGAGGGACAGAACTGTTTAAAAGGGACATATGAATGGGTATTCTTGTCATTACAGAAGTCCAGAGTGAAGACTGCATAGTGGAGTGGACATGGGGGAGGAGGGATTACAGAACAATGAATGAGCTCTTCTTTCTTTTCAAAGAGAAGAGTGGATTGGGGTGGGGGGAGAGGAGGTGCAACAATGAATGACTGGAAACCTTAAGTCTCTGTAAACTTTCATTAAAATTAATTTTAAAAAAAAGAGAGAGAAAAAAAAGAAACAAAATTCTGTTGACATCTTGATTTTAGCCCCTAAGACCTATTTATTTCAGGCTTCTGACCCGCTGAGTAAATTACTAAACAAATAAAGTTGTGTCATTGTAATCTAGAACTCAGTTGTAGTTTGTTACAGCAGCAATCAGAAACAAACATGTTTCTCTGACGCTCCACTATACTGATAGCTTGTTAGCCTGTGTGTCCATAGCACAAAGATCTTGAAAGAAGGTTAACTGCATCTTTGGAAGAATTAAGTTTTGTTCCACAAAGTACTTGTTCTTCAAAGTACAAAGGACAATTACATTTCTAGAAAAGGATGTTTATTGGGATTATTTATCAGATTATTACTGTTGATAAAAAAGCACAGCTGAATAGCAGGTTAGTTTTTCACATTTTTTTTTCATATTCTGAGAAAGTTGATTTTTAAATAACTGTGCAAAGCCATAAAAACAAATACTAAAGCCTGCACACCTCTTGAAGCAGTTTGGCAGAAACACTGTGTACCTGCTTATGATTACCATTTTCAAATGGATAAAATCTGAATTAGAGTTTGCAAGCAAAGAAATTAAAGGTTCAACTGGGAAATATAATCAGTAAAAACTTTGATTAACAAAATGTGTTGTGGAAATAACAATGAGATGTTAAATATACCACTTAGATTTGAATGTATCATAATAAGGTTCAGAAAAAAACAACAACAAAGCACAAATGACTTTATACTATTTTCTGGGTTGTGACTTGGATTTACACAGAGGGAGAATAAAAAGAAATTAGAACAAGCCTGAAGTTTTGCTTTTAGAAGATTATTTGGTGTAGCAAAGCCTACAAGGGGCAATTAAATTAGAAAATAGAAACCTCACTGTTTCTTTTCCTATGATATCACAAAGGAAAAGAAAAGCATAAAACTACATGAAAGCAATAAGATACAATTAAAGCAAAATTTGAAAAACTGTCATAGATCAATATTTTGTCTGCCTTCTCATCCCATCTCCTTTCAAATAGGTATTTTTTGTTTTTAAAAAGTCATCTTAGGTGGCCTAGTGGCAACGAGCTGCAACTACAATCCCAGAGGCAAACGGTTCGAATCCACCAGATGCTCTGCCGGGTAAGGAGGGACAATCTCCTCCTGTACCCGTCAGATCTGATTTGACGGTACACGCACACAAAAATAATAAAATAAAATTTTAAAAAATCATCTTTACTTCTGTCATACACAG
>NW_006399752.1:20051824-20071729 GCF_000299155.1 Elephantulus edwardii
GAGATAAGTAATTTGAATCAACCAACTAACCCACTGCTCTGGAATCATTCTGACTCATAGATATTATAATGTAGACTAGAAATTTTGTAACCCTTTATAGAAGCTTCCTGTTGCACCAGTTTTACTCACAGTAACTTGTGGGCTTAAATCAATGATTTGTTTTTTTATTATCAGCTGAATGTTTTAACCATTAAGCTACTGGAATTCCTGGAAATAATACAGATGACCAAATTATAACTACTTAAAACTAATTAATAGATTACAGAGATACTGGCTGATTAAAATAATACAGGTGGTGCAATTGGAATTTCATTTCGGACTTAGCTTCAATCAGACTTTCATGTTAAAGGTCAAATCTACCTTTTCTTTGAATTCATCAGCAAATATTTGCACATAGACAAGTTATAGGATGGGCAACCTTGCTTGCTGTATTACTTTTTCCCCCTCGCTTATATGCAAATCTCATATTACAAAGGGGAAAGCAAGTTCAAACAGCTATCTGGATTGTGTAGATTCATGACTGTTATCACATCCAAGAGACCGCCCTTTTCTAGGTTAAAAAGTAACTTATTGGGGAGCTTTTGAATCTAGCATGCTCCTAAGTCACCAATATTGATTAAGTTGATAACGAAAATAATATCTTTAAAAAATTAGTCTTTTCAAAGATTAGTTCAAGTCATTTCAATTTTACTATCTGCAAAACAAGATATAGAAAAAAAAATCTGTTCTGGGTGGGCAAAACAAATCCCGATTTTGAGTTATTTTGTCAAAACAGTCATTTGGCAAAAAGATCACTATTTTAAATTGTGAAAAAAAGAAATTCTTGTTAATATTATTTTGGTTGCATAAAATAAGCCATTTTGACAGTCATCAGTGCTACTACCAGTTCTCTACAATAGAATGAATGTCGTTGGAAGAAGCACATCACTAGAAATGATCACAAAATTCCAATACATTTCGTAAGTATTTGTTTATATGCCCACTTTAAAAAAAATCTTCTGACTCAACTACATCCATGCCAAGATCTACTACCCTGTTTTTGGTTCTTATAAACATGAAATTAAGCTTTATCCGCTACTACGTTAACTACAGATTTTAGCACCTTTGTTTTTCTAAGATCAAGATATATTGGAATCAGCTGGAAATTTTATAAACATGTATTTTATGCCATTTTCTATAAAAATATAAGATAATTTATCCTTTATTTGTGAATTAAATTTGCTCTACTGTTTCCTTGGAGAAAAAAAATTAGATCAAGGGTACAAAATACCAAATTGTCCAATTGAAATACAGTAGGCTCCCTTCAGGTATATATACAATGTTTAGATGAAAAAGATAAGTGTAAGGGAAAACAGGTGAAGGACAAAAGAATGAAGAAATAGAAAACGATATGGAAAAGGAGGAGGGAAAACAAGACTGAGTTTTTTCAGGCCATTTTCAAATAAATTAATTTGCTTCTAATCATGAAATGATTCTGGGTTTTGTGGGGTTTTGTTGTGTTTAAAAATTTGAAAGCTAATGTTAATTTTCAAAAATTATAAAACTGTAGGTACTTTATATGTATAAAATCTTGGGACATTAAAAAATTAACACATAAAGAAAAAATGAATTGGACCTCAGTGTTTTCGTGATTTGATATGTAAATGAGCAGAATAAGTGCTGCTTTGAAAATACTCAGCTGGGCTGTTTTCCAGTCTCTATTACCTGACCTCATCGGTAACGTCCTTAGAACTCAAACCTGGTTTTTCATTGCTTCTGCCTCCCAGGTGTGATGTTAGTACACCCAGTAAGCTTAATCCTCATCATAAGAAAAGTCACAGCTCCAGCCTTCTGAGGTCTTTACTGCTGAAATCTTTATTATCCTCATAATGTTAAGATAGAATTTTATTTTTAAAAAAATGCATTAATATATAAATTAGTACCTCCCCCCAGCTTTTCCATTTCATGACCTTATAAGAAATTTTTTCTAAAGAAATGAAATGCCCCTCCTGTTAGAAGTTAGATAACTGTTAAATAATTTGAGGCAAAATCACAGCGAAGGAGAATGTAAGGTAAAGCTAAAATCATAAAGTGCCTTGCAGTTTCAGAGGGACCTTGGCAGACAAGCTATTAGGGTACAGCCTGAGCCTGTATAAGATAAAAAGTTAAGAGGAGGGCAAAAGCTAGCCCAGTCAGAACCAGGAGATGAGCACGACCATGTTATCTTATAAAGGAGATGCCAATGCCTTAGAAAGCTGACATACACAGTAAGGATTATTTCCAAAGTAGCCTAATTAGCATTCAAGCAAGTGGGACCCTAACACACAGTCTGTGACTTGACAAATAGCAGACCAGAATGGGAACCTCCAGCAACATTATTTAATAGACCCAAACACCAATTATCGCATTGCGTAAAACAGGCCTCACAGAGCTCTGGTGGCTTTATGATAAAGAATTGTGCAGCAAGCCAACAGCATGGGAGTCAAATCCACCAACTGCTCCTCTGGGGAGAGAGGGACTCCCCCCATGAGATTTACTGCCTCTGAAAACCTCCTGGAGGGTCCAGCTATGGGCAGATTCTGACTCCATGTTGCACAACAATAGCAGCAACAAAATCCTTTCCAGGAGACCAGGAGAAAGTAGATACATATATGCATGTGTATGTGTGTGTGTGTGTGTGTGTGTGGTTGTTGTATACCATCGAGTCTGAATCAATCCATAGCTGACCCTCCAGTAGGTTTTCAGAAGCAGTTAATCACACAGGAGGAGATTGCCCATCCGCCTCCCTTGAGGCAGCTAGTGGCCCTGAACCGTGTGCCTTCAGAATTGCAGGGCAGATTCTTGCCATTAGGCCACACAGAGATAGAGATGAGATAGAGGAGAGTGGGAAAGGGAGAGAGAGGGAAAAAAATCTTTAGACAGATAGATAGATAGCTAGATAGCTAGATAGCTAGATAGCTAGATAGCTAGATAGATAGATAGATAGATAGATATAGATATCTGGCGGCCTAGTGGAAGGTAGCTGTGCTGAACTCCCAAAGGCAAGAGTTTCCAGGCCACCAATTGCTCTTTGAGAAAAGGATAGGCAATTTCTTCCTGTGTGATTAACTGCATCTGAGAAGCCACTGGTAGATCAACTATGGAAAGCTTCCAACTCTAGGGTACACAACAACATCAAAATAGCCTGCTTTGAAGAGCTGCTAAAGTTGCTATCCACCCCCCAAGTACATCAGTGGGGGCACCAACCTTCTTATCATCTCCCACTTGCCCTAATACTTTGTTAGGGAAAGGGAGATCAAAGTTTAGGCGCTTACAGTAGCATTTTGGTGCAGAAGCTTGGGATTACAGACTGTACATGTGATCCAGGTTGAATCTCTCTCCAGATACTGAAGTAAGTTTGGTGGACATTCACTGGCTTTTATTTGAGAAAGGCTGTAAGACATGGCAAGAGTGAAAAAGAAAATCTTTAGCAAATTCAGGCTAAAGAATAACTTAAACCGTTTTCATAATGCTTAAATACAACGTTACAATACTCAAAACTCAGTGCTTTCAAGTTGGTTCTGATTTATATACTCCTTCATTGGTTGTCAAGGCTGAAATTAAACTTTAATGGCAACAGAATGCTCCTCCCTTTCCCCAAAGTGGTTATGGAGTCAAACTGGGAGGTACAGTGTTAGTTAGCAGCACAAATTTAGATAATTAAAAATAGTCCTCTATTCCACAGTGTGGTTTGAATCCACCAATGGCTTCATGGGAGAAAAATGGACAGTCTCCTCCTGTTAAGATTTACAGGCTTAGAAACCAAAGGAGGGGGAAAGGATGCATTGTAATTGGCATTAAGGACTGTAAGATTGAATATTATTAGTCAAATCAGCTTATGTTTACAGTAAATATTTGCATTCAAGTTTATAAAATATATAACATATATATGGATCCAGGAAATTAAAAGATGTATTGTGATGGGAAAGTCTGCGTTTAGAGACCTCTCTAAAGTACTGAAGTGCAATGATGTCAGTCTGGAGACCAAGGTGCACCTGACACATGCCATGGTCTTTGCAATCATTGTTTATGCATCAGAGAGCTAGACAATGATTAGGGATAATAGGAGAATTGGTGCCTTTGAACTGTGGTGTTGGAGAAGAATATTGAGTATACCCTGGACTGCTAAGAAAAGGAACAGGTTTATCCTGGAGAAGGTAAAGCCGGACTGCTCTTTGGAGGCAAGGATTCTGAAGCTTCGTCTGACATACCTTGGACATGTTACAAGGAAGGATCAGTCTTTGGACATCATGCTTGTGAGGGTGAAGGGACAGCGCAAGAGAGGAAGACTCGAGATGAGATGGATTGATTCAGTAACTGGGCTAATGGGGGTAGGTGTGTTGGAGATAGTGAGATTGGCACAAGATAGGGCAGAGTTTAGGGCTGTTGTACATACGGGTGCTATGAGTCACAGGCGACTTGACGGCACATAACAACAACAACATGTAATATATGTATATATAGTACATATAATGCAATATTTGGAAGAAGGAGTGGCATCCACTTCCATAATAGCTTGCCTCCGGAAACCCTATGAACCTGGAGAGAGGATGAAAGGCACCCAAGTGTTGAGGACTCCCCTTCATAGGGTTGCTATGAGTCACCTATGACTCAACGGTACTTAACAACAACAATGCAATATACATAAGTATATACTTAAGATTTTTTATACACATAAATGTGTATATTTACTGCAAACAAGTTATTTTTATCACGAGGAGCTGAACTGCCAACCCAAAGGTACAGAGTTTGAATCTACCATCTTCTTCAGGGGAGAAAGAAGGGCAGTCTCCTCCCCTGTGATTTATAACATCTGAAAACCCACAGAGGGTCATATGTGAGTCACCTTCGACTCGATGATACATAAAAACAGCAACACATATACGTAAAGAAAAACATATACATGAAGACAACAAAAGGAATTTATACACATAGAACAAATTGGTTCAGTAACTAGATAAAACCCATGTTTTAATAAAGATCAAAATATGTAGCTGCTCTGAGATTATGAAACCATATTTATGTGATTCAGTCAAGTTAACTTATGAAATGATATGTCAGAAAGAATATTATTAAATCTCACACATATATCTTTGTGTGTAACAAGTATAAATACAGAAGAATTTAATCTTGCTCTAAATTACATACTTTTTAATGTGGGATTACTGATATTATTTTTAATCTATTATCTTGGAAAACACTGAAAAATAAAGTCCATTCAATGTATCTTCAGTAATAATAAGGATGTAATAGGCAAATTAAGTTAATAAATGTTTTTTTATCATGTGCTGTCGAGTAGCCTGTGACTCATAGCAACCTTATGTTTCTGATGCACCTACCCCCATTACCACAGTCACTGAATCAATCCATCTCATCGAGGGTCTTCCTCTCTTGTTCTGTCTCTCCACCCTCCCAAGCATCATGTCCCTCTCCAATTACTGGTCCCACCTTGCAATATGTCCAAAGTATGTCAGAAGAAGCTTCAGAATCCTTGCCTTCATGGAGCAGTCTGGTCTCACCCTCTCTAGGACGAACCTGTTTGTTCTCCTAGCAATCCATGGTATGTTCAATACTCTTCTCCAGGGCCACAGCTCAAAGGCATCAATTCTCCTTCTATCATCCCTAGTCACTGTCCAGCTCTCTGATACATGTTAATGAATATGCTTACTTAAAGTAAGATTTTCTAATGCATACTTAATTTTCCAGTATAAAAAAACCATATTATTTACAAATTTCATAAAATGACAGAATTGTAAGGAAGTGTCAATAAATGGTTGCCAAATGGTTATCCCTGTGGCTGAAGCTGTTTGCAATTAGGTATAGGTAGATGGGAACACTCCAGGGAAGCAGCAATATTTCTGGATTTTGGTCAAATGACTATTAGCTTTAGAGTTATTTGTCAGTTTGTACATATAACATATATATGGTACGTGTGCTTTAATTAATACTTTTTTCCCAAAATCTACAGAAGGAGAATTGATGCCTTTGAGCTGTGGTCCTGGAGAAGAGTATTGAATATACCATGGACTACTAGGAGAACAAAAAGGTTCATCCTGGGGAGGGTGATATCAGGCTGCTCCTTGGAGGCAAAAATTCTGAAGCTTCGTCTGACATACTCTGGACATGTTGCAAGACAGGACCAGAGCTTGGAGAGAGACATCATGCTTGGGAGGGTGGAAAGACAGTGCAGGAAGGGAAGACTCTCGACGAGGTGGATTGATTCAGTGACTGTGGTAATGGGGGTAAGTGTGTCAGAAACAATATGGTTGACACAGGATAGAGCAGGGTTTGGGGTTGTACATAGGGGCATTATGAGTTGCAG
Organism: Elephantulus edwardii; assembly: GCF_000299155.1. Classification (NCBI taxonomy): domain Eukaryota; kingdom Metazoa; phylum Chordata; class Mammalia; order Macroscelidea; family Macroscelididae; genus Elephantulus; species Elephantulus edwardii. Next base: position 20,058,165 of record NW_006399752.1, read on the forward strand.
GCAACTCGATGGCACATAACAGCAACAACAACATTACTTATAGTACCTAAAACAGAAGCCTTATTAATTAATGATGGTAAAAAAGGAACATGAGAGTTTTTCCTATCATTATTTCAGTTGCATACCATTTATATTTATCTATTCATGAATTTACCATTTCAGTAATTTGGCCGGCATTGAGGGTAAATAATGTGGCATGTAGGCATAGCAATGTTTGTGGAGTTTGGGAGTGAAGGAGAAAGAACTGGAGAAAAAGAAAAAAAAATTAAATATCAGAAATTAAGTGCTGTTGTTGTTATCATGACTTAAATTTGGCCATGTGCATTTATCCCGTTAGTTCTATGTGCAATGACAGGCACACTGTAAAACGCCAACAATGACGTGGATGGCACAAGCCTGATCACACTGGGGTTTTTTGTTCTGCTCTTTCACTTCTTAGACTTCTGTATGCTGTATATGTTCTTTTGCAGTTGTTAGATCTTGGACTTGCAATTAAAAGTTCAGTAAAGTTTTTGTTTATTTTGCAGCAGTATTTTTAAATATTTATGAAGGATCTTAAGTCTGAATCGCTTTGAGGAAATATAGATGAATTAATAATTGATGTGGCTGCTCTGCAGAAAATTAAAGGTTGAAAGCACATGTTAAAAGAGTAAATCATCCACGGATAAGACAACAGATGTTATTTAGTTAAAATCTTGGCTTTGTCTAAAAAAATGTACAGTGAGTTTCTTTTGCCAGTTCAAGTCAACACAAAACCTAGTAATTCATTTCAGCTTCTCAAATGACAAGACCTGAAGCTAGTCAAAAAGTGAAGGAGAAATTTTTATTCCTTACACAGAATTTTTAAAGAAGGCTGCTTATTTGCACACAAATGTAAATAGAATGAAGAATCTGTATATACTTAGATTTACATGGGCTCAGAGTCAGACACTATTTTTTATCCTCTAATTTGCTTGTGTTTATAGAAACAATATTTCAAATTGGCCAGTGTAGCACAACTTTTAAAGGTGAATCTACCTCTTACACATGGACATTACTTTATTATTTAAAGTAGATAAGGTAATTAGTTTGTTAATTAAAGTGGATCATGTAATGAAAAATGAAGATTCTGCAAAGTTTAGATGAAAATTATTTGCCACAATTGGGTAATTCCAGCAGCTGGGAGAAAGAGAGAGAGAGAGAGAACAGTTCACACTTTTGCACAAGATTTATGGTGCTTGCAATTTTGGCTGGAAGAATTATCTAGAGGCCAACCTTCCTATAAAATTTCAGCAATTTTATTTCTTCCTAGAGTAAGAAAGAAAGTCTTACCAAAATACTCTCACACTATTCTAGAGATGGAAAAATGGAGAGCCTAACCTTTATGAGTCCTTTCCAAAAGTCTCAAATTCTTATGTCAAGATAAAGAAGAAAAGAAAAAAAGAAAATATCACAGGTAATGCCATGATGGGTAATGGAAAAAAATAAGAAGGCACAGAGCTTCTAAAGTGTGAGCTGTCATGTTTCCAGTAATGCAGTTTTTTGTTATTTTTTTTTAATTAAATTATTTTTGTGTGTGTGCCGTCAAATCAGATCTGACTGGTACAGGAAGTAATGCAGTTCTTTTATTCCTTTGTAATAAAATTCCCCATGATTTAATGAATCATCCTATACAAGCCTGGAACCCATATCTACTACCAAAAAAGTCCCTTTAAAATAGTTGACCTTCTAAGTTGATGTCATCAATTTATCAATTAAAGAATAATATTTTAGGTAGTTACTGAAAACATGAATTAGGAAACATTTTCCTAGGTTCCCTCAAAAGTGAAATTTTTCATATTTCTCATATGAGTAGATTTTGAAAGTCACGTGTAGATTGAAATCTTAACTCTTTCCCCTCACTTCATCAGAATAAATTCTTTCTCTGAAGATTTTGATTCAAACTTCTGTCATTGGTTTGCTCTATCATAGTTATTGTTGTGTGCTGTCGAGTCAGAACTGACCCTCTAGTGGGTTTTCAGGGGCAGCAAATCACACTGGAGGAGATGCCCATCTCTCTCCCACAGACCTGCAGGTGGGTTTGAACCGTGTGCCTTTGGGTTGGCAGAAAAAAAACAACTCTTAGAATTTGAACCACAAAGTGTGACTCCTCCTGTAACTTATGGAAAAATAATGAAGTCTACGAAGTGTCTTTAATAGCCTCCTGAATCAAGGGGTTAAAAAAAAAAATTCCTGGCCTCATATGACTGTCATGTGTCCCTTTTGTCAGTTGATGGAGGCCAATGAACTTGCACAGCACATGAAGAACTTACGTACCTTCACATCTCATTGCTTCTTACACTGCCAATTTTTTTCTTGAAGTCTAAGTAAATGAATTCTTCTCTTCTTTCCTAAATACTCATTACTTGTCTTTTCAGCTTAAATAGCATATGGTTTTCATTTGTGATTCCCAAGTGTGCTTATATTTATTTTTGCCCCAAGTCCAATGTGAATTGAAAATATTTTCCTACTGAATAGCAAGTCTACTTCAGCCACTTAAAATTATTAAATCTCTTCCAGGCACTGTCATGTAGCATGCCTTGGTACCATTTCTGCAACGATGTTATATAAAATCAATACCTTTTTGTCCTAAATTTAGCCATTGTATTCAAAGAAACACAGGAGTAGTGCTTTCAAGGCTTAGGGGAAAAAAAAAATAAGAAAGGTGTGGACTAGGGTTGTTCATGTGGCTTTAGATACCCTAGTAAAATTTCTCTGCATCATGTTTGGAAAAATATAGATGAAAAGTAGCTGCTTCATATACCCATAGAGAGCAGAATTTTTAAAAAATACAAGCTTAATTTTAATATATATAATCTACTCCTCGGAGGCAAGGATTCTGAAGCTCCTTCTGACATATTTTGGACATATTGCAAGGTGTGATCAGTCCTTGGAGAGGGATTTCATGCTTGGGAGGGTGGAGGGACAGCACAGGAGACAAAGACCTTTGATGAGATGTATTGATTCAGTGACTGGGGGCATTGACGACAGGTGTGTCAGAGACACTAAGATTGATGCAATATAGAGCAGGGTTTAGGGCTGTTGTACATAGGGTCGCTATGAGTCACAGGCTACTCCATGGCACATACAACAACAAACAACAATTTGGGTAAGAACTTAAAATAATCTTTCTCATTTTAATGCTCCTTCTAATGTTGTGATGAACTGCCAATATCCTTTTTAGGACTTTGGGTTTTATTCTCCCAGCTGCTAAAAGAAATGTCATTAGTTAGTTGTCAGCTTTCTCTTGAAACTGCTCTCTAGAACATGCACTAGACTAGAAAGAGCTGCCTTGCCCAACGGTACATCTCCCTCCACAGGAAGCCCAATGGCTGGTATAAAGAATGACACAGTATAGAGCCTATGTTGACAGAACACACACTCCTATCTGTCAATTTGTTATGCTGTAAATCTTGTATATTGCTATAATGCTGGAAGTCATACCATCAGTATTTCATATATCAGTAGGGTCATTCATGGTGGACAGGTTTCAGTGATGCTTCTAGATGAAGACAGACTAGCAAGAAAGGTCTAGTGATGAAATACTTACAGATCCAGATAAAATACTGTGTAATACAGTGCTTGAAAACGAGTCCCTTAAGTAAAAAGGAGCTCAAAATATACAGCGGCCACAATGAACTTAAGCATAGCAATGACTATGAAGATGGTTCAGGACTAAACAATGCTATATTTTGTTGCACATGCTGTTGTTGAGTTCCATCAAGTTGAAGCTGACCCATAGTTGACCCTACAGTGAGTTTTCAGACACAGTTAATCGCACAAGAGGAGATTGCCCGTCCTTATCCCATGGAGCAGCTGCAGGATTTGAACTACGTGCCTTCAGGATTGCAGTGCAGCTTCTTGCCACTAGGCTACCAGAGCTCTTGAGTCACCATGAAATGTAGCTAACTTGATGGATGGCAATTAACAACAATAGCAGTATGTAGAATATCATGTAACATATGAAATAAAGACTTTCAAAGCCACACTCTTCTTTCAGAATGGGATAAATATTTATAATTAAGACTACGGCTGCATAGTGGAGTGCACTTGGAGGGGGGAGGGGGGATTGTGTAACAATGAAAGAATTTTACTTTTCAAAGAGAAGAGTGAACTGGGGTGGGCGAGGTTAGATAGGGGGAAAGTACGACAATGAATGAATGGAAATCCAAAGTCTCTATAAACTTTCATTAAAATTAATAATAAGACAAAAAGATTATATTGCACAATTGAATGAATCTCTCTGTGGAGCCCTGCCAGCTCACTCTCTCTAACCTGTCCCTACTTGTCCTGTCCCTTCTATTATTTCTGTTCTTTCACCTGATTCCTCTTTCCTCTGCATCACTCCCTTCTTCATCTCTCCCTTCTAAATTCTCTAAATCTTCTTCATCTTTCTCTATTAATCCCGACAGCAATTTCCAATAAAGTGTTCCATGGAATCTGTCTTAGTGTTAGCTTCTCAGGGAACACCACTGTAGCCAATGCTTTAATAAAGACAGTCATCTAACTGAAAACAGTTTGTGGAATATTCTTCTTGAACAAAGTTTTGTAAGGATAAAGCAGCAATTCTTTCTGAAATCAATTAAGTCCGAACCAACATGGAATTCATTGAAATTGATGATGATGGTGATGATGATGATGATTCCATTGTGAGATGTATTATATTTTTTCAAAAAAAATCCATTCCTAAGAATGATTCATTTGCACAGAAAAAGTGACACAAATAAATTTCTAATGGATTCCAACTCATAGCAACTCAAGTATATAAGAATAAAACTGTGTTCTACAGTGTGAAATAGTGCTACTGATTGACCTTATATCTCTAGCCTGTTGATTATCAGCCACTCATCTTAACTGTTGGCACCACATAAGGTTCAGAGAAAGTGTATATCCCCCTAAATGAAAGGTGATTTTGCCAATGACTGATTTCTGTATGTCTAATATATTGTTATTTTCTAATTATTAAATAGAGATGTTTTTTCTTTTTCCTTTTTCCCACCTTGAAATGACATGAATTTTCATCCTGACTAAACTGCATATCACATATGCCATGATTCTGCTATGCTAGTTTCTTTCCTTTTTGAGACATCAAATGAAATTATTTTGTTATAGATATTTTTAAAAGTTTATATGCACTCCACTTAAGGAACCATGTTGTTGTTGTTATGTGCTGTTGAGTCACCTGTGACTCATACACAGTATTAAAAAGAACGTGATAACAATAAACATCAACCAGGCACCTTGGACATTATAGTTTCTTAGAAAGCTTCAGTTCGCATCCCTCTGCACTGTCAATCTAGTTTCTTATCCCTGTTGAAAACAATAAATTATTACTTAGGGACATTTTTCCTTTTTAAGTTTTCAAATATTTTCACACAACATTATGAATTTATAAGAGTTAATTAATGTGCAAGACTAAGACCAGCCATCATTTCAAAATGGCTATATTGATAGCAAATATCTAAGACAAAAATGTATTCTGCTCCTTACATCTTAGTTGTTGTTATTGTTGTTGTTGTTGTTGTTGTTGTTGTTGTTACATGCTGTCAAGTCATCTGTGACTCATAGCGACCCTATGTTCAATAGCTCTGAGCCTGTCCTGAGCCAGTATCACTGACTCCGGTATGCCTACCCCCATTGTCCTAGTTACTGTATCAATCTACCTCATCAGGTGTCTTGCTCTGCTGCACTGTCCCTCCACACTTCTGAGCATGATGTCCTTCCCCAAGAATCGGTCCCTCCTGGACACATGTCCAAAGTTTGTGAGATGTAGCTTCAAAATCCTAGCCTCCAAGGAGAAACCTGGTTTCACCCTCTCTAAGACAGACCTATTTGTTTTCTTGGTTGTCCATGATATGTTCAAGATTCTTCTCCAGCACCACAACTCGAAGGTATCAATTCTTCTTCTATCCTCCTTAGTCATTATCCAGCTCTCCGATGCATAGCAAGTAATTGCAAAGACCATGGACCGGGCGCAACTTAGTCTCTCGATTGACATTGTTTCTTCTCAGTACTCTGAAAAGATTCTTGACAGCAGATTTTCCTAATGTAATTCATTTTATGATTTCCTGACCACTGGTGCCAAAAGTGTAGATTGTGGGGGTGAGCAAGCTGTAACTGTTAACAACCTCAAACTCTTCTCCATCCATCATGGTGCTGCCGACTGGCCTAATGGTGAGAATCTTTGTCTTCTTGATACTGAGCTTCAATCCATATTGAAAAAGATAGTCCTTGAACTTCTTCACCAAGCACTTCCAGTCCTCCTCACTTTCAGCAAGCAAGGTTGTGTCATCTGTATAACACAAATTGTTGATGAATCTTCTTCCAATCCTGATGCTATATTCCTCCTTACAAAGCCCAGCCTCTCAAATGATCTGTTCTGCATATAGATTGAAAAGGTATGGAGACAGGACACATCCCAGACATACTCCCTTGTTGATTTTGGACCATGAAGTATTAGTACACTTGTCTTTGTGTACATGTTTTGTTACATAATTAATGTTCTGCTTCATCATCTATTGTAATATAACAAGTAAAATCTGAGGAAAGAAACTGTTTTTTTATTTGTTTTTTTAAACTACAGGGTTAATTTCTCTTTGAAAAATCTCCTATCTCCACCTCCCTGAGCAAATAAGATAGCACCACAGCTTAAGCCAACATCTGCTTGCAGAAGCTGGTTAATGAGTTGACAGCTGAATTTTTAAAAATCTGAGTAACTTGGCACATAACATCCCACCAAAAAATCGTGACATATGATGTTTTATAGCTTCCAATTTTCTTAAGAGGCTGTGTTCTTCTTGTGTATCATCTTTTCTTGTCTTGTTTATATATTTTACCACCTACATGGATTCACACAAAAATATTGAGTTCCTTTTCATTTCCTCAATTAAGACAAACTACATCATTTCATAAGTGCCAGTGGAGGGAAAATACTGCTAAGTTCTATTCCTTTTGAAATAAAATAGCCTCAAAAAAAAAAAGATAGGCTATGACTGTCTTTGTATTCCGTATGGTTTAATCTCGACAGAAAAGTACTTCTTTGCTCCAGTTAAAGGTGTTATTATGTGCTGTCGAGGAGATTCCAACACACAGTGACCCTATAGGTAGGGCCTCCAAGGCTTTGAATCTTTATGGAAGTGGACTGCTACCATCTGTCTCTTACAGAATGGCTCATGTTATCTAATCATTGATCTTATCATTATTGGCCAATCCCTTAACCACTGTATTGCCAGGCTCCTCCCAATTGATGCAATACCTTTATAATACTTTTTGTATGGATATATCAATCTTCTTTTAAAAGCACATATATCACTTTTTAACTAATGCTTCCATGCAGGTTTATAACATTAAATGTTAAAAATTCATTATCCTTTGTGAAACTTTAAATAATACATTGTTATCTGAATGTGGATGATAGAGACCTCTTTAAATAATACATTGTTATCTGAATGTTGATGATAGAGACCTCATATAAAAGGATAAAATTACAAAGTTTTGATATTAAATCTGATTTTGATCATCTACTACCATCCTTACACTTGTTTCCACTGTCACTTTTATGAACTATGACATTTTTAAAAATTTGTACTCCTACAAACTGAGTTGAAATAATAGAGATTTTCTATAAAGAGAAATTTCTTGACGTTTAACACTGAGTGCTCTTCTTTATATAAAGATAAAACTTTCAACAGAAAATAACAATGGTGTAGAGGGGAAAAAATTACTTCCAAAAAGTCTGCTCTGTTCTGTTTAAGTTTAATGAAATATCAATTGCTAAATGGTACAAGATAGAACTTTTGAAGTCTAGCCACTTCATGAAGATTAATTCAACTCAACACTTGTTTTTGTATGTTGTATAAGCTTAAAAAACTGACTTTTTAAATAACATTTTAAATGGATATTACTTTCTGCAGATTTGACATTATTATGTAAATGATATATATGGCCAAATTTATTTCTTAGCCTAAAAAAGCCCAACACATTTCACAATTTTAATTGAAATAATTAACTGTTAATTACTTTAATTAATTAACTTTTTTTCTGATACTGAGATAGAGAAAAAGATCACTATCCCTTTATTTCTGGAAGGTAATTTTCAACTACAACTTTAGTCACAGTGTCAGAAATTACTGTCTACATTGAATATGCGAAATCTGGGTGTGTGTAGAAAGAATTTTATGGGGAAATGTTTAGGGCTGTTTTTTCCATCATGCCTTAGCAAAACAATTTGTACTCGACTGCTAACCAGAAGTTTCGTGTTTCAAAAGCATGCATCAACTATTTAGAAGGAAGATCTGGGAATTGGCTCCCAACAAAGATCACAGTCCAGAAAATCTTATGGGTAGTTCTACTCTACCATGTGTTGTTGTTATGTATCATCAAGTTGGGATCAACTCATAACTGACCCTCAAGCAGATCTTCTGAGGCAGAAAATTACATGGGAGGAGATTGCCCAGCCTTCTCCAAGGAGCAGCTGATGAATTGGAACCTTGTACCCTCTTGTTGTACACAGGGTTTTTGAGAACAAAGATTCTCACCACTGGGCCAACTGGCAGCATCAGTATGGATGGTGACGAGATTGAGATAGTTAACAGTTTTCGTTTACTTGGTTCCACAGTCAATACTCTTGGTAACAGCAGCCAGGAAATCAGGAGATGAATTGCATTGGGAAAGTCAGCTGTGAGGGACCTCTCTAGAGTCCTGAAGTGCAACAATGTCAGGCTGGAGACTAAGGTGTGCCTGATCTAGGCTGTAGTCCAGGAGGGACTGGTCCTTGGAGAGGGACATCATGTTTGGGAGAGTGGAGGGATGGAACCAGAGAGGAAGATCCTCGATGAGATGGATCGATTCTGTGAGTGGAGTGGTGGGAATGAATGTGTTTGAGACAGTGAGGTTGGCATAGGATAGAATTAGGGCTCTTGTACATAGGGTTGCTATGAGTCACAAATGACTCGATGGCACATAACAACAACAACACAACCCTCTGTTGATAGCAGCTCCTTACCACTAAGATGCCAGAGCTCCCTCTAACATGTAGGGCTTGCAGTGATTCAGAAATAACTTGACAGCTCCTAATAACAACAAAAACAACATCAACAATTATTCTCGCACTTCTTTTCTATTTTGTTTTTTTTGTCTTCTAGTTGTCAAGCCAGCCTTCTGTTTTCCTTATTAATTCAACATGCATTTTTCTTCCAAACAGATAATAGACCAAGTCTCATGGACTACTGGACAGAGGGAAACTGAAATGTTATTATTTATCCACCTCACAAACTAACAATGTTGCTATGCAAGTTGAAATATTTGAAAGTAGAAACACATGAACAAAATTTAAAATAAATAAAATTATAATACAAAATAGATTTCTCAATGAAAAAATATGGTGGTCTTCCTCCATCAGCAACACCACCTGTCAAGTATTGGAATAGAAAGATGAGTATAAAATTTGATTAACTAAAACCACACTAATAACAAACTAGTTACCCACTTGGACAATGTGTTCAGTTGGTAAAAAAATCCATTTAGTTGAAGATTTTACTCCTTAGCCTTTTCTTTGAACATTTTGACATGAATATTCTACTTGATTATGTCAGTAAGTTTTCTATTGATGCCCTAGACATAGAATTTTGGCAAAGCTTCCTTGCGTTATATCATCTTTTATTAAAAAAAAAAAACAAACAAAAAAACCCCAAAAAACACGTAAATGTCTGTCTATAAAAAATGACCTTTTCCATGTTCCAGTTGCACAGCTACTCTTTAAAAAGTGATATTTTAGTGCCTAGCTAAGTAAATGCCTTTCTATAATCTAGACACGCTGTATTCGGCCTTTCTAAGTTATTACATAACAACAAGGTCACACTAATGTTCTGAACACTATCAAGCCACGGTGTTTTAAGATTCAGTACAAGTAAAACATTCCAGACTAGGCAGGCTTGCCTTTGGAGGCTTTTTAAAAATAAATAAATGAGAATCCTAAATTTTGACTCTTTGGGGATGACACTTCAAATGCAAACAAGATGAACAACATCTGAAAAATCATTCCAACCCCCTTGGTTTAGAGAAGAAAAGAAGTGAGGCCCAGGAATGTTGGTGAGGTTGGCAGAGACATCCAGCCTTCAGCTTCTGTGACTTTTTCCTAAATGAGTAAACATGAGCCTCTTTTTTTTTTCTTCTTTTCACACTTAGAGCTGAATAAAGTATTATCTAATGCAATTTAAAGCAGCTTTGGCGAATCATCCTGCTAGTATCACAACATTTCTTTTTTGGGGTACATCTTTCTTCCAAAGTCAGTTTTCATTTGGCACCATAAGTGGCTACAGTGCAGCCCTCTGAAAGGAAAGAAAGGTTTTATTTTTAAATAGTGTTAAGTCTATATGTGACCGAAGAGTCTTTCATACAAAGGCATCTTAGGTGAAGGAGGAAAGTTTACAGTTTGAGCAGCACGAAGCTGTAATACGATAGACTTTCCATGAGGCCAGATTCTGGAAAAAGTGACTTTTTGCTGAGGAGCATGGTTCATGGTACAGCTAGTTACATACATGTACATAAACACACACATTGAGACATTCTCATAAATATCACATACATACATATACTCAGACATATATATACACACACTGGAGATATTTTCATAGGCACATTAGTAATATAAACACCAAGACTTAAAGACACATGGTGTGATTTGAATCACAGAAACACAGGTGCACACACACAAATGATCAGGTACCAAAATAAATAACAATGATAGTAACCATAACTTGAAGTATCTTCTTGTGCTTGTCATCAGCCCTCTTCAATCTAATGCAACAACTTCATTTCAAAAAGAGACAGATTAATCCTGGAGATAATTAAACCAGGCTGCTCCTTGGAGGCAAGGATTCTGGGGCTTCATCTGACATACTTTGGACATGTTGTCAGGAGGAAGAGGTCCTTGGAGAGGGACATCATGATTGGGAGGGTGGAGGGACGGCACAGGAGGGGAAGACCCTCTTGTGAGGTGGATTGATTCAGTGACTGGGGTAATCAGGAGGGTGTGTCAGAGGCAGTGCTATTGGCACAGGATAGAGCAGGGTTTAGGGCTGTTGTACATAGGGTCGCTATGAGTTGCAAGCGACTCAACGGCACATAACAGCAACAACTTGTCACCAAAGTTAAAAAGAAAATTTTAGCATTATACAAAGACCATTAAAATTTGGTCAATTAAGAAATATGTCAACAATTGCCATTGCAAAGGAAATAAATAACTAATATATGTCTAGTTAAACTTGTATTCTCGTTTATTTCTGGAAAATTTTTTGTTAAATCATCATCATCATGATTTCTATTAAAATATGTGATCAAAGCATCCACTGAGTACTAGCATACTCAGCATAAATTAATAAATCATATAAGTTTTCAATAAAAATATTTAATAGGGGCCTAAATTAAGCAAATAAATGGTTTATTAGAGAGTGGCACACTTGCCATTGGCCATATAAGTGTTGGAAAATTTGTAATTCTTAGCAGTCATTGATAGTAAATTGTTTATGTCACCATAAAATATATTATTAACTCATAAAACCCAAAATCACTGCCATTGAATTGATTGGGACTCATAGTAATCCTTAATCAGATTTCTGAGGCTCTAATCTAGAAGCATCCCTGATTATGAACTATGCAGTGTCTCTTTACTCTGTTTTGACAACTACAGATTATCCGGGACACTGGGCTGTACAAGGAGGAATGTGGCATCAGGTTTGGTGGAAGATTCATCAACAACCTGCGTTATGCAGATGACACAACCCTGCTTGCTAAAACTGAGGAGGACCTGAGCACTTGCTACAGAAGGTCAAGGACTGCAGCCTTCAAGATGGATTGAAGCTCAACATCAAGAAAACAAAGATTCTCACCATTGGGCCAACTAGCAACATCAGTATGGATGAAGATATTGAGATAATTAACAGTTTTAGTTTGCTTGGCTCCACAGTCAACACTCTTGGTATAAGCAGCCACAAAATCAAGAGATTAATTACATTGGGAAAGTCAGCTGTAAGGGACCTCTCCAGAGTACTGAAGAGCAATGATGTCAGGCTGGAGACAAAGGTGTGCCTGATCCGAGCCATAGTCTTCACAATTGTATGTTATCTGTCGGAGGGCTAGACAGAGACTAGGGATGATTGAAGAAGCGTTGATGCCTTTGAGCTGTGGTGCTGGAGAAGAGTGTTGAATGTACCATAGACTGGTAGAAGAACAAACAGGTTCATCCTAGAGAGGGTGAAACCGGGCTGCTCCTTGGAGACAAGGATCTGAAGCTTCTTCTTAAGCTTCATCTGACATACTTTGGGTATGTTTCAAGGGGGGATCAGTCCTTGGAGAGGGACATCATGTTTGGGAAAGTGGAGGGACAGCACAGGAGAGGAAGACCCTTGGTGAGGTGGGTCAATTCAGTGATTGGAGTAATAGGAATAGGTGTGTCAGAGACACTGAGGTTGGCACAGGATAGATCAGGGTTTAAGGCTCTTGTATAAAGGGTCGCTATGAGTTGCAAGTGACTCAACAACACATAACAACAAAAACAAACAATCTGGAAGCAAGAGTGGCACCCACTTCCTAAACAACATGCCTCCAGAAACTCTTAACTTTGATAAATGCTGTAGAGGAACTTCAGGCCTTTTGTTCCTAGGATCCCTATGAGTCATTCTCGACTCAAAGGCAATCAACAACAACAACAATCTGCAATGGGAGGACACTGTCCATTGTCTCCTCAGGACACCTTGGTGGATTTGAACTGCTGACAGTCTGCAGTCTTCGGGTTAACAGGATAACTTGCTATGGACTATACCACAACAACTCCCCATCTGAAGGCATTAGTATCTTGAGTATTGAATAGATCCTGTACATGTTGAGCAGACTGCAATCAAAACTGCTGTTAAGTGATAAACTGCCCATGGAAAATACAATCTCCTTGTGTGAACTCTTGAACATTATGCTTGCCACTAACAATAGATTGTCATTGTTGTTGTTGTTATGTATTGTAGAGTTGGAACCGACCCATAGCTGACCCTCCAGCAGATTTTCAGAGGCAGTTAATTGCACAAGAGGAGGTTGCCTATCCTTCTCTGGTGGAGCAGCTGGTGGCCTTGAAGCCTTGAACCATAAGCCTTTAGGATTGTAACACAGCTTCTTGCCACTAGGCCACCAGAGTATAATAGACTGTACTAATAAAATAGTAGATATACTAGATTATACTAACCCATTATAGGGAGCTCTGGTGGCCTAGTGGTGAGAAGCTGTGCTGCAATCCCCAAAATATGCAGTTTGAATCCACCAGCTACTCAGAAGAAAAGGATGGGCAAGCTCCTCCCATGCAATTTATTGGCTCTGAGTTGCATCCAACTCGACAGCGCACAACAAATTAAATATAGTTTTAATATTGGATATTCTTTCAAAACTTTACAGATTCAGTAAAAAATATATTTTTAGTATTAATAATTACTGTAGAAATAGATGTTTATATACAGAGAGAAAGGAAAAAAATCAATGGGCTGCTCTTATTTAAAGGTGTTCTA
>NW_006399752.1:20073984-20109260 GCF_000299155.1 Elephantulus edwardii
AAACCCAAAATCTCTGTAAATCTTTATGAAAACTAATAAAATATAATTATAGAAAAAAAAATAATAAAGGTGTTCTAATGATAGAAAATAGTGCTGCTAACTCAAAGGTGGGACCTCTCTGGTGGTCTGACTCCACCAGTGACCTTGCAAGAGACAGTCACTTCCTCCTGTGTAATGGTCCAGTTTCAAAAAACCCACCGGAGGGTCAGCAATGAGTTGGTTTCAATGTAATATTTCGTATAAGCTGTCAATAACTGAGCTCCTGTTAGGATCAGCTGAAGTCCCTAGGTGTTACAAACTGTTAACCAAAAGGCCAAAGATCCAGGTCTACCCAGAGCCACATGCAAAGAAATTGCTGGGAGTCTACCTCTGAAAATTCAGCCTTTGAAACTCTATAGAGCAGTTATATCCAACACACATAGGTGACTATGAGTAGAAACTGAAGTCATGGCAATGTTTTCAAATATGATCAGGTTATCTAATACCTTAACTTTTCCAGCAGTGCTTAAAATTACTGTTTCCATTTAGCAGAAGCAGTAGGAAATTGCTTCTCTCAAAGATGAGATAATCTGCCCAAGACTATATAGTGACTAAAAAGCAGATCTGAGATCTGAAATCAACTGTGATGGGCTCTTAACAATTGCAAAGAGAGGCTCTCATCCAGCATTCCTGCAGCTGTTATTTCATGGGATGTCATCCTCATGACAAAAAGTGTAGAGCCTTCTTTCATCGAATGAGTAGTCCCTGACTGATCCTGGTTGATTCATAGAATTAGAATTATGAGTAAGTGTTGAAGAAAATGGAATCTATCCAAAACTAATGATCAGGAGACAGATATATCAAGTCTCAGTATTTTTAAAAGCTGCCCAGGATGTTTTACTATTTAGCCACAGAGGAGAGTTACTGTTTTGACCAATGGTCTACCAGGAATAATCCTCAGCGTCACCTGAGAATTTGCAATCTCTCTGGCCCCATTCCAGAACTACTAAGTGAACTCTAGGGTTAAACCCAGAGGTCTATCACTTAACCTCTAGGTGATTCTGATGCACATTAATGCTTGCTTGAAGTTTACTGATCAATGCAAAGAGCACTAGATAAGAGTTTTCCAAACTTTAACCTGCAAAACAATCAAAAGAGAATCTTGTTAAAATGCTGATTTTAATTTAGGAAATCTGGGGTGGAACTTGAGATTCTTCCATTTTATGTTCATCTGTCCACAGACTATACTTTGGGTATAGAGGGTTTTCATTCTATTTATTATTCGCATTATTGATGCTAAATGTTCATGGAAGACAAAATTTAAAAAAAGAAGAATCTTTGCAAATCTCTTAATAGTTCCAGATAAGAGAGCTTGAATGTTCATGAGATAGCAACAAATAAGAGTTATAAAAAAGTTTTTTAATTGGATCCAGTTTTGGATAACCTTGAAGAAATCTCATGGTTTTTATATGTCTACTTTTTGTTTTCTTAAGAAAAAGACTCAGTATAGAACTTTATTTTTCCTCTCAAAATTCTTTGTGTATGCAATTAACTTTATCTAACTCCCTGTTGGGTGTCCCTGCATTGCCATACTTTGCTTAGAAAATATTGGGATTTGTCCAGATTGGTAAGGTGTGGCACTGCCAATCCTAAGGCACTAACAATTTTAATCCATTTGTTGCTCTTTTTAAAAAAAAAGATGGGGAAAGAAAAAAAATAGATGGGCAGTCTCATCCGATGTGATCTAGAGCCTCTGAAAGCCCTTTGGAGAGTCAGCTCTGAGTTTATTCCAACTGGACAGCACAAACCAACAATAGCAACAAAGCCAAACAGCGACAGCACAGTGTATGGTGGTGGTATTTGCTGTACAATTGATTCTACCTTGACCCACCATTGCTTTGACTCGCAATCTTATATTTAAACATTTGCATCAACCAGGACTCATCATCAGACAATTGTTGTTTCAAACTCCTTCTTAAAACTGAGAAGGAAAGTAGGAATTATGTTCTCAGAAAATCTTTTGATGTTTAAGCTAATATTTAGATTTGTATTTTTTTGGGAGGGTAGGGATTGTGTTTCTTTGCACTAATGCAAAAGATAGATCCACTTTAAAATCTTCCTTTAAACAACCACAAAAAAAAAAAGACTTCCACCAAGCATCTGGTCTCTTGCATCATCACTAATGGAGTAACCTTACTTTGCTTATGCACACACAGTGGGCAGAAAATGCCAACGGATTTGAAATTACTCAAAAGGACATTTCTCTTGGAAAAGCAGCAATTGATTTTTAAGCCACAATTTTCAGATATTAAAAATTGGCAATGTGCCCTTTCTCCTGCGTAATGAGTGGAAAGTAGAATAGGCAAATATATTGAAAGGGTAACAGCAAATGACCCAAGGAGGGAAATAAGTATTCTTTCAAGAAGTTCATTATTTTCTGCTGTACTTGTGCAAACACTAGTTCTTTATTGCTAAAACCAGGGTTGTAGCAATGCTTAGGGGCCAGTGAGTTGGTTCCAACCCGAAATTATCAACCTTATATACAGGAGAATGAAACACTGTCTATTTCTGTGTAATCTTCACAATGGTCACTATGTTTAAGTCTACTTGTTTCAGCCACTGTGTCAATCCATTTCATTGAGAATCTTCCTCTTTTTCTGCTGATTCTCTACTTTACCCAACATTTCTCCAGGAAATGGTTCCTCCTGCTAACATATATCCTCAAAGCATGTGAGATGCATTCTTATCATCCTTGTATCTCAGGATAGTATTCTAGCTATCCTTCTTCTGAGACAGCTTTGTTCTCTTCTGGCAGTCCATGGCATGTTCAACATTGGGTTTTTTTTTCAACACCAGAATTCAAATACATCCATTCACGACCATTGAGGCATCACAAACATCTCTTCTAAGAGACAGAAACCAAAGCCAAGAGGGTTATTTGAGATCTTGGGAAAGAAAACACAGGAAAAGAGTGAAATCTAAGAGTCATGGTTTACCTGAAGGTGTGTTGGTAAGAATCAGGTCAAGGAAAACAATGAGAATAAATGGAGTCTATAGGAAGTTATCAACAGATTAAAGAAGTTCTGACCAACTGATAGAGTTCCAAGCTTTAGAAGACATAGAGACTTATCTTAAGATGGCTAAAAGTCAAGGCCAGTCTTAAAAAGCAAATTAAAATTAGCACAACAAAGGGACAAAGATGAATGTAGCTTACTCATTAGTTTTCTACAGAATTTAGCTACATGCAGAAAGTAAAATCTAAATGTTCAAATAGCATGATCAATAAAAAATGTCATCCTCTTTTGGAATTATCTATATGGGAGCAAACCTACAGCAACAACTTGAAAGGTAAACCAAGAAGCTTACGAAAAATGGGGATTATGTTAATGGGTAAAGGACTACTCAAAAAAGAGGAGTGAAATAGTTGCAGTTTACTCACAATTTAGCAATATTATTGAATTATAGATATGAATTTCTATAACTTTTGCTGCATGTACTTTCAATAACAAATTCTTTTTAGAAATGCATTTTGTGTTCATATAAAAAGGACCAAAAAATTCCCCAAAGTGTTTCATTGGGTTGCATCCATTCCAACTATTGTTTGAAAGATATTTAGAAAATAAACTCAACAAAACTTGACAATTGAATATATATTATATGAAAGAAAACAATCGCTCTATAGTATTAATATCATATGCAAGCAAAATTCTGCTGAAAATTATCCAAAAATAACTGGAACAACACATGAAAAGAGAACTGCCAAATGTGCAAGCTGTGTTTAGAAGAGCCTGTGGTACTGGGGATGTTGTAGCTCATGTTAGATGGATTTTGGCTGAAAGCAGAGAGTACCAGAGGACTGTCTATCTCTGTTTCATTGGCTATGAAAAGACATTTGACAGTGTGGATCATAACAAACTGGGCTAGCTCTAAGAAGAATAGGAATCCCAGAACACATGATTGTGCTTATATGAAACCTACACTTGAACTAGAAGGCAGTTGTCAGAGCAAGGAAACACTGTATGGTTCAAAATCAGGAAAGGTGCACACTAGAGATACATCCTATATCCATACATTTGAATCTTTATGTGGAACACGTCATCTGGGAGGCTGGGCTCTTTGAGGAGAAATGTGGCATCAGCATTAGAGAAAGACCCATCAACAACCTATGATATGCAGATGACACACCCTGCTTGCCGAAACTGAGGAGGACCTGAGTCATTTGCTACAGAAGGTTAAGGATTGAAGTATTCAATATGAACTGAAGCTTAACATCAAGAAAATATGACTGGGCCAATTGGCAGCATCATGATGGATGGTGAAGAGATTGAGATTGTTAACAACTTCAATTTTCTTGGCTCCACAGTCAACAGTTTTGGAACCTGCAGCCAGGAAATCAAACGATGAATTGCATTGGGAAAGTCTGCTGTCAGGAACCTCTCCAGAGTACTGAAGAGTAACGATGTCAGTCTGGAGACTAAAATGCATCTGATCTAATGCCATGGTCTTCTTCAAAATTACTTGCTATGCATCAGAAGGCTAGGCAATGACTAGGAATTGTTGTTGTTGTTGTTGTTATGTGCCATTGAGTCACTTACGACTCACAGCAACTCTATGTACAAGAGCCCTAAACGCAGTTCTATCCTGTGCCAAACTCACCATCTCAAATACACTCATTCCCACCACTCCAGTCACAGAATCGATCCATCTCATCGACGGTTTTCATCTCCTGTGCTGCCCCTCCACTCTGCCAAACATGATGTCCATCTCCAAGGACCAGTTCCTCCTTGCAACATGCCCAAAGTATGTCAGATGAAGCTTCAGAATCCTTTACTCCAAGCAGCATTCTGGCTTCACCCTCTCCAGGACAAACCTGTTTGTTCTCCTAGCAGTCCATGGTATATTCAACACTCTTCTCCAGCACCACAGATCAAAGGCATCAATTCTCTATCATCCCTCTTCACTGTTCAACTCTCTGATGCGTAGCATGTAATTGCAAAGACCATAGCCCAAATCAAGAGCACCTTAATCTCCAGCCTGACATCATTGCACTTCAGTACTCTCGAGAGGCCCCTAACAGCTGACTTTATCAGTGCAATCCGTCTCTTGATTTCCTGGTTGCTGTTACCAAGAGTGTTGATTGTGGAGACAAGTAAACTTAAAACTGTTAACTAACTTAATCTCTTCACCATCCATGCTGATGCTGCCAATTGGCCCAGTGGTGAGAATCTTTGTTTTCTTGATGTTGAGCTTCAATCCGTATAGGAGGCTGCAGTACTTGACCTTCTGCAGTAAGCGCTTCAGGTCCTCCTCAGTTTTAGCAAGGAGGGTTGTGTCATCTGCATAACGTAGGTTGTTGATGACTCTTCCACCAATTCTGATGCCACATTCTTCCTTGTACAGCCCAGCATCTCGGATTATCTGTTCTCCATACAGACTGAAAAGGTATGGAGACAGAATACATCCCTGACGGACTTCCTCCTTGATTTTGAACCATGTAGTGTCTCCTTGCTCTGTTCTGACGACTGCCCCTTGGTCCAAATATAGGTTTCACATAAGCACAATCAAATGTTCTGGGATTCCCATTCTTCTCAGAGTCAGCCATAGCTTGCTGTGATCCACACAAAAACCTTTCCATAGTCAATGAACCACAGGTAGACATTTTTCTGGTATTCTCTGCTTTCTGTCAACATCCATCTAATATTAGCTGTAATGTCCCCAGTACCACAACCTCTTCTAAATCCAGCCTGCACATCTGGCAGTTCTCTGTTGACATATTGTTTCAAATGTTTTTGGATAATTTTCAACAGAATCTTGCTTGTATGTAATATTAATGATATTGTTCAATAATTTCTGCACTCTGTTGGGTCACCTTTCTTTGGAATGGGAACAAATAGCTGTCTTTTCCAGTCAGTCGGCCATCTGGCTGTCCTCCAGATTCCTTGGTACAATTTTGTGAGCACATCCAGGGCAGTGTCTGTTTGTTGAAATAAATCAATTGGTATGTTGTCAACTCCTGGAGCCTTGTTTTTTGCCATTTACTTCAGAGCAACATGAACTTCCTCCTTCATCACCATTATCTCTTGCTCATATGTTATTTCATGAAATTCTTCTGTGCCAGCCAATTCCTTCTGGTACAGTGACTCTGTGTACTCCTTTCATCTTCTTTTGATACTTCCTGGATCATTTAACCTTCTACCCAAAGTATCCTTAAGTATTGCCACCCGTGGCTTGGATTTGTTTTTCAACTCCTTCAGCTTAAGAAACGCTGAGTGAGTTTGGCCCTTTTGATTTTCTGACTCCAGCTCTCTGCACATTTCATTATAGTATCGTGCTTTGTCATCACGAGTTGCCTTTTGAAATTTTCTGTTCAGCTTTTTCTTGGTTTCTTCCTTTAGATTCGGCTTTTCGGCGCTCTAATTCAATACTCAGAGTCTCATCTGATATCTATCATGGTGGGTTTTTTTTTTTCTTTTTCAGCCTTTATAATGGTCTTTTGCATTCTTTATGGATGATTTTCTTGATATCCTCCCAGAACTCATTTGGTCTAGGCTCATTGGTGCTCAAGGCCTCAAACCTGTTCCTGAGATGGTTTTGAAATTCGAGAGGGACAGATTTAAGGTCAAATTTTGGTTCCGGTGGACTTGATTTAATTTTCCTCAACTTCAGCTTGAACTTGCATATGAGTAGTTGACTAGGGATTATAGGAGAAAAAATGATGCCTTTGAATTGTAGTGCTGGAGAAGAATATTGAATATAGAATGGACTTCTAGGAGAACAAACAGGTTAATCCTGAAGAGGTTAAAATCAGGTTGCTCCTTAGAGGCAAGGATTTTAAAGCTTTTTCTGACATACTTTGAGCATGTTTCAAGGACTGGTCTTTGTAGAACGATATCATGCTTGAGAGGGTGAAGGGACAATGCAAGATAGAAAGATCCTGGATGAGATAGATTGACTCAGTGACTAGGGTAATGGGGGTAAGTGTGTCAGAGACAATTGGGCTAGCAAGGATAAAGCAGGATTCAGAAGTTTTGAACATAGGGTCTCTATGAGTCACAAGCTACTTGATGATACTTGAAAACAATATGTTCTTGGATATACTCTTCACTAAAGTTGATTGTCAGGTCTTTATTTTGTGATGGTTTTGTGTGGGTTCAATTGACCAACTTTGAAGTTAGTAGTCTAGGAAAAATGTAACAGGCAGGGACCTTCTATCAATTAAGTATTTTTATCCCAGAGTATAATATGCAGATATACAAAATAAAAATAAGATATTAATAAAAGATGATAAATCAACATGTAAAGCACCAGTCTCTCCAGTCAAGATAGTCAACATGGGAGTCTAATGTAGACAAGCAGAACTCTAAATCTCTCCTGCAGCCAGCATACATTTTTGTCTTTATGTAGAATATTGTTACTGTTGTTGTTATGTGTCACTAAGGTGGCTCCAATCTATAGTCTCAAGTTGCAGTTGTTTTAAGGACATAATAAATCCTTAAAAGAGGCAGAACACCTTCCTACATGAATATATCATACAGTGCAAAAAAAAATCAACAATATATGTACTCAATCAAATGTGAAATGGTGATTGGTACTGGGAAAGAGAAATGCCTGATGCTTTGAGTTTATGAGAGGACAAATCAGCCTAAACAGGATAATACAATGCTTTATCTTTGAGGAAATAATGATCTTGCTGTGATCTGGGAAAGAAAAAAAGTGATATGCATGTAGTGATGAAAATGTGGTGTTGAGGGAGAAGGGACAGATTCTGAGAAACGAGAACAGTTTGAGCAAGAAGAGCCCGTTCAAGGGACTGAAAGAGACCCAGCAATGGAAGAAGCAGGGGCAAGGTGCACAGTAGCAGGTGACACTGGAGAAGGCAGGGAACAGGCAGGCAGCACCTGGAAGCTTTGTCTTTAGTCTTAGGTGCACTAGTAGCAACCTAATCGTTTAAACAGAGAACTGACAGCAGAAGTTATGAATTTATACACACACACACACACACACACACACACACACACACACATTCTGAAGAGCAATGGTGTCTCTCTGAGACTACAGCAGAAGTTATGAAAATAGATATAGATAGATAAAGAGAGAGAGATAGGTGATATAGATAGATATACTTCTGAAGAGCAATGGTGTCTCTTTGGAGATTAAGGTGCGTCTGATACAGGCCATGGTCTTTGAAATAACTTGTTATGAATCAGAGAGTTGGAAAATGACTAGGGAGGAAAGAGAAGAGTATTGAGTACTGAGGGTAAAATAGGCTGCTAGATTCATCCTGGAGAAGGCTAAACTGGGTGGCTTCTTGGAGGTAAGGATTCTGAGGCTTCATCTAACATACTTTGGACATGTTGTAAGGAGGGATTGGCCCTTGGGACATCAACAGCACAGGAGGGGAAGGCCCTCTATGAGGTGGATTGATTCAGCGATTGGGGTAAGCGGGATGGGCGTATCTGAGTGCAATTGGCACAGGATAGTGCAGTTTAGGGCTATTGTACATAGGGTCGCTATGAGTAGCAAGCGACTTGATGGCACGTAACAACAACAAATTATATATATATATATATGAAAAGATTCTAGCAGTCGTATTGTGGTATAGTAGAAATTATATTGTAGAAGTTTTCTTTAAGACATTACAGCTCAGCAAGTGAGAGTGATAGGAGCTTGGACTAGTGCATTAGCAATTAAAAGAGAATCATTACTTTCTTGAGAGATGTGCAAAAGGTAAAATCAGTAAGTCTTTAATGAATTAATTAGATCTGGCATATGAAAGAAAGCCTTCAAGGATGGCTTCTAGGGTTCAAGGATTGCATAGCTGCTGTGTCTCTTTCAAAGAGAAACACTAAGAGAGAGAGAGAGAGAGAGAGAGAGAGAGAGAGAGAGAGAGAGAGAGAGAGAATGTTTTATTTATAGCAGAAAGGTGGAAATGATAAAAAATTCATTTGGGGACAAGTGAATTAACATTACTTTCAGATGTCTATATAGCGATAGCAACTAGGAAATTGAATATATTGGTCTGGAACTCAGCAGAGAGATCTCTATTTCTGATAAAATAACACAAGCAAAAATCATTCCAGGCATGGAGATGGTAATCAAAGCCATGAGTCTGGTGAGATTGCCTGGACGCACGAAGAAAGAAGAGGTCCTAAGACAGAGCCTTAAAACACACAACATGCTACTGGTGTGAGATGATATCTCATAGTTGTTTTTATTTGCATCTCTCTGATATGTTGGGATTTTGAACATGTATTTGCTCCAAGAAGCATCCTGGTTTAATCATCTCCAGAGCAAAACTGTTTGTTCTCTTAGCAGTCCATAGTATATTCAACACTGTTCTCCAATACTACAGCTCAAAGGCATAAATTCTCCTTCTACAATTCCTAGTCATTGTCCAGCTCTCTGATGTATATAGCAAGGGATTGCAAAGACCATGGCCTGTCTCAGGCGCACCTTAGTCTCCAGACATCATTGCTCTTCAGTACTTTGGAGAGGTCTCTGACAGTACACTTCCCCAACACAATACATCTTTTAATTTCCTGGCTCCTTGTGCCAAGAGCTTCGATTGTGAAGCTAAGCAAAGTAGTTTACAATCTCAATCTTTTCACCAGCCATCATGATGCTGCCAATCAGTCTAGTGGAGAGAATCTTTGTTTTCTTGATATTGAGCTTCAATCCATATTGAAGGCTGCAGTCCTTGACCTTCTGAAGTAAGTGCTTCAGATCCTTTTCAGTTTCAGGAAGCAGGATTGTGTAGTCTCCACAATGCACTCTGTTGATGAGTCTTCCTCCAAACCTGATGCCACATTTCTCCTCATACAGCCCAGCCTCCCAGATAATCTGTTTTGCATATAGATTGAAAAGGTATGGAGATAGGACACATCCCTGGTGTACACCCTTCCCAATTTTGAATCATGCAGTGTTCTCAGTGGCTTTCCTTTTTACTCTGTTGGAGAAGTTTTTTAATGTATATAAGTATTGATTCTTTAAAAGGTTTCATCCATCAATTTTGTTCTTTCCTGGTTGTAGGTTTTCTATTATGCTTGGAAGACTGTTCATACTGTGAATTAGGGCTTCTAGAGTTATTCTAATCTTTCTCCAATTAAGTTTTTATATTATTTGGTTTCACTTATAGGTCCTTGATCAACTTTGAGTTGGTTTTTGCATATGGTGTGAGGTGTGGGTCTTGCTTGAATTTTCTAGAGATGTTTTCCCAATTTTGTCAACACCATTGTTGAAATGGCAGTCATTTCCCCACTTAACTAATTATATCTCCCTGTCAGAAATCAGTTGACCATAGGTAGATGAGCTGATTTCTGGGTTCCCTGTAAGAATAGCAAAGTCCTGTAGAGCAGCAAACAATAAATGCTGGAGAGGTTGTGGAGGGATTGGAATCCTTATTCAGCGCTGATAGGAATGTAAAATGGTGCATCCACTATGGGAGGCAGTTTGACACTTTCTCAAAAAGTTGGAAATAGAAATACCATTTGACCCAGCAATATCACTACTGGGAATATACCCTAAAGAAACCAAAACAGTCCTTCAAACAGATATATGCGCACTTATGTTTGTTGTTGCATTATTTATAACAGCAAAGAGAAGGAAGCAACCCAAGTGCCTATCAATAAAGGAGTGGATAGAAAAACTACGATATATTCATACAGTGGAATACTACATAACATTGAAAAACAATAAACTCATAAAACATTACACAATATGGGGGACCTGGGGCATCATGTCATGCTTAGTGAAATATCGCAGTCACAAAAGGACAAATACTGCATAGTACCACTGTTCTAGATCAGGTCTGAAATGGGGAATTGGGAAGAGAGTAGAGTAAGAGTGGAAAGATAATGACCATTGCACTGGAACAGATGATGGAAAGAATTGTTTAAAAGGAATATACAATTAGGCATTACAAATAAGACAACAGTCTAGAATAAGAGGTACATTATTACAAAGAGGGCTGAGGGGAGGAGATGTAGGTAGGTAATTGTGTAACAGTGAATGAATTTTTTTAAAGTGAACTGGAGGAGGGGAAAGGGAGGGAGAGGAAATAAAATACACAATAATGAGTGAATGAATGAAAATCTAACTTCTCTGTAAATGTTCATTAAGGTCACAATTAAAATAAAAATTTATTTTAAAAACCTGACACTTGACTTCAGATACTGTAAGAGAATAAACTTCTATTTATTAAAGCTAAAAAAAACCCCAAAATTCATACAATATGTAATGTTCTGTTAAGTGCTATCCAGTCACCTGCAGCTAATATTGAACTTAAGTACAATAAGTCTAAACTCTTCCCTATCCTGAACGAGTCTCACTGTCTCAGGTATATCTATCTCCATTCACCCAGTTACTGTGTCAATCCATCTCATGCAGGTTTTCCTTTCCTGCACTTTCCCTTCAGCCTTCCAAGTATGATGTCCTTCTCCAAGGACAGGTCCTTCCAGGTTATGTGAACGAAGTATGTGAGTTGGAACTTCACAATATTTGTCTCCACAGAGAAACTTGATTTCACCCTAATATAGACCTGTTTGTTCTCTTGGCTCTCCATGGTATTTTCAAGACTATTCTCTATCACCACAACTCAAAGGCATCAATTCTTCTTCTGTAATTCTTAATCACTGCCCAGCTCTCTGATGCATAGCAAGTAATTGCAAAGACTTGATCAGGCACACCTTAGCTCCTAGACCAACATCATTGCTATTTAAGACTTTGGAGAAGTCCCTAAGAATAGATTTCCCCAGTGCAATTTTGATTTCTTGATTGCTGGTTCCAAGAGTGCTGATTGTGGATTCAAGCTAGCTGTAATTATTAACAACTCAATCTCTTCCACATCTATCATGATGCTGCCAATTAGCCCAGTGGTGAGAATCTTTATTTCCTTGATGTTGAGCTTTAATTCATATTAAAGTCTACAGTTCTTGATCTCCTGCTACAAGTTCTTCAGGTCCTCCTCAGTCTCAGCAATCAAGGTTGTGTCATCTGCATAACACAGGTTGTTGATGAGTCTTCCTCCAGCCCTGATGTCACATTCCACTTCATAAAGTCCAGCCTCTGAATGGCCTATTCTGCATACAGATTGAAAAGGTATGGAGACAGGATCCATCCCTGATGTGCTCCTTTCCCTATTTCAACCATGCTATGCTTCCTTGCTCTGTTCTGAAGACTACTTCATGGTTCAAGTATGCATTTCACATGATGAACACAATCAAGTGCTCTGTAATTTCCATTCTTTTCAATTTTCCCCACAGTTTGTTGAGATGCACACAGTCAAATACCTTTGCATAGTTAATGAAATACGGATAGACATTCCTCTGGTCAAGAATATATCTGCCATGTCTTTCACCCCTGACCAGATGTAACCTAAAGAAATTCTTTTAACAAAACAGCATGTAAGCATATGGAAAAAAAAGTTAGAGAAGACACTAGGATTGCTATAATTTCAACTTTAATTCAAATACACTAGTGATAGACAGTAAATATACATAACAAAAATTCTAATGAGTGCAGCCAAAGCAAAGGTGTGTAGCTGGAATTCACTAACTGCTCTGCAAGAGAAGAATGGGCAGTCTCCTTCCATCAAATTTACTGCTTCAGAAAACTTGTCAGAGTGTCAGCTGTAGTCAGCTATAGTCCTGATACAACAGTTGTTGTTACTGTAATGTGCTGTCGTTTGCAACTCATAGTGACCCCAAGGTACAACAGCCCTGAAACCTGCTCTATCCTGTGCCAACTTTATTGTCTCTGACACACCTACCCTCATTACCCCAGTCACTGTATCAATCCATCTCATTGATGGTGTCCCTCTCTTTCTCTGTCCCTCCACCCTTACAAGCTTGATGTCCCCCTCCAAGGATCAGTCCCTCCTTGCAATATGCCCAAAGTATGACAGATGAAGCCTCAGAATCCTTGCCTCCAAGGAGCAGCCTAGCTTCACTCTCCCTAAGATGAACCTGTTTGTTCTCCTGGAAGTCCATGGTATATTCAAAACTCTTCTCCAGCACCACAGCTCAAAGGCATCAACTCTCTCTCAGTCATCCCTAGTCATTGTCGAACTCTCTGATGCATAGCAAGTAATTGTGAAGACTGTGGCTTGGATCAGGCACACCTTAGTCTCCAGTACACAACAAAAATAAATATATATTAAAATCTCATTTTCACATTTTTTTAAAAAATATATAAAAAGATTTTTACATTAGCAACATTATTTTCCCTGAGTCTATCAAAACTTATCTTTCACTAAGCACTTAAAATTAGTTTACTGTTGGCATTTAGGGAACCAAGAGAATAATGGTATCTACACTTGTTAGTGGTAAAGTGTAGCATTGAAGCTGAAGGTGGTAGTTTTGTACCTCAGACATGATACTTCCTCTTTGAAGGCACCAGGAAGAAAGAGATCCTGTTCCAGGCTTCAAAAATATGTTTGGTATCTAGAGAAGAAAGTTTACAATTAAATAGAACAAGGGAATAGGGTCTCTCTCTGAGCAGAACATATGTATTCATGTGCATATCTGTGTGCAAGCTCATTCCTCAGTGACAATCAGCAAATATTGATTCTGAGTGGAAGCCTGAATGTGTTTGTGAATCACTAACCAAGGAGTTAAGGATTTAGAATGAGGTTAACCTGAAAGAATAAAGGTGACTTCAGTAAAGTATTCCTCAAAAGGAAATAATGCATCTGGATGTCATGACTACTTTTTTCTTTATTGGTTCCATGTTTTATAATTTTGCAACAACTAAAAAAGCACATGTACAAAGTTGTATAATCACACTAGGAGAGGACGCAAACGAAGACACACTTTTTACATCTGAGTTTATGCAAGTATTAAAATACTTGCCATTTCAAAACAATAGCTGTTAAGGGAGCCATAAGAGTACGCAGCGAGGCAGATGAATGAACTGGAGAATTAGTGAAATACTCCCAGTTGCTAACTTCATCATGAGAAAGACATATTCTCTCAGGACTCTCAATGAGATTTTAAAATCTTGTGTTTGAGTGATTTTTTTCATATCGACTTTAAATTGTTCTGAGAAATGTTTTTTAATACTCTAGAGAGAACTATTGGAAGCATCACTGAAAATACATTCACCATACATTTCTACATCTCTGCATTCTTTATCTTTTTGTTTCTTATAATTCTATGTTTATGCTTCTTCCTTATATTTCTTTCAGGATTGACATTGTCATATTACTATTCATTTTAATTTTTTTATACTAAAAATTATTTAACTTTGAAAATCTAAATACCTCAACAAACATAAAGTATATGGATGAGGGAGTGGGTCCTGAAGTGATGTCAGTGTACGAATTGAGGAGGATTTATACTTGGCAGTCAGAAATGTTACAATGAAATTGTCTCTGCTTGTGATCTCACATTACCGAGAGTTCTGAGGGTCTGACAATTCCTGACACTATGATATACTCCTGTTACACGTCTAAAGCAGACGGCCAGAGCCGAGTTCTCAGCAGAGCATAAGGAAAGATTTATAGACATGGCAAAAACACACTTTTGCCTGCTCCCTTCTTTAAATAATTATGACTTTCCATGAATATCTTTCTAAATCAACTATGGAATGACAACTATCTGGACAAAGAAAAGGCCACAAAAATATCACTTACAGTAAGCACTCCTGAGACTCTCAAAGCGCAGTATCGGATTCTCGGCTGTACATTTCGTCTATGATTCATTACATGGGATGCTCCCTGCCTCTCACCCCACCATATATTTCTCCCATTATCATTCAAAAAGAACTTTTTAAACTTCCTATTCCTGTCATGTGCTTTCTTGTCACAATAAAGAGGTCAAGAATAAAATAGATCTGTATGTTTCACTTTAAAAAAGTTGAAGGGGTGGAACAAAAATAGCTAATCAAGTATACGGTACGAGGGTTTTTCCTAGGAATTTTTTTAAAAACTGTAATCACATTTGCAATGTCTGTTTCATTTAATAATGAAGGCAGAGAAAGTAAAATTTTGGAACTCTGAATTTTGGAATGCAAATGTGTTCTAAAAAAGGAAAGAAAACTAGTATTTCTGTAGCAGCTCTTCTATAAAGACAGATACAATATATCTGTCAATCTTTACAAATAGAAAAGAAACAAAGGATATCAGCCTTCTTCTACAGAGACACATGTTGTTTCAGTTAGGTTATGTGCTTACAATCCCAGCAAATAATAACAGATCTAGAATGTTAAGCATTGTTTTGTTCCTAAAGGCATCATATACAAAAGCAAGCAAACAAATGAGATGAATGTGTATGAGTATATGTGTGTGAGTATGTGTCCTAGTGATAAAGATTTGTGCTGGCAGCCCAAAAGCAAGTGGTTTGCAGCTACCCCTGATGCTCTGAGGAGAAAGATGGGCAATCTCTTATCCTGTGATTTATTGCCTCTAAAAACTGTCTAGAAGGGTTAGCTATGAGTTGGTTCTGACTGATGGGAGATAATAATACTCTATATGTGTGTGTGTGTGTGTACACATACACACACATATATTTGTGTATATATGTACACATATATGTATATATACATGTTGTTGATTGCCATCAAGTTGAGCATGACTCATAGTGACACTGAACGCAAGGCCTTAAGCCCCTATATAACTATCGCCATTTATCAAAGCTCATAGTTTCCAGAGGCATGTTGTTTAGGAAGTGGGTATATACATACACATACATAAACTCATTGTTGAGATAAGTCAGTTCTAACTCATGGTAGTGACTCTATAAGTAGAAATTTCCTCATAATGGACTTCTAAGGCAATTCTAAATCTTTATGCAAGCAAACTGCCACCTTTTCTCTTGCAGAGAAACTGGTGGGTTTAAACCACCAAACTTGAAGCTGAATGCCACCAGAATGAGTGTGTGTGTGTGTGTGTGTGTGATGAGTGTGTGTGTGTACGCGTGGGGTGTGTCTGCTCAAAGCTATGGGATTTTTAATTTCTTCCTATGCATCTGGAAGTGTGACAATAAACAAGGAAGACCAAAGAAGAGTTGATACCTTTGAACTGTGGTGTTAGAAAAGAGGATTGAATAAACCATGGACTGCCAAAAAACAAACAAATTTGCCTTGGAGGAAATGCAACTATAGTGCTCCTTGGTGGCAAAGATGGTGAAACTTCATGTATAGGGAATAGATGTATTGTGAGGGTGGCTGAGTTTGACTTCTATCTGCTTCATAAAGAGGAACTGTCCTCATCAATAATAGCCATAATTGCAAACAGATACCTACTTGGTCAGACATTCCACCACTCATGCTCCTGCACCTGTTTCTACCAATCATATGGGTCTGATAGTCATTGTTGACTCATAGACTTTACTTATTATAGTTGTGGGTTTATTAGGGAAATAGGCTGGGGTATGGGGGAGGAAAATAATATCTCACAATGCATGCCCTAGTTTAGTTCAGCAGTTTCAAACAAGATCAACAAGGCACAATTCCTCAATTAGTGAAAGTAGATTCAGTTAAGCAGCACATACAAGAGGCCTCAGGTTTTATAATCATCCAGCAAATTTTATCTCAGAGCAGGTACAAGTCAGCTTTCCTTCAATCATCCAGTGTGACCTTTATCTCGGGGTTTTTCTAGTTATATCTTGCCACAGTGTCTTCACAGCTGTGCCACAATCTTTCCTATCCCCACCACCATTATCACTTTTCACAGTGTGAAAAGCTCTCTCGCTTACATTGTTCCCTCAGCTGTTGATAATTTGTGTGACCATGTGCCTTTAGTTAAGGTAGCTGGAGACCATGTTCCAACTTAGAGTTTCTGACACCACACTTCATCTCATCTATCTTGGACATGTTATCAAGAGCATCCAGTATTTGGAATAAAGACATCATGTTAAGAAAAGGTAGAAGGCAAGAAAAAGAGAGGATGATGTTCAAGGAGATAGGTTTGCACAACGATTAACAACAGAGGATGAGTGATCTTGAGGATGGTGCAAAATAGGGGAAGATTCAGCTCTGTTGTTAATAAGATCACTATGACTTGTTGATTCAATGACACCTAACAACAACATATAAATTCTAGTCTTTTTGCTGTTATGGTCTAAAAGCACATTGTAAAATAAAAGGCATTTCTGATCTCATATCATTTTATATACTTTAAGAATCAAAGAAAAAGTATTTGAAGGATATACCATTTTTAAATTTGTACATTCATCATGCTCTGAGCTAAGAAAACTGCCTTCGTTAAAACATTTAACTTTTGCTATTCTTTATATGCTATCTATATTAATGCAACTGAATATATGGGCTGTGTACCAGCGAGAAGATTGGAGTTTTGTTGTTGTTAGGTGTCTTCAAGTTGAATACAACTCGTAGATTCTGTAATCAATAGATCTGAACCTTGACCTATCCTGGGCCATCTTCCTCATCTCTAATGTACTTGAGCCCGTTGTTATAGTCACTGTGTCAATCCATAGCATTGAGTATCATTCTCTCTTTTGCTGATCCCTCACCTTTCCAACCATAATGACCTTTTCCAAGGACTAGCCCCTCCTAACAACATGCCCAAAATGTGTGATACAAACCTTCATCATCCTTGCCTCCAAGGATTTCCCTAGTTTTACTTTCTTTAAGTCATATTTGTTTATCCTTTTGGCAGTCCAGGTGATATACTCGTTATGCATCTCAAAGTTAAACAATGACTGAGGATGGCAGAAAAAGAGTCACTGCCTTTGACCTGTGGTACTGTAGCAAAGTGCTGAATGGAAGAGACGGTATAGGAATTATTAACTGGTTTCAATAGACCTAATATAACACTTAAAAATTTTCCATAGCAATTTGACAATACTGCAGCATCTAATTGTATGATGTACTGCTCTAATGATTTATTTATATTGTAGGAGTGACATCCACTTCTTAGACAACATGCCTCTGGAAGTTCTATGAATTTTGAGAGACAACGACAGTTATAGAAAGGCTGCAGTCTTTTGTTGATGGGGTCACTATGAGTCGTGCTCAACTTAATGGTGATCAACAATGACAATTTTTCAAGAATACAATAAATGGGAAATTTTAGAAGATACAAACAGCATTAGCAAGGACAGAAAACAATCTCTTGTTTTAAAAACACGTTCTTGGAGTCCTTCTTACCACTATGTCCACTATGTCTTGGTTAGATGATATCCACATTACTGACCCAGAAGGCAAATTAACAGTAGTGTCTTTCATCAACTGCAGCCATGGCTGCTTCTCATCCTACCCCTTGTAAAGACTGTCTTTTCTGAATGTTTGAATACACAAGCCATTCTGAAGGAAAAAGATTGGCAGTTTGCTCCCACACTCTTCACAGTTTTGGAAACCTGATGGAAATCAGCTATGAATTGTAAACAACTTGAGCAATGAGACTGTGTATATTTATTCATCTTGAGAAATGCAGAAGACTAGACAGATGATGTGGAAGCCCCAAATAATTGTAAAGACCATCAATGTGAAGTAGCATCAGTGACTCTTTTGTCTTATTTTCTCCAGTAACTGCAGCCAAGAATAGACACAGACAAGGCAGGGGCTAATATTGAAGCAGAGGTTAATATTACAAATGCTTTGAGTGGTAGCTAAATACAACTATCGTCTAAGACTTCTGAGGAAGACACACAGGAAGAGATGGAAGGAGGACCAAAGAGAAATGCTAGACAATGTTAATATTTAAAGACTTGGTAGACGAGGTGCTTACTGATAAAACCAAAGAGGGAAAAATAGTCAAAGAGAAGGATAAGCATAAAAACACAGCGCCTAACAATCAGAGGGAGAGTTTTAAAAGGTATATGTGATCAGTAGAAGCAACTGGAAATAAACTGAATAAAGGAAGAAATTGGATGCAGAAAGGAAACTGAGTGACTTTGTCAAGGGCAGTTTTCAGAAGCACCCTGGGAAGTATGTGCAGTTACAGCTTTTGTTGGATGGGAACAAACACAGCGTCTTGCAGCACTGGGAATCATGCATGTGGCCATGGTATTCCCAGAGCCATAAAATATATGACCACAATTAGTGGGCAAAAGCAAATCTCCCTGGAAAAATCTTTCTACGCACATTGCTATCCCAAAGGCCTTGACCGAAGAGTGTTATCTGTCATCATCCACTCTACTGCATAAACCACCCCAGCCCCTCTGTGGAAGCCTTTCAATTAAGACAAAGCTTACTTAGATACATAAAAAAGAGAACTATAACTAATAGTCTATGTTGGGTCTGATTCTTAAGCTTTGCCTAATTGACTCCTATGCTTGTATGTCTGATTTTCTAGAAATTTTGCCCGTTTCTCTTCTCTAAGCTCAACTCTTTCTGCCTAAAAGAAATGATTAATTATGTTAGAACCATCTGAAGTCACCATGAAGGTTAGTGTTAGATAAAACATGAATGTTTTCCATTCATAGTTCTCATATCAAAGAATATCCCCTGAGCTCTCTCTGTTTTATTATATGTCAGGTAAACCCTGGTCAGGTCTTTCCATCAACACAATATTCAAGAGAGGTATAAATTTGTTACCATCAAAATTGAAGGATAGTGATCTGTTAATGGGAGAGTTTTTGATATGTTAGGAGTTCAAAAAAAGTCAAGCAACATCATGATTCTTAAGGTGTCATTCAGTAAAAAGGAATAATCTGGACTTAGAGAGAATGCTAAGCAACAAACATGTTCTGAATGTCATGATATCAAAGATGGAGCAGGAGAAGTGATAAGACTTAATGTGCTCTCTGAGCCAGTAAGTTCAAAACTATGGCAGAGACAATTCTCCGTGCTCACCAATTTACATTTTACAGTTGTTTTTCAAAGGCAGGTGATGAATACACATCCAGCAAATCTTTGGAAAAGGACATCATGCTTGGAAAAGTGGAGGTTCAGCAAAGAAGAGGAAGACCCTCAATGAGATGGCCTGACACAGTACTTACAACCATGGGTTTAAGCCTTGTAGAGATTGTGTGGATGGCTCAGGAATGAGTAAGATTTTGGTTTGCTGTTCACCGTAATACTAATGAGTTAGAGTTGACACGACAGCACCTACCAATGACCTCTTGCAGTTACATAGAGCCATATTTCTTGTTCTTTCCACGGAAATGTAAGCAAAGACAATGGTGACCTATATTTTAAAGGTGGAAACTTTGAATGGAAGGAGTGAATATATGATTCAGGAATTGTAGATAACTGAAGAGCAAACATCATTAAGTATCTTCTAGGAGGCTCTGGTGGCCTCATGGTGAGAACTGTGTTGCATTTCCCAAGGCAAGCATTTCAAATCCACCCATTGGTCTGTGGGAGGATGGTCATTCTCCTCCTGTACTATTTACTGTCTCCAAATGATGAACAATGAGTCAGCTTCCATTCAATGGTACACAACAACAACAACAACCTAGAATCAGGATTTTTTGAAAAAAACATATTTTTTATTTTAATGATCATTTACAGAGATTTTGGATTTCCATCCATTCATTGTTGCATTTTTCTCTCTGGCCACACCTCCTCCCCAGTTTGCTCCTCTCCTTGAAAAGTAAAAGAAAAATTCCTTCACTGGTATGCAATTCCTCCCTCACCCCGGGTACACTCCACTACTATGCAACCTTCATTCTGGACTCCTGTCATAACCATAATACCCAATCGTAACTTACCCAATTTTTCTCAGTCTCTTCCCAACCCTGATGTCAGTCCTGTCCTACAACAGTGGTACTATGCAGTATTTGTCCTTTTGTGACTGAGATATTTCACTCAGCATAATATCCTCCCATTTTGAATAATATTGCATGAGTTCCTTGTTTTTCAATGCAGCATAGTATTCTCTTGTGTGAATATACCACAGCTTCTTTATCCATTCGTTTGTTTATGGGCACTTATGTTGTTTCCAACTCTTTACTATTGTGAACAAAGCCGGAATAAACATGAGTGTGCATATATCTGCCTTGGTGGCATTTATGGTTTCTTTAGGGTATATTCTCAGTAGAAGAATTGCTTGGTCAAATGGTATCTCTATTTGCAACTTTTTGAGGAAGCACCATACTGCCTTCAACAGTGGTTGCACCACTTTACACTTCCACCTACAGTGAATAAGATAAAAGTAAATAACACAATTGAAAAATGGGCACAGGATATGAATCAGGATTTTTTTAAAGTAACCATCTTATTTTATTCCACAGAATTTAGTGTTTTAACTTGATAACATGCAACACAACTTTTTTTATATTCTAATTAATACAAGCATCATATCATTAGAGAGCTAAAGGGATGTTTTGTTAAATTTCTCCTTTTTGTATATTCAATTATACCTTAATCAAGCTCAGGGACCCATTGACTAGTACAGTGGAATCTAGAAACCAGGTCTCTTGATATTTGGTACACTCCTCTCTCCTCTTTAGAAAGGAGAGATATGAATGAATGAATGAATGAATGAATGAATATATTGATAGCATCCTTTCACAGACATCTAAGAAATATAGACATTTCTTTGTGGGTGCATAATAAAAATATATGCATGTGGATAAAACTACATAAGTAAGTGACTAATACAGTAAGAGAAGGTGAATCTTTCATAATTTTATAGTATTATTCTTAATTTGGAACTCAGTGCCATTCATTTTAACAAAGACTCATGGTAATATACTGACATTTAACCAGAAACTGTCTTAAGTGTTATATTATTAAATATAATATTACTGTTTTCATTGCTAAGTGGTAAAAGTTACACCCTAGAAATAAAAGAATTATCTAAACTCAAGCTACGATTTGGTGACAGAAGTAGAGAAAAGACTTTGGTCCTTTCCATCTTATCAAATGCTTTATGGTTAAAATTTTCCATTCTGCCTCTCAACTTGAGAAGACATTTGAAAATTAAAGTGATAAGGGTCAAGAATTGATAGGCAGTTTTTCCACAAAATAAAAACGCAGAGAGAGAAAACAAGTAAAGCATCCAGAATATAAAAAGTATTTCATTGCAAAGTGGAATATGGAGATTAGTCCAACTAGACAGAAGGAGACAGCTACAATGGTTAAGATCAATCCTGTAATCTCATCTATGAGTATTTGTGAGTTCATACTTTCTATGAAAGAGTGATTTTTGAGAGGTAACACTTCAGGAGTACTTTATAATTGTTGCCGGGTTGTTGTTGTTTTGTTTTGTTCCGGGGGTTAGGAACAATACACTATACTGTAAAGAGAATTGCTGTCCGTTACATAAGACTGAGGTCGTTTTTTAATTCCTCAGAGGAAAGTTGTGATGAAAATAATGTCATTCTAACTCATGTTTTCCCTTGTGGCTGAATAAGCCATTATGATAAATAATCTCCCATCTCTAAACAAGGCTTTCTTTTTTGTGATGCTTTAACCTCTTTCTTTGTTCAAGTACTAAAGGCTTAGATTCAAATTACTTTCTGTTCTGAACTACACTCTAGTCTGTGAATGAAGCCCAGGGGTCTCACCTTTTCTGGTAGAGATCTAACTAAGTTGTCATTATTGTATATACATTAAACTCAAACACAGCCTTTCAAAATAGGAACTAAACAATTAAATATAAAACCATATGATCCAATCTACAATGACCCAACACAAACAGCTCTCATTTTTTCTTTGTTTATTACCTTTACTTACACTTTCATTGGTCAACCAGTAGAGACTTTTTTAAAAGTGTTATACACAACTGAAAGGAAAGGGGGGATCAGGGTTCATATAGTAAAACAGTACACATTTGCTTCTATATTAAGAACTATCTATTTGGCTGAGCTCTATGGCTTCTCGTTGTTGTTGTTATGTGCCATCAGGTCACCTACAACTAACTCATAGCAACCTTATGCACATTAGCTCTGAAAGCTTCCCTTTTCTGAGTCAGTATCATCATCTCTGACAGACCTAATCCCATTGCCCCAGTCACTGAGTCAATACATCGCATCCTGTGCTGTCACCCTTCAAAGCAAAATCCTTGCCTCCAGGGAGAAAACTGGTTTTACCATCTCCAGGACAGACCGTTTTGTTCTTCTGGCAATCCACAATGCGTTCAACACTTTTCTCCAGCACCACAACTCATGGGCATTGAGTAAAGGTAAGAAATTGCACTGCATATCCAAAGGCATAGGGTTCAAATCCACAAGTTGCTCTGTGAGTAAAAGGTGGGCAGTCTCCTCCTGTGATAGTAACTGCCTCTAAAAACCTGCTAGAGGGTCAGCTGGTTACAGTTGTTTACAATTCGATGGTACACAACAACAACAGTATTAAAATGTCACAAGGGGGGGGAGGCACCACGAAGGACTAGCTACTGCTCCACTATCAATTGTGCATGTAACAATGCCTTTCACAGTTAATCAGTCCCTTTTTCCCCCAAGGCTCTTCAGGAACACATTATTATATTCCATTTTCATTTGATCTATTGTAATTTACTTGTATCAGTCTCTCCTATGACAGAGTAATGAGACCTGGTGGCATAATACAATGTGGGCAAAGCTGCTGACCATAAAGCCAGTGGTACAAAGACACTGACAAATGTTAACATAATATTTAACAATATAATACTTAGGACAACAATAAAGAAATGCAGAAGAGATAAATAGAATATTTGAAAGGGCAGCTTGAGAAGTCAGCGCAAAGTAATGTAATTGAACTGAAGTTGAAGAACAGAAAAGAAAAGAACTCACTTGGTATTTCTCAAATTGGAAGAACTGAAAAACAAATTCAAGCCTCAAGTTACCCTATTGAGAGGTACTATGGGAAATATCTTAGATGATCCAGGAAGAAAAAAAATGGCTAGAAGAGTACATTGACAGGAAACTATTAGAAGTGCAGCTTAATTTTCAAGAAGCAATGCACCAGGAATATCATTGTTGATATCAGATAGATTCTGTCTGAAAACAGAAAATACAAGAAAAGTGTCTATTTGTGTTTTGCTAACTATGCAAAGTCATTGGACATATGCAAAGGTGTAAATAATAGAAAATATGGTTAAGATTGAGAAGAATGGGAATCCAAGAATACTTAATTATGCTTATAAGAGGCCTACACTTAGACTAAGAAGCTGTTGTCCAAGAAGAGTAAAGGAATACTGCATGGTTTAAAATTAGGAAATGTGTGTTTCAGGGCTGTATTTTTCCTCTATAACTATTCAGTCTGTCCAAATTGGACTCTATAAGAATAATGTGGCATCAGAATCAATGGAAGACTCATCATCAATCTGTGTTATGCTGATGACTCACCTTGCTTGTTGAAAGTGAAAAGACTTGAAACAATTGCTGCAGAAGATCAAAGACTTCAATATGGATTGCATTTCAACATCGAGAAGGTGAACGTCCTTACCATTGGACCTATAAACAACACCATGATAGATGGAGAGAAAAAAATTGAGGTTGTCAACAATTTAATCTTAAGTTAAGTCCACAGTTAGTACCCTTTGTAGCAGCAGTCAGGAGATCAGAAGGCATATTGCCCTAAGGAAGTTCTTTGTCATGGACTTTTCCAAATTACTGGGGAACAATGATGTAAATTTGGAGACCAATATTCAGCTAATTCAGGCTATGATCTTTTTTATTCATCTGTTATGCATCTGAGAGCAATGCATAAGGATGACAGAAGAATGTATGCCTTTGAACTGTGGTGTTAAAGAAGAGTGCTAAGTGCTCATGGATTGCCAAAAGAACAAATAGATGTGTGTCAGAGAAAGTGCAGCTAGAATGCTCCTAGAAGGTAAAGATGACAAAACTTTGCCTCACAAACTTTGGACCTGTTGCTAGGAGAGGCTTTTCCATTCCTTGCAAAAGAACTTTATGCTTAGAAAAGTGGAGAATCAATGAAAGAGACAACGTAGACCCTCAATGAGATGGATTAACAGAGTGACTAAACAATGAGCTCAAATAAGTCAGAAATGATGAGGATGGCACAGGAAAGAAGAGCCCAGATCTTTTGTTCACAGAATCACCGAGCTGTACTGGACTTGATGGCACCTAACAACAATAACCAAAGCCACCAGCTGCTCCCCAGGAGAAAGATGGACTGTCTCCTTCTGTAATTATTTATATCCTAGGAATCCAAAGAAGGACTTTCATGAGTTAGAATAAACTCCCAGGCATAGGGCTTGTGATTTAAAATTACACCGCAAGTGCTTTTCTGTGATGGCATGGTCTGCAGGATGTCACACTGGCAAGCAAAAGGCTACCCACCTCTTTCCTGTTAACATACAGCCTTGGAAACTCGATTGTGAGTAACTATAAGTTGAAACCAAATCACTGTAAGTAAGTAAAAAAGTTCCTTGGAGGAAGGAATTGCTTATTATTTATCTCCAATATTGACACCAAAGTTAAGTTCAAATTTGGTTTTGATAAGTAAAAGAATAAAAACAAGTGAAAGCAATGATTTGACAACAGGAAGATCCCACAGAGATAATAAAATTACAATGTAGAAAGTAAGGATGTTTTCATGGACTGATTCTGATTTGGCTGATGGTGTCTTTTACAACCAGGAATCTTTCGAGGAATTAGACTTTTGAGCATCTTTCTTCCTTCTTTGAGATTTTCTTTTTCAGATGCACAGGTGTACTCATATTGGTTTAATAGATAAGAAGTAAAACAAACCAACCAACCAAAAAAACAAAACAACCCAGACTTTTTGTAAGATTTGAAATTATGGTGGGCCCAGGAAAATAAATGGAAGCTGATAAATTCTTCTAGCAAGAAGGATTTAATCCTGAATGACTAGCCTAGTCAGCTTAGGATCGCTGCAGGGGCATACTGCCATTATACTAAGACTCATATCAACTGTGCGTCAATGTATCTGACTCTGCCTTGTCCTGTCCATCACCACCTCTAACATACTTGAGCCCATTGTCCGGCATCTATGTCAATCCAGCTTGTTGAGAGTCTTCCTCTCTTACACAGACCCTCCTCCTTCTCAAGCATGAGGCCCTTCATAGGATTTGCATAAAACCTGAACAGAGAGTAAATAGGAAGGAAAGGGAAGTGACAATCAGGATGTCAGTACCTTATAACAATAGCAACCAAAAGAATACCCTTTATCATGACTGCTCTGAAAGCACTTGAGGTACACTTTCCGGTAGATCAGAATTTCTCCGGACCCTATTTTCTTAGTCTCAACCTAAAAGTCACAACACTCCTTCCATCCCCACAGGGAACAGAGTGTTTATAATACAGCTTTAAAACTGTCAGATGGAAGTAACTCCAAAGGCAAAGCTGTGGTGATACGTCTAACTTCCTCTCACTTCCTGTAACTTGCAATGCTTCTTAAAACTCAATTCTCTGGGTTGACCTTGCTTAGCTTGTATCATATTTTAGATAAGCCCATCCATTAATAATTTACTCACTTCTCATTTGCATTATGTTATGTTTGTTTTCCTAAGGAAGTAAGAGTATTGATTTTAATTCCTATATCATGAAGCAAATTATTTCTGACCTCTCTATGTACAGAAGATATGCACTGAAGCAGCAACTCTTGCTAGCCATAAAATACCCCACTGAATCATGAATATTAAAGCACATCACTTTTCATCATGAGTCCATGAGTGTATACTTCCATGAGGGGAAGAAAACCAACAATGAGGCTACTTAATTTTAACTAAAAAGAAAATAAGAATTGGATAATGTAAGAGTTAATTCAAGAGGAAAAGAGTAGCTTAATGTAAAAAAAAAAAACACCTGAAAGAAATTCTTCAAGTTACTGCCATAACTATAACGATACAAATGATTGTTTATTGCACTGTAATGAATACTGTTTTTGGTCCTTCTATTCATCTTGTGGCACAGTCTACACTGAGTTGTGTTGCTAACTCCAAGGCCATGCATCTCCAGGGCCTCAAACCCACCAGCAACTCCTTGGGAGAAAGGTAAGCAGACTCCTTTTATAATTTAGAACCTCAGGAACCTGATAGAGAGGAGCCATGAAACCGACTCCACATCAATGAGTGAGTTAGTGAATGAGCCATGCATAGTCTTGTAATTCTCACAAAAAGATTAGGCTAGAATGCAAATAAAGCACCTGTGGCCACAAAGGATATGGAATTGTTTTTCACAATTCAAAGAAGAGACACAGGAACTTTAGTGAATGAAACTAGGCCAATAATATACAGGTAATCCTTGTTTGGTCAGTTTTCTCATGTTTTTATGCTTAAATGGAACCAATTCCAGAGACAGCGAAGGAATCAATTACTATCAAGAAGAGTCTGAATGGAGTGTATTGCTAGACCTAGTAGATAGAAAGTCGTGAAATTGTAGGAAGTAGTGATGAGAAATAGCAGGAACCTGGAGATTAGCATGAGTCCGTGCAGTGGCTCTAAGAGTCTGCAGAGTGTGATGGCTACAGTAGACTTTGTGGCCCACAGAGTGAAAAAACTGGGAGTTTAGAGGAAGTGGACTTGCAGGCAGAATAAAGTGCCTTTGGACACTTTGTTGGTGGAGTTTAAGAGCTTTGTAACACTTTCTTGAGCAAGACTGTTGTTGTGGTTGTTACGTGCCACTGAGTCAACTAGGACCCATAGCAACCCTATGAACAACATTATGAACCTTGGCCTATCCTGTGCCATCCCTATCTACTCAGTATACTTGAACCCGCTCTTAGAGTCACCATGTCAATCCATCTCAGTGACGGTTTCCCCCTTGTTTGCTGGCATTCCACCTTTCCAACATCATGTCCATTTCAAAGGACTAGCCCTTCCTAACAACATTCCTAAAGCATATGAGATTAAGTTTCACTAAGGCGCACTCTGGTTGCCCCTTCTCTAAGACATTATTTGTTTGTTCTTTTGAGATTTCATGGGATATTCAGTACTCTTCTTTAATGCTACAACTCGATTCAAAGTGAGGGCCAAAAACTTAAAGGACTAGATAGCTGAGAGCTAGAAAGCCCAAACAGAAGATTGCATATGTGCACAGCCAAGGAGAATATACCTTTCTTTGGGGAATCATAACCATCATCATCACCGCTATCATTGCTTCCTTCAGCGTTGACCTGATGGATAGGAGGTCACCTAGGGAGCTCTGGTAGCTTGTTGTAGTCTGCTGCCAACTCAAAAGAGAACACTTTGAATCCATCAGTTGCTGTGAGAGAGAGAGATGGGCAATCCCTTTCCAAACAATATCGCCTCTGAAAATCCGCTGGAGGGTCAGCTAGGAATTGTTTCTGACTCAATGGTATACAACAACAACAACAACGACATATTCTATCCTAAACAATTTAACATGTTTTCTATATAGGAGCATAACTTCATAAAATTTTTTCCACCAACAATACTGGAAACTACATGTGGCTGAGGTATATTTTTCATGCACCAAATGACCCAGTACTATATATGATCCTTTAAAGGGAACTAGTGATAGTGTTTAATGGCTTACATTGGAAAGACCTGTGGTCGGAGTTCACCACTTATTCTGCAGGAAAAAGATAGGCAGACACATCTTGTGAAGATATACAGTCTTGAAAATCTGGTCAAGGGTCATCCTGAGTCACAACTGACTCAATGACAGTCAAAACGCGAGTTTGAGTTTTGTGTTTTGTTTCATTTTTGCATATGATATTTTATATTCACAATTTCTACCCAGCGTCTAGTACAAAGCAAGTATTCAATAGATTTTGTAC
Source organism: Elephantulus edwardii (assembly GCF_000299155.1). Taxonomy (NCBI): domain Eukaryota; kingdom Metazoa; phylum Chordata; class Mammalia; order Macroscelidea; family Macroscelididae; genus Elephantulus; species Elephantulus edwardii. The sequence goes on from NW_006399752.1 coordinate 20,102,521, forward strand.
TTTTTAATTAAGTAAAAAAAAATCCAAATGCCTGAAGAATAATTTTTATTGTTTATCTGTGACCTAAAGGAAGTATTTGCATTTCAAATAGACAGTTGAGAACATAATTGTGGTCTCTATCAGCATTACTAAAGTAGGACTATATAAAGGCAAATAATCTAAATTCCACCAAAAATGTACAAAGGAACATCTGGGCCTCAGTAGCAGGTCTGAGTTTATATAAATTCATTTCTACTCCAACTTACAAAACATACTCAGCAACTATAATATACATATGGACATTATAGCACTGGAATTTGTGATTTTTTTGGCATGATTCTCTAATGTGTAATTTTTATACATTTAGTCATTAAAACAATCTTTCCCATAGCTAAATTGCTTTTAATTATTCTTTCAGATCCGAGTTGGTTGTACAATATATTCTTCAAATTCCTAAATCCTTAATAAAAAATAGAGATAAGCCAATGTATTTCTAAATATTACTAGAGTTATTCTTGCCAAAGACGAAACTTTATAAGTTGGTAAAAAAATCAATAAGTAGTTAAAATTCATGACATTAATATTTAAATCCAGCAAACTGCATTTCCTCAATATCAGAACTCTAGGAAAGATGACTCATTTTACATTACCAATATTTTTTTAAATTTCTTAGAGGTGAAACACACAGACAATGAAATTACAATCAATTAAATAAGAAAAGCAAAATATATTATTAAGGTCAGCCTGTGAGGGAAAATATTTTATGAGCTTATGAAGCTGAGGAAAATGAAACCAAGTCCACGGGAACCAAAATACGACTTTGAGTTCATCCCACCTGAATTTCAGAACCATCTCAGGAACAGGTTTCAGGCCTTGAACACTAATGAGCGAAGACCAGATGAGTTGTGGGAGGATATCAAGGGCATCATCCAGGAAGAGTGCAAACATTGATTGCAAAGACAGAAGAGGAAAAGAAGACCAAAATTGATGTCAGAAGAGACTCTGAAAATTTCACTGGCGTGCAAATAAGCCAAAGTACAAGGAAGGATTCAAGATACTAAAGAGTTGAATAGAAGATTTCAAAAGGCAGCACGGGATGACAAAGTGAAATATTACAATGAAATGTGCAAGGAGTTGGAGTCAGAAAATCAAAAGGGCTGAACTCGCTCGCTCAGCATTTCTTAAGTTCAAGGAACTGAAGAACAAATTCAAACCTTGAGTGGCTATAATCAAGGATGCTTTAGGCAGAATATTAACTGATACAGGAAGTATTAAAAGAAGATGGAAAGAATATACAGAGTCACTATCGAAAGGAATTGGCAGACACAGAAGAATTTCATGAAACAACATATGAGCAAGAGCCTATGGTGATGAAAGAAGAAGTTCAGGCTGCTTTGAAGGAAATAGCAAAAAATAAGATCCCAGGAATACATGGTATAACAATTGACATATCTCACCTAACAGATGTTGCCCTGGATGTGCTCACCAAGTTGTGCCAAGAAATCTGGAGAACAACAACTTGGCCAACTGACTGGAAGAGATCTATATTTGTTCCCAACCCAAACAAAGGTGACCCAACAGAGTGTGGAAACTATAGAACGATCTCATTAATTGCACATGCAAGCAAGATTCTACTGAAGATTATCCAAAAACAACTGGAACAACACATCAGCAGAGAACTGTCAGAAGTCCAGGTTGGGTTTAGAAGGGGTCATGGTACTAGGGATGTTGTTGTTGTTGTTGTTATGTGCCGTCGAGTCGTTTGTGACTCATAGTGACCCTATGTACAATAGCCCTAAACCCTGCTCTATCCTATGCCAATCGCACTACTCTGACACACCCATCCCGTTTACCCCAGTCACTGAATCAATCCATCTCATAAAGAGTCTTCCCCTCCTGCGCCGTCCCTCCACCCTCCCAAGCATGATGTCCCTCTCCAAGGACCTGTCCCTCCTTGCAACATGCCCAAAGTACGTCAGATGAAGCCCCAGGATCCTTGCCTCCAAGGAGTAGCTTGGTTTAACCCTCTCTAGGATGAATCTGTTTGTTTTCTTGGCAGTCCATGGTACATTCAATACTCTTCTCCAGCACCGCTGCACAAAGGCATCAATTCTCCTTCTGTCCTCCCTAGTCATTGTCCAACTCTCTGATGCATAACAAGTGATTGTAAAGACCATGGCCTGTTATCAGGCACACCTTAGTCTCCAGAGAGATTGTAGCTAATGTTAGATGGATCTTGGCTGAAAGCAGGGAATGCCAGAGCAATGTCTATCTGTGTTTCTTGCCTATGCAAGGTGTTTGACTGTGTGGATCATAACAAACTGTGGCTAATCTGAGAAGAATGGGAATACCAGAACACTTGATCGTGCTAATGAGAAACCTATACTTGGACCAAGAGGCAGTCGTCAGAACAGAGCAAGGAAACACTGCATGGTTCAAAATTGGGAAGTGTGTATGCCAGGGATGTGTCCTGTCTCCATACCTTTTCAACCTGTATGCAGAACAGATTATCTGGGAGGCTAGGCTCTATGAGGAGAAATGTGGCATCAGGATTAGTGGAAGATCTATCAACAATCTGCGATATGCATATGACACAACCCTGCTTGCTGAAACTGAGAAGGACCTGAAGCGCTTGCTTCAGATGGTCAAGGACTTCAAGCCTCCAATATGGATTGAGGCTCAATGTCAAGAAGACAGAGATTCTCACCACTGGGCCAATTGGCAGCACCAGGATGGATGGTGAAGAGATTGAGATTGTTCACAGCTTTAGTTTGCTTGGCTCCACAGTCAACACTCTCGGCACTAGCAGCCAGGAAATTAAAAGGCTTATTATGTAGTCAAAGTCTGCTGTCAGAGACCTCTCCAAAAGTGCTGAAGAGCAATGGTGTCTGTCTGGAGACTAAGGTATATCTGATTAGACAATGACTAAGGAGGATAGAAGGAGAATTGCTGCCTTTGAGCTGTAGTGCTGGAGAAGAGTATTGAGGGTACCATGGACTGCTAGGAAAACAAACACATTCATCATGGAAAGGGTCAAACCTGGCAGCTCCTTGGAGGCAAGGATTCTGAGGCTTCGTCTAACGTACTTTGGACATGTTGTAACGAGGGACTGGTCCTTGGAGAGGGACATCATGCTTGGTAGGGTGGAGGAACAGCGCAGCAGGGGAAGGCCCCCTATGAGGTGGACTGATTCAGTGACTGGGGTAATTGGGATGGGTGTATCGGAGACGGTGCGATTGGCACAGGACAGAGCAGAGTTTATGGCTGTTGTATATAGGGTCGCTATGAGTCGCAAGTGACATAACAACAACAACAACATGATCCACCACCATTTATACTTCTTGTTGGTGTAGTATAACCGCCCAGAGTTATCACTGACGCAGTAAATCTCATGGAAGAGACTACCTATTTTTCTCTCCAGAATATTTGATGGATTTGAACCAGGCACCTTCCTTGTATTGGCAGTTCAATTCCTTCCCGCTAGGCCACCAGAGCTCCCTTCATTTATACTTAATATCAGAGCTATCTAACATGGAAATAGCAAAAGAAATAGACTTAGTAAACCAGATAATAGGGAACTCTGATGACCTAGTGGCAAGAAGCTGTGGGGAAATCGTGAAGGCGCATTGTTCGAATCCACTAGCTGCTCCACAGGAGAAAGATGGACAGTCTCCTCCCGTGTAATTAACTGCTTCTGAAAACCTGCCAGAGGGTCACCTATGGGTCAGTTCCAACTTTACGATATGCAACAACAACAACAAAATGGATATTAAACAACTTAAAATTAATGTCTGAGCATAGTAATTACATGTTGATACCACATTTCATCAAGCTGATCCCATACCTAAAGGCCAGTCAACAAAGTTCTCACTTACAGACAGCGTCTGATACCACTCTGTGATCAAAACTTTAGCGCTTCCTGAAATTAAGTTGCAAATTTAACTTCACATGAATTATAATTTGAGTGACACCGTTGGCCCTTGAGATAGACAGAAGTAAAGGAATACTATTTAGTAACTTTTTTTTTTGCTTTCTCCCCATCAAATTTTCTAAATAACCAAAAAAAAAATTTTTCTAAATAAAAATTACACTCACCTGAAGAAGTAAATGTTCCCATGACTCTAGTATTTCATTCCATCTGTGAATTTACGTGGAAGTTCTAACCTCCTTTGAGGATCACAGTTAATGTCTAGCAGCCTTTCTTCTTGTTCCCTGCATTAAATTCACACCACATGCCTCCACCAGCTTTTGTGTAATTAAACTTGCTATTCCTGACACTCAAGCAGAAACCATTGAAAATGAAATGGTAACTTGGGTGGATGAAAAAGGGCCTATTTGCCACCATTCATTATGCCAATTCAGCCATGATAAATGAACAGAAATGGCGTATTCTCCATATTTCAACTGCAACTCCCCATAAGCCACATGGTCTGGATGCTGAGAGGGTGCTCTGTAGGGAAATGGCATGCATAATGCGGGAATACTTAACAGCACTTTGCTGTCTGGAGCCAGAATGGCCCCACTCTGACTCATCTCCATGTCAAGCTTGTTTGGCATTTGGCTAATGCCTAATTTTGTTTTGACATGCGTCATTGAAACTTAAACACGTTAAACTAAATATTTGAACTCTTCATAAAAAAAAGACAACTTTTTAAAAAATCTGCAGTACGTGTTTGAAGCTTTTTAAAAAGCACTTTTGCTAAATATAAAATAACTACATATAATAGTCTCAAAGTTTCTCTACTTTTCTTTTTTTGAAGGGGTTGACTATTCAAGCTTATTGATGTTTTGCTTTCAAGGAAAGGAAAATTATTTCAGTAGGAACTTGGCTCTTCAGGATGAAGTGATGAGAAAGCTCAGCATTTATCAGCTAAGTTAGAAATTCAGTTCAATAACGACAGAGGATTTCTGGTCCATAATTACCAGACAGCAAACTTCTCAATTATTGAGTAGATACTGACTTTCTCTTTAGGCAGTTTAAAACAAAACAGAGAAAAAGAAATGTTGAAAGCTTGAGTCATGCCTTTTAAAAAGGAGTTGGTTATTTCTTTTTAAAACTAACTAAACTCGGTCTTCTAGATGTGATCAGTATGTTAAATTAATGAGTTAGAGATAGTAATTGTGATACTACACCTTAGGATAAAGGAATCTGATCCTAAATAACAATTTCAAGCTGCAATAAAATGAAATGATCTGTTTCATTTATTTGGACAATGATTATTTCTACATTACAAGAAAAGACAGGAATTATCTGATCTGTCATTCGGTTCTAGTGACAAGAGTAAGTAGGAATTGCCTGTAAATAGTGTGACCAAATGCAGTATCACAGATCTCCTGGGCCTCAGTGAAGGACGGGTTCAGAGAGTGGCCAGGATGGAAGACTTCTCCCTTGACAGCTGCTCAGTTCCTTCAAGCAGAGCCATTTCAGAGGAAACAAACTAACAAAATGTCCTTTGCACTAACTTGATCTTTTCCATGAATAGGTCAGCCAGGTGTAGAACTAACAGATGTGACTTTCAGCAGCTTTTAAGGCTCAGGAGGACATTTATCTCCTCCATTAGGTAAGCCTCTAGGCTAACAAGATGTGAAAAGTGATAGAATGGTGTTTCATTACTAAAGTGGGTGGACCTGAAAATATCCATGTTCTCAAATTGGAAAAATATTCTAAACTTATTATTCCTTTTCATTATAATAATATATTACCAAGTAGATTGCCCTCTACTTGGAGAGTGTTATAGCAATTTTTCAATATTTAAAGTATAATAACTATTTCATCCTCCAAGACACAACCTTGCTTGTGCGAACTGAAAGGCACATGAGACATTTGCTGCAGAAGGTCAAGGACTGTAAACTTCTATATGGACGGAAGCTCGCCATCAAGAAAACAAAGATTCTCACCATTGGGCCAATTATCAGTTTCATGATGGGTGGAGAAGAGATTGAGATTGTTGATTAACTTCAGCTTGCTTGGTTCCACAATCAACTCTCTTGGCACAAGCAGCCAAGATATTAAAAGATGAATAGCACTGGCAAATTTGGCTGTTAGGGACCTCTCTAGAGTACTGAATAGCAACAATGTCAGTATCAAGAGTAAGGTGTGTCTGGTCCATGCATGGTCTGTGCAATTACTTGCTATGCATCCAAGAGTGGATAATAGCAAAGGGTGATAGAAGGATTGATGACTTTGAGTTGTGGTGCTAGAGAAGAGTGTTGAACATATTGTTGACTGCCAGAACAAATAGGTTTGTCCTGGAGAAGATAAAACGAGGCTGCCCCCTAGAGGCAAGGATTTTGAGGCTCTGTTTCACATACTTTGGACACATGAGCAGGAGGGAGCAGTGCTTGGAGAAGGACATCATGCTTGGAAGGGTGGACAGACATCGCAGGAGAGGAAGACCTAGATGAGATGGATTGACTCAGTGACTGGAATTAGGTCTGTGAGAGACCATGAGATTGGCTCAGGGTAGGGCAGATTTCAGAGGTAATGTGCAAAGGGTCACTATGAGTCATGGGTGACTTGATGACACATAACAACAACACAACAACATTATAACTAAAGAATCATAACAATTTAAAGTCTCTTGAAATCCACTGTAAGGTGAGCTATGAATGGGTTCTGACTCAACGACACCTAACAATAACAACACAACGTAGAGTTCTCTACGATTCAGAAGCAACTCCATGACAATGAGCTAGGAACACTTGTTGTTGTTGTTGTTGTTGTTATGTGCCGTCGAGTCGTTTCCGACTCATAGCGACCC
>NW_006399752.1:20123192-20124348 GCF_000299155.1 Elephantulus edwardii
ATTTTTCTTTTGACCAGTGTCTCTTAAGTTTAGTTGTGCTGTCTGCAAGGGAACTTACAAAGACATTTTTTGTGATCTAAATTATCTTATCTTCACTTTCTCCAAGCAAGGTTGTATCACCTGCATAACACAGTTTATTATTGAGTCTTCTTCTGGTCCTTATGTGCCGTTCTTCTTCATATATTGCAGATTCTCAAATGATTTGCAAAGGATACAGTTTGAATAGGTACAGAAAAAGGATACAAACCAGACACACACCTGTTCTAATTTTAAACCATATAGTGGTCCCTTTTTCTATTCAGACAGCTGCTTCTGGGACTATGTATAGGTTTTGGAATAGCACAATTAGATATTCTAAGATTCTCATTCTTCTCCATGTTAGCTTTTGTTATTATCCACATGATCAAAAGGGTTTGGATGGTCAATAAAACACAAATAAACATCTTTCTAGTGTTCTCTGCTTTTAACCAAGATCCAGCTGACATCAGTAATGATATTCCTCCTGCCATGTCTTCTTCTCAATTGAGTTGAACTTCTAATAGTTTACCATTCCGCCTTTAGTAAGATTTCATTTGTATGTGATAGTAATCCTATTATTCAATAATTTCCCTACTCTGTTGAATCAACTTTTTGGTTAACGCTAACAAATATGGATACCTTCCAGTTAGCTGCTTGCAGAAAATGAAGACTTAAAGAACTTATTAAAGAAGATCAAAGATTTTAACTTTCAATAATAATTTCATCTCAACATTAAGAAACAAAAATCCTCTGCACTGGGCAAATAGGCAATATTATGTTGCTACTGTTATTATGTGCTGTTCAGTCAACCAAGCCTCATATAGTAGTGCCCAACTGTGACCCTATGCAAAATAGCTCTGAACCTGCTCAATCCTCAGCCAATCTCACTGTCTTTGACACACCTAATCTCATTATCCCAGTTACTGTGTCAATCCATCTCATCCTGGGTCTTCCCCTCCTGAACTGTCCCTCCACTCTTTCAAGCATGATATCCTTCTCCAAAGACTGATCTCTCCTGGCCAAATAACCAAAGTATGTGAGATGGAGTCTCAAAATCCTTGCCTCCAAGGAACAGTGTCGTTAGTTCTCTTGGTAGCCCATGGTATGTTCAATACCCTTCTCCAGCTCCACAGCTTGA
>NW_006399752.1:20125313-20126897 GCF_000299155.1 Elephantulus edwardii
TATTCCTGGGGTTTTATTTTTTTGCCAAGTCCTTCAGAGTCGCCTGAACTTCCTCCATCACCATTGTCTCTTGGGCATATGTTGTTTTTTAAACTCTTCTGTGTCAATTTGTACTCTTTTTGGTACTCTCTGTATTCCTTCCATCTTCTTTTGACACTTCTGGTGTTGGTGTTGGTGTTGTTGTTGTTATTGTTGTTGTTAGGGCCGTCGAGTCCCTGGCGACTCATAGCGACCCTATGAACCAAAGTCCTGGACACCTCCTGTATAATTTTGGTCCTTTCTCCAGGTTCATAGGGTTTCCAGAAGCAAGCTATTGTGGAAGTGGATGCCACTTCTGCTAGTTTATTCAGTATTCTTCCCAAAGCACCCTTAAGTATTGCAACTCGAGGCTTGAATTTGTTCTTCAGTTTCATCAGCTTAAGAAATGCCAAGTGAGTTTATCCTTTCTGTTTTTCTGACTCTAGATCTTTGCACATTTTATTATAATATTTTGCTTTGTCTTACTCAGCTGCCCTTTGAAATCTTCTCTTCAGTTCCTTAACTTCCTGGTTTTTTTCCTTTTAGTTTGGCTTCTTGGCATTCTAGTGCAATATTCAGAATCTGTTCCAACATCCACCTTGGTGTTTTCTCCTTTATCTTTGTAATGACCTTTTGCATTCTTCATGGAGAATATCCTTTATATTCTTCCACAGTGATTTACTTTTGATTATTATGTTTTTGTTGTTGCCGTGTACGTTTGGGTTGGAAGCAACTCATACTTGACCCTGAAATGGGTTTTCTGAGGCAGTAAATAACATGGGAGATTGCTCAGCTTTCTCTCATGGAGTAACTGGTGGGTTCTAATCACTTGCCTTTGGGTTGGTAGCACAATTCCTAATCATTAAGCCACCCTAGCTCTCTTTTGAATAATATAACCATTGAAAAACTCATAAACAATTCTACTTTAAAACACACAAGTTTGCTAGTCAGAATCAACTTGACAGGGATGAGTTTGGATTTCTTGATCTACAGTTTTGGTTCATACAGAGGATGTGTGGGATTTAAGAGAGAGAGAAGACAGCAAAAACAAAACTATGAGATTTAAACCAGTGTTGAGAGCTCTAGTGTCTGGACAATAAGTAAATTAAGAAACTAAATGCAAGAGCTCTTTTCAACTGTCAAAAAAATCTTTTCTTTTTGTTGAAGAAGTCAGCAATGGAAATAAGGAAACTAAAGTCATTGGGTGCTTATTCTATTAGCAGATAAACCATTCCGGTGTTGAATTTTGACAATACAGTAAATTAAATTCAATAGATACTATACTCTAACCAAAACCGAAATCCAACCCTGGGCCCCAGAATCAATTCTGAATTATGGTGATCCTTTACTGGGTTTCTGAGGCTATAAATATTTATTTAAGTCTAAAAGTTTTCATCTTTCTTTTCAGGAGCTGCTTGTGGTTTTGAACTACTCACATTTTGGTTAGTAGGATAATATGCTGTTTTATTCTAAAGGCATTTTTAAAAAGCAATTTTTAATAATGCACTTGTGAAAATATCAACCTGCCTTGTAGGTAAGAGATTTTAATGTTTTAATAAAAAAAAT
>NW_006399752.1:20128365-20196742 GCF_000299155.1 Elephantulus edwardii
ACTCGACGGCACATAACAACAACAACAAGTATAGATGAATTAAGAAGTAAATTATAAACTAAGGTAGATTTTCATTAACTTATTGCCATGAGGTTAAATGTGGACAAACTTAAAACTAAGGCAGCTCTATGAGTAGCTGAACATACTGTAAATTTCTATGTGCCAGGTTCTGTTTTAAATGTTAATCTTTCCATAATCCTGAGTGATAAATTCATGACCATTCCCATATTACAGAGAAAGTATCTAAGGTAATTTAGCAATCTCAAAGAGCCTACAAAGAAAGAAGTCTTAAAAATTGGGTTGCTAACGGGAGAAGGCCATATTACATTGTTGTTGCATCAATTCAGAACTGACCCATGCTGACCCTCAGGCAGATTTTAAGAGGCAGTTAGTCACTTAGGAGGAGACTGCCCATCCTTCTCCTGTGTAGCAGTGGTGGATTTGAACCTTTAGGATTGTCACAGAGCTTCTTGCCACTAGGCCACCAGAGATGGCAGACTCTAATATAAGAAACAATTTTGGTGTTTTTAGTTTTCTTTCTACTCTGTCTTTATCATGACCTTTTGCTCTCTTCATAGATTATATCATTGATGTCATTCTACAATTCACCTTGTCTTTGGTCATTAGTTTTCAGTATTTCAAACCTATTATTAAGATTATTTTAAAATTCAGGTGGGATAAATTCAAGATCCTATTTTAGTTATTGTAGACTTCCTTTCATTTTCTTCAAGACTTAATTTGAACTTACACATGAGTAATTGATGATCTGTTCTCCAGTCAGCACGTGGCCTGGTTTTGACTGATGATACTGAGCTTCTCCACTGATCCCTTCTACAGATGTAGTCAGTTCTATTTCTATGCAGTCCATCGGGTGAGGTCCATCAGTAAAGTCACCATTTGTTTGGTTTTTTTAAAAGGTATTTGTGATGAATAAATAATTGAAAATAGAAAATTCAAGAATTTTACTTCTGCTTCCTTTCTGTGACTAAGTCCATACTTTAAAGCTCTCATTCCTTCTTCATCTTTTCAGACTTTTGCATTACAGTCACCAATTATCATTAGCGCATCTTGATTGCATATCTGCTCAATTTCAGAATGCAAAGTTTGGTAAAAATCTTCAATTTCCTTCTCTTTGGCTTTAGCTGTTGGTGCATGTGAACAACAGCCATACTCACAGGTCTTCTTTGTATGTGTATGGATAATCTCCTATCACTCACAACCTTGTACTTCGGGATAGAACCTGAAATTACCTTTCTAACTGTGAATGCAGCACCATTCTTCTGTTTTTCATTTCTGGTATACTATATACCATGTAATTATACAACACCATTCTTGTGTTTTTCATTCTTGGTATAGTTTACCACATGAATGTCTGATTCAAAATAGCCAGGACCCATCCATTCTGTTTCAATAATGCCTACAATGTCAATGTTCATGTGTTCCATTTCATTTTTCACAACTCCTAGTTTTCCAACATTCATAAATCATACATTCTATGTTCCAACAATTAAAGGATGTTTGCATTGTTTCTCCTCCTTTTTATTTACTTCTAAACTGGACTTTACCTCTAATACTATAACCATCCCTGTTTATCTATTGTTTATAAGGTTTTCGTAGTCTTTATATTTAAGATGTGAATGGCCAGTCTTGCTTCCTTGTCTGTCTTAATCTGAGAGCTCTACTAAAATCTGTCCACCATGCGTGACCCTTCTGACACTTGGCACATAGTTGGCATAGCATTCAGCATCAGAGCAATACAGAGTTACCTCAGTACAGCAAACTGACAGAAAGTGATGTGTTAAAAAGAGCGATATATAAGCAAGAATACAGATATTTAAATTATAAAATAATCAGCAATGTATAGATAATCTCCCCCAATACAACAACCTGATAGGTTAGTGTTGTACTTCTAATAGCAAATCAGACATATGAATATCATACTGTCAGAAGAAGCTGAAGCCTGTGGCAGTGTAGATTAAAAGTGGATGTCAGAAGAGAGTCAGAAAATTGCACAAGAGTGTTGAGAAGACTAAACAAAGAGAAGAGATTCTAAAGTAAAAGAGCTAAACAGAACATTTGAAAGAGCAGCTTCAGAAGACTGAATGTGCAGAGAGCTGGAATTGGAGGGGGGAAAAGGGAAGAACATGCTTGGCATTACCCAAGATGAAAAAACTGAAAAATAAATTCAAGGCTCGAGTTGCAATAGAGATGCTATATTGTTACATAGAGTTGCTATGGGCAAAATCTTGAATAATACAGAAAGCATCAAAAGAAGATGGGGGGAATATACAAAACCACTGTACCAAAAAGAATTGGGCAATACTGAAATATTTCAGAAAGTACCATATGATCAATCAAGAACCAATGGTAATGAAGGTTGAAGTTCAAGCTACACTGAAGGCATTGGCAAAAAATAAGGTCCCAAGAATCAATATGATACTGAATTGACATGATTCAACCAACAGATTCAGCCCTGAAAGTACACACCAATGTGTGTCTGGAAATTTGGAGGACAGTTGCCTGGCCAACAGACCAGAAGAGCTCTTTCTTTGTTCCTATTCTGATGATCTTGCAGAATATGAAAATTATCAAACTATAATTACTATCACATGGAAGCAAAATACTATTGTAAATCATTCATAAGCAGCTAAAATAGTTTACAGACAGAATTACCAGAAGTTCAAGCTGGATTTAGAAAAAGCTGTGGTGGCAGGGATATTATTCCTTGCGTTCAGATGTATCATGGCTAAAAGCAAAGAATACCAGAAGAATGTCTATCTGTGTTTTATTGACTATACAAAGGCATTTTGACTTTGTGGATCATAACAAATTATGACTAACTTTGAGAAAAAGGGAATCCCAGAACACTTAATTATTTTTACATGAAACCAATATCTTGACCAAGAGGGCTGTTGTGTGAGCAGAGCAAGGGAACACTACATGGTTTAAAATTAAGAAAGGTTTGTGTTAGAGTTGTATCATCTCTCCATACCTATTCAATCTATATGTTGTCATTGTTATGTACCATCAAGTTGCCTGTAACTCATATGTACAATAGTTCAGAATTCTGCCCTACCCTGAGACAGTTTCATTGTCTCCAACACACCTATCACCCCTTTTTCAGTTTACTTCTCATCTTGGATATTCCTCTCATTTGCTGTGCCTTCACTCTTCCAAGCATGATGTCCTTCTCCAGGGACTTGTCCCTCTTGGCACATGCCCTAAGTATATGAGATGGAGTTTCAAAATTCTTGCCTCCAAGCAGCAGCCTGGTTTCAGACTCTCTAGGACAGATCTGTTTATTCTCTTGGTGGTACATGGTGTGTTCAATACTCTTCTCCAGCACCACAACTCAAAGACATCAGTTATTCTTGTCAACACTTGTCATTGTCCAGATCTATGACACATAACAAGTAATCGTGAAGACCACGGCCTGAATCAGGTGTACTTTAATCACCAGACTGAGCAAATTATTCAAGAAACTCGGCTCTATTAAGAAGAAAGTAGCATCAGAATTAGAGGAAGACTTATCAGTAGCCTATGTTATGCATTTGACACAACTTGCTTGCTGAACGTGAGGAGAACGTGAAAGACTTCCTGCAGAAAAATCAAAGAATATGATCTTCAATATGGATTATATTTAACACCAAGGAAACAAAAATTCTCACTAGACCAACAGAAAACATCATGATAGATGGAGAAAATATTGAAACTGTCAATGACTTAATCCTACTTGGATTCATAATCAACACTCTTAGTACCAGCGGTTAGGAGATAAGAGATTTTCACTGGAAAAGTCTACAGTCTACATGGACCTCTCCAAATTATTGAGTAAAAAGTATATCAGTTTGAGGACTAAAATGTGGCTGATTCAGGCCATGGCCTTTTCCATTATGATGCCTTTAAGCTGTGATATTGGAGAAATGTACTGAATTTCCATTTTACTTCCAAAAGAACAGATATGTCTCATAGAAGGCGTAGCTGTGGTTGCTTCTTGGAGGCAAAGTTGACAAAGCTTCACTTCATACACTTTGGACATGTTGCTAGGAAAGGCTATTCCTTGGAGAGAGCCAGCATGCTTGGAAAGATAGAGGGTTGGTGAAATAGAGGAAAACCCTCATCCAGGTGGACTGTCACTGGGACTTCAGCAATTGGCTCAAGAATGCCAAAGATTATAAGGATGGCACAAGATAGGACTAGGTTCAGATCTGTTGTTCATAGGGCTTCTATGAGTAATACTTAACTTGACGACACCTAACAAAACAGCAACAGGGAACAAAAAAGAGGCTGAAATAGAGTCCATGCTTTTAAACCAGTCTAGGAAACAGCCTGTATGACATTTCTGTGGCCTCCAACTATGAAGGTTCTCTCCCATACTGCTTCAGGGAAAAGATTTAAGAACTCCATGCTCTTAGTATTATTCCCTTGGGAGAATTGTGTTTTTATGTAAGCAAAGATAAAGAAAGATCCAAGCCCTAGATGTTAGAATCTTATGGTATAAGAAGAGATAATTAGATTGTTTATTGTGTAAGTATATTGTTTTAATGTACATTATATCGTAAAATCCTATTAAGTCACACATCACTAAGCTGTTTATAGCTAGTCACCTAAACTATATGTAATTAATATTAAAGAATACTACTTTCTCTTGGCAGAATTCTTTAAAGTGTTATTTATAAATTGGAAGAATCCATTTTTTAAAAAAAGGTATTATTTCTGGTTCTAATCATTACATTTCTTACATTACTCAAGTATTTACTGTTTACGATGTTGTATAAAACAATCAAAGCCATTCATGAAACGTAGTTTTTATGAACTTAGCTTCATAGCTTGTTAGTATTAATTTACATTTTAACTTAAAATATTAAGTTTCCCTGAGATTACTAAAACTGCACTTCTCAAATATTTTCTCAAGCACATTTCTTGCTCTATTCCTTCCATTATTCCAAATGAATGAGGCTTTAAAGTGGTCACATTTATGGGACTACATATAAAAATAATAATAAACAACTACTTCTGAAATTATGCTCTTTTTAATTTTGTGGAGATTGCTTAGAGAAATAAAAATGTAAATGATACAAATTTACAGCCCTTGATTTATGGAGCAGTCCTTCCCAAGTTGATGGGGGAAAGCTGCAAATGCCGGAAGCCACATGAAATGTTCTAATGCCAGCATTTTAAACACCATCCAATTATTTTGGGAGTAGGGGAGCGAGTGGAGAGAGGTTTCTGTTTTGAACAATTAAAAATGGCAAATAGAGAATTTTGATTGAAACCTTTTTTCTCCCTCACTCTCTTTTAATGGTATTTGTAGGTCAGAGAACTCAATAAAACTTGACACTGGACAAAGAGTACAGGTATTAATTTTGAAAGGCAGAAGGAAAAACTGCTTTTAAAGCTAATAATTTATCAAGAATTTACCAATCCCTATATTAAGTACTTCTTAGCCTTTAATTTAAGCACCCTGCTGTCACAAATCCCTATGCAATGCATCCTAGGATTATGCTTAAACAGGAGAAATTGTCCCCAGGAAATCTGGGTGTTTGCTGGAGTTACAAGCATGGTAAGGGCAATACTGGTGTAAGCCAGCCTGTTCTCTACAACATCCTCTTCAATGCTGGGTTCTCAGTTTAAGGATACAAGACTAGGATGTTATGATTTTTCGTACCTCTACAACAGTGTCAGAGTTCCAAACTTGCACAGACAGTTAATGTGTTCAGCTGCTAAATGAAAGGTAAGAAGTTCAAGTCTACAAGATGCACCTCAGAAAAAAAGACCATCTACTCTGAAGATCTACTCTGTAAAAACCAGCTATTGAAAACCATCTGCCATTGTAGCAATGTCTCATTCATCTCAGTTACCAATGATTCGGGTACTCCACAAGAAGTTAATAGATTATACACAAAGTTAAACCATGGAAATTTATTTTTTAACTTTAATTAAATAGAAATTGTTTAAAAAAGAAAGGATTACTCTTATCCTGAGTCTTTAAACAGAGTTTATGAAACACAGTTTACATTTCTCTGATGATTTGGGATCTTCACCATTGCAGACACATAAATGTTGTCCCATAAACTGATGATATCTACAGTGTACTGTTTCTAGTACTGTCTCAACTATTTGTTTCCATGTTTGCCACCTAACCTATTTGTCTTTCTCTGAAAATAGCTCTAAGTTCCTTGATGCTTCGAACTAATTTTTATGTAAGTCTGATTCCCAAAGTCAAGCCTAGTGTCTATTTTGTAGTCTGAACTCAGTAACACTATTTGAAGTCATAAAATTCAGTGATGACCTAGAAATGAGTGAGAACCTCTTGCTTTGTAGAGGAGAAGAAGGGAAAGGGAACTAAGATTTATTATGCCTCTTTTTTCACTTAAGTTTAATCTTCATAACAAGTTGATAAGGGAGTTAACATTAATATCATTAGAAATGAGAAGACAGACTTAAGGAATTTAACATGTTGCTGCAAATAACGGCAAATGTGTTTCTAAGCACGGCCATCAAAAAGTTTGCGGCAACGTGTATACTTCCCCAAAGTTATACAGCAGGGAAACTATAACTTGAACTTGGACCTACGCTATTTCAAAGTTCAAATGAATGTGACAGAGATCATAACAACAGCACAGGTTAGGGCAAGGATCTATTGTCCATACAGAATTGTTATGAATTACAGTCAATTCAACAGCACCTAACAACAGCAACACACATGATCATTCTGACATTGGATGCAATCTGTTTGTTTTAATATGAAATGAAGTACATAATATTGTTTCTAAATTTTCCTTCCCTTCTTTCCTATTTGTCGATATCCCCTTCCTGATACTATTTTGGAAGTGCAGCCATAGTGCTTCTTAGAGGCAATGAAGGTGAGAAAGTTCATCTCACGTACTTCAGGCACTCTGTCAGGAGGGGAAAGTCCTGAAAAAGACATTATGCTGGAAAAAGTAGAAGCTGAGAGGAAGAGAAAAAAACAACCCAATGAGATTGAGTGACACAGTAAATACAACGGAAGTGAGCATGACAGAGAAGGTGAGGATGGTGTAGAATGGGAAGAGGTTCAGATCTGTGGTTCATAGGACTGCTGTGAGTTGTCATCATTTTAGTGGGTCTAACAACCCTCACATTTGACGGCGCTTATGTGAAACCGACACTGGGACCAGGAAGCAGTCTTCAGAACAGAGTAAGGAAACACCGCAGCCTTGAAAATTGAGAAGGGTGTACACCAGGGATGTTTCCATACCTTTTCCATCTATATGCAGAACAGATCACCCTGGAGTCTAAACTCTATGAGAATGAATATGGCATCAGGATTGGAGGAAGACTCATCAACAACCTGCAGTATGCAGACGAGACAACCCTGCTTGCTGAAATTGAGGAGGACGTGAAGCACTTGCTGTAGAAGGTCAAGGACGGCAGCCTTCAGTATGGATTGAAGCTCCACATGAAGAAAACAAACATTTTTACCATTGGGCCAATTGGCAGCATCATGGTAGATGTGAAGAGATTAAGATTGCTAACAGTTTTAGTTTAGTTGGTTCCACAATTAAACACTCTTGGTACTAGCAGCGAGGAATTCAAAAGACAAATTCATTAGGAAAGTCTGCTGTCAGAGACCTCTCCAAAGTACTGAAGAACAATGATGTCAGTCATAAGGAGACTAAGGTGCTCCTGATCCAGCCCATAGTCTCCACAATTACTTGCTATGAATCAGAGAGCTGGACAACGACTAGGGACGATAGAAAGAGAATTGATGCCTTTGAACTGTGGTGCTGGAGAAGAGTATTGAATATGCCATGGACGGCCAGGAGAATAAACAGGTTTGCCCTAGAGAGTGTGAGAGCAGATTGCTCCTTGGGGGCAAGAATTTTGAGGCTTTTTCTCATATAGATTGGACATGCTGCAAGGAGGGATCATTCCTTAGAGAGGGACTTCAAAGAGTGGAGGGACAGCATAAGAGAGAAAGGGAAGCCCTCGATGAGACAGATTGACTCAGTGACTGGGGTAATGAGGGTAGTTGTGTCAGGGACAATAAGGTTGGCACAGGATAGAGCTGGTTTCAGGGCTATTATTATAGGGTTGTTATGAGTCACAAGTGACTCCACAGCACATAACAACAACAACAACAACAACAACAAAGGAGCTCAGGTGACCTAGCAGTAAGAAATTGTGCTGCCAACATAAAAGTAAGTAACTTGAATCCACTAGCTGTTCTATGGAAGAAAGATGGGCAGTCTCATTCCATCCGATTCACTACCTTTGAAAACAGGCTGAAGAGTCAGCTATGGGCCAGTTCCGCCTTGATGGTACACAACAACTCTCTACCATCTTGTATTTTTGCTGTTTTCAGTTTGCAAATATCTTGTAAAAAACACTAACTATATCTATTAGATTGGTTTTAGAATATGAATAATGTATTCTCAATATAAATTAAGTAAGAAGGAGTGGTAAACAGTTTCGAGTTGCATGCTGACGCATATGGATAGCCGCAGCTTCCCAGGGTGCTGGGCTGAGACTTCTGAGACAGTAGCCAGGCTCAGCAAGAACAGGGGCCCAGAGGGAGTACAGATGTCTAGCATGGTTAAGAAAAAGAAAAGTAGTGGCACACTTTTGGGGCTTGGAGAATTTTCAATCAGTATGTTTCATGAAAGCCACTGTGTGGTCTTGGCATCATCTATCTAAATTTTCAGATGCTTTTTTTTTCTTACTCTTTTGTTTTTTGCTAGTGTATATAAAGCTGAGGAGGCTAGATAAATGATTTCAGAAAAACTGAAATGTTTATTTTGCTCTTCTACTTTGTCTTGACTCGTGCTCTGTGGTTTAGATCTTAGGTTTGACAGCTCCCACTGCCTTTAGCAAAGCCACTGAGAAACTTAAGCCAGAGAGAATACGAAGCTCAGATCCAGATTGTGGCCGTGCTGCCGTAGATGCCAACCCATAGAGGACCCTACAGGACAGAGTAACACTGCTCACAGAGTTTCCAAAGCTACAATCTTTATGGGAGCAGATTGCTACATCTTCCCTGGCTGGAGCAGGTGGTGGATTTGCATCATTGGTTAGCAGTTGAATAGCTCTTGTGCCAACAGAGTACATTTGGAACATTGCTTAGCAGTTTACAACCTTGGTAAAGAGTTGTGCCAGCCAGGTGTATCTTGTACAGATTTTTATATGGCATCAAATTAACTCCACTCTATCGTAACACTGTATGGTAGTGTAGAACTGCTGCAAAGAAATAAAAACAGCAGAAAACAAAACAAAAATAATTACTATGATAACATGAGATTATTTCCCCCAGAACCAGGACGAGTGTGAAAATTTAAGTACAGGCAAGACCCTATCACCTATACCACTACAGACTTGTGTCTTGTGCTGTGCTTGTCTCCACCATCCACACAGTCAGTGGCATTTCTTAACCTCCTCTGCTATAGCTTTTGTCTCCATTCCCACTGCTGCTCTGTATACAAGCTCCTTTGCTTGCTTCATCCGTCTTTCAGCCTTTCTTACTTCTTATCTCTTTGGACCCTTGTCATATTATTTGAACTTCGTGGCTTGTACATGAAAAGACTGACCTTTTATATACACATCAAGTCAGAGGAATCCTTCCCGCCTGTTGGAGAATTAATCAATCACAGCTCATCTGTTCTACCTTCATGTCTTTGGCTTCTTTTTACTTTTATCACTGCTCAGAACTCTTGGTTTATTTCATTTTTACAAGGTGGGTTTTTTCCCCCTCTTGTATCTGACACTATTCCTGGTGTTTAAGCACTAGACTTTGGATAACTGAGGTCATGCTGTTCAACATAAAGCCCACCTGCTGGAAGCTACATTTCTGTTATCCTACACATGACAGGTGGCACGCACATTCACAACCGCTCCCAGGGGGTATCCAGTTTAGGCTCAGCTCCCAAGTGGCCAACTCGGTGTTTCCCTTCATCTCTCACTTTTCAACATGTATGTCAAAACAAAGGAGGAGGCTACTGTTAGAGGGATAACCTTGATTCTAGAGGGTATTATTTTCTTAAATCACTTTCCAAACAAATTTTCCAACCAACTCCGAGGATAACAGATGGAAAAAAGTTGTGGATTTTCATTCTGATACCAATAAGCCCTGATAACTAGGCTTATTCTGATAAAGAATTATTTTCAAAATATGAAAGCTGATGGTTCAGCACCCCCAGTATTCCATTCAGGTTTTATCCTGAAGGACCCTGCCCTCTCTCATTAGTCTAAGACTTGAGTTACTTGATGTCGCATATTTAATTAAACAGAATTGGGGGGGGGGCTCATAAGTACTGAGCCTTCTCATTATGTAGAATGATCCTACCATAAAGACATCAAACTCAGAGCTCCCAACAGCTACTTACAACTTTAGTTTCTAGCATCTAATCCCTTAGCAACCCATTTATAACCTCTAATCAAATGTTTATTTTTACTTTTACTGCTTCCTTAGATTCCTTTTGGACTTTAATCACCAAGAAACTAATGGATAGTCACTAGAATCCTGATTCAGTGTGCTTGCTCTTTTAATCTTTTACCAAACCCACAATATAAATCCTAACTGAATATTGTCAGACTATCTGCCTAGTCAAACTAATTAACTGGATACTTCGCAGGTTGGCTTCAAGTTGTGTCTGTTTACATCATCTGGCCACTCATAGCTAGTTATTAATGCTTTTAATGTTCTACATACAGGTGATAGTCAAATCCATAGGTGAAGGAATGTCTGATAAAAGAAACTGGGATAAAACTCACATTAATATTTAAGAACAGGATAAGCACTTTAAATGACTGAGAAAGTACATCAAGGATAAAAAGATGCAGACCTGCTCTAGATTAGTTCTACGAACCACTGGAGGAAAGAGCCTGAAGAGGAGAACATGGTTATGTTGAATGCTATCTACATGCTACACAAGGACAGCAGTCTCCTTGGTTCTGGCAGAGTCCTCCACGGCAAATCTGTCTAGAAGTAAGAACAACTAGGATATTTCTTAGTGTCAAGGATGATGAAACGTCAACTCATATTCCTTAAGCATGTTGTCAGGAAGCATCAGACCTTGGGAAACATATATGATTATTGTGGGAAAGTGGAGAGGAAAGCCCTCAGTGAGAAAGACCAGCACAGTGACTGACTGCATCAATGGGCCTGAGCAGAGCAGACATGGTGAGGAAGGCACAGGATAGGGCCAGGTTTTGATCTCGAGTCAACCGTGCTGGACAACAATGACTTCAGTGGGACAGGATTTCAAGAAGGAGAATTTGAGCATAGAATGCCTGAGCTGGAAGAGACTGGGATTGCGAAAGTAGAAAGAGATGGTAAAAGAAATTTACTAATGAAAGAAAGAACTTTAGGAAAATAGCTCAGAAGGAAAGATAAGTTTTATTATTTTGCTCTCTAAGATACAAGGTTTAACTGTGAAAGAAGGCTATGCATGGTATAAAACTGACGACCAGCACAGTAGCCACTAACAAAATATGACTGGTAAACCTTTGAAATGTGGCTAGTGAGAATTTAGATATGCTTTAAGTATAAAACAGATGTGGAATTTTGAAGATCCCACAATCACATAAATTATGGCTTTAATTTTTCAGATGGATTAAATGTTTAAAATGTATTTTGTATGTAAGTATTTTGAATATGATGTTTTTAGCACAATAGTAAAATACTATATAATATTAAAATTGGGGTTGTTGTTGTTGTTGTTATGTGCCATCGAGTCACCTACAACTCATAGCGACCCTATATACAACAGCCCTAAACCCTGCTCTACCTCCTGCCAATCTTATTATCTCCGACACGTCTATCCCCAGTACTACAGTTACTGAATCAATCCATCTTATCGAGGGTATTCCTTTCCTTCGCTGTCCCTCCATCCTCCCAAGCATGCCATCCAAGGACTGGTCTCTCCTTGCAACATGTCCAATGTATGTCAGACAAAGCTCAAGAATCCTTGCCTCCAAAGAGCAGACTGGCTTCACCCTCTCTAGGACAGACTTGTTTGTTCTCCTAGCAGTCCATGGTATATTCAATACTCTTCTCCAGCACCACAGCTTAAAGGCATCAACTCTCCTTCTATCATCCCTAGTCCATTGTCCAGCTCACTGATGTATAGCAAGTAGTTGCGAAGACCGTGGCCTGTATCAGGCACATCTTAGTCTCCAGACTGATATTGTTGCTCTTCAGTACTTTGGAGAGGTCTCTGACAGCACACTTTTCCAGTGCAATTCGTCTTTTCATTTCCTGGTTGCTGGTACCAAGAGTGTTGATTGTAGAGCCAAGCAAACGGAAGGTGTCAACAATCTCGATCTTTGCATCATCTATCATAATGCTGCCAATTGGCCCAGTGGTGAGAATCTGTGTTTTTTTGATGTTGAGCTTCAATCCATATTGATGGCTGCAGTCCATGACTTTCTGCAGCAAGCGCTTCAGGTCCTCTTCAGTTTCAGCAAGCAGGGTTGTGTCACCTGCATAATGCAGATTCTTGATGAGTCTACCTCCAATCCTGATGCTACACTTCTTCTTATAGAACCCAGCCTTCTGGATAATCTGTTTTGCATATAGACTGAAAAGACAGGGAGTTAGGACACGTACTTGATGCACACCCTTCCCAATTTTGAACCATGCAGTGTTTCCTTGCTCTGTTCTGATGACTGCCTCCTGGTACAATTACAGGTTATGTATAAGCACAATCAAGTGTTCTGGGAATTCCCATTCTTCTCAGAGTCAGCCACAGTTTGTTGTGATCCACACAGTCAAATGCCTTTGCATAGTCAATGAAACACAGATAGACATTCCTCTGGTACTTTCTGCTTTCAGTCAAAATCCACATGACATTAGTATAATATCCCTAGTGCCAAGGCCTATTCTAAACCCAGCCTGCACTTCAGGTAGTTCTCTGCTGATGTACTGTTTTAGCCATTTTCGGAAAATCTTCAACAGAACCTTGCTTGTATGTAATATCAATGATACTGTTGTACCACCTTTCTTTGGAATGGGACCAAATATAGATATCTTCCAGTCAGTTGGCCAGGTGGTTAATTTCTTGGCACAACTTGGTGAGCATATACTGGGCAGTGTCTGTTGAAATATGTCAATCAGTATGTCATGAATTTTGGGGACTTTGTTTTTTGTCAATTCTTTCAGAGTAGTTTAACTTCCTCCTTTATCACCACAGTCTCTTGCTCATACATTGTTTCATGAAATTCTTCTGTGTCCACCAATTCCTTTTGGCACAATAACTGTATAATCTTTCCATCTTCTTTTTATGCTTCCTGGATCATTTAATATTCTTCCCAAAGCATCCTTAAGTATTGAAACTAAAGGTTTAAATTTGTTCTTCAGTACCTTGAGCTTAAGAAATGCTGAGCAAGTTTGGCCCTTTTGATTTCTTTACCCCAGCTCTTTGCACATATCATTGTAATACTTTACTCTGTCTTCCGATGCTACCCTCTGGAATTTTCTGTTCAACTCCTTAATATCTTGATTTCTTCACTTTGCTTTGGCTTCTTGGCACTCCAGTGCAATGTTTAGAGTTTCTTCTGACATCCTTCTTGGTCTTTTCTTCCTCTTCTCTTTTTGTAATGACCTTTTTGCATTCTTCCTGGATGATATTCTTGATATCTTCCCACAGCTCTTCTGGTCTTCACTCATTAATGTTCAAGGCCTCAAACCTGTTCCTGAGAAGGTTTTGAAATTCAGGTGGGATAGACTCAAGGTCAAATATTGGTTCCTGTGGATTTGATTTAATTTTCCTCAGCTTCAGTTTGAACTTGCATATGAGTAGTTGGTGGTCTGTTCCACAATGAGCACCTGGCCTACTTTTCACAGCTGATATTGAACTTCTCCAGTGATTCTTTCCATAGATGTATGGGTACATAGTTCAAATACCATATCATACTAAAATTCTTTTCACTTCTTATACTTTAAAAAATGTGGCTACTAAAAATTTAAGTTCTATATACACTTTGCATTTGTGTCTCTCATCACATTTATTTTAGATTGCATTTGCACAAGGTCTTGTCCACTCAGATTAGGCTCTACAACAAGTAAAAGAAAATAAAAATAAAAGAAAACAAAACCCCAAAAAATAAACAACAAACTCCTTCCCCCCCAAAAAAAGTCTCAACAAAAATCCCTATAACTGCTCAAGATGAATGTTCATTTATTTTGTATCCATGATAAAGCAGAGGTTCTACTAGAATAGGAATGAGAAGACCAATCCTTATTCATCAACAAC
Source organism: Elephantulus edwardii (assembly GCF_000299155.1). NCBI lineage: Eukaryota > Metazoa > Chordata > Mammalia > Macroscelidea > Macroscelididae > Elephantulus > Elephantulus edwardii. Next base: position 20,142,597 of record NW_006399752.1, read on the forward strand.
TCAGGCTCCCTTTTTGTTACTGTCCCACACTCTAAGCATATAGCCTCGTGGTTCAAAAGCAACGCCGAAGTTATAACCAAAAATAACCAAATTCCAGCCAGCAAGAAAGAGTAAGAAACCATAAAATATGTACACCATGTGTAGCCTCCTAAAACCATCTTCTGCTACCTTCTTTAAGATGCAAAAGAGCCAAGTTGATGAGAGTATGAGACTCTCATGTAAAACATGCAAGGAAAACTAACCACAAAGACCTGCTACCATTTTAAACATGACCCTTGATGAGATGTTTTGACTCAGGGACTGAGGTAATGCGGGTAGGTGTGTGAGAGACAGTAAGATTGGCTTAGGAAAGAGCAGGATTCAGAACTGTCGTACATAGGGTCTGTATAGGTTATAAGTGATTTGGTGATACATAACAATAACAGCAACAATTACCTGCAAATACAAGGTAAGCTGGACAATGCATTCAGGTGTACAGCTAAAAATCAGTTATTTTTAGGTTTACCATGGAACCCAGTTTGTTAAAAAAAAATCCGTTTTGTGACTACTGTATTATCCTGGCAGAATTATTAATAGCTCCCCCTTTTCATTCTCCAGAGTGTCCTAGTTTGGATGATAAATTATATGATCACCTTGTTATGCCACCAAGAAAATAGAGTAAAGCAGATGATGAGGTAGACAGCATCATCTCTTTGAGAGGCCATTGAGGAATCACTATTTAATGCATGACCAAGTGACCATGTCCTCAAATCTGTATCCCCACCATCTGGAAGCTATCTCTCGGAGATTATGTGTGTCTCCTATTGACAAATTACAGTGTTTTTCTCACTCTTATTCACTTACTATTTACGTGTAAATATATTTAGTAAGTACTATGCAACTGGATTCACAAATGCATGCTGAAAGGGAGGACTTGAAGCACTTGTTGCAGAAGATCAAGGAATGCAGCCTTCAATATGGATTGCATCTCCATGTCAAGAAAAAAAAGATTCTTACCACTCAACCAATAGGCAACATCATGATGGATGGAGAAGATATTAAAACTGTCAACAGCTTCATCTTGTTTGGATTGACGATTAACACACTTGGTACTAGCAGTCAAGAAATCAGGAGATGTGTTACTGGGAAAATCTGCAGTTAGGGACTTCTCCAAATTATTGAGGGGTAATGATGTCAATTTGGCAGGGGAACTGATGTTTTTGAGCGGTGGTGTTGAAGAGGAGCACAGAACAGCCTATATACAGCCAAAAGAATAAACAAACCTCTCCATGGTAAATAATAAACACTCTCTCCATGAAGAGGGTGCTCTTTGGTGCAACTTTGGGCATGTTGCTATGAGGGGCTATTCCTTGTAGAGGGATATGAAGCTCATAAAAGTGGAGGCTCAGCAAAGGAGATGAAGACCCTCAACCACATGGATTGAAAAAGTTACAGTCATAATGGGCTCTAACATGTCAGGAAGTGTGAGGATGGCACAGGATAGGAGAGGGTTCAGATCTGTTTTTCATAACGTTGCTATGGGTTGTACTCAACTTAACAGCACCTAACAACATGCGACTGGATTGGACAAGAATAAATAAAACAGAATTTAGTATTATAATCTCTTCTATTACAATAGTTTCTTTCCTTGCATTTTGGGACTATTGTTTCTCATCCTGGGTACTTCTCTAAACTTCTCTGGATTTGTTTATTTTCTCTCATGACTCAAATATTCAATATATCACTAATTCCTCCAGAGAGTTGTAAAGGTAAATATTATTTAGAAATATAGCATAATTTGATCATTTTCATAGACAACTCTGTCTAAATTTGAGAATAGGAATTTCAGAACACTAAATTATGCTTATATAAAATCTATACTTACACCAAGAAGCTGTTGTCTGAACAGAGAAAGAGAACACTGCATGGCTTAAAATCAGGAAAGGTGTGCATCAGGGCATATCCTTTCTCCATATTTATTCAATATGTATTCTGAGTAAATCATTTGAGAAGCTGTACTTAACAGAGAATAGTGCGGCATCCGGATTAGAAGAAGGCTCATCAGCAACCTATGCTATGCAGATGGCACAACCTTGCTTGTTAAAAGTGAGGAGAACCTTGAGTACTTACTTGCTGCAGAGCACCAAGCACTGTAGCCTCCAATATAGATTAAATTTCAGATCAAGGAAAGAAAAGTTCTCACCGCTGGACCAGTAGGCAACATCATTGACAGTTGGAGAAAAGCTTGAAATTATCAATGATTTCTTTTTGCGGGAACCCACCATAAACACTCTAGGTCTCAGCAGTCAGAAGACTGGGAGATATATTGCATTGGAAAAATATGCTTCAGGGCTCTCTCCAAAGTCCTGAGGAGTAAGTATGTCAATGTGAAAACTAAGGTACACCTGATTCAAGTCAAAGTCTTTGCAATCACCTATTATGCATCTGAGAGCTAGACAATAAACAAGGATGACAAGAGAAGACTCGATACATTTGACTTCATAGTAGAGAAGTAGTGAGATCCAGCTCACTATAAGGAATAGCTGATGTTAAAATTATTAAAAGAAGGTATGGAGTGTAGTAACTGCATGTAGGACCACATAGGAATTGTTTTTATGTTACTGATGCTGTTGACAGAGATTCCTCCTCCCCTTTTGAAGTTACTGGAGTAAAACTTTGCTGCCCCTAATTTACTTCTTTTCATTTCCTGGAAATGTTTCCTGATATGCAGGGTTAGTAAGACACTGGGAGTTACTAAAGGCCTTGGACAGCCCATGCTGTACATGACCTTGACCCAAATAATTGGTTTCTTATTAAGTGCCCTACTTTTTGGATGGTTGTAACAGAGATCTGGTAGAGGAGATATTAGCATTGTCCTGTGATAACAGTACTTGTTCCCTGTCCACAGTAGATGATTCTAATGCAACCTAAAGCTTGAAAACCACTGCATTAGATTTTCTTCCAGGAAGATTTAATAATGGTACCACTCAAAATTTACTCCTTTCCTGGAGTCCTATAACCCTTAGCATCTATACCACTTATGCTAAATTGATCTCATATTGCATTGCTGTTGCTTAAGTAGGTAGCATAACTCTGTGCCTAGTTTCTAAGCTTACAGAGACAGGGTGATATAAATCATTATGACTAATAGACTTAAAGAGTTACAACTCATTTTTAATGAATAAAGACCATTCACCAGCGATCCATTCATTATTCTTGATACATAAACATCTCCACTTTCAACAAACTAGAGTTGTTTACCTTGCTTCAAGAACTTCTAAAGCTGCATTTTCCCAATTTGTTGGACATTATAATTACTCAGGAAACTTTCAAAAATAATGATATCTGAGTAGTGACTTCAGAGATTCTTATTAAATTGATTCAGCATACAGTAATAAGGCCATTGTGATTTAAAAAAAATCCACAGTAGTTTTGTCATGAAGCCAAATTTGTGACAGTCTGATATTCAAAGTGTGGGCATCAGCATGAGATCACCTGAGAATCTCTGAATGGGCATTTTAAGAAGATTATCAGGTGATTTATATATCATTCACTCACTCACTGCTATACAGTCAATTCTGATCATGCTAATCCTCCATTACATTTCAAAGGCTGTAAATCCCAATGGGAGGAGACTGCCCATCTTCTCTCCACTGAACTACTGGTAGATCCAGACAACTGGAAACTCGTAGCCTTTGGGTTAGTGGTGCAACTCACTAGAGCTCTTGGATTAAAAGACGCACCTTAAAGAGTGAGATGTGCTATTTAAACATGTTTAAATAAGGCTTACTCGGAGTAGTATTCAACTTGATAACACATAACCACTGCTAAGTGAAACTAGCGCTCTTATATCTAGAGGAACACTCTCCAGTTTGTACATCACTCTTTGTATGAAGAAATCTGGATTGTTGTGATGCTGCACCTTGTGCCACTGAGGTATCAATTACCATAATGGTTTCCCAATGTGGACAGTGTTTGGAGGAGCTCCCAGTTGTAGAACAGATTTGGAAGAATGAGTGGCATCCACTTCCTAAACCACATGCCTCTGGAAACTCTATGAACTTGGAGAAATGACAATAATTATGGAAAGGCATTAGGGCTTTTGAGTCATGCTCAACTCAATGGCAACCAACAACAACTCAATGGCAACCAACAACAATAACCTGAAAGTGTGAGAAGTACTGTTCATTTTCTTTGTTACCCTCACAGTTTCTGACATCCAATCTGTATGTCTATCTTGGCCTGGTACTCAAATGAGGTCTTGCTTCTCTTACAATGCATTTGACTGTGCACTAGTAGGCTTCCATGGACTATATCTATATGTCTCAGTATGTAAGGATGAGTCTGTGATTGCTTTCACAACTGCCTTTTGAAAAGATATTTTGGATGTGTCCCTTTGGTGTTCTGTTCCTTTAAAAAAATTTAAAAAACACAACAAAAACCCAAACAACCAAATTCAGCACACTACCACTATATTTCCACGGAAAATGTTACAGTCCATCCACTCACCTTTCCACTTTCCTTAGACTATTTAGAGAAGCCAAAGTTCAGCATAAAGAAGCAAATACATCTGCAGCCAATCCTCCATGCCTAGGGGAGACAGAATCCTTCTACATAGCCTTGCTTTGCAGTATCTGGATTTGTATCTGCTACCTATCCCAGGTGAGATCTTGCACAAGGTGGGCAAAATCACTGTGACAATCATGTTGTAGCACATCAGCTACAGAGCTGATCGTCTCAGGAGAAGTTAGGATTGCCAGGGAAGTACAAACCACTGCATGTTCCTTTCTTGCTAGACATAAACCCGATGCAAGGCAGAATTGTGAAAATCCACATTAATTTCACCCATCTTCCTTCACAGTATTCTTCTTGGCACAAAATAAAGGCTGAATACTAATTAAAAGACTATATAAATAAACATTTTAAATAAAGCTTGCAAATTGGAAGGACTGATATATGGAGGGATGCATTCTTCAAAATCTATTGTCATGCCTTTGTGGACTTTATTGCTTATCAGCATTTTTCCCCTCAAGAAAAACAGAACAGCAACATTTGTTCAGAAAAAAGCAAATTGTGTTTCTTCCTTTCTTATTACTTTTATTGTTTGAGGTTTCTTTTAGACTACAATGTGGCATTGTGATTTCAAAGATGCGGAGGGGGGAGGGGGAGAAATCCCTTGTCTTTCAAACATAAGAATGTGATTGTATGCTATTGTTGCCAACAATGAGCTAAAGAGGTTAATGGATCACATATCTGGCAAACAGCCATCTTTCCTCCTGCTCAATATATTTTATAATATACATTTTGTTGTTGCTGCTGAGCTTATGATTTTGTCTGAGTAGCTGGTAAGTAAGTTTACTCAGATTTGTTATCTCTTTCTAGAACTCAACAGCTCTTGTCTCTAAGGGTGGGAGGCTAGAAACAAAATTTTTCCCAGGACAGTTTAAGCTGTGAATCCATGAGCCTTGAAGTGATAGTGAAAGTGGGCTGGAGAAGAGGGTGTTGAATGAGAATCTAGAAATACTGTACCTTGTGAACTGCATCCAAACTTTCATTTTCAGATTGGCTAAATTAACAGAGTGACATTACCATAATAATAGGAAATGGATACTGGAAGAAGCATGGAATTTCTTTCTAGTATTGTTGCTAGTGACTATTCTAACAGACCTCTAATTAAATGGACCAATTCTCTGTGCTGATCTCAGGTTGATTCAACTTTTCATTTCAGGAGTATTATTTGAAAATTGACAAGAGTTCCTTCCTACGCATGCTGTTAAAGGGTATTTTCTGTGTGCTCTGTTTGCATTCTGGGATGTAAGCAAGAGACTTAAACCTCTATAGTCTACAGATAAGTAAATTAAAATAATATCTTTAAAACATTTTTAGTAAATCTTAGGGAGAAAAACTTTATTGACGAGAAAAAAAAGCTAATTTTCCAGTAAATTATTGTTGGTAAAGATGGCTATTGAGGGAAGAAAAAAGGCAAGAAAACACCAGTCTCTTTAGATTCAGTGAGGTTAAATCGTGCTTAAAAGCTCAGTGAAAGTGAGTCCTCTGGTCCTCTGTTTTGTTAGTGGCCCAGGGTAGAGAGGGACACAAACCGAGCAGGGGAAGGTGAGGGTCCCAGGTTTGAAATTTTTGAACCTAGAGTAAGGGTGAGCCCTGAGCTCAGTCTCCAGCTAAGCAGTGATCGCCCCCTGTGACTCTGGATGCATACAGCAGCCGAGAGAAAGATGCCGCCGCGGAAACCGGACCCTCACCACCTCGGGTTCTCGCGCCTGGCACACTGAAGACACACGTGGGCTCCCTGGACCTCTGTGCGCCCTAAGTTCAGGTGTAGGGGTCTCCTCAACCCCAGAGAGGCATGCTTCAGGTCCTGAGAGACTGAGTGACTTTGACCTCTATGTTCAGCTACCGTGGTTACCTCCACGAGTTCCCCAAGCTACCTGTCACTGGGAGCCCTGCGTGCCCGCATTGGCCATCCCACCTCACTGCTCGCCTTTGAGCCCACAATCAGCAGAAAGCCCCTTCCCTTGTCCGCTCGCAGGCTCTTCCCAAACCAAGCCACACCCTTTGCCTTTGAGTCATTCTAACTCCAAGTGACCCTTTGGAACAGAGCAGAACTGCCCCCTAAGGTTTCCAAAGCTATCATCTTTAGGGAAACGGACTTGTATTTTAGAGAAGAGGCTCAGTGGGTTTGAACTTCCGACCTGTCTGTCTACAGTCGAGCGCTTAACCACTGCACCACTAGGACTCGGTGCTGGACCTCGGGTCCGCGGAAAATACTCCTCGGCTTCCTTCTCCGCCTCGGGGTCCTGCTGTCCCTTGCCCTGCAGCAACGCGCTCTGGCGCGTGCAACCATCTCGGGGCTGAAGCAGGTGCGCTGCCTTCCCCACCCTTCTCCGCCCTTTTCGCTGCGGTTTCTCGGCTGCCTCCGGGAGCTAGAGAGCAGCAGCTGGAGGAGGAGCTGGAGAAGAGGGGGAGGGCGGGAAGGAGTTGGGGCGGGGTGGGTGGGGAAAGAGCTGGGAGGGTGTGGACTGGCAGCCACTCTGCAGCTGGTCGCCAGGGACTGTCCCTCCCGCGCCTCCGAGTGATGGAGGGGAAGAGATTCGCTTAGACACACAGGCGCGCACACAGCTGGGCACGTCTTCGGGAGGCAGCTGCCGGCTCGGGCGCGCCTTGGCCGGGCAGCGGCCTTGACAGCGCCAGCCGCGGGGAGCGGAGCGCCCGCACAGCTTGGCACTGGCAGCGCAAGAGGACGAAAGGGAAGAGCTCGGGCGCCCTGACTGTTGCTCTTTTGAACGGACCTGGAGGGAGCAGACTGTCCTAGCCGCTGTCATCGAGCAAGCCAAAGGCTCTCGCCCTTGGCGCGCAGAGTCCGTGCTGGTGCCGCTGCCCCGGTGGGGCGAGGAGGATGCGCACCTCCTCCCGCAAAGCGGCTGCGGGGCCCGACACAGCGCGGACTCGAGCTCTGGCAGCCGCCCCTGCCGTGCCCATGCCGCGGGAGCGCGCCCTGCCGCACCTGGCTCCAGCCTCTCGCGGAAGTGCAGGAAACGCGCCCTAAACTCCACTACTTCTTGCTGCCTCCACCCCCTCTGAGCTCCCCGCCCCGGACCTCCCAGCCGCTGCCTGCATGTGGGGCCAGCTCGCCTCTTACTCACACGCGCGCAAGCACTGGCAGGCTCTCCCCTACCCATTCTCGCCGACTTGCTCTCCAAGGAGCCTTAACCCCTGCATCCGAAACTACGGGACCAACCGCAGGAGCAACCCTGTAGGCCAGCGCGCTCCAAGGAGACCCCAGCACCCTGAGCTCCCGCCTTTCCGCTCCAAGGCCGCCGCCTGGGACGATGGTGAGCTGGGTGCACTGCCTGCCTCGCGCTGGGGAGGGATTCGGGGTTGAGTCCTCATAGATTAGGTCAGAAGTCACCGGGAATAGGTAGCTGGGTGGTGTCAACTAAACGGATTTGTGGGGTGCAGTTCTCCTGGGTACTACCTGGAAAAGACTTTGGAGACGTTTGCTGGGGCTGTGTATGTTAAACTAATGTGAAATGAGAAACAGCTTGGACAATTCCTCGGATAAATTGAGGGAATCAGGCAGTCACTTACTTTGTCTTTCCCTCTGTCTCTTTCTCTGCGCAGAGATGTGGGCTCTCCTTGAGAAAACGCACGTTCAGTGCGCACCGCGGAGTTTGGGGCTTGGGCTGGGCCACTTATCCGGGTGGTTATGGGGCAGTTGTTTTCTTCGCAGGGGGTAGTGGCTTGGAGTGAGGGATGCCTCGAGACTCATGCTGAGGGCAGGTATAAAGGTTCTACTTACATGCAGTTAGAGACTTCTCTGAGCTGGCTTCTACCTCCCCAAGCGTCAGTTCGCCCGACCCCTGTCCGCACTCCCAGTCTCCTCAATGCTTTCCCCTCCCCCCTGGAAATACACACTTGGGAGAGATTGGTGCAGTCAAGAAGGGGATGGTCTTATTGTTAATTCTCAGAGATCTAGGAAGTCTCAGTGGCTACTGGCTGAAGCTGTAAGACTCAGGCTTCTAGGACTTGGGGGAACACCTGAGTGTAGAGGGGACAGGGAAAGAGCGCTCTGACTGCTGTGGATGCCTTTACCTGGCCATTCAGGGTGGAAACCTGTACTGCGCTTCGGGTCAGTTCATCTTAGGTGGGTTCCACACTCCTCCGGTTTATTTCCTGGGTTCTTTTTACCTGGTGGGTCTGTCTCTCTGGCTCTGACTCTCATGATCCCCCCCCCCCATCAGTTCTCTGAATACCTAGTTCTTCATGGAAAACATTGGTCCCTTAAGGGGAAGTTTAATATTTGCAAAGTGCTTTATGTCATATTACAGCGTGGATACATTTAATTGCACTGTAACTCGTTTCTGATTTATGTAAACTTAGCCTGATAAATAGCGTGCAGGGTCAGACGAGTGGCAGCAGAAGTGAGTGGGCTTCCTTTCCGTGCAAATGCTCCCTTCTAAACGGATTTGCTCGAAATGATGTAAAGCTGGGGCACCTGAAAGGTTTTGCTCAGCATGTTTCAGGGCTGCCTCACAGTTTAGTTCAGATATATTCAGCTTTTTTCCAAAGGGGCGGGGGGTCATAGTGGAGTGGACCTGGGGGGAGGGATTGTAAGACAATGAAAGAATTTTTGTTTTACTTTACAAGAGGGAAGGGGCGGGGGGGGGGGTTGGGAGGGAGAAGAATAAACAGTCAAAGGAAAATACAGATTTAGGAATAAAAAATAATGAGTGTTTTTAAAAAAATGTTGTAAAGGTGACAATTATGTTTTAGCAGAATTTTTATTTAAATTAAGTTAGTATTTCCACTTAGTGAAACTTTTAGAAGGATGAATGTAAACAATACTACTTGTCTCCCTGCAACTATGCCTGTTTTAAAATATTCATTGGTTAAATGGCCATGAATGAGAAGGGGGGCAGTCTTCTTCCTTTAGGAACCTGAAGTTACTCATCAGTGGAGACACAAGAAGATATTATGAGAAGAATAAAGATAGGGAGGAAATTGTTGCTTAAATTTAACCATCTCCAGTCAAGAGAACAAACAGGTTTGTCCTAGAGAGAATGCAAAGAAATTGCTCCTTGGAGGCCAGGATTTTGAATCTCCCTCTCACATATTTTGGGCACGTTGTCAGGAGGGGTAGTGCTTGGAGAAGGACCTCATGCTTGGAAAAGTAGAAGGTTAGCTTTGGGGAGGAAGAGCCTGGATGAGATGGATTAGCTCAGTGGGTGTGGTAGTGGGGTCAGGTGTATCAGAGACTATGTGGTTGGTTCTGGATAGTACAGGGTTCAGAGCATTTGTTCACAGGGTCAGTATGAGTTTGTGGTTGACTCTATAGCAAATAATAACAGCGCAGAGAATCTTCACTCTGGCCCCTTCTCAATTATGCTGGGTCCCTTTGTAGGATTCTTTATGAAGTAATGAAATCTACAGAAGCATCTTTATGATGATGCAAAAGAACCTATTCAAGCAGGTGCTCAAGCAGGCTTTATGGGAAGTGATGAACATAGTTCACACTGGGCACTTGGAATCTGGTTAAGCGTTTTTGCTTCAATTTTAAGTTTTAAAGTTGCTCCCTTTGACATGCTTGTAAGGAGGTGCAGCTCACAGTGTTTGTACCATTTGCCAGCATACACAGATGTTTTTGAATAAATAACTTTCTTACTCACTGAATTTTAACTCATTCAAAAAGTACTTCTTGAGCCCACACAATAAGCAAAACTGAGCTGGGGTGTTAAACAAGGCAGAGTGTTTGGTAGACTCAGTGCTTACTCCTACACTGTGCAAAAGAACTGCTGAACGGTAGCTTCTTTACGGAAGTCAGTCAACAAAGAGTTGTTGACTCAAAAAATCATAAAAGACGTTAATTAGACAACTTTGCCTTTGCCATAAATTCCACCAGTATTCTTAACCAACCATGTCGGTTAGATATGACTCAACTTCAGAGAATGAACGTTGACTCTAATCATCTTGCTCTTTCTTGGAATACTTTAAGAAAAATCTATTCACTGATTTCTGTGGAGTAGTGCCAGATCTGAATATGCCATTAGCATTAATTTATGAATAAATGCAAATGTTCATGTTATTTTCAATAGACTAACTCTGGATTCAAAGTCCACAACAGATAATTTGCTCCTTAACATTGCTTCTGCCTTTATTTTTATAATGTGATACCGAAAAACATTTTATGATAAGCAAGTAAGCAAGTTCCAAAATGATTTGGGCTTGGTTAACAAAGGGAGAAATACCTTATGGAAATTTTATTTGACAGAGAATTTTCTTTAACTCTCTGGACATGTTTGGAAAACAGTATTTTGTACTACTTGTCCCATTGTTAAATGAACTATTGTCAAGGTAACTAAGTATTAGAGGAGAGAATGCTTGTTCAAAATGATGTTAAAAGTTTCTGGAAGAATAAGTGAGCTGTGCCTTTTAAAATTACCTAAATACTTGTATGGCTTATTACTTTTTATATGTATGATCTTTTATTTTAGATTTAACATTAATGCATTAGTCCCATATTTTTATATTATCACATTTTTTCAATTAAGTGAGAAATTATTTATAATGGAATTATGGTATATTTTCAAAAAAGGTGAATAATTTGAGAGTATAAAACAAATAAAACTAAGAGAATAGTTATTCAGTCTATAGATTCATCTTTATTCAAGTCCTGAGCTTTTGAGGAGGAGGCGGTTAAAAATCAAATAACTAGTTAAACTTTTAATTGTAAGTTAAGATGCTATTTTAAAAAAAATAACATTTCTGTTTTTCTATGAATTTAATATTGTTTCATTAAAGTCAATAACAATCTAATTAGAAACAAATAAATAAGCAACTGTTTCTTTCTGGTACCAAATTTAACTCTTGACAACTTTTGATTAACTACATTTAGGTAAAATTGCTTATGATTTAAGTGAAAGAGCATTTGAGACTACCTAATACTTTTCAAAAGTGTAAGATTATATGTGGAGATCGACATAATAGATAATAAAAAACCCCAAACTTACTGTCTTCAAGTTGATTTCAACTTCTAATGACCCTTTAGGACAGAATAGAACTGTCCATAGTTCCCCAAGGGTGTGATATGATTGAGTTCAGCTCTGTTGTTCATAGGATCTCCGTGAGCATAGTCAATTTCAAGGCTCCTAACAGCAACATTACAGAAGCAAATTGCCATATATTTCACTTGAGATGTTTACATTGGCAACCAAATACTTAACTATTGTGCCACCAGAGTTCCAGATACAATATATAAGCAGGATGAATGGACTTCTCTAGACAGCACATGTAAGTTTCTTATCAGAGCTTACTGTTAATGTTTTATAAAATTGATCATTTTTCATCTTTTTGAAAGTCTTTAGAGAAAGTAGTTTCAGTGTTAAGGGGCTGAGAAATGGATGTTTCAAGTCAGTTTGACTTTGGACAGCTTTATCCAAGTTGATTATGCATGATGTGGGTCAAATTTTACTAGTAAAAATGCATAACAGTCATGCGTGTATAGCATGGATTTGTGTGCCTTATTTGTATTTTGTGTATATACACTTTGTCCAATACCATCGAACAGTGCGAAGAGACACATGATTAGTTTGTGAATTCAACATCATCTTGAGAAGGTATTTCTCACAAACATTTAAATACTTTGACATTTTTTTAAAAAAACCCTTAGAATTTAAAAGTTTTCCAGTTAATTTTAGAAATATGTTATTATGTACCTTATGTTATCCAAAAAGCTTACTAATATTAATTCAGATACTTCTTGCTACTACCCTGTATCTCTGTTTCATAGAGAAAAAATAAATACGTTGTTACTATTATCCCCACTTGGGGGCAAGGAAGATGAGACCTAGAAGCCGACATAATTAGCTCAGGCTCCCTAGCTAGCAAATGACAGAGCTGGCATCTGAGCCCTAGTGGTTCACTATGCAATGCTGCCCCTCTTGAACTGATTTTTAAGTTTATCTAAATAGGGAGCCAAGTGGGAGAGCAAGTTAAGTTTTTACAACTATGAATATATCCTAGCAAATGAGATTTATGATAGTTTTGCACTTGGAGTGAATCTTAAGGCTAAGTCATAAGGAAGGCAAATGTAAAGCAGCAGTGACATCCCCTGAACCAGCACGATACTAGTGCAGTGCTGAAACTTAATGTAGTTTTTAATGGACTCAATAATTTTCTGAGGTCCAGCTACTTTCAAATTAGGTAACTTTAAGGACTGATTCCATATTTAAGTAGTTTTTATAGCTTAGAGGATCTGATACTAAGTGTTTTATGTTTCCCATAATATCCTTATAATGTGAACTTCTTGTGTAGAGGTCATTGTTATGTGTTAATATATGATACTTGCCAAAGCCATCTCAGTGTTATAATAAGATACAAAATGAGACTAATTTTTGTCCACCTGGCACACAATAAGCATTCTATTAATGTTTACTGAATAAACAGAAGCAGAATATTTGACGAGCCACTAGTCTCAAAGGAGACTCTTTAAATGCCTTTATAATTATATAGAGTTAAGATGTGATTGAATGTGGAATATACATTTCCCTTTGTCATAATGATCTCAGGACAGTAATATCTATGAAACCCTGTGGGATAATAACTTTTATGAGACTAAGAAGCTAGCAATAGAAATGAAGACAGTGCATGTAGGGTGAAATCCTCGATTGATGAATATGTTTAAATTTAGAAATCAGCAAAAGAAAACTGCCTGTAATTGTGCCTTTTATTTTAGAAAGCCATAGAAGGCATAATTAACATGAAATAACAAAAATCTTTAAATTGTTAATGAGGTAGCTCAACTGTCTTATCATAAATATTAACAACATACTATTTGAGTGTAGTTTGGGGAACTATTTTAGAATGTATTAAAATGTCACTGGAATATTCTTTACTAAAATTTACTAACTCAAGTTACTGAAAAAAATCACAATGACTTAAAAATATCACAACATATATAAAATATTTACTACTGTATATATCACTGGCTGAGATTATTCACTGCTTATCAGTTTTAGGATTTTGGCCAAATTAACTGGCCATTCTAATTCTTTGTAATTTTATTCATTGCATGGTTTTGAAAATTCTAGCTCAAAGTTTCTCGTATGATAGATAAAATATATGTAAACTATATAAAATAGAGCATGACCCTTAGTAAAGGTTCAGGAAATAGCAGTTGAATGACTTTTATTACCATCATCTTTAAAGTTATCATCTTCATTTTAATGTTACCATTGAGTCCCTTCATGAATGGTTAAACGTAAATGATACATATGTATGTACTTTTGGACTGGTGGGTTTTTTTAAAGCAATTTGTAGACTCCTGTAGTTGAAAGAGACTTAAGAAGATAATGTTACTGGATTCAAAGGTAAAATTCAGAAGAGGGTGGCCAGACAGTTCAGTTAACTTTTTTGGGGGAGGAGGGGTAGGCTCGATTGTACATTTTAAAAACAAAATCCTTTGAAAGATGTATTCCTGTTCTGTAGCAGTAGTTATTGGAGAATAACAAAACTTTGCTAGAAATTTTAGATGTGTTTTTATCTGTTATGAGTTGAAGATTATAGTATATACTGAAATTACTTTCAGACTCTTAAATGTTCATGCTTTATAGAGTCCATCATATCGGTTAGAAAAGCCGTTTCCTACCTTGATATGTTAAACTTCCATAAGCAATTAAAGTTTTATTTAAGAGGTTAAATTTTATTCTTAGTTTGTTTTATCATTTTTATGAAAATTTATAGACTTTGGACTTCCATTCATTCATTGTTGCACTTTTCTGCCTGCCCACCCCTCTCTCCCAGGACACTCTTCTCTTTGAAAAGTAAAAGAAAAGTTCCCCCATTGTTTTATAATCCCTCCCCCAGATCCACTCCACTATGCAGGCTTCACTCTGGACTCCTGTCATGACAATAATACCTAATCACATATCCCTTTTAAAGTTTTCTCCCTCATCTGTTTCAATGCAGTTTGCATTATTTATCCCATCTTTCTCAGTCTCCCCCCAACCCTGATGTCAGTCCTGTTTTACAACAGTGTCACTATGGACTATTTGTACCTTTGGGACTGAAATATTTCAGTCAGCATAATATCCTCCAGGGTCCCCCATTTTGAATAATATTGAATGAGTTCCTTGTTTTTCAATGCAGCATAGTATTCCATTGTGTGAATATACCACAGCTTCTCTATCCATTCACTTGTTGATGGTCACTTAGGTTGTTTCCAACCTCTTGCTATCATGAACAAAGCCGCGATAAACATGGGTGTGCATATATCTGCTTTGGTGGCAGTTCCAGTAGTGGAATTGCTGGGTCAAATGGTATTTCTATTTGCAGTTTTTTGAGAAAGCACCGCCTTCCACAGTGGTTGCACCATTTCACACTCCCACCAGCAGTGACTAAGGGTTCCAGTTTCTCCACAACCTCGCCAGCATTTGTTGCTTGCTGCTCTGTTAAATTTTGCTGTTCTGACTGGGGTGAGATGATATCTCATAGTTGTTTTGTTCTTAGATGTTTTTAAGAACTTAGAGTTTTGATCAAGATTAGGTGGCCACTCTGTGGTTCATGTAGTATGTTTAAAAAGTTTAAAAACTAGTATTTATTTGTGTTATTTTTACTTAATGTGTGTAAGTTTTATTTCTTTATCTTAGTAAAACAATAATTTCTGACATTAATATTTACTACTGTACCAAGCTTGTTGTACCAAGCTGTGAGTTGGTTTCAACTAACAGAACACCACCACCACTGTGTACCTAGCATAGTACAAGGAACTTTGATTGACACAGTGGTTAGATACTTGACTGTTGATAAAAAGGGTGGTAGCTTAAACATGAAACCACAAACAGTTCTGTGAGAGAAGAGCACTGGTGATATATATATATATATATGTGTGTGTGTGTATATACATTACATATATGCATATATACACACACACATATATGGATATATGTGTATATATACATATACATATATATATACACAGACACCATATATATATTCTACTGTTTCTGTAAAGACTGAGGCTTAACAAAACTATAATGGGGTGATTCTGCACTGCTCCCTCAGGTCACTGTGAATCAAAACCCTACAACACTAATAAGCATTGTATAGATAATAACACATTGGTTCAACACAAATCATTCAGTGGAACATACCTCATAAATATTTATGTTTTACAGATAAGGACCATGAGTCCCGGAGAAGCCACATAGCTAGAGAAGTGCAGCCATAACCACATCCCAAACCTTCCAGCTCTTGAGCACACATTTAACTGCCTCACTAACCAACCAGCTTTTCCTTAGCAATTAGTCCCTGAGCACCATCCTTGCATCTTTGTGCCTTGATTCCCATGACTGCTTGTTTCCCTGTGCCTTCACTGCCACAAACAAAAGAGGAGCTTATGATAAATGTTGGTTTCCTTGACTGTGTTATAGCACCAAATTTTCAAATATAGACTCAAAGGCCACTCAAGCAAAGAAAGAAACTCTGTGTGTGTGTGTGTGTGTGTGTGTGTGTGTGTGTCCTGCTAAGTAGTTTAATCCATGCTCTGTTTGAAGTGATGGGAACCCTTGCCTCATGCTAGTGCATTTCCTCATTTGGTGAGTCAGATACCTGTGACCTGAAGACCCTGTTAATTTTTCTGAGCTGAACGAAATAGCATAGAACCATCTAGTGCTGCAAAGAAACAGTTATTCCCAGGGAAGTAGAAAGGCTCAAAAACCAAGGCTACCGTGTTTCTGAAGATCTGAAAGATTCCTTCCTTTTGAGAGATTCAGAAAGACTGTTCTGTCCTCACCTGAGTACTTCTCAAGGACAGGGATTATGTCTATGTGATTCTTATCCCTGTGGTACCTGAAATATGCTCTGATGGGACACACACAGAGCTTCTCCAGTAGACAGCCTGGAGCCTGGAAATAGAAGGCATTAAGGCTTTAGATAGGGAGGTAAGGGAGTGGGGAATAGGCAGGTTAGTTAACAGGGTTAACAGCGGTACAGGAGTGAACGCTTGTTCAGAAGATGGAGCGTTAGTAGGATTAATAATTCTATTTTGTTGTTATTCAATTAATATTATATTCCACTCCTGCCAGATCTGAACTAGAGGTGGGGCTCTCACTAACCCTGAATTTAATGTGGAGGACATTATTGTTACTAAGAAAGGTCTGTGCCTGCATGTTTACAGACAAAATTAGTTTTCTTAATTGAGTATATTCTTCTCAAAACTTCATCTACTCTGAAATGGATGACTTGACAGTTATCATAGCAGCATTTCTATTTGGAATTTCTGAGGTCCAGATTCCAAGCCCATTGCCATCAGGTCGAATAAATTCCAACTCAGGGTGACCCTGAAGGACTGAGAACACTGCCTGCCAGGGTTTCTGAGGCCACAGCTTTATAAGAGCAGACAGCAGGTGGGGGTTCTGACCACCAGACTTCCAGTTAACACTCAAATGCTTAACTGCTGCACCACCTGGATACTTTCACCAGTACTGGCATCCTTTAAATATGAAAAGAATTCTCACCTCTAGACTTGGGCCACAGTGATCATGGGCTTGAGAATTTTCAGGCACCATTACGTTCATAATGTCACTTCCTGAATATTTTTTATCATTTTGCTTTTCTGTATTGTTAATATTATCTGCCCAGACACACGTAAGAAAACTGGAGGAATAATGAGTTCGAAGGCTGGTGGGAACACACACACCTGAGGATCATCTTGTAATTCTCCTCTTCCACCTCCCACTTCTAGTCTGTCACCGAGACATGCCAGTCAGGCCTCCTGTCTCTCCCACCCCAGTGTGACTGTTTTAGTTTTGACCATCTGGAACAACTTCCTTGAATCAAAAGATCCTCCTTATTTCTCTCAGGTCTCCTTCTCCTTTACTGATTCTTGGGGACATTTATTTATTCATTCATTCATTCATTCATTCCTGAAATGCAGGCTTGACTCTATTTTGTATCCTTATGTAGTAACTATCAACACTGCATGGCTTACTGGCAAAAAGCTTCGCTGCAGTCCTGAAGGCATGCGGTTCGAATCCATCAGCTACTCTGTGAGAGAAGGAATTCCCTCCTGCATGATTAAGTGACTCTGAAAACCCACCAGAGGGCCAGCTATAGGTCATAGCTGACTCAACAGTACACAACCACAACAGACTACAGAACCCTACTGTTCAGATGACCGGACGTAGGTGCCATCTCCTTCCATCTTCCCAAGGCCCTTGAAGTTAGTGATTCCAAGCAGGGAAGAGTAATGTTATTTCACACTCTGTTTTGGTACATGTTGGTCATCCTCCCTGGAATGTTCTCTACTTAATGTATCCCCCTCCTTACCATCTCTGTTTTCTTAGCCCATCCCAAGGTGAGGATGAGTTCATTTTCTGCTTCTTCATGATAATAGACATCAAACTCTATTAAAGTATTATCTGAATTTTTAATGTCCTCCATCCTGCATGCACCTTCTTACCATTCCACAACTGAGTCTATACCCCCTGTGTCTAGTGTAAAGCCACTGACTGCAGTTGAGTAGATTCTGACTCTCAGTGACCCTCCATTGGGCTTCTGAGGCTACAGATCTTTATTGGAGATGGTCTGTCTTTCTTCCATGGTGCACTAGTGGATTAAAAATCTTGGCCTTTGAGTAAATAGCCTGACACACCGTACTCTCTGCCCTCTGAGCTCCTGTACCTGGTCTAGTATCTGGAATAAAAGTCTATAATAACTGTTGCCGTAATGAGCGGCTGTCGAGTCAACACTCAAGTCTTGAAGAGTTCTGCGTAATGGGATAGAATGGTTCTGAACCATAGATTTTTAGGCTGAGTTTTAGGAGATCACCAGGCTTTTCTTCATTGTCTGTCTTAGTTTGGAAGTTTCTCTGAAATCTCTTTAGCAATCAAACAACACACAAGCCCCCAATGATAGGAAGTGGAGCCTACATTTAAGGAGAATTTGAGAATCAAACAGGTCTTCACATGAAAGGTGAAAATTCTTCCACAATCTTCATTGCCTTTATGTGGAACATACCCTCTGCTGTTATGTTGATTCCTATTTATAGTGATGCTGTATTGGGTTTCTGGGATTTTAAATCTTTACATGAGGAGACTGCCTAGCTTTCTACCACCAAGAAACTGATGGGTTTGAACCACCTTTGTTTCAGTTAGTTACCCAACATGGTAAGCCTTACATAACTGGGGCTCTTTTATCTAGAATATAGGAAGTCCTGAGTACATATCTACTGGAGAAATTTTTTCAAAATTTCTGTTTCGCTACTATTTTTATGCCTTTCTCTTATTTGGTGATTTGTTAAATATAGTTCATTACTAACTTGTTGGATGACTGTGTATACCAGGGGCTCTCTGTCCAAGCGAAAACCAGCCTCTACACAAACAGTGGTATTCAGATTACTACATGAAAGAAGATAAAGTACAATGAGAAGAGGATTCACTTCTCCTGAGACATCAGAGCAACTCACTCTTTGTCTCTCATATTCCCTCTTCTCCAGCTTTTAAAGTGTTAGCACTAACATATATCAATCGAGATGAATTGTTTCTGAGAGTTTAATTAGGTTCCTGAATACCTAATAATAATACATAAAAAAACTAAGTCTCTTTAGGAGTTTTTTTTATCTATAACAACAAGAAAATATCAGGAAAGTAATAATAGTAGTTATTATTGATTGCCTTCAAGTCGAGCATGACTCACATTGACCCTATGAACAAGAGGCCTGAGGCCCCTCTACAACTGCCAACATTTATCAAATTTCATAGTTTTTGGAGGCATAGGCATGTTATTTAGGAAGTGGATGCCACTCGTGCTTCCAAAATAATAGTAGTAGGTCCACAATAATAGATGAACTAATCTTTGAGGATTTTCCAAATCAATTTAAATATAGCTAATGGAGCTCTGATGGCCTAGTGACAAGAAGATGTGCTGCAATCCTGAAGGCACGCAGTTTGAAGCCACCAGCTGCTCTGTGGGCAAAGGATGAGCAAACTCCTCCCTTGCGATTAACTACTTTTGAAGACCAGCTGGAGGGTCAGCTACAGGTCAGTTCTGACTCAATGGACATGAAAACAACAAAGCATTTGTTAAAGTATTAATAAGTAAAAATAGAATTAATAATTTGTTATAAAATAGATTTAAAGTATCTCTGGTGCCCTTTGTGGTAAACAGTTGCACTTACAACCTGAAAGTACAGGGTTCAAATAACCACCCGCTCCACAAGGGAAAGGCAGACAGTCTCCTCCGGTGCAATTTACTGTCTCTGAAAACCCTCGGAAGAGTCAGCTGTGACTTAGATGTGACTCGATGGCACACAACAACAACAATAAAAACAACAATGATGAGTGCCTGGTTGCTGCAATTGATTAAACATTTAGCAGAAAACCATAAATTTGATGGTCTGAACCTTCCCAGAGAGTGGCCTTGGAAGAAAGGTTTGGTGATGTACTTTTGAACAATCATTGATTGTAAACATTGTGGAGAACTGTTCTAATCCGACATATATGAGTTAAGGTTTATTAAAAGCCAAAGACTAGGCCTGATGCCATTGAGAGAACTCAGGACTAAGGAGTTTCTCTGCCAAACCAAAGACAAGTAGTTTGAACCCATCATCTGCTCCTTGGGAGAAAAAGAGGCAGTCTCCTCCCTTGTGATTTACTGCCTTTGAAACCTGCTAGAGGTTCAGCTATAAGCCAGTTTCACTCGTTGGTACGTAACAATGACATTGTCATTGAGCCAAGGTCAACTCATAGCAACCCTGTGATAGAGAGTTGAGCTGTCCTATAGGGTTTCCAAGACTGTAAAATCTTTGGAAGAAACTCTCATCTTTTTCACATGTAGCAACTAGTGGATTAAAACCTCTAACTTTTCAGTGTCTAACCATTGTGCCATTGGGGTACCTCAACTATTCAGAAATAACTGAGTAATAATCTTTTACTTATGTAAGTTCGTATCTCCCTATAAGATAATGCAGCAAGTCAATTATTTTTGTTGTTAAGTGCTGTCGAGTCATAGCAACCCTATGCACAATAGATCTGAACTCTGTCCTGTCCTGTGCTATCTTTATCATTCTTGACACGTTTGAGTCCATTGCTGCAGACACTATCAATCCATCTCATTGAGGCTTTTCCTCTCCTTCCCTGACCCCTTTTAAGAATGATGTCCTTTTTTAAGGACTAGCCTCTCCTAACAACATGTCTAAAATATGTTAGACAAAGCTTCACCATTTTCTCTTCAAGAAATATCCTGGCTGCACTTTGTCCAAGAAAGATCTTTTTGTAATTTTGGAAGTCTATGGGTATTTGGCACTCTTTCTGGCACTATGGCATAAATGAATTGATTTTTCCCCAAGTAATCCTTAGTCATTGTCCAGCTGTTATCCAGATGCATATCAGGTGATTTGAAGAGTGAGTGTGGCTTGAATCAGATGCCCCGTAGTCTTTAAACTACCATCATTGCTCTTCAGGACCCTTTTTTAGTAGTAATTGTTGTTGTTCTGTATCATAGAGTCAGAACCAACCCATAGATGACCCTCCAGTGGGTTTTCAGAGACAGTAAATTGTACAGGGGGAGACTGGCCATCCTTTTCCTGTGAAGCAGCTGGTAGGTTTGAACCATGTGTCTTCAGGATTGCAACACAGCTTCTTTCCACTCCCACCAGAGCTCCCTTTATTAGTAGCAATATAAGTTAATGATTAGAATCTATTCAATATGCTACCATTACCTGATTTCTCTTTTAATACGTGAAGCAAATATGACACTTAATTTTTTCAACATGCTAGAAATAGAAGCTTCAATATGATCTACAGATTAGCTAATATATATAATAATCACAGTACAGATACTTATCTGGTACTAAAGAAAAGAGAAATGGCCTGTTAATTACCATAATTAATGACATATTTGGAAGCAGATGTTTTTACAAACACATGACCACTACTTGGCAAAAAACTGTGCATACAAATAAATTGCCTTCAAATGTATAAATAAAATACTATCTTCTAAAATACAATATGAAAAATATGATATGCTGTTGTTGTTGTTACGTACTGTTAAGACGCCTGTGACTCATAGTGACCCTATGCACAAAAACCCTAAACCCTACTCTATCCTGTGCCAATCTCACGGTCTCTGACACACCTACCCTCATTACCCCAGTTACTGAATCAATCCACCTCATAGAAAGTCTTCCCCTCCTGCACTCTCCCTCCACCTTTCCAAGCATGACGTCCTTCTCCAAGAACTGGTCCCTCCTTGCAACATGTCTAAAGCATGTCAGATGAAGCTTCAGAATCTTTGCCTCCAAGGAGAAGCCTGGTTTAACCCTCTCCCGGATGAACCTGTTCATTCTTTTAGCAATCCATGGTATATTTAGTACTATTCTCCCACACCATAGCTCAAAGGTATCAAATCTCCTTCTATCCTTTTTAGTCATTGTCCAGCTCTCTGACATACAGCAAATGATTGCAAAGACCATGGCCTGTATCAGGCTCACCTTAGTCTCCAGACTGACATCGTTGCTCTTCAGTACTTTGGAGATGTTCTCTGACAGCAGACTTGCCCAATGCAGTCTGTCTTTTTAAATTTCGTGGCTGCTGGTGCCAAGAGTTTTGATTGTGGAGCCAAGCAAACTAAAGCTGTTTACAATCTCAATCTCTTCACCATCCATCACAATGCTGCCAATCTGCCCATTCATGAGAATCTTTGTTTTCTTGATGTTGAGCTTCAATCCATATTGATGGCTGTAGTCCTTGACATTCTGCAGCAGGCACTTCAGGTCCTCCTCAGTTTCAGCAAGTAGGGTTGTGTCAGATGTATAATGCAGAGTTTTGATGAGTCTTCCTGATGCAGCATTTCTTTTCATGCAACTCAGCCTCTTTTATAATGTTCTGAATGTAGATTGAAAAGGTATGGAGATAGGACACACCGCTGGTGTACACCTTTCCCAATTTTGAACCATGCAGTGTTACCCTGCTCTGTTCTGAGGACAGCCTCCTGGTCAAAGTATAGATCTCTCATAAGGACAATTAAGTGTTCTGGGATTCCCATTCTTCTCAAAGTTAGTCACAGTTTGTTATGGTCCACACTGTCAAACACCTTTGCATAGTCAATGAAACAGACATTCCTCTGCTACTCCCTGCTTTCAGCCAGGATCCATCTAACACTAGCTACAGTATACTGTCTCTAAAAACTGATATATATGCAACCAGTTCTTGTATTATAAACAAGTCACATCCCAAAACTCTTTTTAAATTCAATTTGTACACATTTGAATGAGTTAGGTATGGTTTGTATCTAATGTTTATCTTATATATAGAATATTGTTACCTTTCAATGTGCAATTAAACAGCTAAAATGTCCAGATACACATAAACATCTTTAACATAGTAGTCTAGGGATAATGGTTTGATGTGCTTTGCAAAATAGCATCCATTTATTATTATGAACCATTATAGTCACCTTGAATTTTCAGTTTAATAAGCTTTTTAGGGGTTAGTTTATAACTCTGGTTGTAAATTTATAATCTAGAAAAACTACCTGTATTTATGTATAACTCTGGCTGGTTTCTTCCACTATGGTATATTATTTATAGAATGTTAAAAAAAATTGGTATTTTAGTAGTAGTTTTAGTAGTATTTTTTGTTATGTAGATCTAATATTCTTATTTTATGTCATAAAGCTCAGCTGAAACCATGAACCAATTTAAAAAAATGTTAAACTAGTTGGTCCTGTCAGCTTTCAGTCATCAATTCACTTTGAAAATGTCATGTTGTACTGTTGTTAAGAATTATACTATATTCACTTTTTAAATAAACCTTGACTAAGTCTCAATACTTTTTTTTAAAAAAGGATAATTCTTTCTCTGTCTCTCATGGTTTCTTGGCTACAAAATAATTCTGTTGTTTAAAAAACTATCTGTATTCTTGTCCAACTGTGAAGTTTCTGTAACCTTTTTTCCATCTTGTAACCAATCATAGCCATTCTTTTGCTGCAGATGGCTCCCCACAACCATGAAATGTTCTAAAATGTACTTGAAGGTGAAATGTTGGGAATTTGAATGAGAGATTTCTGTGTGTTATGAGTAGGTGATAATAGCATTTCCCATCCAAATCGGGATACTTTTGAAAGGGGATATGTTAGTAATTTTGCTAAAAGAGGAAAAATTTTAAAGTGTAATTAATGCAGTGCTGCTTTCCACGGGCCAGGTGATCCTATTATCAGGAAAGACACCTCATAGTCTGGATCTGTGCCTCCTTGGCTTATAGGGCAGGGCTGGGGAAAGCATTCTGGTCTGCCATTCTGGTCTAGTCTCTGTGAGACTATTCCTTGAAAAACTGGAGGATCAGCAGTAAAGAGGAAGACCTCCAACAAGATGGATTGATATGATGACTTCAGCAGTGGGCTTTAGTGTGTCAGAGATGAGGATGTTACAGGATAGGGCAGGTTTCAGGTTGGCTAGTCATACAGTCTATATAAACCAGGAAAAGCAGGACATGATAGTGTATGTTAGCCACTATATTTGAGGTTGTGTGGTATTAGAAGAGTGACTATCCCGTGGACTGCCAAAAGGACAAGCAGATATGTCTTGGAGAAGGTACAGCCAGAGTACTCCTTGGAGGCAAAGATAATGAAGCTTCATCTCACTTACTTTAGGCATGTTGCTAAGAGAGGTTATTCCTTGGAGAGGAACATCATGCTTGGCAAGGTAGAGGGATAGTGAAGGAGAGGAGGACCTTCAACCATGTGGGTTGACATACAAACTGTAGCAATGGGCTTGGGTGTGTCAGAAACTGTGAGGCTGGCACAGGATAGGACAGGGTTCAGATACGTTATTGATAGGAATGCTATGAGTTGTAATCGGTTACAGCTAACAATAGCACAACTCAGTATATTTTTAGGAAGCTCTGATGGCTTAGTGGTAAGGAGATGTGCTACCTACAAGTAGGTATGTGGTTCTAATCCACCAGTTGCTCCAAGTAAGAAATATCAGTAGTCTCGTGTGGTGAGATTTACTGCCTCTGAAAAACCACTGAATGATGAAATGTGCGTTGTTTCCATCTAGGCTGTATGTAACAACAATAACAACAATGACTATGTTTTAAGAAGTAAGTATGGTAAACTTTGTCTAACATACTTTGGACACGTTATCGGAATAAACTAGTCTCTGGAGTAATTGAGGATCAGAGCATAGGAGAGAAACCATTAATGAAATTGATTGACATGTTGTTGTTATTTTCCATCAAGATGACTATGACTTAAAATGACCTAGTGAACCTTGCTCTATCCTAAGTCAACTTCACCATCTCCAACACACTAGACCTCACTGCCACAGTTACTGTGTTGATCCATCTCATCCAGGGTCTTCATCTCCTTCACACTTCCTTCCAATCGTAATTTAATTCTTCAAGGACTGAAGCCTTCTGACAATGGGCCCCAAATGTGTGAGATGGAGTTTTGAAATCCTTGCCTCCAAGGAGCAACTTAGTTTCAGCTTCTCCACAATAGACCTGTTTGTTTTCTTTGTAGTGCATGGTATAGTCACTACTTGTTTCCAGCACCACAACTCAAAGGTATCCTGTTCTTCTTCTGTCATCCTTAGTCATTGTCCCGTTGTCAGATGCATAGCAAGCAATTAAGAAAACCTGTCTTGGATCAGAAATTCCTTTGTCTTTAGGCTGACATCATTGCTCTTTAAAACTCTGGAGGAAGTAATTGAGAGCAGATTTCCCCAGTGTACCTCATGTCTTGATTTCCTGACTCCAGGGTGTTGACTGTGGATCGAGCACAATCAAATAATGAACACCTTCAGTTTTATTTTCTCCAACTATCATGATGCTACCTACTTGCCCAGTGGTAGGGATTTTTATTTTCCTAATGTTGAGATGAAATCCGTATTGAGGATGCAGGATGCAGAATTTAATCTTCTGCAGCAGGTGCCTCAAGTCCTCCTCACTTTCAGCAAGCAAGATTGTGTCATCTGCTTAACACAGGTTGTTGATTAGTCTTTCTCCAGTCTTGATGCCACATTTGCTTGGGATTCCCATTCTTCTCAGTATTTGCCACAATTTGTTATGATCTACACAGACAAATGCCTTTGCATAGTTGATAAGACACAAATTCACATCTTTTTGGTACTCTCTGCTTTCAACAAGGATCCATCAGACAGCAATGAAATCCATAGTGTAAAGGCCTGTTCTAAACCCACCTTGACCTTCTAGCAGTTCTCTTGTTGATTAACTGTCTATTCATTTTTGGATAATCTTAAGCAAGATTTTGCTTCTGTGCTATTAATAATATTGTTTAATAATTTCTATGTTTTTCTGGATCACATTTTTTGGTGGAATGGGAATAAATATGGATATCTTCCCAGTCAGTCAGTCAGTCAAGTTTCTCTTCTACAGATTTCTTGGTACAACCTGGTACGCACATCCAGGGCTGCTTATGTTTGTTAAAATATGTCAAGTGGTATTCCATCAATTCCCGGGGCCTTATTTATCTCCCCCAATTCCTTCAGAGCAGCTTGAATTTCTTATGTTACCCCTGGTTCTTGATCATGTGCTACTCCCTGAGATGGTTCTGTGTCAGCCAGTTATTTTTGATACAGTAATTCAGTGTTCCTTCCATCTTCTTTTGTGGCTTTCTGGTTCATTCAAGATTTTGCCCAGAGCATCTTTCAGTATTGCAACTCAAGACTTGAGTTTGTTCTTCAGTTCCTTCAGCTCGAAATATGCTGATCAAATTCTTCCATTTTTATTTTCCAACTCCCTCTCTTTGAAATTGTCGTTAATACTGAGAAGGGGAATCTCAGAACATTTGATTGTGCTTATTGCAAAATCTGTACTTGGACCAAGAAGCCGTCCTCACAGCACAGCATGGTTCAGAATCAGGAAAGGAATGTGTCAGAGATGCATCCTGTCTCCATACGTTTTCGGTCTATATGCAGAACAGATCATTTGGGAAGCTGGGCTTTATGAGGAGGAATCTGACAAAAAGATTGGAGGAAGACTCATCAACAACTTATGTTATGCAGATGACACACCTTTACTTGCTGAAACTCAGGAGGACCTCAAGCACTTGCTGCAGAAGTTTAGGGACTGTAGTCTTAAATATGGATTCAGGCTCAACATCAAGAAGACAAAGATTCTCACCACTGGACCAGTTGGCAGCATCATAATAGATGGAGAAGAGATTAAGATTGTTATCAGTTACAGCTTGCTCGGCTCCACAGTCAACACTTTTGACATTAGCAGTAAGGAAATCAAAAGACAAATTGCATTAGGTAAATCTGCTCTCAGGGATCTTTTCAGAGTACTGAAAAGCAACAATGTCAGTCTAGAGACTAAGGCATGCCTGATCCAGGCCATGATCTTTGTAATTACTTGCTATGCATCAGAGAGCTGCACAATGACTAAGGATAATAGAAGAATTGATGTCTTTGAGTTGTGATGCTGGCAGGGTCTTAAACATACCAAGAAAACAAATAGGTCTACCTTGGAGAGGCTGAGAACAAGTTTCTCCTTTAAAACTAGGATTTTGAAGCTCAATCTCACATAGTTTGGGCATTTAGCCAGGAGGGACCAATCCTTCGAGAAAGACATCATGCTTCGAAGGGGTGGAGGGGCATCGCAGGAGAGGAAGATCACAGATGAGATGGATTGGTATAGTAACTAGGGCACTGGGATTAGATGTGTTGGAGTCAGAGAGTCTGGCTCAGCACGAGGCAGGCATCAGAGCTGTTGTTCATAGGGTCACTATGAGTTGCAGGCAACTTGATAGCACATAACAACAACTATTCCTCCACATTTTGGTGTCTTCTAATTTTAGGTATCAGCCTCCAGTGCTGTATCTTAATATCCGGTTTTCTAAGGCCTGTTGTTTCACAAGTCAATCCTTCTTCCTAGTCTAGCTTAATCTGGGAGCTCTGCTTTAGTACAACATCTGACAGGCAAGTAGTACCCAAAAGAGCAGATAATAGAAAAGCAAACATATACATAAACTTTAAGAGCAGCAATATGCAAAATCACTTCCCCAACACAGGAAGCTGGCAGACAAATGATACTGCAGAAGTAAAACATAAAGATAATTAAGCAAACAGATAAAATGGTGCAGGCAGCAGGGGTTCCCACATCAAGGCAGCAGCACAATAGTAGCTGCAGAAACAGATTCAAACAGAGCAACATGTGTGAGGATGATGTCAGATTGAGCAGTGTTTCATTCTGTTGTTTGGGTGACTTTGACTCAGAACCAACTTGATGGTACCTAATAACAGTATGTTACTTTTAGGTAAAATAGTTCTGTTCTGTTCTGTTCTGTTCTGTTCTATTACAACCTAAAAAAAATATCCCAAACCCTTTCCCCTAGCTCTATTGGGATAAATTAATTAATTCCCTTTAAATAATGTACTATATTCAGAAGAATAGATGCCAAATTTGTTGAGTCCTGTAACAAGATAATTAATTACCCAGGAACCTGAGGATTAGTGGAGTGTTAGATATAAAGCAGATGGTGGGAGAAGAGGCATGAGGCAGTCAGGATGCTGTGAGGGCTGTGATAAGTCTTTCCGCCCCTGTGGGGCAGAGCAACTTGTCCACCAAACCTCCCTCAGCCTCCCTGTTCCTGCCACAGTTTTTAGTTGATTCTTCCACCACACCATAACTTCAGTCTTTGAGATGCCAACTTCCCTTGCTTACTGCCACCACATCAATTTTAAATGTCAGGAGAAGTAAGGGGAGATGAGGGGGAAAGGTCTGCTCCCTTTAGGCCCAGTAAATAATGCCCCAGCTGTAGTAGTCTCAATGCCTATTCTGGGGAGTGAATCTGGCTGCCGTTGCCCTTATCCTGATATTGATTTTAGTTTTGCAGATACAGAGCTGTTGAAGAGTTTTGGTTTTTTTAGAATAAGGTAAATTAAATATTATAAGCAAAGGTAGTTACTTTTAATTTGTAAATTTTAGAGACCTAAACCGAAATCTAAACATTTTCCCAGAGAAAATCTGGTTGACTATCAGTGAAAAATAATGTGCGTAAGCCAGTTTCCTTGTTCTGATAACACTGCTATTCCACCGTCTAATTAGGAATGGCATCCACTTCCTAAATAACATGCCTCTGGAAACTCTGTGAACTTTGAGAAATGATACTTATCGAATGGCCTCAGATCTTTTGCTCATAGAGTCGCTGAGTTGTGTCATCTCTGAGGCAATCAACAACAACAACTACAGCAGCAATCCAGTGTGTAAGCACTTAGTTTGTACATTTTTTATGGACTCACTCCTGGTAGAGATAATTGAGAGTTCACTGATACCAGAGTTACCATTTCATTTTCTTTCATTGACTTAAAATGACACTCCGTAAAATAGTGAACATTTATCAATGCTACTTGTTTGTATAACAAAGAGGAGTGACATTTAGATTTTAGAAATTAAAAAAAAATAACTCAGTGTAATCACAAATGTTATCACTTGTGTACAGATTTACACAGAAAACCCAGTTAAGACATCTTGGCAAGAAAAATGATTATTTATCATCAAAAAGAGTGTTTTTCTCATCTGTGGAAGTAAGCAGTCACCTTGTCTACCCACCCTTTCAATATCAGACCAATCTTTTATCATTTAAAGTAGAGCTCCCTAAAATAGATTACACTGACAAGTAGTAATTACTGGTAGCTGCATTTAATTAGCAAATCAGATTTCTACTCATGACAATAAAGTATTATTACATGTTTAGCATTAGTGGTGGCAGCAAAAGAGGTGACTTTGCTAATACAAAAATAGACCTGTGTTCCTTCATTAAAAATACACATACACCCATTTTGGTGGGAACTGAGCTTGTATTATGTAGGAATGTCTATGATTTCATAAAAGGAAATGAAATAGTAGCTATAACAGTGGGTTTTTAGTGAGTTGTTATTATAAAAAAAAAGAAACTCAATTGATTGAAGAAATCAGGAGTTCGGGGTTAGTCATTGACTCCTATACTCAGTTTGTCATTGTTTTCATGCCATAGTTTTGAAATGCCAAAGAAGAAAACCCCCCATAATTAATCCTTATTAAATTAATAATTTAATTGTTAAAATGAGTAATTTAAATTAGTAATGTCTGATTATTGCTGTACTTCCTTCCGTAATCCTGTACATGATTCTAAAGTATGAGTATTTGAAAGATTACTTTCATTTTTAAAAGGTTGTTGTAATCTGATTTTACGTTCTTTGCACTTCTTCTTCCAGTTAGCTTGTTTTGTCTCCTGTTGGAAGGTGGGCCCCAGGCTCCGATGACACTGTGCACAATAGTACACAGTGCTGCTCACTGCTGCACCATCTCCAGGATCAGCTGTGGATTAGACTATTGTGATCCAGAGGGTTTAATGTGGCTAATTTTCAAAGTAGATCACAATTCCCCCACTATGTGTTAGTCTGGGAAGTTCTGCTGACACATGTCTGGCAGCATTCAGGCCTCCACTGACAGAAGGCTGGACGCTGTGCACGGACGGCGTGTATTAGCTGGGAATTGAACCCAAGTTTCTCACATGCCTTCTTCTCAGATCCTTATTAATTCTATTTCCACTTCCCTATCTTGATCTTCTACTGTAAGTTCTTCCTAAATGTGGCCTCTAAAAGTAGAAGTCTGAAATTCCAAAAGGTGCTCGGTATCTTGAACAGTCTGAATCCATAATGCATAAGGAGAGGCCGGCTAATGAAAAGACAGCTACAATGAGTAACATCTGGTTTAACTGACATGTGCAATTTTCACTACTTAAATATATCACTTATGAAATAGAAATAGATGTATAAACAGCTTCTTTTGTCATCATTAATAGAACCAGTCTTAGAATAACTTTTTTCCTCACCCACTTAGAACCCAACCCTATGACATTTATTGGAGGTCTATGCTGAAGAAAAAAAGAAGTTGTTGCATCTCTACATTTTCCCTGCCTCTTTTCACTGGGACAGACACAGTTTAATATGTCTGTTTTCACAGTGGTGCTTTGGGCTATCTGGAAAGCATGTCTTTTTGGAGTTGTAAAACTAGAGGCAGTGTAATGACTTCCATTTTGTAACTTGCCATTATAAAGACTGTATTCATAAAATTCAACCTATGTATCCATGGCAATAAGAGGCAAGACACTTACGAATAAAGAAATCGTAAACTGATCTCAGAACATTTGTATGAAACGTTCTCTTGGCTTTTCCACCTGTCTCCCACTCACCCTCTAGTGGACGTGAGCTGAAGAGCAGAGCAGTTGACCTGAGACAGTGGGCAGCTAGTTAGAAAGAGTGGTGCACAAAGGCTGTGGCTAACTCGCCAACTTGTTACTTATTGCCCTTACGTAGACTATTCCTTGTGTTCATATCTGCAGATTGGGCACTAATTAAAACAATTTCTCTAAGGCAGAGAATGTGTCATCTTTATTTTCAAACACTAGTCATATTCAGTTTGTTATGAGGTGACTTGGAGTGGGCTCCTTGTCTATGTGACCCTCCACGCAACAAAACAAACCAGTGACTGATTCTGTCCCACCATTACAACCTCTACTGTACTTAAAAGGGTTGTTGCGGTCAGTGGGGAATAACTTCTTGTTGAGACTCTACCTCTCTGTCACTGACCTTCTTTTGACCCATCACAGTGTCCTCTTGCAGGGCTGGTCCCTCCTGATAACATATCCAGAGTCTGTGGAATGAGGTCTCCCCATATTTACTTCTAAGAAACATTCTGGCCACACGTCTTTCAAGAGAGATGTGTTGTTCTGGTGCTGACAAGGATATTTAGATTTAAAGCTAATTTCAAAGACAGGAACGTATCTGTATTCAAAGAGATTTGACTCAGAGTAAATGCTAAGAAACAGCCCTTGTGTGTGGAAACTAAATAGAAGGATCTAAATGGGCATGTGGCTAAGACCATTTAAGAGTTATTTTGAATATTCAATCACAAAGCTTCACTAACACCCTAAATTTAAAATCCTACTGAGTCCTATATTGATGTTTAAATCCTATTACGAATGGAAGCTTATTTTTATTTTATGCTTTAGAAACCAACCAAGAATAGAAGATTCTTCACTGAAAACATGTTAGAGGATTCAAAGGAATTGAGTTAAAAAACGTATTTTGATCATAGAAATTGGGTATACTTTACAATTCAATGTTTCAACTATAAGACTTTCTAAAATTAGATGCATAAAATTGGAAACTACTACACAACTGCTCTAATTACTATGCTAGTTTATAAATGGGTATTGAGAAATGAAAGCTCAAATATTCTCTTTTAAGACTGCCTTTCTTTGACTTTTATCATTGCCATTACTCAGAGTTCCATATTCAGTCCTTAGGCAAATACTTGCTGAGGGCCTACTGTGTGTTTTAGAGATGAACAAAACATTCTTCTTTAACTTCAGAAGTGAGGGGGGAAAACTTAATAATTCTATCATGATTGTTGCTGTTGTTGGGTGCCATAGAGTCATACTCATAGCTGACCCACCAGTGCATTTTCAGAGGCAGTTAATCTCACAGGAAGATATTGCCCATCCTTCTCCCACGGAGCAGCTGGTGACCTTAAACTGCGTGCCTTTGGGATTGCAGCACAGCTTCTTACCACTAGGCCACCAGAGCTCCCTTTATCATGATTAAATAAGGGTTAATTGATTGTCATGTTTCCCCTCCTCACAACTAACGTGTAATAAGCTCCATTGAGGGCAGGGATGTCTGCTCTTTGATAATCCCTTAGAAAGCTAAAATACTGTGTGTGTGGTAGGTAAAACCTCACTGCTTTTAATTAATTCAGTTCTGATTCAGCATGACTCTATAGGACAGAGTAGAACTTCCAGTTAGGGATTCATTCCTAAACATTTTAGTGAAAAATGTACAGTAAGGACTGAAATCCTGTTCAACTTTTCATCCATATTTTGTTTTGAAATCACAATGCCCACATTGGATCGGCTCTCTCCCTCCTACCTCCCTGTGGATTCTGTTTACATTCTCCCTTCTGTCCATTGCGTCCTACATTCTGAGCTCTATTCCTGGCAGATGCTGCCTTTATGATCTTAAGTGGTTGATTATTCTAAGGATTGAGTTATTGTAAACGGTTATTGTTCACCCCTAAAGCTGTACTACTTCACAGAATTGTGCTGCTGCCTCCTCCCTCAAAGTGATTGGTGGATTTGAAAAACTGGCCTTTCAGTTGACAATCCAGTGCTTAATCTAATGTGCAACTAGAATTTGTTGCCTGTGTTGTTGTTGCTTATTGTCGTCAAGTCAGGCATGACTCATGACGACTCTGAACAAGAGACCTGAAGCCTTTCTATAACTCTCTAACTCTCGTCATTTCTCCAAGTTCCTAAGGTTTCCATATGCATGCGGTTTAGGAAGTGGATGCCACTCCTGCTTCCAAAACTGTCTTAAACTTGGAGCTCCACCAAACATGGCAGAGATAGGAGAGTGGTACAGGATAGGGCGAGGTTCCAGCCTGGTCTTCATAGGGTCACTGTGTATTGTAGTTAAATCAGTATCAACTAACAACAGCAGTTCTCCTAAAAAAAGAGGTGTTGCTGTTAGGTGCTGTCTAGTTGACTCCGGTTCAGAGCTGCCGTATGTGTAACAGATGGAAACCTTGCTCACTCTTGCAGGCCTCACAATCTTCACTTTGCTCAAGGTCATTGTAGCAGTGCTTTTATTAGCCCATCTTGTTGAAGGTGTCCTCCTTCTCACTGATCCTTTGCCTTTCCAAGCCTACTGTAATTTTCCGAGGACTAGCCACTCCTGACAGCATGCTCAGAGTGTGTGAGACAAAGCTTTACAAACTTTGCTTCTACTGAGCACCCTGGTTACACTTCTTCCAGTCAGAGCTATTTGTTCTTTTGTTAGTCCATAATGCATTTAACAGTCTTTGCCAACACCATGACTCATAAACATGCATTCTTCTGCAGTGTTCCTTATTCATGGTTCAGTTTTCATATGCATATGAAGCAATTAAAAATACTGTGTTTGGGACTAAATTCTGATGACTTAGTCTGTAGGGATTAACCCAAATACTCTCTCCCTCTGGAGATTTGAATCTACCAGTGACTCCTTTGGAACAAATGGATATTCTCTTCTCATGCTATTTACAGTCCTAGAAACATGGTGAAGAGTCAGCAGTGAGTCAGTTTATACTTTTGATGGTAGTGAAGTGAACGGATGGTTTAAAGTCAGGTGCACCTTAGGCTTAAAACTGACATCCTTGCTCTGGACCACTTTCAAGAGTTGGGTTTTTGGTTGGTTTGTTTTTTTCTTGGTAGCATATTTTCCCAGTCCAGTATGTTGTTTGATTCCTGACTAATGCTTCCATGAGTATTGAATTTGAGTCTAGGTAAAATGAAATCCTTGAAAATGCCACTCTTTTTTCTCTTTATCATGATGCTGGTCCAGTTGTGAGGATTTCTCTTTTATTTATGTTAAAGTGTAATCTATACTGATCAATGAAGACTTTCATCATCTTTATCAAGTACTTTAAGATAGATTCTTTTTCAGCCAAGCAAGGTAGTCTAAAATAATATTTATTTTATTTGTTAAATTGGAATAACATTTGTTATAAGCCTCAACTTTGTGGTCTAATTCAAGTCTTGTTAAAATCTTTGCCAATATGTATACATGGATAACTCTTCCCAATCTAAACCCATGTTGGTTCAAAGTATTCTTGGTTCTGATCTAAGAAAAACATTCTTCTACAGAAGTTGCACTAATCTTGCTCAGATGTTAATCCCAGAATCCTTTCTTTCAGTTTGGGAATTAAACAGATACATTTATTCTTTACTTTCTATTAAGCCTATTAAAAGAATTTAATCTTCAATGAACTATTCCTTTCTCCTTTTTTTTACTTGAAATCAGCTCTTGATACCTCCTGACTGTTTAGCCGTCATTTCCAAATGTGAAAAACACCACAGGGCATCAGATCTCCTCAACTGACTTCACAAGGGAAGAAGAAAATTCTTAGCACCAATAGCCCAAAGCCGATTGCTGAGAAGGAAATCAAACATATTTTTACCTTCCAACTTTTTTAGCACTTTTGACTGCAGACATCCCCCCAAGGAGACCCTAATTCTCTTCTTTGTTCAAGAACTCATTGAAATGACCACACAGTTGCAGTTATAGGGTCTATTTGGGAACAAAACTATCAGGTTACAAGTAACTGTCCATGTGCAGTTCCTGGGCCCTTTGTCGTGACCTTAGTCCTGCTCAGGCAAGTCTTAGAAAAATTTTAGCTCCACTGATAAGTTCCCAGAGATAATCCATTCCACCAAGCATCTTCCTGTCAGAGGTATGAGTGAGAAGCGCCCTTCTCCGAGGGTTGGGAGTCTGGGTCAAGGAGACCAATTGGACCAAGTCACTGGAGGCCTCCTACTCTGCCAGCTAGCCATCCACCTGAAGAGTTTGAGAGCTCCTCCTCCATGGACCAGCATTCCTTTGTTTCAGTCTCACTTCATGGACCAGGAAGCCCACTAGCTGTCTCTTGCCAGTCTCCTGGTTGTGTTGTCATTGTTTCTTTGCTGCAGTTTCTAGCCATCTCACATTATCTCCAGTGTCCAATTCTGTTTCTTTGTGTATCCTGAGTCTAGGAGGTTCCCAGCTCAGGAACCTCAGTTTCAGAGGACTTGCAGCACTCCCAGATTGTCTTTCTTGACTGTAGGGAAATTGCTGTCTGCTTTGCTATTGGCTCTAGATGAAGCCTAGAAAGATGGCAAAACAAGTTATGTGCATGATGTCATCTCCACAGAGGGGCCATGCACCTTATTTGCAGTGTTAGCAAGTAGTTTTAAATCTTCTTAATAGACCATAAACACATTCTTTACATAATCCCATGCAGCCATTTGGTGAGAGTCATAAGACCATGGTGAGAATGTGTTAGATAAATGTGATCCATCATACTGAACCAAGTTTGACAATACTTCATTGAGTAGGTCTATGAATAAAGGTGTTCTATACCACGTTGTTGAGTTGGAACTGACTCATACCTGACCCTCCAGCAGGTTTTCAAAGGCAGTCAATTTCCCAGGAGCTGATTGCCCATCTTTCTCCCACAGTTCAGTCAGTAGATTCAAACCCTGTGCCTTTCGGCTGGCAGCATAGCTCCTAAACAGTAGGCCTCCAGAGCTCCCTGTTCTATACCACTGTCTCCTTTAAGTTATATGAGAAACATTATCAGCTTGTGTAGCCACTGGATGATAAAGAGTCCCTTCCGATGGCATACTGTATTATTGTCAGGTTGCTAGCCAAAAGGTTGGCAGTTCAAATCCCCTGGCACTCCTTGGCAGAAAGATGGGCTGTCTCTTCCCATAAAGATTTATAACCTTGGAAACTCAGTGAGGGATCACTGTGAGTCAGAATCAGCTTGACAGCAGTTAGACAGTACAAGAGAGGTATTTCATAAGATGGCACGATAAAGAGAAAGCTATGATGAGGATTTGAAGCCTTACAGTCTTGTCCCCGGTACATTTGCCCTTGAATTATATTGACTGCATGTTTTCCTCTGCCCGCACCCCAAATGTCATCATATGGAGAGATGGCTTGTACATTTCCTGCAATAAGACCAGTTGTCTAAAAAATAGGAATAGGCATGTTGGGTAGAGAAGACAAAGGAAAGAAATAAGCCACTGGCTAACAGATGACACCTGTACAGAAAGCAGTTTACCATGGAATACAGTTTATTCTGATGGGGTGTGCTTTTTTGAGGGGCCCTATTCCAAATATCTACAAGAAACTCTTTGAATACATGATAATGATTCCGTAATTTTGGGAAAGAGTCCTCATTTTTAAAACTTGAAGTCAGAGCCATCAAGCTAATGTTGCCTCAGATGTCTTAGGTCTAAGGATTTTTGCTCTACGATGATTGATTGTCAAAAGCCACGTGTAAATGATGGACAAAAGTGGTGAACTGAATTAAAAAACTTGCCCATGTCAGAAACAACTGGCCCCACCAGAGTGAACTTAGAGATGAGAATTTTCAGGAAGGAAATTAAAGGGAGCACAGGTGTGATTTTCATCAAATGATCAGAAGCTTAGATGCTGTCTCATTTTCCCTAACCCGGGCACTGAATTGGGTGGCAGTTTGACCTGGCAGCCCTAGTGTTTAAAAGAGAACTTAGATGTATAAGCATTTTCGCATAGTAACATTTATATGTGATAATGGCTCCTCTGATAAAAATATTTTCTTTTCTTCTCCTTGCCCTTGTTCCTGGTTTGATGTTCTCTTGAAGTAACAGAAGACATGAAGATGTCAGTTGTCCTTAGCTGCCACTATGGGGGGTTTCTCAGGGTGTCTTTTTTAATGGGAGAAAGAAGCATGTGACTCCCCGATTCAGCACCCTTGAGAAATTGCCTTTTCAAAGCCCTTTAGCCCTGAAGTTAACGCTGTTTTGTTTGGAGGATCTTGAATATGCCGTTCTGCCTGAAAGTATGATGCACATCTTAAAACCACTTCGCCCAGATGCTCTGCTGGAAAAGGAGGAGCAGTGTCCTCCCATACCAGTCAGTTCCAATTTGATGGTACACACACACACAAAATAATAAAATAAATTTGAAACGAAACAAAACCCAAAAAAAACAAAAAACCACTGCTCCATGGCCTACGCTCAACCATCACAGTTTCCTACCCTAGAAAACCTTAAATATATAAGCATCACATTTCTTGTGGGAGAAAATACAAATGAAGTCATCTTGTATTTAGTGAGTAGTCATTGTATGCCAAGTACTATATTAGACCGTTTATTTCTGTTATTGGAAACTGAACAATGACGGAGGAGGCAAGAACTGGTGCATTCCCTTGTGGTGTGGTCTTGTTGAAGAATACACCATACACACCACACTCTAGAAAAATAAACTGATCACTATTACAAGAACCATAGCCAGAATGCTCTTTAGGAATGAAGGTGGCCCAGCTGATGCATGGCACAGCGGAAGTCAGTGAGCCGAAGTCTCACTGGCTGTCTTTGCTTCTGAGGAACATTCTGCTCAGATTTCTTCTAGGACTGATTGCTCATTCTTGTGGAGGTCTGTGAAATCTCAGTATGCTTTGCCAACACCACATTCTGGATTCATCAGTTCTTTTTCTGTCTCCCCTATTCATTGTCCAACTTTCACATGAGTAACAAGTAACTGAGAAGACAATGAAGGCTAAGGGAACACCAAATGGTTCCAAACTGAAATTTTGTAACCACTGAGAGATTCACTTGCCCTTCTGCTCCAGGTCCAGCGCAAGTGGGAAAGCTCAGTTGTGCCTTCTTGTACCCTGGGACCTGGGCTTTGGGAACAGCCTCAGCAGGGAGCATTGCCCATCTTGTAGTAGAAGGAAAAGTGCTGCAATGTGGTACACATACTAGTTCTAAAAGTGGTCTCTAGAAGGAATATCAGTCCCCTGTGTTTTTTTCAAACTAACTAAAATTCATTGCCTTTCGTTGAGTCAGAAGCAACTCACAGCAGATCCCTCAGTGGGATTTCAGACGTTGTAAATTGCATAGGAACACATTGCCATCTTTTTCTCATGGAGCAGACAATGCATTTGAACCCACTGCCTTTGAGTTGGCAGTGCAACTCCTTATCCACTAGGCCACCAGAGCTTTCTGCTCATTTTACTACTCAGCCCAATTTCTACGGCCAAGTTGACGTCATCAAGACAAGGAAATTTATATAATTGTCCTTCAGGGAGTACAAACTCTTTGGCTTCCAGCCAATTCCAACTCATAGAGACCCTGTAGGACAGGGTAGACTGACCATAGGTTTTCTAAGCAGGTCAGCCTTTGTCAAAGAGTGGCCTGTGGTTTGAACCTCGCAACTTGTGGTTAGCAGTTGAATTTTTTTAATAACTGTGTCACCAGGGTATTTTCCTTCAAGAATAGCAACAGATATTGGAAAAGTATCATACGGTTTATAATGTTAGATATGGGTGCTTGTTGCAAATCATATCTGTAGTATATATACTCTCTTTTTCAAGTGGACTAAAGAAACCTTCAGAGACATAGAGCATTACAGAGAGAGGAAAGGAAATAAGCTGCAGAGAATTTTTTTCAAGAGCTACCCTAGCAGCATCTACAGAAATGACCTCTGGGATCCCTGTCTTTTCACAAGCAGGTTTCTTCATGTTTATTACTTTTGCTGAAATGGATTTTGGTCATTATCTTCAGGGAATTTATAGCCTGCAGTGTTGCCTTTTTGAATTTAGAATATATATTTAGACTTTGGAATCACTTTCTCTGATGTCAGTTCTGCAGCTGATTTTTTTTAATGTGTTATGTGAGCAAATGTAGATTGTAACTATAAACACAGTGCAAGGAAAAGCAAGCCCATCTGTCTCTTTCAAACTTGATTAGGGAAGGTTGTGTAGACAATATTTTTAGTGTCGTCTGAAAATTAAGGTTAAGTTGCTTTGAAGCCAGTTGACTACCATAGATTTATTCATTTTGAGGGCTAGGATAAAACAAATTGAAAATATATGCACTTTCCCAAAAACACATTATGTTGCCACTTTAAACCCACATTTATCTTTAGTCGCACTTGAAATATATTTGCTGGCATAAAGAGCTTTCCTATGACTTTGGTGGTAGAAATTCTGAAATGGCCAACAATTCTATTACTTGTAGTTAATAGTACTAACAAGAATTGAACATGCTCTTTCAGGAAACTCTGTATATTGTCAGGCACTATATTAGTGAAATAAAGTTGATTTCTTTAATCTTGATGGTATAGAGAAAAATAAATTCAGTGAGAACTATAAGAAAATGTAATCTTCCATTTGTAGAGTCAGTCTGATTTTGTTAATTAATGTAAAATACTCTCCTATTGTGAAGATACCATAGATAAGACAGTGGGTCATTCTTATACGCCTGGGTCAATATGCATCAGAACTGATGCGACATCTGACAAGAATAACACTCTTCTTTCAGTCATCAAACTATTAAATGGTTGAAAAAAGGTACTAGCTAGCTTGTTTTTTCCTCACTTGGCATTATCCTGGGGAAGGAGCAAATGTCTAACAATCTGACACTTCAGTGTTTCAAGCAGATATACATGTATGTGTTAGCATGTAAAAAATCATTTCAGTGCATCACATTGTGATCATAGCACTGTGATGTTCTCATGTATCTTATGTTGGTGCTATTATTACAATGAACATTATACTAGATATATTTTGAGTGGTCTTTGTACTCACTGTGCTGTCCTGTAAGCTATAACTGGGTGAACTCTAATGGAGTAGTAGTTCATAGGAAGTTGTGCTTCTAATCAAAGGGGGGGGTGTCTCTCAATTCTAATCCACCAGCAGCCCTGAGGGAAAAAGATGGACAGTCTCCTCCCGTCCTATTTACAGCCTTTGAAAACCTCCTGGGGGGATCAGTTATGAGTTGGTTCTGACTCTGGAGCAGTGATTGGAGCTTCCAAGTTGAGTTGTTGTGATGGGGCAGAGGGTTGGGACTTCCTCACCTTGCATTCTTGTAGGGAATACACAAGGCTGAGAGCAGCAACTCAGGTTAGAAAGCGCTGAGCCCAAACAGTAACAGAAACTTTAGTTCTCCTTACCTGCACTAATTGAAAAAGATTCTGTGGGGAAAAAATCCATAATAGCTATAATGAAGAAAAATCATAACAGAAAAGGGGACAGGAATTTCAGGTAAAAGGATATTTAGAAAACAGTAAGTAGTTTTTGATAATAGAGTATGAGCTAAAATCAAAGGCACTAAGCTGACTTTTAATTTCTACAACCTTACTGGGGAGTTGTTTTTCATGAGTTGAGGAGGTATTTATACCAGTTGGGTAACTTGCCATAAATTTAAGAAAGTACATTGACATTTTCTTCACTTATGGTTTGAAACACTCATTAAAATAATCAAGCATGCAATATCAAAAGGCAACATTTGCCAGGGATAAAAGAAAACAGGAAGCCATAGGCAAGAAGGAAAAATGACAACAGGAATCATGGTGAGGAAGAGGGAAGAGTGCTTTTAAAGTATAGTGATTGTAATCACAATTGTAATCAATATCACAAAACAGAATATGAGTTGTTGGATGGAAAACCAAATTTGCTGCTGTGTAAATTTCCACTCAACAAGAAAAAGTTAATGGAAAAAAATATATTGAGCACTTGTCAGGCACTGTTTACAGATGCTAAATGCTGAATAAGACAAACACGGCTTCTCTTTTGAGGCTCGTCTCTCTACAATATTGTTGTTGTTGTGTACTATAGAGTTGGAACTGACCCAGAGGCCACTAACGCACAGGAGGAGACTGCCCATCCTTCTCCCATGTAGTGGCTGGAGGTCTCAAACTGCATGCCTTCAGGATTTCAGTGCAGCTTCTTGCCACTAGGCCACCAGAGCTCCCTTCTACAATATTAGTGGTTTCAAAGTTTTAGCTGTAGAAATGTTCTTTTCCAAATAAAATAGTGTCCATCTTTACCCTCATACATAAAGCAGATAGCAGGAGATATGTTTAATTTGAGGTACAGGGAGGGAAAGGAGATCAGAACTCTGCTCGGTGCCCACTTCCTCACTTCATGCACACCAAGATAGAAAGTCCAGTGCCTAATGTTGCTGCCGATAGAGTGGAGGATACAAGTAAGGAACAAGGGAAAGTCTAGAGGGAGAGGAAGTATGAGTACTCAGTTCTAACACCTATCTAGTGATGGGAGGAGTTCTGGTGCCGTAGCACGTTACAAGGCGGGTTTTTTACTGAAAGGTGGTTCAGATCCACTAGTTGCTGTGCAAGAGAAAGACAGGGAGTCTCCTCTTGTAAAGCTTTAGAGCCTCAGATTTCCTGTGAAGTGTCACCATGAGTCAGAATCGACTCAGTGACAGTAGGTTTCGGTTTTTCTAATGATGTAATTGAAGAAATGTTAGAGGGAGGTCAGTACATATATTCACTTCCTAAGCAACATGCCTCTAAAAATTATGAGCTTTGAGAAAAGGCAATAGTTCTAGAAAGCCTTCAGGTCTTTTGTTCATTGGGTTACTATGAGTTGTGCTTGACTCAACGGCAATCAACAACAACTACAATAATTGAAGAAATGTTAGAGTGAGGTCAGTATGTGTTTATGTGTATATGTGTGTGTTCATAGTCTGTTTTAAATATTGTGAAAGCTTTTATATGGTTTTCAATGTTGTTGTTGTTGTGTACCTACAAGCTGGAACCCACCTGTAGTTGAACCTCCAGCTGGTTTTCAGTGGCAGTTTAATCACTCGGAAGGAGATAGCTCGTCTGTCTCCCACAGAGCAGCTGGTGGATTTGAACTGCGTGCCTTTGGGATTGCAGTGTGGAAGTTATTTGCAGAGAGATGCTGTTATTGTACATACTGTTGAATTGACCCTGACTTAAAGCAGTCCTATGTACAACGCATCTAATTTCTGCCCAATCCTGTGTCATCTTCACAATCTCTACTGTGCTTAAACTCTTGTTTCAGTCACTGTCACTCAAATTTTATTGAGAGTTTTCCTCTCTTCCATTGATCCTCTACTTTCCAAGCATACCACATTTTCCCAAAGACTGGCCTCTCCTGACAACATACTCAAGGTATGTGGAAGGAAGACTCATCATCCTTACTTCTAAAGAGCATCCTTACTGCCCTTTGCAAACTAGACCTGTTTGTTCTTTTAGAAATCTGTAGTTTATTCAGTATTTGTTGCTAACATCATAATTCAAAGGCATCTATTCTTCCTCAGTCTTACCTATTCATTGTTCAACTTTCTCATGCATGGCATAGGGAGCAGTTGAAAATGGCACACCTTGGGGCAGTTTTACCTTACTCTTTAAACTGACATACTTGCTCTTTAGCATTTTGAAGATGTCCTTGACAACAGATTTGCCCAGTATAATATGTGCTTTCTTTTCTTCTTTACTACTTCTATGGGTTTTGTTTGTGAATCTAAGTAAAATTAAATCCTTGCAACCCTCAATCTTTTCTCATGATATTCCTTATTAGTATATGAGTGACAAGGAGGGGCAATTTGAAGGGAAAATCGAAGGCCCCAAACAAATTAGTGAGGTTATTCAGAGAGATTTAGAAAATGAAAAGTTAGAACTGGAAACGCACACTTATAAAACATCATGGATTTGCAGATAAAGTTTAAACTTAGCAGGTAGAGAATACTAGGTACATATCCTGATATTGTCCATTGCTTTGTGACTTATATCAAACTGCCAATGGCTCTTATCCTTAGTCTAATGGACCTAATTAAACTAGCTGGTGGTAGAGTACAGTAGATGTTGGACTGCTAACTGAAAGCGGGCAGTTTGGATCCAGTGGCCCCTTTGGAGGAAGATGGAACAGTCTATGCCTGGTCACACTTACCGTCTTGGAAATCACCTAACAAAGGTTTACCATGGGTCTGAACAAAGGTAGGCAGTGCAAATCTACCAGCTTTACCACAGGAAAAAGATGTCTCACTCTGCTTCCATAAAGACAGCAGCCTAAGAAACGATATGAGATAATTCTGTCCTTCCCTGCAAGGCCACTAGAAGTCTGAATCAACTCAACAGCGACAAGTTAGTAGTGAAAATTAAAGAAAATATATACAAGGATCAAGAACAGAGCAGTTTATTGCAGTGTACTCTCATTGTCAGCTTTCAGTTTTATAAAATTTACCTCAGTGACTTGAACGCATCCAAGAACAAGTACTGTTAGCTATCTTATTAATATCTTTTTTATTAAAACCATTTCTCCCTCATCATTTAAAGGTTGGATGCAGATAAAAATTAACTGAACTTAATGTGCCATCCACCAATATCTGGGGTTTTATGAGTATTTGTTTTTTTTCAAACTATGAAATATTCATTACTCCAGCACAACAATTCAAAGGCATCAATTCCTTTTCTGTCCTCTTTTTTCACTGTCCAACTCTCATAGGCCTAGCAAATGACTGAAAAGACTG
The DNA here is from genome assembly GCF_000299155.1 of Elephantulus edwardii. Taxonomy (NCBI): domain Eukaryota; kingdom Metazoa; phylum Chordata; class Mammalia; order Macroscelidea; family Macroscelididae; genus Elephantulus; species Elephantulus edwardii. The sequence continues at coordinate 20,185,959 of NW_006399752.1, forward strand.
TGCCCTGAATCAGGCATGCCCTAGTCTTCAAACTAGCATCACTGCTCTCTCTCAGTACTTTGGAGAGGTCCCTTAGTGATAGGAATGTAGAAATAAAATTTCTTAAGGCTTTTACTAGTTTTACTATTACAAACAACATTGCAATCAGTAAATTTTAGGGTTTTTTGTGCACATATTTGAGTATGTTTGCAGGTTACCTCATTCTTACACTTGTGGTTTAGTCAGGTTTGTTGTAGTTGTTGTTGTTGTTATGTGCCATTGGGTCACCTGCAATTCATAGCCACCATGTGTACAACAGCCCTAAACCCTGCTCTACCCTGTGCCAATCTTATTGCCTCTGACACACCCACCCCCATTACCCCAGTCAGGTTTAGAGCCTTTTTATCTCTTTGACATTTACAGATAATGGTGCAGTTTGAATCTATCAGCTGCTCTGCAAGAGAAAGATGGGCAATTTCCTTCTATGCAATTTACAGCCATTGAAAGCATGCTGGAAGATGAACTAAGAGTTGGTTCCAACTGAACATAATAACTTTAGTTTATGCATCTATAGAAGTTTTATCTATTGGTGTCTACTAGTCTGGAAAATGAAGAGGGAAGAAAAGCAAAAATGCATGAACCAACTAGTCCAAAGGGTGAATTGACCACATACACCTCAGTCTCAACAACCCTGAAAATAGAACTAAATGGTGCCTGGAACTAAATGTGATCACAGCCCCTGATTCTGGATAAAGTAGATTAAAAAATAGGGAGCAAAACTGAAAACATGAGAAAATGGTCATATTTACTGGTCTGATAAAGACTGGTAGACACCCCCTTCCCAAACTGTGACCCTTTGTATCTGGACAAGTCTCATCCTCATAGATCAGTGTGCAGTTGAAAAATAAGCAGGTCTTTAAGATGAGCAATAGCACTCACTCCTTAAAGTAACACACACACACACACACACACACACACACACACACACACACACGAGCAACATTTACCCAGAAACAAAGTGCAGAATGTATTAAGAAGAAGGATAGATGGGCGGAAGGGGGGACAAGTATGATACATTGTATATATTGTAGTTAATGTCATAAAGCAAAATATGCATGAACGGCTGAAAAAGGTAAAGATGAGCTGAATAAATTATTCATGGTGTATAATTTATATTCATTCATATAATGAAATACTATTCAGCCATGACAAAGAATGAGATAGAACTTTAAATAAAATATGAAACTATTTCGAACTGTGATTGTCAAAAAAGCAAGATACACACTTTCTGGAAAAAATATAAAAACATTGAGCAGTGCACTAGAACACAGCATCACAAATAAGGGGGAAATGACAGTGTGTTTTAACTAAGCCCTCTGAAGTAGCCTTCACAAAGTAGCAGCATGATCATAAACAAGAATAGATTTTGAAAACAGCAGTGACAGCTGGTAACCAGAGGCTGTATTATATTTGGGTCCAGTTTAAAAAATATTGTTTTCAAAGCTTGAAGTCATTCTCTTAAACTATATTTATGAAATTAGTCTCAGCAGTAGCATCTTTGAACCCAAAGGAGAGGAGTTGATCTAAATGATAAGTGCTGCATAACGGCGCATGTAAATGAGCTAATTCTAAACAAATGTATTAAGCTTAAGAAAATTAAATAGATGATTTCTCACTTTTGTGAACTTGGAATATATATCTTCAGAGACATACAAGTAAGCACATACATATAATAAAAGCATGGACAAAATTACTCATATTTTAAATATATCTCTTTGAATAGCCACTGCTGTAGTCTTTTACTCATTACTTCCAAACAAATGTAACAAAGCAAAACAAAAGGATTGCTAAATTGAAAGGACTACCTATGTCGTATTTTTGCTCTGGCTTACATGAGCTGATAAATGAGAGGTTTTAGTCATTTTTGGGATAAATAATGGGGATTTGTAATAACAAATGATGATGAAGCTCTGGTCACCTAGCGGTAAGAATCTGTGCTGCAATCCCAAAGGCACACAGTTCAACTCCACCAGCTGCTCCTTGGGAGAAGGATGAGCAGTCTCATCCCCTGATATGTACAGCCTCTGTAAACCCACTGGAGGCTCAGCTGTATGTCAGTTCTGACTTGATGGCACACAACAACAAGTGGTAGTAAGCATTCGCTGCATCTGTACATGGACATGGTGTTGAGCAGTTTACTTACTAGTTAATTCTATAATCACTTTATGAGGCGTTTCTGTTTCTCCGTTAAGTTTATTATTGTTGCTCAAGGCTCCATTCATAGTAAGATCTCAAGTGAGTTTTTGAATCTAGGTCAGATGACTCAGAGCTTTCATTTGTAGCCACCTTAGTGGATGCTCTAAGCTCAGAGTGTAACCTGGGTTGGGGGGTGCGGATGAGAAAACAACGAAATGGACTGGGGCATAGAAACAGCAATTAGTGGTGCATAGGTTTGCAGTAAACAGAATCTATGACCTAAATTTTGTTATAGTTTTGCCCAGAGCATTTTATTATTGTTGTTGAAACTAAAAACAGGGAAAAAAATGTTCTTAAAGGATCTGAGATTAGCTCCCTGAAAACAGGTAAAAGGAAGAGAAAGCACAGCAGTTTTAACAATCCAGTGTGATGAGGATGTGGAAAATAATGATGGGAATTTTCAACCAAATGAGGAAGAGATTGAAGTTGAGTAAAATACTGTAAAGTAGTTCGGGGGTGGGGGTGGGGGGTGGGGAATAACATGTACTGTGCTTTGGCTAGTGAAAGGGAACTCTGATGGCCTTATGGGTAAGGATTTGTGCTGTGACCACAAAGGCAGGTGGAATGATTTCATGCGATACTGTGCAAGAAAAAAGATGAGCTGTCTCCTCCGTGCAATTTACAGCCTTTCAAAACCCACTGGAGGGTTAGCAATGAGTTGCTTCTGACTTGATGGCACTGAGTGAGTGAGAGTGGATTGGTGAATGTTGACTTTGCAGTTTTATAATTGGTGTGTGGGTGGGTCTTGAAGTGGACAGAATGTAGCTTGCTTCCATAGGCTGGGAAGACACAAAAGTGAGGTGTTAAATGGTGAAGATTAATGAGCCTTGGCAGGTTGGGGTAGGGGAGCTTCGGCAGCATCTGTTTGCACGGCAGTGGACTTGATTGTAGCCAGTTATGTACGTGAAAACTGATCAAATTTCCAAAGGGAGAAATACCTTATAAGATATCTTAATATGAACATTTAGACTAATGGTTACGTTAAAAAGGGCCTCCTTCATTACTGAAATGTTTATTGCTGATGTACTTTTTAATATATCTTGATGTGGAACTCACATCACAAACCGTTTAAAATAAGTCACCTCTCATCCTCCTCTCTCCATCTCAGCCCCCCCCCCCAGTCACTAACTTACTCTCTGGTTTCTTCCTGACCCCTAGGATAATTTGTGAAAAATTCCATGTACCTGATACCGGTGTTGATCTCCAATAAAAACATGTCTCTCTTGTTCTCATGTGTTTACACATCTGGAAATATGGCTAGTCTGTCACCATAAGTTATCAACAAATACCTGTTAAATAATTAGATAAAAAAATGTTTTTGTCATTAAGCCCTGGGTGGAGAGGGGAAGATCCCCAAACTCACTGCACTAAACTATGCAAATGTTGTATCCATAGATATTACCCAAAATTGCAGATAGAGATTGCTTTTCCTATTGTGACTTTAATACCACCCCAGAATTCATGCACATTTAATAGCACCATAGTTCTAAGGGAAGTATGGATGATAAATCATGTTTTTCAGTTTACTCAGAGTGAGTTAAAGGTTGCCCTTCCTTGACAGTAATGCAAACAAGATTTCCTGGAAAGGCAAGGGATACTTATATATGAGTACATGATAACTTTTAGGGCATTTTTTACAGGATTGACCTATATATTTTTTCCAAAACAGAAAATAAAATTATTTACATTTTTATGTTACCTTAGCTTTTCCTAAGAACTGCTGCACATAAATTCCCTCACTTGACAATTTTACATCTTAAAGAAGTGGAGAACCAGGGAAATTAAATTAATTTGCTCAAAGTCACCTCACTAATAACTAGAAAATCTGTGATGTTAAAACAGATCTTGGGGTGAAAATTCAGTGAGTGTCCCATGAGAGTACATTGGACTAACCTGTGCTTTAAAGTGAAAAGAATTTTATTTTCAGAACACCTTTGTAATACTGTTCAACAATTTTGTTGCCCTTGAACAGATTTAAAAAAAAAATCCTCATGCTTCGCAGTCTCAAGTAAGCTAATCTAGAACATTGGCTTATATACTAGTCAGAAATCTTTTTTACTGAATCTAAAATATAGAATGCATTATTCTTGCCATAAAATCTTGGAAATTTCATTGATGATTCAGCAGTAGCAATGAATTTTTTAATTGGTGAGAACTTTATTTTTTGATAGCTTTGATGGATAGAACACATTAATAATATTTGCTGTGAGTTTCTCCTAGCTCAACACAATAAGTTGTTGTTGTGGATTATGCAGGTTACTCTTCCTCTGGGATTATCTCCACTATTTTTTTTTTTTAAATCACATTGTCACTTGAATACTCTTGGTGGTATCTGAAATCAGCCCCTTCCCTCTGCTCCTTATTGGTAGTCCCCCTGGGATTAAAAAATCATCAATTTGATTCCAGTGCTCATCTGAAATGTGACAGGATAAACAATACTGGATGTGTTCCAGGCGCACATTACATTTAATGCCATCCCTCTTCCAACAGATGGCCAATGTGGTGTTCATTTTATGAGTGTCCTTAGATCAGGCTGCTTCCTGCCTCATTGGTTTATTTCAACTGGTAGCGATATGGTTGAAAGAGTTACTTTCAAAGGCATATAACATTATGATATAATTTATACAAATAATTATCAGTGCACAGGCAAACAACTAACTTACAAAAACAATTTCTGTTGCTTTGGGATAAAGTGGCATTATGGAAGTCCCCTGTTCCCTGAATAGATTTGATAATTGTTTATAGAAAAAGTCACATGCCTCCTTTTATTTCTCTTAATGGCACTGCGGGGTTAGATTGCAGCATGAATGAAAAGTTGGTATGTTTTCAAAACCTTGGCAGACTGTGATGACCTTCAGAAGAAATGAGATGCTCTGCCGGGTGAAGAAACAATTGAGCTGAAACCAGTGAGGCGCAGTAAACTGAGAGAGAGACTTCCCAAATTAAAAGCTGTTAGCTACAGCTCCGACACAAAGAAAGAGAAAGGAAAATCACTCTGCAAAGTGATTTTATGCAAAGATTTTAAAAATAGGGCTGGGAATAAAGTTCAGATAAGAGGAAATTTGTATTACCATCGCCTAAAGTACATAGAGCACTTGCAGTAGCTAGACTGAAGACATGTAAGCCTGTAACCTGTTGAGAAACGTGCAGGAAAATGAGTCCTAGGCCTTTTCATATAACAGCATGAAAGAGTTAGTATTGATAATAAGGTGTTTCTTAGGCACCTCTCAGTCACAAAACATTAGTCAGTGGACCAAATGTTTGAAAAACGTTTGGATGTACTTATACAGAATATGAATATTAAATCTGTTGTATATTAAATCTGTTGCTCTATGATTATGTTAAAATATTTTTAAATTATTTTTTTAAATGGAATAGCCAGGTTGTTGAAAAACTAAACTGACCCTTGAAGGACTGTTTAGGGATACAGACCACATAAAATAGAATACTAAAAATACACCTCCTTTGTAATGGTAAAGAATGAAGGAAGTTACAGTGGACAGTGATTATAGAGTGCTGCCATACTCTATTCTTTGGGTGGCAGTTCCATTAAGATGCCTATAAATAATGCTAAAACAATCCTGTGATAGTCGTGTGTCTATACTTGAACACTTATACACACAAATATGTATTCATAAATACTCTATTGCCCTCCTGTTGTCCAAGTCACACATTATAGTTATTAACTTAACATTAATAGTTCTTATCTTACTTCCAGTTACAAATGTCTGACTCACAGACCATTCCTTTTGGTTATTATTAAATAGCATTAACATCAGGGCTTTGAGCTAGTTCAAGGAAACATAAGGGGACCAAAGTTGAAATTTTTAAATTTAGATTATTAATCACAGTAACTAGAATAGGAAAAATTACGGGTCAGATTTCAGCTTCCAAATGGAAGGCTCTAAAGAGGTATACGAAGTCCTTCAGGTCTCTGAAGCAAGTGGGTGAATCATCACTGCCACACGTATTCAGATCCATTCTCATCTTTGAAGAGTCACCATTCTGAACAGAACATCTCTGAAGCTCCTCAGTCATGTCTGAAGTGGGCAGAAATGATTGGATCAACCCCTCCTGGCAACAACTTCTTTATCACAATCATGTTCACTTATTGCACATGCAGATTTCAAAATGTTGAAAAGGTTTCAAGCCTGTGGCACTAACACAGGGAGGAATTGCACTGCCATGGAGTTGATGCCCACTAATGGTGACTCCCCATTGGGTTTCTGAAGTGCTAATGGGAAGAGTCTACTTCACCTTCCTCTTCCTCTCATAGGATAACTAGTGGCTTTGAAATACTGACCTTTGGGCTTATCTGTCCAACATGTACCCCTGCTACCATCAGGGCTCTTAAAGTGAGACTAATAGGAACCATATATACCTGTTAAAACTTTACCTAAAAGTTCTTAAAGAGACAGGAATGAATATCATCTGTAACCAGGGATTACCTGCACACTGGAATTAGAAGTAGTAGGGGGAAATGGAGACATGAAGATATAAATTTAAAGTTGGCTTACTTGAAAAATACTATACTTCTAAGATGTTTTTACAACTCTCTGAAGCTCTCTCTTTACTTATAATACTTACCTATTTCACTGGTACACCTTTATCCAGTCCTCTTTACACTTAATGTTGATTGCTTTTGAGTTGTTGTTTGCCTTCAAGTTGAGCATGACTCATAGGGACCCTATGAACAAAAGGCCTGAAACCCCTCTACAGCTATCGACATTTGTCAAAGTTCATAGTTTCTGGAGGCAAGTAGTTTAGGAAGTGGATGGCAGACCTGCTTCCAAACCTGTCATAGACTGTTATTGGTGACACTTAATGACCTCTGTAACATTTGCACCAAAATCTTAAATCTAAATCTGTCAAATATAAACAAAACTAAATAAAAATGAAATGTTGGGTATGCACCTACCACATATCTGTGAAGAAAGCACAATAAAGGAAAATTAAAAACTGAAAAGATATTCCTAAAACTATATTAGTGCTTCTTAATCTTTTTTTATCATATTCTTTCAAGATTTTGATGAAAAATTGGCACACTTTCTTGAAAAAGAAAACATTCAAACAAAATATTGTGCTTAATTTCAGGGGATCTGCCAGCTTTGCCTGTGAATTTCCAGAGACTCCTTGAACTCATGAGAGAAAATGCAAAATGCACTTTTCATAAAGCTTCTCAAAACTCTAAATTTCATTCCCATTAAATTGAGGAGCATATATCTCAGTTACATTAATTTCAATTTAAAAAATAATTACTCTTGTATCAAACTACAGCAAAGCTATCTGCCAAAGAAATGCCATTGCTGTATCTAATGTATCCGTTTGAAATCCTTTCTGCCTACATCTAAGACAGTGGCTCCCAAACTGTAGTTCATAGACTACCAAAGTCAGCACCATCTGAAAGTGGTGCTTTCAGATCCCAAGAGCCTCACTCCAGATCATCTGGAGAAACCCAGGTTTACATTGAACAATTTATTAAAATAGGTTCCCTCGGTGTTTCTGTCGCAAGCTAAAGTGTGATTCCAGTAATCAAAGGAATTCTCTTTATTTCTAGCACTCATAGCCAGGCATCTATATTCAGTTACTTGATTAATGCATAATTTACATGCAATTCAAAGAATACATTTTAAATTTCCTTCCTGGTGAATTTTGACATCTATATTCCCACTTACCTACACTTTAATCAAGACATTTATTTTTTTTTCCCATCTCTTGGAAGGTTACCTCTTGTCCTCTTTGAAAGCAGTCTGGCCACTACCTTTTCCCAGGAAAGTATTGAGTTTTATTTCTCTCACTCTTATTTAGTTTTGCCTGATCTAGAACTTTATATACATGAAATCATATACCATGAGTTTACTGTACATAATATATTTGTGATCAACCCAAATTCTCTTGTATGTAAGTAATTTTTGTTGTTGTTGCTGCATGACATTCATTCCATAGTATGAATATACAGTTTATCTATTCACTTGTTGTTAGACATTTATGTTGTCTCTAGAAATTTTATGAATAAAGAAAGTCCTATCAACATTCTTGGATTTGTGGGCATGTTTTTAATTATCTTTGGCGAAATACCTTGAAGTTGCTAAGTCTCATGCAGAGCGTGCTTAACTTTGTAAGAAACCGCCAAATTATTTTCTAACGTATTTCTACCTCCACCCAAAAATACGCGAGTATTTAGTTTCACAGTTTTACCACCATTTGTTTTTGTCAGAATCCCAGTTAATCTCTTTCTTTTCACGTATTGTGGTCTTCAAAAAAGCATCTTGCTATGATTTGAATGAAAGTTTACAGAGCAAATGGGCATTCCATTCAACCATTTCTACATATTTTATGATATTGATTCCAGTCTTCACATTGTGCTCTTTCCACTATTTTTCTTGGTTTCACCATTTCCATTCATCCTTTTATGCTGCCCTTTCTTTCCTACCTTCCGACTCATACCCTTGAATAGATGCCCCTTTGATCCTGTGTGAGTTATTGATCTAAAAGCTCAGCACCACTTCCCAGTGTTAGAGACCTGTTGTTTGATTGAAGTTGTGACTACGAGATTACTTGACTTTCTCATTTGGTTTTAATTTTCATTTATCTAGTGACTAATATTGGACTACTTGATGTACTTTATATGAGTTTTAACTGTGCATTCAATGAAAATTAAATTCTTAAAACTTCAGCACGTTTTCAGTGTATCATGGTACTGCTTATTAATCCAGTTGAGAGGATTTTTTTTATGTTGAGGTATAATCCAAACTGAAGATCACAGACTTTCATCATCATCATTAAGTGGCGCCAAGTCTTCTTTCTTTCTATAAATGTTGTTGTGTCGTTTATTCAGTGCTGGTTGTTTATGAGTCTTTCTCCCATCATGATGGATTATTTGATGGAGTCTCATTTCTTGAAGTATTTAATCAGTGTACCAGTGGAATAAGAATAGTGAAAAGAGATGACCTGACACACATCTTTCTTGATTTTAAGTCATGCAGTATCCCCTTGTTCTGTTTGAATTCTACCTCTTGGTCTATGTACTGGTTTCATGTACTAGATAGTCAGCTTGATATTATCAAACTGGCTCATTGTTGACCTTCCAGTGGGTTTTTAGACATCTGAAAAATTACAGAAGAGGAGATTGCCCATCTTTCAGTCTTGGATGCACTGGTAGAGTCCAGCTGCTGGAGAGGCACTGTTTTCGCATTAACAGTGTAACTTTCACCTATGTGACTAGAACTCTCTGCTAGATAGTAGGAACATGCTAATTTTTGTGAAAGAAAGATAATGCAGGGGAAGTCAACACAATCTAACTAATGTATGTGAAGGTGAAAGAATAAGGACAACATGGTAAATGCTGTAACATATACAATTCTGTAACGAGAGTATTCACCATGAAAAATGTGTGGCTGGCTACATTTGGTATATGTAGGTAAATCCCTATACTGTGTCAGTGTAGAAATGCATGAGCATGTGCATATAAGTTATTAGCTGCCATCAAGCAATGTCTGTCTGAGCATCCCTATGAACGATGGATCCAAACTTTGTTTGCCATCCTCATGACTTCTGAAATGCTCCAGCCTATTGTACCAAATATCCCATGGACTGCCAAAAGAACAAGCAAATTTGTCTGAGAAGAATTGCAACCAGGCTGCTCCTTAGAGTCAAGAATGCTGAAACTATGTCCAGCATACTTTTGGGCATGTTGTAAGGAGGAGCTTGTTCTTGGAAAAAGATAACTTGCTTGGTAAGGTTGAGGGTCATGGAAATAGAGGAAGACTCTAAACATGATAGATTGATGCTGTGTCTGTAACAATGGGCTCAAGTATATCGAAGCTGATGAGGATGGCACATGACAGGGTAGAGATCTACTGTTCATACGGTCACTGTGGGTTGTGGTGGACTCAGTGGCACCTAACAACAAATTGTTACCGTTACTGTGTCAGTCCATATTGTTGGAGATCTTCCTCTATTTCTTTGACTCTCCATCTTTCTGAGTATGATTTTAAAAAAAACAAAACAAAGCAAAAACCAACCTGGCTTCTCCTGACAACATGCCCAAAGTATATGAGGTGGAGTTTCATGATCCTTGTCTCTAAAGAGCATCCTGGTTGCACATCCTCCAAGACAGACATCAGTTATTCTTCTGTGATCCTTCTTCATTGTCCAACTCTCAGATGCATAGCACATGACTGAAAAGACCATGGCTTGGGTCAGGTGCACTTTAGCCTCCAGACTCATTACTGCTCCTCAGTACTTTGAAGAATTTCTTTATGGCAAATATTTCTAATTCAATGTGTAAGTATAATTCTGGGCATTTGTATGTATATGTTTGTATATGCTGCATATATAGATATGTGTAGCTTTATGCCAGTTCATCACTGTGTGTGTGTGTATGTGTGGGTGTGTGTGTGTGTATATATATATATATGCCGTTGTATACACACACACACACACACACACATACATTGAATTAGAAATGTTTGTCATAAAGAAATTCTTCAAAGTACTGAGGAGCAGCAATGATAGTCTGGAGGCTAAAGTGCACCTGATTCAAGCCA